>NC_092378.1:150008400-150684650 GCF_030028105.1 Mobula birostris
TCCACCCTCACCATTCCCAACACCTTTTGCCCCCACCAGATTTACAAACTTGCCTCAGCAAGGACCTGGACCCTCAGCAATTTGCCTATCACCACAATAGGTCTGACTGGCTCATCACACAGCCTTAGATCACCTTATCAGTGCAAGTACCTATGTCAGGATGCTATTCATTGACTATAGCTCAGCGTTTAACACCATCATTCCCACTGTACTGATCGATAAGCTATAGAACCTGGGCCTCTGTACCTCACTCTGCAATTGGATCTTCAGCTTCCTAACCAGAAGACCACAGTCTCTGCAGACTGGAAATAACATCTCCCCACAGGCAGTCAACACTGATAACATCTCCTCACAGGCAACCAACATTGGTGCACCTCAGGGCTGTGGCTTAGCCCACTGCTCTACTCCCTCTACTCCCATGACTGAGTGGCTAGGCATAGCTCAAATGTCATCTTTAAGTTTGCTGATGATACAACCATTGTTGGTAGGATCTCAGGTGGAGACGAGAGGGTATACAGGAATGAGATGTACCAGCTAGTTGAGTGGTGTTGCAGCAACAACCTGGCACTCAACATCAGTAAGACGAAAGAGCTGATTGTGGACTTCAGGAAGGGTAAGACAAGGGAACATGAACCAATCTTCATGGAGGGATCAAAAGTGAAGAGAGTGAGCAATTTCAAGTTCCTATGTGTCAAGATCTCTGAGGATCTAACTTCAATGCAGCTATAAAAAAGGGCAAGACAGCGACTATAGTTCATTAGGAGTTTGAGGAGATTTATTTTATCACCTAAACACTCAAAAACTTCTACAGGTGTACCATGGAGAGCATTGTGACAGGCTGCGTCACTGTCTGGTATGGGGAGCTGGAGGGGGGTGGGGGAGTGCTAATGTACAGGATCAAAAGAAGCTACAGAAAGTTGTAAAATTAGTCAGCTCCATCATAGCCTCCGGAGTATCGAAGACATCTCCAAGGAGTGGTGCCTCAGGAAGGTGATATCCATTATTAAAGACCACCATCACCCAGGACATGTCCTCTTCTCATTGTTACCATCAGGAAAGAGGTACAGAAGCCTCAAGATACACACACAATGATTCAGCAACAGCTTCTTCCCCTAAATGGACATTGAACCCATAAACACTACCTCACTTTTTTATAGATTATTTCTGTTTTGCACAACTTTTAATCTATTTAGTATACATATATATACTTATTATAATTGATTTACTTACTTATTTTTCTATATTATTATGTATTGCTGCTGCTAAGTTAACAAATTTCACAACACATGCCGGTGATAATAAATCTGATTCTGATTCTGAAACTCACTCTCCTCTCCACGTTGACAAATACAATACTGTGTAAAAGTCTTAGGCATCGTATCTATATATACATGGGCCTAAGACTTTTGCACTTTTGTACTCTAAATCCTACCTTGGTCTGATCTCCAAAATCAAATACCTCACATTTCTCAGCTCACATACCCAGCTGATCAAAATTCCCCTGGAAATTTTTCATAACCTTCTACACTATCTACAACAACACCTATCTTTGTATTATTTGCAATAGAAATGGAGATTACATTTCAGTTTAATAACCTTCTATCAACCTGAAGACAGATCTGTGTTTTCTCCCCACAGACCTGCCAGGTACCCCCAGCATTTTCACAGGATTATGCAGAACATACAGAACAGAAATCACCAACATCCAAACATGGTAGGGCGCAATGGGTGGCATAATGGTTGGCGCAAAGCTATTAGAGCTTGGGACGTCGGAGTTCAGAGTTCAATTGTGCCTGTGAGAAGTCTGTACATTCTCCCTGTGACTGCATGGGTTTCCCTCGGGGTGCTCCAGCTTTACCTCACGTTCCAAGGACATACAGAATGATAGGTTAATTGGTCATTGTAAATTGTCCAGTGATTGGCCTAGGGTTAAATAGGTGGGATGCTGGGCAGTGTAGCTTGTTGGACTGGACAAGTCTGTTCTGTGCTATATCTCTAAATAAAGAAAGAAAAAAGGAAGAGACTGCTAATGCAGGAATCTAAAGCAAACACGCAAGATGCTAGAGGAACTCTGGGGGTCGGAGAGCATCTGTGGAGGGAAATAGACAGCTGAAATTTCAGGCCGAAATCCTGCATGTCGACCCTTCATCACAACCTGCAATGTCACATGGATTGTCCATGATGGGAAGCATTTACCTGAGTTATGTCCATTGCCTCATATGCCTTGGTCTTTCCCATGGGCCTTGGTCTTGTCTGGTGCCAGGCAAACAAACTCCTCCTCCATGTCAACAAGACAAGGGAAGATTGTTCTGAACTTCAAGAGAACTCACACCATTCACGGGGGACGGAAATGGAAACCATGAGCAGTTTCAAACTCCTGGGAGTGCACATCTCACACCACCTCTAATAGTCGCAGAACACACTCTACACAGTCAGGAAAGCTCACCAATGCCTCTAATTTTTGAGGAAGCTGAAGAGAGCTGGACTTTGTACATCAATGCTCATGACGTTCTACGGGAGCTCAGTAGAGGGAGCATCATAACAAGCTGCATCACTGCACGGTACAGAACCTGCCCTGCAGCGGACAGGAAGGCTCCACAACGGGTAGTTCACACTGTCCAATGGATCACAAACACCAGCCTACCTGGCATCAAGGACATATATGCAGAAAGTTGCAGGAAAGGGGCCAGTAACATCATGAAGAATCCTATCCACCCAGCTCATGGACTGTTTGTCCCACTCTCATCAGGGAGGAGGCTACGTAGTATCTACACAAAGACCACCAGACTCAAAAACCATTATTTTCAGAGGCAATCAGGCTGATCAACACCTCCACCCACTAACCCACCCCTCCACACCCCCAACCACCACTACTTTATCATTTGCTGTCAGTCACCTTACGTACGAACACTCCTGTGCCTAGCGACACTTTATAGAAATATAATTAATCCATGTATATAAGATATCTTACAGATTTAATTTATTGGTTTTATTATTGCATTCTTTTTGAGCTGCATTGGATACGAAGTAACAATTATTTTGATCTCCTTTACACTTGTGTATTGGGAATGACATTTAGCAATCGTAAATCTTGAATCTTGAACCCCTGTCTACATGAAACCAGTCAGAGCCTCAATCACCTCCATTAAAATTTATTATTCCAATTCCGCATGGCTAAAATTCTTCTTGGAACACGGAGCAGATAATCTTGGTAAGGTTAGCCAAGTTGACCTTCAACCCCAGGAAGATCCAAATCCACAAAACTCACTGGGCCAGACATTCAGTCTGAGCTCAAAGGTTAGAGAGGTCATAGGAAGGTGAGGTGCCACTGACCACACGCAGGAATATTGATTGATGAGTGAATATTTCACTTAAGTTTTGGTTCAGGGACAGAGAAACAATAGAGAGGCAGACAGAGCAGAGCCTTGGAAACAGATTCAAAACTTTCCCCAACCTCATTATCCATTAAAGTGATCCCCCCCCACCCTAAAATCCAATTCAAAGTTACTTAGCAACACACTCAAAATGGTGGAAGAACTCAGCAGGTCAGGCATCATCTATGAAAATAAATAAATGGTCAACGTTTCGGGCAGAGACTCTTCATCAGGATTGGAAAGGAAGGGGGAAAGATGCCAGAATAAAAACCTGGGCGGCGGGAGAGTAGAGAAGGAGGATAGATAGAAGGTGATAGGTGAAGCCAGGTGGGTGGGAATGGTAAAGGGTTGGAGAGGAAGGAATCTGATAGGAGAAGAGAGTGGACCAGAGGAGAAAAGGAAGAAGGAGCACTAGGGGGAGGTGATAAACAGCTGAGGAGAAGAAGTTAGAGGCCAAGTGGAGAATGAAAGAAGAGGGAAGGGGGAGGGGAAAAGAAAAAAAGAGGGAAATGACTACTGGAAGGAATCAATATTCATGCCATCAAGCTGGAGGCTACCTAGACGGAATAGGAGGTGTGGCTCCTCCACCCTGAGGGTGGCCTCATTGTGGCAGGAAAGTAGACTGCGGACCAACGTGTTGGAGTGGGAATGGGGTAGGAATTGAAATGGTTGGCCGCTGGAAAATTCCATTTTTGGCGGTAGATGGAGCAGTGATTCTCAATAAATCGGCCCCACCCCACCCAATTTATGCCTGGTCTTATCACATGCACATCGAAACCTATAGTAAAATGTATCATTTGCGTCAATGAACAATGCAACCAAGGATTAAGTATTGGCCCTTTCAGATAAAGCTAGAGTCACATTAATGCCCAAATAAAGTAACAATAAATCATGTCAGGTGAGGGTGGGGGGGGGTTGTGGGTTAACGTCCTATTCCAAAATGAAGGGTGTCAGCCAGAAAACATCAACTGTTCATTCCTCTCCATAGATGCTGCCATCCCTGCCAAGCTCCTCCAGCATTTTGAGTGTGTTGCCCTGGATCTCTACCATCTGCAGAATCTCTTGTATCTCCTTTGAACAACTTAAGGGTGAGTAGAGCCTGAACACCCCATACTATCAGCCTGGCCCTCTGAGTGCCACACTGCCGGAGGCTCCAACGTTGCTGAGATGTTCACCAGAGCTGTTCTCTCAATTGTTTATAATCAACAGGAAGATCTCCAGGACGCCCGATGCATCTCTGGCACCAGCCTCCACACCATCAAGTTCACGTGTACAGAAAGGTGCCGGGGAAGGGGCAGTAACACTACGAGGGATCCCACGCACGCTGCCCAGGATCCCACTCACATCAAGGAGCAGGCTATGTGGCATCAACGCCAGGACCACCAGACTCAAAAACAGTTATCTTCTCCGAGCAGTAAAATTAATCAACACCCCCACCCTCCAACCCAGCCCTCCACACCCCCAGCCACCACTGCTTTATCATTTCCTGTCAGGGTCACATTATGTACAGACACTACGTCACCTTATGGGCATACTTATTAATATACTGTAAACTATTTTATTTGTTTTTATACTATTGTGTTTTTTTCATCCAGACTAACAACTGTTTTGTTCTCCTTTACACTTGTGTACTGGAGATGACATTAAACGATCTTGAACCCAGTGTAGCCTCCTGGTAAGCCTCAGACTTGCTCAACTCGCTTTCGGCTGGGGAAGCAGCCTTCAGCCCCGCCAAACTGGGTAATCGAGTTTGTGTGGATGCTGTGTGATGTACCCCACACCGCTAATTAACAGACAGCACACCATATGCAATTAAATGATTACACTTTATAGATCTTACTGGAACTATGTATTTCATAGAGATAAACTAATAAAAGGAAAATAAAAGGCGCCAAGCTGATCAAAGTTCAAGCACTTCGTGCACACAGTTGGAGCTCAATAAATGGAGTCTTCTTTCCACCATTCGATCCCCCTCCGACCTCCTTGACTCGCCGCTTGGGACTAACCACGGTGGTCGACCAGAGCACGTCCAGCACATCCAGTCCTCTTCGGTTCTCCTCCTGAAAACCCTGGGCCTCAGACTCCCGCTCGGGGTTCGTCCCATTGCCCAGCTTACAGTGTCGCGTCTCCTCTCTCTGCTCCCATTGCGCCTTCTGCCCCAAAGCCCGCGAGAAACAATAGCTTACAGACACACAAGAAAGAATAACATTTATCCCAATATAACCCAAACAAGCTGCTCGAGAGAGAACTTTCTCAGCAGTTAACATAACATTTTATTCTGACATAACAAAGAAGCCATTTTTATTAGCCTCAGCAATAACATAAAGGAAGAAACTCCCTTTCACCCCTCCCACTCATGTCAACAAGCAGAAGGAAGAAGCCAGAGGTCCATAGGTCCATGAGCCAGTCCTCAATGGGGGATCAGAGGTGGAGAGAGTCAGTAACTTTAAATTCCTTGGCGCTATCATATCACAGGAGCTGTCCTGGGACCAGCACGTAAGTACCATCACAAAGAAGGCACAGCAATGCCTCTACTTTCTTAGGTGTTCGCTGCTGTCGTTACTGTGTGGTCGGGAATCTTTCGGAGGGTAGGACTCAAAATCCCCGGCCTTGCCTGCTTTTGGCGGCCGAAAAGGAGGTCGAATCGTTCGGACAGAGATGGCACTCAGTACTCGGTGCTGGAGAGCTGATCAGAGCTCGAAGTTTATGGATGACTCAGAGTTGGATTGTGGTGGCCATGGCAGGGAGAGTTTTTCTTCCTTCTCCCGTCTGTGTGAGATGTGGGACATTTGAGAAACTATGAACTTTTACTGTGCTCACAGACTTCATCAAGTTATGGTATTGTTACACTGTTGTAACTATGTGTATTAATTATGTGGTTTTGTTAGTTTTTTCAGTCTTGGTTTGTCCTGTGTTTTGCGATATCACACCGGAGGAAATAATGTATCATTTCTTAATGCATGCATTACTAAATGACAATAAAAGAGGACTACGTATCTTCATAATCCTATCCTAATCCTAGATTTGGCATGTCACCAAAAACTTTGACGATCTTCTATAGATGCAGAGTGGAGAGTACCTTAACCTGATGCATCATAGCCTGGTATGGAAACACCAATGCCCATGAATGAAAAAGACTGCAAGAAGTGGTGGATATGGCCCAGTCCAGCACAGGTAAAGCCCTCCCCACCACTGAGCACATTTACATGGAGCACTGTCCCAGGAAAGCAGCTTCCATCATCAAGGACCCCCACCATCCAGACCATGCTGTCTTCTCACCACTGCAGCAAGCAGGAGGAAAAGGAACCTTAGATCCCACACCACCAGGTCCAGGAATAACTATTACCCTACAACCATCAGGCTCCTGAACTGGTGTGGATAACTTCAATCACCACAACTCTTAAACTAATTCTACAATCTACAGACTCACTTTTAAGAACTCCTTACATCAGTCTTTGTTTGTGTATAGGTACGCAAAGGGATTTTGGAGTCTTTGTGCAGGATTCCCTAAAAGTTAATTTGTAGGTTGAATCAGTGCTGAGGAATGCAAATAACATTCATTTTAAGAGGACTAGAACATAAAAACAAGGATGTAATGCTGAGGCTTTATAAGGCACTGGTGAGGCCTCATGTGGAACATTGTGAGCAGTTTTGGGCCCTTTATTTAAGCAAGGATGTGTTGAACTTGGATACAGCTCAGAGCAGGTTGACAAGAATGGAACTCATTGAAAACTATCAAATGTTGAAAGGCCTCGATGGAGTGGAAGTGATAAGGTTGTTTCCTTTGGTGGAGAAGTCTGAGACCTGAGGACACAGCCTTAAAATAGAAGAATGTCCATTTAAAACAGAAGATGAGAAGGAATTTCTTTAGCCAAAGGTTGGTGAATTTGTGGAATTCATTGACATGGGCAGCTGTGGAGTCTAGGTCATTGGGTGCATTTAAGGCAGAGGTTGATAGATTCTTGATTAGTTAGGGCACGAAAAGTTACAGCGAGAATGGGGTTGAGAGGGAAATGGATCAGCCATGATGAAATGGCGGAGCAGACTTGATGGGCCAAATGGCCTGATTCTGCTCCTATGTCTTATGATCTTATAATATTTTTAAAATGTATTTATCCATTGTATTTCTTTCCCCCCACAGGAAAATTAATCTCAAGGTGGTACAATGGATTCTGGTTAATTGGGACACAGCGGGACATTTTGGCCCAATTAAGAGACTGCCAAATTAGCCAAAGTTTCATGGAAATAGCTAAAAAGGTACAAAAAGGACAAACTACCACTAAACCGAGTAATGTAATTAAATGAAATACAACAAATTGGGACACTACCAACCCCACCTTGTGGAGATCAGAGATGGGGACCCAAAAGGGACCGAGAACACGAGCTAGCTCATGGAAAAGACTAGAGATGAGACGCGGGGTCATGACCAACTCCATCTTGAAGCGACGAAGAAGATTGAAGCATTGAAGTAAATGCTGGGGGGGGCGGGGGTTGGTGGTCAGCAATCGCTCCCAACAGAGACCACCGGGTTGGCGGTGCTCGGACCCAGTGGAGGCCAAACGGTCAGCAATTGCTTCCAATGGGGCCCACTGTTCGGACCAGGCTTGCGTTCTGAGCCACAGAAAGACAGTTCAACGTTCTGAGATTTATGTGATTGGACTGTATTTTATATTGGTCTCCTTCAGGTTTTCAGTCTTTTCTTTCTTGTGGCTGATTGACAGGTGGGTGATCTGTTGGTTTGCTGTGTGTGAGTGTGGGGGGGAGGGGGAAGGATTTTTTTGATGCTACTGTCACTGTCCTTTTTTGCGAGTGAGGGGGTTGGAAATTGTTATTGTTGATGTTTTTCTGCTGGGGAGGGGCTGGGGACGTTTTGCTATTGTCACTGTCTTTTTTCTGCAGGTGAGGGGGTCAGAGATTATATTGTCACTGTTTTTTTTTCTGCAGGAAGGAGGTGGATATTTGTTGCTATGGTCACTGTTTTTTTGCAGGGGAGGGCGTGGGCGATTTTGGGGTCTGAGTGTTTTGTGTCTTTTTCTTTTCGTGTATATTTCATGGCAATCTGGAGAAGACAAATATCAGAGTTGTACTATACATGCATACATTGACAACAAATGAACCTTTGAAATTGAGCAGGTGCTGGGAATGCAAAGCCATACTCACAAAGTGCTGGAGGAACTCAGCATCTATGGCGATGAACAGTCGACATTTTGGGCCAAGACCTGTCTTCAGGACTGGAATAACTTTGACAATAAATTGCCTATGAACTTTGAAATGGGTTGAATGTATGTAGCGCTTACACCTATTGAGATGAAGTGCTTGGAGTGATGAGAATTAATTCCTCAAATTCAAATTCAAGTTCGAGTTTGTTGCCATTCAACCGTATCCATGTATACTGCCAAATGAAACTGTGTCCCTCCGGATCAACACAGTACATGTAATTCACAGACAACACCGAAGGTAATACTACTACAAATAAATTAACAAATAATTTATTTAGCCAGACAGTGAGGAATCTGTGGAATTCATTGCCACAGGCAGCTGTGGAGGCCAAGTCATTGGGTATATTTTAGGCAGAAAGTGATAGATTCTTGATTGATCAGGGCATGAAGGGATATGGGGAGAAGGCAGGAGATTGGGGCTGAGAGGGAAATGGATCAGACATGATGAAATGGTGGAGTAGAAATGGCCTAATTCTGCTCCTGTATCTTATGGTCTTATGGTCCTGTAGTCTAATAAGGTACATTTACAACACAAAAAGTAAACAGTATAATGCTACTAGTGCTTCATATGGGATGAGAACTGGATGGTAGCAGGGAGTTCAGTAGTCTCACAGCCTGGGGAACGATTGGTCCTGGTTAATGAAGGCGTGGGCCAGATCAAAGTGGCGGTGTTGTGCGACACTGAATCTCTAGAAATAATATCAAGAAACACAAGAGGTTTCACTTTCCCACTCCCCATATAATCACAACCTAACCCAGACATCCCACCTCTCCCGGAAGTTCCGGGAGTCTCCCGCATATTAATAGTGGCTCCCTGATGCCCGCAAATTATATACAATGTCCCGGAAATCAATTTTTTTCAGACAGAAAGCGAGCGCGAGAGAGACCATGAGAGCGAGAGAGAGCGTGAGAGAGAGCGCGCTCGTGAGAGAGAGAGAGCGCGAGAGCGACCACGAGAGAAAGCGTGCAAGAGAGTTCCAAAAAAAGAAAATATAAAATGTACATCACCCCAGACTACCCTAAAGTGTACCCCTGCCTAATAGGGGTCAAAAATAATGATAGTGTTGCTCGCTGCACTGTTTGCAGCAGTGACTTTTCTATTGCCTGTGGTGGGTTAAGACTGTAAAAGACATGTTGAGGTGAGTTAGCTGTCATTCGTTCATTAGCATAGCTAACGTTATTTAAACTAGCTGGCTGGCTGCTAAGGAGCTACTCTATTGCAAACATCCCACCTCTCCCGGAAGTCTCTCACAAATTGATGGTGCTACCTCCCTGAAATGAGTTTTTGTCGGGTGGGATGTCTACTAACCAAACAGTGATATGCTTTTTATTATCCCGGTCCACAAATCTCCAACAAAACGCCAACTACCAAGAAGGAATCAGAAAGTTAAACCCAAGCTGGGGCCACAGAAACCAGGCGCCGCTAAACTCAAAGTGGCAGGGTTGAGTGATGTGGAATCTCCAGTAAACCCTGTTAATTTAATCCTGGGGTCCCCACACACCCAAATACAAAATAAAGATCAGTGTAAACTAAAGGCTGGGAAGTTACATCTTATTTTGAGATGAAGCCTAATAACTAGGCCTCAAAATAATCTACTCCCCAGATGGTCAAAATAAAACCAAGAAATGAGGTCTAAAATACCCTGAACCTTGAAGCGACATACCTTTCATTATCTAGGTCCGTGGGAGAGACACAAGCTGGGCCTGATCAACCCTGGCTGGGTCACCTGGGTGAGGGTGTCTGCTGTTTAAAGACCCAAAACACTTGAGAAGCCCAGGTTATAACACTGATGATGTGTCCCAGTGCACACCAGGCTAATAAGGCCAGGTAGTGCTGAACCAGGTTCATGAAAGGTGTGGGTCAGGTCAAAGTGCCAGGGTCAAGTCACACTGAATCTCCTATAATGAGATCAAGAAACACAAGAGGGATAATTTTCCCACTGCCCACATAATTACATCCTAACCCTAAACCTAACACGATCTCACACACCCCAACCAACACTTGCCTGCATAACCACAACAAACCGTTGCCTACACTTGTTGGTCATTATCATGAATACTCCTTCACTGCTATATTTTCCCCTTTTTTCTCTTTTTTAATTTAATTTAAATATATATATATATATATATGTGTGTGTGTGTCTACACTTTCTACCATACTTTATAGTTTATTATTATTACGTATGCAATTTACTGCTGCCACATAACAACAAATTTCACGACATATATAGAACATAGAACAGTACCTCACAGGAACAGGCCCTTCAGCCCACAATGTTGTGCCAAACCAGCTAAAAAGTAAATCAAATGCCCCCAAACACTAATCCCTCCTACCTGCACATTGGCCATACCCCTCCATGTTCCTCACATTCACATGCCAGTGATATTAAACCTGATTTTGATTCTGATTCTGAATATTCTATACTCTATATTTATTTTTGTTTACTCTTTGATGCAAGTTGTGTGTAATTTATATTAATTCAAATTTATACATTTTGTACGTGTTATATTTGTAAAGTTCCGTGCAAGGAAGCGAGTTTACATGGCTGTTCCCTGGGTATGAGTGCCAATGGCAATAAACTTAAACAAAAAGCAACAGGGAGCAGAGATGTGGTTGGCTGCAGAATCTGTTACTGTACTGTAACAACTCTATAATACTGAAACTATTTCTCAAAGTCCGTAGGGGTTGTGGAACCTGAATTAAGCACGTCTTTCAGAAGGGTGTTAGACAGGAGGTCGTCATGGTGTGGAGAAAGAGCAGTGGAAAGGTGCCACAAATCATAAATACAAGTCATTCTGCAGATGCTGGAAATCCAGAGTAACACACAAAATACTGGAGTAACTCAGCAGGTCAGGCAGTATCAATGGAGAGAAATAAACAGTTAATGTTTATTAACTATATGGGGGGGGAGGAGGAGCTTAGGAGGAACGATGGCCCCTAATGGCGATTCCTTTGCTTACATCTTCGGAAACAGCTCTATTTCCATCTTTAATATCTCTATTTTTCCCTTTCAGGGCTCTTTTGAAGTCCCTGACCTGGAGTTATACACAGGCTTTGGTTCTTTGCAAGAATGGGACCCGTTCTCGGGGTTCCATGACTGGCCGCTATTCCACATGCCAAGAGTTTGGCCTGAGAGTCTCGATCGTGTTCGGAAGCCTAAGATCTTGGGGCTCTGGAGATGAGCGGATCGAGGGTCGGTGTCACAGCAAGAGTCTCATGTGTCGTCGGGGAGGCCGGAAAATCTTTCACTGTTGGGTAGAAGACCTGAGGTCTTCGCAATCTTCAGACACAGATCTCGAAAAAAGCAACGATACAGACTTTTAACATTGTAAACTAGTGGGTTGTTGTTATGTCTCCCGCTCGCTGTGAAAATGGGGGACACCTCCCTCTCCCTTGCCAGGGAGAGAGAGAACCTGTGGGTTGTTGAAATACAGATGAACTGCGAAGCCTTTGGGGCAACTTTGGTCTATGTCTTTGCTATCGCTTTGCTCACGCTTGGGCTCGGTAGCGGGTGCACTTTTTTGCCGGTGGGGGGAGGGGGGATTGTTGCTCGCTGCTGTTACACACGGGTGGCGGGAGCTGCGGGGGGTATTTGGGGTTCTCACATTTAACTGTTGCTCATTCTTTGGGACATTTCTCTGTTTTCGTGGATGTTTGCGAAGAAAAAGCATTTCAGGATGTATATTGTATACACTTCTCTGACATTAAATTTGACCTTTGAACCTTAATGCTTTGGGCTGAGACCCTTCATCCGGACTGGAAAGGAAAGAGGGAAGAGCCAGAATAAGAAGGTGGGGGGGAGGGGAAGGAATACAGGCTGGAAGGTGATAGGTGAGACCAGGTGAGGGGGGAGGGATGAAGAGAGAAACCGAGAGGTGATAGGTGGAAGAAGTAAAGGCCTGAAGAAGAAGGGATCTGATAGGAGAGGAGACTGTAGCACAGGAAAACGGGAAGTAGGAGGGGCACCAGAGCGAGGTGATGGGAGAAAGTTGCCAACAGTGTTACTGCTCTAGGACGGACAATTCACTCCTTCTCAACCATAATTGTGTGATGTTGCGATTCTCTTCATGGACACCAACAGTGTTCTGCCAATCAATCTAACAACAGAGAGAAAAACATGTTTTCCTAAATATGGATAACATCTTAGTGGAATTTTTCTAAGGACTGTGTTGCTGACAAGATGTTTGAAAACTGATGTGAACTTGGACAGTACTTTCACAAATGAGACAGAGTTGTCTTCCACTAGGGCAGCACTGAAACACATGCTGTCTTCAGAATGCTGAGATCATTGTATCCGTCCCTTAATGCACTTTTCAATTATTCATAGGGAAAGCTCTACTCGAAGGACCCAGAGACCAGGGAATTTGTTTCATCGCCCCTATGATGCATCCTTTCATTATTCAGCAGGGCTGGAACCCAGATTTCTAAAGCGCACAGTGTTCATGACAAGAAGAATAATCGCTGCCAGAGCTATCCAAATGGAGTCGGAGACACGGACACCCCAGGCGGGGCCAGCATTTATTGCACATCCCCTGCTGCCCCCGAGAAGAGGTGACCTTCCTTGCTGAACCACGGCAGACCATCTAGTGAAGCTGCTCCCATGGTGAGCACTGTCCAAGCTCACACCATTCTTCAAACATGTAGCACACATCTCCATGAAACTCTGTCACGTCCATCATCAGGGACCTCCACCTCCCAGGCCATGCTCTCTTCTCACTACTGCCATCAGGAAGGAGGTACAGGAGTCTCAAGACCCACATCAGTAGGTTCAGGAACAGTTATTACCCCTCAACCATCAGGCTCTTATACCAGAGGAGAAAACATCACTCAGCTTCACACACCCCAACACTGACTGGTTCCTACAAACTATAGACTCACTTCCAAGGATCTTCCATCTGATGTTCTTGAAATTTATTGCTTATTTATTTATTTATTATTGTTGTTCTGTTTTTGTTCTTTTTGTATTAGCACAGTTGGTTGCCGTTTGCACAGTGGTTGTTTATCTGTCCTGTTGTGTGCAGTCTTTCATTGATTCCATTGTGTTTCATTGATTTACTGTGAATGCCCACAAGAAAATGAATCTCAGGGTTGTATATGGTGACATGTAGAGTACTGTATAAAAGTCTCAGGCACATATATATATGTGTGTGTGTGTGTGTGTGATGCACTATTCCCACTGCTGTTCTGCATAGGATTCAGCCCCCCTCAGCTAGATCTCAAAGAGTGGATATGGGTCCAGGTTCAAGAGTGGAGTGACCATCAGCCACCTCCTGTACATGAATGACATCAAGCTTTATGCCAGAAATGAAAGAGACATTGACTCACTAATCCACCCGACAAGCGTGTACAGCAGAGACATCGGGATGTCATTTGGACTGGTTGGTAGTGAAAAGAGGCAAACTCATCAAGACTGAAGGAGTCGAGTTACCTGAAGACCATGTACCAAATGTACAGGGCAGCTACAAATACCTGGGGATCCTGCAGGCGCATGGGAGCCAGGATGAGGACATAAAGAAGGCTACAACATCTAGGTACCTCCAAAGTGAGACAGGTCCTTGAAAACCAGCTGAATTAGAAGAACAAGCTCAGAGCCATCAACACATTTGCCATACCAGTCATCAGATACCCAGCCGTGATAGTGTGCTGGCCAAGGAACAAACTGGAAGCTGCTGACAACAAGACCCAGAAACTGCTAATGATACTTAGGGATTCCGTCCAAAGTCCGACATCCAGTGACTGTATACCCACGGAATAAAGGCGGATGGGGTCTTGGAGGTGTCAAGCCGCAGTACTGGAAGGCCAGCCTCGGGCGTTTTCATGCCTTACAAGGTGCAGAGCGGAAGGCTGTGAGGGGCACCACTCCTCACAAAGACATTTTGGAGTATTTTTCTTTATTTTACGAGGTCGAGTTGCAAGCTCAACACTCAACCCGGCACGGATGGAAAGCGTACTCGGGAGCGGCCCGGCTGGATTCGACACCCGGGAACCTCCGTTCCAGAGTCCGGCGCTGATGTCACTGCGCCACCAGCCAAAAAGGAAGCGGGGGGAACCAGAATAAGAAGGTGGGGAGGGGAGAAGACGATAAGCTGGAAGGTGACAGGTGAAGGCAAATGAAGGGGAAGATGGGTGGCGGTACAGGAGGCCATGGGATCTCCTCTTCTTCCTGCTACCATCAGGGAGGAGTTACAGGAGTCTGAAGACACACACTCAGTGATTCAGGAACAGCTTCATCCCCTCTGCCATCAGATTCCTGAATGGACATCGAATCCATGAAAACCTCTAGTTTTTTTCTCTCATTTTACACTTCTTATTTCATTTAACTTAATATATATAAATCAATCCTCTGTCAGTCAGGGTCAACCATGGATGTGGTTTCTTGGCTGTCTAGATACGCAAGCCTGGGCAGTACGATATGGAGAGCAAGCTGTTGCCCATGTAACAAGCTCCCACCCTCCACACATCTGATGAACCCAAAGGAACGGCAGAGACCGACACAGTTTGGTACCAGTGGTGTTGCAGGAGTTGCCAGTGAACATTGAACTCAATGTAGGACTGCCTCAGGGACTCCAGCTCCGGATTTTTCCGCAGTATTTACTCCTGAAGCCTTCCCATGAGTGGATGTAGCTGCAAGGAAGCAGAGGTTCAATAGCAGGGTTTTCCTTCACCAAGATGAGCTGCCAACCATGGCTGACGATCCCCACCTACCCAAAGCTACTGGTTATAAGGCACCAGTAGCCTGTCTTTGCCCCTTCTCCTGTCAGTAGGAGCGGTTCTGACAGGCTTAGTAGCTAAGCCACACGTGAAGGCCAGGAGCTGGACTTGGTTGTCAGAGACTATCTGAGTCGCACACCATAACGTAATTCACAGTTTTTATCACTATGTGTTGCTATGTACTGCTGCCACACAACAACAAATTTCAGGACATATGCAAGTGATATTAAATCTGATTCTGACTTGTCAAAATGAGAAAGGGGAGTTGGCCACCGGGAAATCAGGCCTGTTATGGATGGAGTGAAGGTGCCCTTTGAAGCGATCACCCATTCTACGTGGGGAGAGGGGGCCGCACTGAGTGCACCAGAGAGAGTCAATGGCCCTGACAGACTCGCAGGTGAAGTGTCACCTCTCTCCTTCCACATGTGAAAATGTTGTGAGGCTGGGGGCAGGTTCGTTAACCCAACACATCGCATAGGAATTAGGAAATGGAGACCAAATGATGCTCTTAGATTCCATTTTCTAGGTAAATCAGCATAGGCTCCGGTAACAGGAGATGGAGTTGCTAGGGAATGTATCTCTGTAGTGAGACTGGTGGAATCGTTTGGCTTGTCACCCTCTGTTTAGTTGTGTGTCAGGCACTGGAGCCTATTTCCATTAACGGATAATCACATTAGTTTAAAACTCAAAGCACAGGCAGCAAATTGTCTAGTCAGTTGAACGAGATGAGATAGCTCATTCTACAAGCATTAGGCTGAATCTATTGAGTGCCCCTAACCAAATAAACTATCCCACAACCCAAGAGCCTTTTCAAACTAGATGTAACATTCAGAATCCTGTGAAGGTTATATAACAGATTACAAGGTCTTGGCCAAAGAGAGAGTTGTGAAGGGAAGTCTGAGAGGAGAAAGACGGTGGTTTAGGGAGGGAATTCCTGAGGTTACCCAAGCAACCAAGGGAACTGGTTCCCCTCCTCCTTCCCTTTCTTCCACAGTTCACTCTCCTCTCCTCTCAGATTCTCTGTTTTTCAGTCTTTTCTCTCCCACCTCTCACCTCCTACCTTCTTACTTTGTTATCCCTCCGTTACCCAGGAGCCCCCCCCACCCAGTTTCACCTATCTACTGGCAACACACACAAATTGCTGGAGGACCTCAACAGGCCAGGCAGCATCTATGGAAAAGAGTAAACAGTCAATGTTTCAGGATGATATCCTTCACCAATCCTGAGACCCCCACAACTCTGGACTCATAGACCTGATGACGCCATGACACTATGTCCCTATAACTCAATGACACTATGGCTGGATAACTCTATGACCCCATGGTCCTAGACTGATATTGTCAACTAACGTGGCTGGGACAAGCAAAATTCTAATCACAGATGACTTTGATAGCCAGCACAAGGATAGACCCAAAGGGCCAACAAACCTGTCTCTACGCTTCATGCGAGCAAGGAACTTCATTGCACTGTGCTGCACACGATAATAAACTGACCTGAATCTGACTGATTTCAGACTTGCCAATGTTAACAAGGATGTAACACAGAAAATGTCAGGAGTGTCAAAATCAGGGTTATGCGGCGCATCTGGAGTATGCCAATGTCTTTCAGCGTTTAATCCTAATACTTCTGTCTAGTGTTCACCATGTTAGACTGTTAGCATAAACTATGTGCATGTCTCTTGTCCAGGACATGTACCCTCGCACATATCCTGTCTGACACCACAAGTCGAGGATCACTACTTAACCCTTAACCAGCCTCACTCACCTCCAGACCTTTCCAATGTGTGGAGAACATCGAAGACAAAAGCCTGAAGGCAGTTGTAGACTCAGCCAGCTCCGTTTCAGGCAGAAATCTCCCCACCATCGGGGACATCTTCAAGAAATAGTGCCTGAATAAGGCAGCATCTATCATCAAAGACCCTCAACATCCAGGACATGCCCTCTTCTCATCACCACCACCAGTTAAATTAAATGGTGGTGGCATCCGTTAGTCTGGCGAGACCATGGATCTGCGCCTGGAAAGTCTTGCTTCAGTCTGTGTTAGAGCAGCGTCTGCTGTGGCTGTAGAGGCCCACACGGGAGTGACAGTCTCGGCTGCATCGACTGCACTTGAAGGCGCTGTCCCCCGGTGTTATCTTGGTGCTATTTTTCCGACAAGTGGACTTTTCTTCAGCAATAAGCAGCTTCTCTTTTCCTCTTTTTAGACCTCTGCGTAGTTCCAGCCTCCAGTGAGAGCGATCTCTTGCGATGTCCTCCCACCTCTCGACATTCATGTTCAGTGACTTCATGTCTCTCTTGCAAACGTCTTTGAAACGAAGATGGGGCCGCCCTTGTGCTCTCTTGCCGGAGGCCAATTCCCCGTACAGCAGGTCTTTCGGGATCCTCTCATCTGACATGCGGTGTACGTGGCCCAGCTAGCGGAGACGGCGTTGTTGGAGCAGGGTGAAGAGGCTGGGTATCTGGGTGCGGGCCAGGATCTCGGTGTTGGTGACTCGGTCAGTTCACGTGACGTCCAGGATGCGTCTCAGGCTGCGAAGGTGGAAGGCGTTGAGACGCCGCTCTTGTCTGTAGTAGAGGCTCCAGGTCTCACTGCCATAAAGCAGTGTGCTGAGGACGCAGGCCCTGTAGACTGCAACTTTGGCGTGTGTCGTCAGCTTTCTGTTCTCCCAGACTCTCTTTGTCAGCCTGGCGAATGTTGAGGCTGCTCGTCCGATCCGTCAATTGATCTCGGGGTCTAGGGAGAGGCTGTCCGTGATGGTGGAGCCAAGGTATGTAAACTCATGAACTACCTCCAGCTCATAGTTGTTGATGGTAATGGCAGGGGGGAGCTCAACGCCTTGGCCCAACACATTGGTTTTCTTCAGTAAATAAGTAGTGCAAAAACAGAAATACAAAAGTAGTGAGGTAGCGTTCATGGGTTCAATGTCCATTCAGAAGTCAGATGGCAAGGGGAAGAAGCTGTTCCTGAATCACTGAATGTGTGTCTTCAGGGTCCCGTACCTCCTCTGTAACGGTAACAATGAGAAGAGGCCTGGGTGATGGGGTCCTCAGTGATAGATGCTGCCTTTTTGAGGAATCACTCCTTGAAAATGCCCTGGAAAAGAAGCCTTCGGCCCCATATCACGGTAGCAAAGTGGTTTACAGTCGCAGTGACCCGAGTTCAATTCCCACCGCTGCCTGTAATGAGTTTGTACACTCTCCCCGTGACCGTGTGGCTTTCCTCCGGGTGCTCTGGTTTCTTCCCACGCTCCAAAGACATGCTGGTTGGTAGGTTAATTATTCATTGTAAATTGTCCTGTGACTAGGCTAGGGTTAAATAGGGGGTTGCTAGGCAACATGGCTTCAAAGGCCAGATGGACCTATTCCCCACTGTCTCAATAAATCAGTTTTAAAACGGAACACTTATTACATCAGCCTCCTGAACCAGCACAGATAATTTCATTCACCACCACTCTGAAATGATTCCACAACCTGCAGACTCACTTTAAGGAAATTTTACAACTCAAGTTCTCAGTATTTTTTTATTTGCACAGTTTGTCTTGTTTCGCACATTTGTGCTTCGTCAGTCTTTGTCTGTTTATGTATAGGTTTCATAAATTCAGTTGTATTTCTTCTTCCCCTGTAAATGTCTGCAAGAAAATAAATCTTGAGATAGTATATTATAGCATGTACTTTGATTATAAATTTACTTTGAACTTTGCACGTAACGAAAATCTGTTTTATCTCCATTTTACAGCACGGGCTGGGCAGAGCGAGGCCTTGAGCTAACGACGAGGAAATTCTGGTAACAGAAATTAATTAACTGGCCAGACAACTCTGTTGGATGCATGGGATTGTGGGGGTGGGGGCACGGTGGGTGGTACTCTTCATCTCCACATTCTGTTTAAGTGGGATTCAGCTAAAGTAATAAAACATTAGAAACTTGGACCCCAGAAGTGTGTCTGAACCCCACCAATGCAGTCAGGAAATTTGAATTTAGTTAACCTGTAAGTAGTAGGGATGGGGAAAACTGTGTTGGTCATTGACAAAAACAACGCATTCCACTGTATGTTTCGATTTTCTATATACATCTTCAGGGTCCTCCACCACCCAGGTCATGTTCTCTTCTCACTGCTGCCATCAGGAAGAAGGTACAGGAGTCTCAGGATTCACACCACCAGGTTCAGGAACAGTTATTACCCCTCAACATCAGGCTCTTGAACCAAAGGGGATAACTGCACTCAACTCCATTTGCCCCATCTCTGTGGACTCAGTTTCAAAGACTCTTCATATTCTCAATATTTATTGCTTATTATAATTATTTCTTTCTTTTTGCATTTGCACAGTTTGTTGTCTTTTGCACACAGGTTAAGCGCCCAAGTTGGTGCGGTCTTTCATTGATAATATTAGGGTTATCGGATTTAATGAACATTCCCACAAGAACATGAATCTCAGGGTTTATATGGTGACATATATGTACTTTGATAATAAATTTTCTTTGAACTTTGGAGTGACAAATTAAGCTAATCTCTAAATCAGTGCATGGAGTCAGAAGGTATAAAAGAGGTCCAAAGTGAATAATTTTCATTGGTGTTCACAAACAAAACAGGCTTTGTTGTTGGAGGATAAGGTGAAGGAGAAGGTCTAGTGCAAATCCCAGTATCTGCAGATTATTTGGATGTTGTGTTCAGTCCTGGTCGCCTCATTATCGGAAGGAGGTGGAAGCTTTAGAGAGGGTGTAGTGGAGACTTACTAAGATGCTGCTTGCATTACAGAGTATTTCTGATGAGGAAAGGTTAGGTGAGCTAGGGCTTTACTCTAAGGAGAATGAGAGGTGACTTGATAGAGATGATAAGATATAGACATGAACAGCCAGAGACTTATTCCCAGGACAGAATGGCTAATACCAGGGGCATAAATTTAAGGTATTGGAGGAAAGGATATGAGAGATACTTTTTTTATACAGAATAGTGAGTGTGTGGAACGCAATGCCAAGAAGGTGGCAGAGGAAGATACATTAGGGACATTTAAGAGACTGTAAAGACACATGGATGAAAGAAAATTCAAGGGCTCTGTGGGAATGGTTAGCTTGAACTTGGAGTAGGTTAAAAGATCGGCACAACATCGTGGGCCAAAGAGTCTCTACTGTGCTATACTGTTCATTATTCTAAATAATTAAGGGATGTTCAATTCCTTGGCTGATTTAAAGGTGGGTAAATTCTCAGTAGCGGATGAGATTTATCCCAGACTGCTGTAGGAGGCAAGGGAAGAGATGCTTCTGATTTTTAAATCTTCACTGGACACAGTGAGGAACCAGATGAATGGAGGACAGCAAACATGGTCCCACTTTTAAAGAAGAGCGGCAGGGAAAAGTTGGGCAACTGAGGACATCTCAGTCAGAAACACAAGGGAAACAATTCTGAGGCAGAGAGTTAATGATACTTGGAAAGATAGGGAGCAATGAGAAACGGCCAGCAAGGCTTTTTCAAGGACAGATCTGGCTCAACTAATCTGATGGAATTCTTTGAAGAGGTAACAAAATGTAACGAAGTGTTAGTGTGTGGAAGGTGCTGCGAGGGGTGGTGGTAGAGGCAGATACATTAGGGGAATTTATGATGATAGAAAAATGGAGGGTTATATGGGAGGGAAGGGTTAGATTGACGCAACAGCATGAGCCAAAGGGCATGCATTTTGCTGTACTGTTCTATGCCCTGTGTTTTGGAGAGAGGAGAACAATAGATGTGCTCTACTTTAGTAAATTCAGAATTTTAAATTCAGTTAAGGTGTCTAGACTCTAGGCATTAAAATTCCCTCTTGAAACCAAGGCAATCCAAAATCTCTCCTCTCCTCTCTTCTCCTTGTAACCCACCTCTTGTCCAGCACTGTCTGAATGATTCCAAGGATGTCTCCACACTCACTTCCATGAAACACCTCAGGCCCTTTTGTGATGTAAATTGGACTCTGTTGTAAAAGGCCAGGGAGATAATGATCCCGGGAATTAAAGGGATAACATATGAGCAGTATTTCATTGGCTCTGAGCCTGCACCGGCTGGAGTTTAGAAGAATGAGGGGAGGTCTCATTGAATCATACAGAATATTGAAAGGCTTAGATAGAGTGGACATAGAGAGAACGTTTCAAATAGAGGGTGAGTTTGGACCAGAGGGCACTGCCTCAGGATGGAGGGGCATCCATTTAGAACAGAAATGAGGATAAATTTCTTTAGCCAAAGGGTGGTGAATCTGTGGAATTCATTGCCGCGAGTAGCTGTGGAGGCCAAGTCACTGGGTATGTTTAAAGCGGAGATTGATAGGTTCCTGATTAATAAGGGTGTCAAAGATAATGGGGGAGAAGGCAGGAGGATGGGGTTGAGAGAGATAATAAATCAGCCATGATGGAATGGCAAAGCAGACTCGATGGGCTGAATAGCCTAATTCTGCTCCTATGTCTTATAGTCTTATGATCTTATAGTTAGTTCGGAAGGTGGGCAAACTCACCCTTCCCTCTAACTAGTGAGATTTCAGGAAGCTGGAGCCAGATACTAATATCCCAGATTTTAAAAGCACATTAGATTTCCAAAGCACATTCAGAAACCTACTTTACTCAGCACTGATATGACTGTCTGTCAGATGTATAATTGATGGGACTGGGAGATGTCTTGTTAGACAGAGAATACATTAACACGCAAAATAACAGCAGAATCATTTTGTGTAATATTTCAATTTATTATTAATTCATGCGATCTGGGCTGCAATGATAAGGCCAGCATCTCTCTGCTGTCTCCAGAGAAGGCATTGGCAAGCGTCCTCTCCTCCTTGAACCACTGTAGTCTAAGTGGAAAAAGGTGCATTCTGGGAGGGGTTGAGGTGATAAATGCCATTCTGGGAGCTACAGAAAATCCCAGAGACATCATCCCTGGGAACAGAAGGCTGACACCAAGAAACTGGGCTACACCTGGGTTCGTTCATTATCTGCTGCGTTGACGACATAGGCGATCATGAGTGTTCTTGGTAAATCTTGTTACAGCAACTTATACCTCCTTTGGCAGAGCCATATCTCCACCACATCACCCTACACCTGGTTACAACTTGAAAAACTTTTCAAGGACGGAGGACGCTGGCAAGCTCCTGTTGGAGGCCTATACCCCAGTAGGGGTCGTGGATGGGCTTAAGTAAGTGAAGTAAATACAATGAAGGTATGGAAGATTTATGCTCAAATTGGGGTGTGGGAAACATGGGACTGAACTTCCTCCTTGGCAGATTTCAGATTCATTAGTTCATTACGTGTACCTCAAAACACACAGTGAATTGAGTCATTTCTGTTAGCAACCAACACAGCCTGGACGAGAGAGCAAGAAACGCATTTCACTGTGTGTTTCCATGTTCATGTGATAAATAAATCTGAATCTGAGAAGCCTGAAGGTCAAAGGCCAAAGGTCAAGTCCTGACAATGTCACGAAGGCGGAGGTCATCAGGGTCTGAGGTCTGCATGAGTCCGGAGATCGAGGCCCAAAGGTCCAACACGTGATCGGCAAGTCCCAGGGGCAAAGGCCGGAATTGAAGGACTGATGTCTGTGAGGGTGAGGTCGAGGACTGGAGTCCTGGAGGTGGCCTGTCCTGTGGCTGGAGGCCGGTCGGTGTGTGTGTGGGTGAGGCAGTGGGTGGGAAAGGGGCTTGTTTTGCTGTTGTTGTCTTTTGTTGTCGTTGCTGTTGTTGTTGGTGACACTTGCGGGCTGCCCCCAACACATTTTTGAATGTGTTGGTTATTAACACCAACAACGCATTTCACAGTATGTTTCGATGTACGTGTGACAAATAAAGGAACCTGAATCAAATGCCCAAAGCCAGTCTCCTAGCGAATTGTTTCTTTACCATCTGCAGGAGGATTCCCCATAGAAATGATTGGCTGGGAGGTAAAACAGACAGTGTAACAATTCCCTGTTGGTGCATGAATGTTTAAACTGCCAGCGCACTGTAACAGCTCCTGCGCAGAAATGCCTGCGTTGTTCATTCCAGTCCCACCGGGATGTGAAGCAGCCTTAACTAACAGATGGTTTGAGCTGGAAGTGGAGCAACTTTGAACAAACTTTCAATGCACCAGTGAGATCTCCATCTCTGAGAGAAAAGTACAATTAAGGACAGATCTTGCTGATGGGTCTGTGATAAACGAGGGTATTCTGACCCTCTGAAGACAGTCAGCAGAATTTAGTCAAGTCTCCACCTCCACAGAGAGACAGAGTAATTGGTGTTGGCATTGGTTTATAATTGTCACAATATAAAAAGTTGTATAAGACATTGGTAAGGCCTAATTTGTAGTACTGCATGCATGTTCTAGTTACCTATCTATAGAAAAATGTCAATAAGATTGAGAGAGTGCAGAGAATATTTACAAGGATATTACCAGGACTTGAGGACCTGAGTTAGAGGAAAAGTTTGAATGGGTTAGAACATTATTCCCTACTATTCTTACAGTAGATAAAAGATCACAACATTGTGGGCTGAAGGGCCTGCACTGTGCTGTAGTGTTCTATGTTCTACGTTTATTCCCTGGAGCATGGGACAATGAGAGGAGATCTGATGAGGGGCTTTGATAGGATAAATGCAAGCAGGCTTTTTTCCTCTCAGATTGGGAGAGACTAGAACTAGAGGCTGTAGGTTAAGGGTGAAAAGTGAAATATTTAAGCTGAACGAGGAGGAACTATTTCACTCAGAGAGTGGTATGAGTGTGAATGAGCTGCCAGGTAGATGCAGGTTCAATACAACATTTAAGGGAAGTTTAGATAAGTACATGGATGGGAAGGGTGTGGAGGGCTATGGTATGGGTGCCGGTCAATGGGACTAGGCAGAATGACATGCACTAGATGGGCTGAAGGCCTGTTTCTGTGCTGTAGAGCTCTCTGTCTCTCAGACTCGATGGCATGTACTCACGGATGTGTGCTTATCCCTCTGCTCTTCTCTACTCGATACGTGTGACTGTGGGGCTAAGTGACACCACTTTTGTTGCTGGACTCTCGGATGCCAATGAGAAGGTGCGCAGGAGTGAGACAGTTCACAGGTTGAGTGTCGTCACAACAACTTCGCACACACACACTGTCAGCAAGAGCAAGGAATTGTTTGTGGAAGGGGAAGTCACCCAATCCTCGTTCTGGTTGTCAGCACCCCAGACGATCTACCCTGGGCCCAGCACATTGATGCAACCATGAAGACGGCATGCCAGATGCTCTGCCTCATGAGGGGTCTGTCGAGATTTGGTATGTCAACGAAGACACTTGTGAACTACTAGAGTTGTACAATGGAGGGCACTTGGACTGGTCGCATCCCTGTCTGGTACGCAGGCTTCGATTCACAGGATTGCAAGTGGCTGCAGAGGGTTGTAGAGTCAGCGAGCTCCATCCCAGGCACAACCATCCCCACCATCGAGGACATCTTCAAGTGGAAATACCTCACGAAGGCGGTGTTCATCGTTAAGGACAAGAATCTTGAATCTTGACCTTGACCTGAGCCAATAGACTGGTCCTGGACTTATTTTCATCTGGCATAGTTTTGCATTTTGTTGTTTGATTGTTTGTGGTTTTTGTATTGCTATATTTACGCTCTATTCTTGATTGGTGCGGCTGTAACGAAACCAAATTTCCCTCGGGATTAATAAAGTATATCTATCTATCTGTGTTGGTCATTAATGCAAAACAGCGCATTTACTGTATCTTTTGATGTAACAAGTATAGCTAATCTTAAAAGAAAGGAACTTGTAGCTCTCAACCATCTTCTCAGCATCATTGATACAGACAGTGACATATGAAGACAAGACTTCCTGAAGTCAGTGACCAGCTCCCCCGTCCTGGGGTCAGAGGACTGTGTGTGTGTGTGTGTGTGTGTGTGGTGAGCAGGCAAAGTGGGTGTGAGAGGGAGGAATGGGGCTTGCTTTATTGACTTCTGTTTTCGTTGCGTTCAGCGTTGCTGTTGCTTGCTGTTGGCACCAGAATGTGTGACGTCACTTGCAGACTGCCCACAGCACGTCCTTAGGTTATGTTGGCTGTTATGTAAATGACCTATTTCACTGTACGTCCTGTTTTGTTATGTTCTGTGTGTATCTTCACGAATACTGAGGGCACGCTCTTTTGGTACCAGGCACTTGTGGGCTGCCCCCAGTACATCTTTGGGTGTGCTGGTTGTTAATGCAAATGATACATTTGGTTTCGATGTACATATGATAAATAAATCTGATCTGAATTGGAATTTCAGTCTGAATCAGTATGCTATAAAAATGTCATGAATGATTTTCCTCACTGTGAATTATTGTCTGATATGGATTAGCAAAGCAAACAGCAGCATTACCGAAGGAGCCTTAGTCAAAGTTGTAAAACGACTGGCCGTGCGAGGACAGTTTAAGGCAAGGAGTGTTGAATTTACTGCACAAGCGTTATTTTTTATGATAATTTGTCATCCTCCTCAGGGAGAATCTGAGACAGATTCATAGCAGGGGAGATGATCAGGTCCCCTAACAACAGCACAAAGGGCCGGCTGCAGGAAAGTTTGTTTGCTGATGCCAAGGGTACGGTTTTAATTTTAGTTTCATGCTTGGTTTTGAAACAGTTATTTAAAAACAAAGCAGAAAATAAATCACGCTTGGGCTCCGCAGAGCTCATTTGCCAGAGAACACAGCAGTCGCTGCTGTGGGCAACAACTGTATCGCCTAGAAATGTGAGGGGCCCGCTGAGAAACAGTTCTAAACTCAACAAGCTGTGCGTGTGAGTGTGCGTGTGTGTGCGTATATAAGACCATAAGATATCATCATCATCATCAGGTGCCGTGCCCAGTTTGAGCTTTGACTGACATGGCCACACACTCCTGTTTCGGGTCAAGTGGATCAATTCATTGGTATTCATTTCCAGTTCTCTGGATATAGGAGCAGAATTAGGCCATTTGGCCCATCAAGTCTGCTCTGCCATTTCATCATGGATGATCCAATTTCCCTCTCAGCCCCAGTCTCCCACCTTCTCCCAGAATCCCTTCATGCCCTGACTGATCAAGAGTATATCAACCTCTGGCTTAATATACATTCAGAGTTGGCACCCACAGTGCTGTAGCAAAGAATTTCACAGATTCACCACTCTCTGGTTAAAGAAATTCATCCTTATCTCTGTTCTAAAAGGATGCCCCTCTATTCTGAGTCTGTGTCCTCTGAACTTAGACTCTCCCACCATAGGAAACATCCTCTCCATATCCACTCTATCAATGCCTTTCACTATTCAATAGTTTTCAATGAGGTCACCTCTCATTCTTCTGAATTCTATTGAATACAGGCCCAGAGCCATCAAATGCTCTTCATCTGACAAACCATTCAATCCTGGAAACATTTTCATTAACTCCTTTGAACCTCTCGAGTTTCAGCACATCTTTTCTAAGATACGGGGCTCAAAACTACTCACAATACTCCAAGTGAGGCCTCACCAGTGTTTTATAAAGTCTCAACGTTACATCCTTGCTTTTATATTCTAGTCCTCTCGAAATGAATGCTATCATTGCATTTGTCTTCCTCTCCACAGACTCAAGCTGCGAATTAACCTTTAGGAAATCCAGCACACGGACTCCGGAGTCCCTTTACACCTCAGTTTTTGTATTTTCTCTCCGCTTAAAGAAATGGAAAATAGCCAACTGTTTCATTTCTTCATCCAAAGTGCATGACCATACACCTCCCGACACTGTATTCCACCTGCCATTTCTTTGCCCGTTCTCCTAATGTGTCTTAGTCCTTCTGTAACTTCTCTACTTCCTCAAAACTACCCTTCCCTCCACCTATCTTCCTATCATCTGCAAACTTTGCAACAAAGCCATCAATTCCATCAAAACCTACCCTTTCAACCCTTTTAGAAAGTCAAGTGTGTCTGACTTCACGTTCGGACACATTATACATCAGAGTAACTCGAATAAAACCTAAGATCATAAGATACAGGAGCAGAATTAAGCCATCGAGTCTGCTCTGCCATTTGATCATGGCTGATTTTTTTTATCCCTCTCAATCCCATTCTCCTGCCTTCTCCCTGTAACCTTTGACACCCTGACTGATCAAGAACATACCAAGCTCCACTTTAAATATACCCGATGACTTCGTCTCCACAGTTGCCTGTGGCAATGAATTCTGCAGATTCACCACACTCTGGCTAAAGAAGTTTCTTCTCATCAGCACAGGTTCCCCTAAACTCATATGAATATTGATCACCCTAATCTGACGTTTTTACCGCAGTGAACCTTCCCTCAATTACCGCCAATGCAATCTTACTGTTGTAACGATAAAAAAGTCAGAATTGTAGGCAGTAGAGGAAGTCTGGTGTGACCAACAAGACTCCCCGTCTTGTGTGTTCCATCCCTCTTTGTGGCGACACCCAACATTCCAGTAGCCTCCTCGTCACTGAAAATAATCAGTGACAATTTTGAATAACTGGCTTTCTGTTCCATCATTCATGTTGGTTTAAAAATGAATGATTACCTAAAGCAAGAAACTTCTTGCAGTGTGATCTTGGCTAGCTGAAAAAATGGGCTGAAAATGGTAGGTGGAATTTAATGCAGACAAGTGTGAGCTGTGGCACTTTGGGAGGATCAACCAGGGTAGGTCTTGCACAGTGAATGGTCGGGGACGGAGGCGTACGGTAGAACACAGGGACCAGGGAATACAGATTCTTAATTCCTTGAAAGTGGAATCGCAGAAAATCATTATACCAAAGAGAGGTTTTGGCACGTTGGCCTTCATAAATCAGGGGATTGAGTGCAGGAATTGGGATGTTATGTTGAAGTTATACGAGACGTTGGTGAGACCGAATTTGCAGTAGTGCGTGCTGATTTGGTCACCTACCTGTAGGAGAGCTATCAATAAGATTGAAAGAGTACAGAGAAAATTTACAAAGATGTTGACAGGACTTGAGGACCTGAGTTATAGGGAGGAGTTGAACAGGTTCGGACTTTACTCCCTTGAGATCAGGAGAAGGAGGGGAGATTCGATAGAGGTATACAAAACTATGAGGGGTATAGACAGGGTTCGGGCACATGGGGCTCATCAGCTGTGGCTGGCAGCTCAGCTAGGAGATGGAAAGCTGATCTCAAACCTTCGCTGCCTTGTGGCTATATCCACTCATGGGCAAGGCTTCGGGAGTAAACACCGATGGAAAAATCCGGAGCTGGAGTCCCTACATTGAGTTCAACACTGACCGGCAACTCCTGCAACACCTCTGGTATCAAACTGTATCAGTCTCGGCGTTCCTTTGGGTGCATCAGTTGCGTGGAGAGGGGGAGCTTGCTACGTAGGCAACAGCTTGCTCTCCATGTTGTACTGCCCAGGCTTGCGTATCTAGACAACCAGGACACCACATCCTGACCAACGGAGGCCTCAGGCAGACAGATAGGGTAAATGCAAGCAGGCTTTTTCCTCTGAGGTTGAGTGAGACTAGAACTAGAGGTCATAGGCTTAGGGTGAAAGGTGAAATATTTAAGGGGAATCTAAGGGGAAGCTCCTTCACGTAGAGGGTGATGCGCGTGTGGAGCAAGCTGACGGCGGAAGTGGTGGATGTGGGTTCAATTGTCACATTTAAAAGAAGTTCGGATAGGTAAGTGGATGAGTGTGGTGTGGAGGGTTATGGTCTGGTTACAGGTAGATGGGACTAAGCAGAAGGTGAGGTCAGCCCAAACTTAATGGGCCAAAGGGCCTGTTTCTGCGCTGTAATGGTAGTAGTGGGATCAGTCAAGTGGAGAATGATGTCTTCCAGAACGACTGTCTATTGAAAGGTCCTTGGTGGCTGTAGAGGTCGATCCCAGATACACATAACTGGGTTGTTGGGGTGGATTCCCTTAATGGAGAACGCGTGTTCATGACTTTGTTTAACGTGTGTGGGGGGAGGTTGGTGGGGTCTGATACACAGGCAGCTACCACTCGGTCCTTGACAGATCGGGGTCAGGGTCCAGTGACATGGAATGAAAGACAACTGGGGACGCTTCACTGCTGCAGTCATCCTTCGCCTTCACAGTTGTGATGTGTCATCATCTCCCGCCACCTCCGCTACCGACGTCTTGGTTGGATCGCTCTTTGTCTGGCACCACCCCTTTGATCTTACCGCCGCGGGTGACCCTGCCAGGAGGCTCATCTCCAGACGGCATCGCTCTCGGGATTTCAGGAACTCACGAGCTCCTCCACCACGACAAGGCGATGATCCTTGAAGAAGATGTGTTGTAGTGCTCTATCACTCCACGGCGCTTTGTGAGATCCAGCAAGACATCGAAATGAGGCTTCTCCTGACTGAACCTGCATTGACCATCAACTGCTCACTAACCCCACTCTGTACCATTAAATTGTCTGACATTTCCGTCAGCTACCTCCAGATTCTACCACTCGCTGATTCACTAGGGACAATTTATAGTGACCGATTAATCTGCCAACTTGCACACCTTTGGGATGAGAGACGAATTCAGAACAACCGGGGCAGGGAGAAACACACAAAGTCAAGGAGAGGATATGGTCAGAGATCATGATCTCCTGGAGGTCGGAGATCACAATTTCCGGGAGTGTCGGAGATCATCATTGAACCATATCTCTGGTGCAGTGAGACAGCAGCCCCACGAGCTGTGCCACCGAATATGAGTTCTTGCCCATTATCACTCCCCTCGTCTTAATAACATAATCCCAGCTTGCAAATTAGTATCCATGGACCTGAGACAGTAATTGGTTCAGGAAGGAATGCATGCTTTATGTGAAAGAAGATTCTGGGAACCGTGGTGCTTGAAAGGTTTCCTACAATGGGATATTTCTTCTTCGCTCTACGTTATCATTTTGCTCATGGCTTGACCCATGCCACACCTCATTCTGTGTTCCTGATCAGGATTCCCCTGCGATGAATTACACCTCTATGTTCAAGGAGGTTGAAATGAAGAGCACATTACGCCAGAAACTCAATCCTTTTATTTTCGTCAGCAGAGAGCGAGTCTGGTCAGACAGTTCATAGTAAATCTGTGCCAGGTTTGTATCAAGTGTCTATTAAAAATACTCTTGATACTTGTCTTTTGTTTTCAATCTCTCCCAGCTCCCCCACCACCTTGTACCACCTCTGGACCTCCTGAAGGCGTCTGTAGCTGATGCTGAGGTGACTCCAGAAAACTTGGTATTAGAGTAACTTGGTACTAGAGTCATAGAATAACAGCACTGAAACAGGCCCTTTGGCCCAACCTGTCCATGCTAGCCAATATGTCTTCCTGAGCTAGTCCCATTCGCCTGCATTTGGCTAATGTCCTTTCAACTTTTCCATCAGTGGGGACTGGCCAAGTGTCTTTTAAACAATGTAATTGTAGGAGGTGGGGTGGAGCTATGTCTCTACCAAAGGAGGTGTAAGTGCTCCTTCCTTCCGCTGGACTGCAGGTCAGCTTTGGACAAGGTGTAGCACCTGCTTAACACCCCCACCCCCAGAGATCAGGGTCATGTGAAGCCATGGGAGCAGGTGGATGGTCGTATGAGCAGCTGGTGCAGATCACAAATCCTGGTTATGCAGGCAGACAATCTCCGAAGAGTATTGATAATGGCTGGGTTCACCCGACTTGTAAAGACACTGCCCAGAAGGCTGCAATGACAAACCACTTCTGTAGTAAAATTTGCCAAGAACAATCATGGTCATGAAAAGACTATGATCACCCATATCATAAGATAAAGGCATCCGTTAGTCTTGTGAGACCATGGATCTGCACCTGGAAAGTCTTCACTCTCCAGGGCGCAGGCCTGGGCAAGGTTATATGGAAGACCAGCAGTTGCCCATACTGCAAGTCTCCCCTCTCCACGACACCAATGTTGTCCAAGGGAAGGGCATTAGGACCCATACAGCTTGGCACCAGTGTCGTCGCAGAGCAATGTGTGATTAAGTGCCTTGCTCAAGGACACAACACGTTCCCTCGGCTGGGGCTCGAACTCCCGACCGTCAGGTCGCTAGTCCAATGCCTTAACCACTTGGCCACGTGCCCACTCACCAATATCATAGACACAGCACATAACGAACAAACGCCTCTATCATTTCCTCTGACAGCTCATTCCATAAACCCACCACCCTCTGTGTAAAAATGTTGCCTCTTAAGTCACTTCTAACTCTTTTCCCTCTCACCTTAAATCTATGCCCTCTAGATTTGGACTCCCTACGCTGCGATAAAGACAATTCAGCTTATCTACTGTATCTCCGTCTTGGTTTTGTAAACCTCTACTAGGTCACCTTCAGCCTCATTCTCTCCAGGTAAAACAGTCCCAGACTATCCAGTCTCACCTTTTTTAGCAATTTTTTTAATTCATTCATGGGATGTCAGTGTTGCCAGCTAAGCCAGCACTCATTGCCCATTCCTAGTTGAGGAGGTGGTAATAAGCTGCCTTCTTAAAGCACTGCAGTCCCTGAGGTGCTGTTAGGGAGGGAACTCCTTGATTTTGACCCAGCAACAATGAAAGAATGGCAGTGTATTTCTAAGTTAGGATGGTGAGTGATTTGGAGGGGGATTTCCAAGTGATGGTGTTCCCAGGTATCTGCTGTTCTTGTCCTTCTAGATGGTAGTGGTCGTGGGTCTGGAAGGTGCTGCCTTAGGAACTTTGGTGTGTTGTTGCAGTGCATCTTGTAGATAGTACACACTGTTGCAACTTTTCGTCAATGGTGGAGGGATTGGATGGCTGTGGAAAGGGTACCAATCAAGTGGACTGCCTTGTACTGGATGGTGTTGAGCTTTCTGAGTGTAGATGGAGCTGCACTTGTCCAGACGAGTGGCGAGTATTCGATCATACTCCTGACCTGAGGATCTGGGGAGTCAGGAGGTGAGTTACACGCCATAGGGTTCTTAGCCTTTGACCTGCTGTGGTAGCCATGATGTTTATACAACTAGACCAGTTCAGTTTCCTGTCAATGCTAACCACCAGGATGTTGATAGTAGGGGATTCAGTGATGGTGATGCCACTGAATGTCAAGGAACTCTATGTATAAATCCATTAATAATTTTGAAGGACTATATGCACGTGTGTGTGTGTGTGTGTGTGTGCGCGTGTGTGTGTGTGTGTACATGCATACATCTTCTCTGGCAATAGTCACCTTGTCACGGTGGAGATGCCTGTGAGTTCCTGAGATCCCGAGAGAGATGCCGTCTGGAGTTTAGCTCCTGCTAGGGTCACCAATGCCGTAAACTCAACAGGGAGATTCCAGACGAAGAACCATCCAACCAAGACCTCAACAGTGAAGCTGGCAGAAGATGATGACACATCACAACAGCAGTGAAGGCGGGGGAAGGCAACAACAGTGAAAGGTCCCCAGTCATCTTGCATTCCATGCCACTGGACCTTGACGCCGATCTGTCCAGGACTGTGTGATGGCTGCCCGTGTATCAGTCTCCCCACGTTAAACAAAAGCCACACTCAAGTGTTCTCCATTAAGGAAATAACTTCTCAGGCAAAAATCATTCTTGACTTGACTGCACAACAAATATTACTCCTACAGTACAGTCTTAGGCACATATGTATATATAGCTAAGGTGCCTAAGACTCTCACACAATAATTTTATGTGCTGCACCGTGCTACTGCCACAAAAAAAAACAAATTTCACGACATATGCGAGTGATGATAAATCTGATTCCGATATGGGTCTATTGTGGACTGAGAGTGGGAAAGGGACAGGGAGGGGGGAATCAAGGTTGGAAAAAGGGGGAGGAAGAGGGGAAGGAGCACAATGTTGTTGTGCTGAGGGACATTCTGTAATGATCAATAAACCAACTGTTTAGAATCAAATGACTTCTCCTGCTGTCTGAACCCATGCCATCCCAAACCCCTGGCACTCCTCCTCTGCCACCTGTCCCACACCCCTCCCCCGCAGCACTCCATCCTCACCATTCCCAACATCCTTTGCTCCTGCCAGATTTACAAACTCTCTCTCTGCTCCACATTGACAGGTCTTAGGCACACACACACACACACACACATATATATATATATATGTGTGTGTATATATATATATATATATTTTTTTTAATATAAAAAGGCATCCATTAGTCTCGTGAGACCATGGATTTATGCCTTGGAAGGTTTCCAGGAAGCAGGCTTGGGCAAGGTTGTATGGAAGACCGACAGTTGCCCATGCTGCAAGTCTCCCCTCTCCACGCCACCGATGTTGTCCAAGGGAAGGGCACTAGGCACCAGGGTCGTCGCAGAGCAATGTGTGGTTAAGTGCCTTGCTCAAGGACACAACACGTTCCCTCGGCTGGGGCTTGAACTCGCGACCTTCAGATCACTAGACCAACGCCTTAACCACTTGGTCACGTGCCAACACTGGCACCTATATACTGTATGTGCATAAGACTTTTCTGATCGGTCCATGCACACTACCTCGTTATTCCTTTTTCGCACTACTTAGCTATTTTTGTAACTTACCGTGAATTTTACACATTGCTCTATACTGCTGCCGCTGAACATGACACATGTCAGTGATAATAATCCTGACTCTGGTTGTGGTTCCAGAGTCCTCGCTGCCCTCCCAGGTAACCCACTGCACAATCTGATTTGCGGCAACTCCTGACAGGCATTGTGAAAGATACGACATCAATTAAACATTGTGTTCTTGGCTTCAGACGTCGGTGGAACTGCACAACACACCTCCAAGCTTTCTGCATCCCTTGACCCTTTAAGCTCTAGCAGTTAATAGTGGCTTGAATCATTTCACTAGCTATAGGAAACCAAATGCGCCCTGTGATGGACATTATAACCCTTTAATGCCTTTGATCTACAGCAGGAAATGCCACAATCTTACTATGAATGATGAACAGTGGTGGATGATTCCTTGCAGTGACATGGCGCAACGATCTCAGGAGAAGCATTTATTTATTTATTTAGTTTGTGATAAAGCGCTGGACAGTCCTTTCTGGTCCAATGAGCCACGTCGCCCAGCAACTGATCCTGGGACTAGGACAACATACGCTAAGTAGGAGAGAAGGTTCTTGCGCCCGTCACATCTTTGATACCTCCTGGAGGGACAGAGTACCCAATGCTGGCCGTCTCGCTCACGCGGGTCTCCCCAGCGTGCACACCCTGCTCAGGCGGTGTAAGTTGTGCTGGCCGGGCCACGTCTGCCGGATGCAAGATGGCCGCATCCCGACGGACATCCTCTGTGGCGGGCTGGTTTCAGCCAAGAGGAACCGCTGGCCTCCTGTAACTGTACCGCAAGGATGTCTACATCAGGACGTGACGGCGCTGGACACCGGCACCAAGTCCTGGGAGGAGCTTGCAGCCGACTGCACCAAATAGAGAAGCACCATGAACCAACACCTTAAGTCAGACGAGGAAAATGTTCTCAGTGTAGCAGCAGACAAATGGGCCCTTAGGAAGGAACGTTGCATCTCCAGTGAAGCTGTGACCATTTATAGATGCCACCTTTGCAATAGAGCTGGATTTGAACTCTGAACTCTGACACCCTGACACCCTGTGCTGTATAGTGTCATGCACTACGCTACCAGGTATTGTACAGTAAGGTGAAATATTATTAAGCAATCAAAAATTTATTCTTCAATTTCTTAAATCACAATATTGCACCCCCTTGACCTTCTTATCAAAATCTCGAAATCTACAACATGTGATTAACATCACGTAATAGAAATGCATCCTGCTAAATATTTCAGTGTTTTTCCCAGCTCTGCTCTTCTCTAAGCCTAGTTACTAAGGCAGCTTGAGTGAAAGATTAAAGTTTGCTTTACTTATCACATGCACTGTATATCAAAACATTGAAACATACAGTGAAATGCGTTGTAACACACACAAAATGCCGGAGGAACTCAGCAGGTCAGGCAGCATCTATGGAGGGGGATAAACAGTCGATGTTTCAGGCTGAGACTCTTCATCAGGATATGTGGAAGAGGGAGAAGAAGTCTGTTAGGAAAGGAGGGTGGACAATGAAAGGAAGGAAAGGAGGAGGGGCACTGGAGGGAGGTGATAGGCAGGTGAGAAGAGAAGAGGAAATGTGTCGTTTGTGACAGCAACCAACACAGTGAAGGATGCGCTGGGCGGACACAAGTGTTGCCATGCTTCCAGCACCAACACAGCAAGCCCACAACTGATGAGGGGTGATTGATAAATTCATGGCCTAAGGTAGAAGGAGTCAGTTTTAGAAAACCTAGCACATTTATTTTTCCTACATTTACACACTTAGTCCAGTGGTCGTGGAGCATACGGATCCCTTCTTTGTAGAAGTCGGCATCCTGGACCTCCAGAAAGTGGTCCACACCAGGGGTGATTGATAACTTTGTGGTCTAAAGTAGAAAGGGATGAGTTATTAACTTCAAACTTTCTGCATTTTCACTCAAAGAGTTGAACTGCACGTGCATGTAACAAGAGCTGTGTAACTCATCTCTTTCTACCTTAGGCCACTAACTTATCAGTTACCCCTTGTACTAACCTTTGGAATGTGGAAGGAAACTGGGGCACCCAAAGGAAATCCACACACTTCACTGGGGAGTGCACAAAGTCCTTACAAACAGCAGTGGGAATTGAACCCCAATCGCTGGCACTCTGAAGCGTTATACTAATCACTTTGCTGCTGTGAAATTCCTCTTTAACTCCAGTTCCTACCGGTTGCCTGGGGTGGTGGTAGAGGCGGATACATTAGGGACTTCTAAGAGATGTTTAGAGAGGCACATAAATGCGAGGAAAATGGAGGGATGTGGACACTGTGTAGGCTAAAAGGATGAGTTTAGTTGGCCATTTGATTATTCATTTAATTGTTTTGGCACAACATATTGAAACCTGTCAAATATTGAAAGGTCTAGAGAGAGTGGAAGTGGAGAGCATGTTTCCTATAGTGAGGGAGTCTAGGTCCAGGGGGCACAGCCTCAGAACAGAGGGACGTCCATTTAGACTGGAGATGAGGAGGAATTTCTTTAGCCGGAGAGTGGCGAACCTGTGGAATTCATTGTCACAGATGACTGTGGAGGCCAAGTTCTTTGGATATATTTGAAGTGGAGGTTGTCAGGTTCTTGATTCGTAACAGCATGAGAGGTTACAGGGAGAAGGCAAGAGAACAGGATTGAGAGGGATAATAAATCAGTTATGATGGAATAGCAGTGCAGACTCGATGTGCCGAATGGCCTAATTCTGCTCTTATGTCTTATGGTCTAACATTGTAGGCTGAAGGGCTTGTTCCTGCGCTGTACTGCTCTCTGTTCCATGAAATGAAAGCATGTTCAACATTAAAGTTTTTTCTTAAAAAGGTGACGAGAGGGATTGAGCAGCAGACGTCTGACAAAAGAGTTGGGAAAAAAAAACCCAGTAAAAGCAAGTCTGAAAAGCAAAGATGACAATTCCTAACATCAGAACAGAGAATGACTTAAACTTGATTGTCAGTCATCCCCAGGTAATGAATGACTAATCTGAAAAATGTAAAGATGTATCTGTATAGAAAAGCAAATCCTTCTTTGGTAGACTTACTCACTGGGTTGCCAAAAGCGTAGTTTATTTTATTTTTATTTTATTTTATTTAGTGGTACAGTGCAGAGCGGGCCCTCCCAGCCTCATACCTTGCCAACACAACAACTCCCATGACAACCCAAACTTAACCTTAACTCAATCAATTTACAATCACCAATTAAGCTACCCATCCTAATGACACATTAAGCTACAGTGGGAGGAAACCAGATCGCCTGGAGAAAACCTATGTATTCTATAGGGAAGACGTACAGGCTCCTTACGGATGATGCTGGAATTGAACTCCAAAATTCCCCGAGCCGTAATAATGTCATGCTAACCACTACCCTACCGTGGCACCAAAAATAGCATCAAGATGTTTCTGTATTTCTAGGACCCACTTCTCAAACTCATTCAACCTAAAAAAATAAACTGAAAAATGAAAAAAGAGTAAAGTTGGAGAGAGGGGCAGAGGAAGAAAGCGAGTGAGAGAGGGAAGAGAGAGAGAGAGAGAGGGAGAGGGAGAGGGAGAGGGAGAGGGAGAGGGAGAGAGTTTGAGGAGAGAGAGAGAAGCTCAGCTAAACTCATTCCCCACAATACGAGCTTTTCACCGAGAACAGGGGGCAGGGATGGGGAAAGGCATCATGTGCCTTACGAGCAGAACCATGGGGGTCAGTAGGGGTGGAATTAAAGTCTGGCATGTGTTAAAGGCTAATGGGCACTGAGTAATAAACTGAGACAGGTCACAGTCATTTCACAGAAGACCATTAAACACTATCTGAGAGTAAAACTAGTATCATTTCTGCCTGGATGGTATCCAAAAGCAGCTGCCACAGGTGGGAGCACAATGTTCCACCTCACTGCACTATCCAATTCTCTTCAAAGAGCAAGCGTTAAAAAGCTTCCTTTTATAACACGGTTCTCCTGCAGCTGTTCAAAACACACGGTAACTCGAATTTAAAGAGCAACGTCTACCTCATCTCAAATTTAGACCATCAGACCAGAGCAGCAGATTTAGGGCCATTTGAGTCAGCAAACTTTCTATCATGGCTGAATACCTTCTCCATCTTGCTTCTCCATTTCGAAGTCTTTGCAAGGTTCGTCTACCCTGAACACATCTTCTTCCTCTGATGAAGGGTCTCAGCCCGAAACGTCGACTGTTCATTTCACTCCACAAATAAGATCATAGAACATAGAACATAGAATAGTACAGCATTGTCTAATCAACGGCTTTCTGCTGATCTATTCAAATCTTGTTTGACTTGATTGCACAGACCAACTGCCAAGGTGTGACTACCTCCCGGAATCACCGGAGTGAGTAGTGCCGAGCCCGGGACTGATTTGATGGTCACTCAAGATGGCGCTTCTGAGACTGGGGACCCGTTCGTGTGCTGTTGTAAGGAACGGTTTGAATAACTTGTACGCTCATCCCTCATGGCAATGGCAGTCAACTTCAGCAGCAGCAACAGAACAGGCGGCTATGAAGGAAAATCCTCAACTAAGAGAACGAAAACCCAAGACTGGCATCCTCATGTTGAACATGGGTGGCCCTGAAACATTAGATGATGTTCATGATTTCTTGCTTCGGCTTTTCATGGATAAGGACCTTATCCCCCTTCCAGCCCAAAGTAAACTTGCTCCTTTCATCGCAAAGCGTCGTACTCCAGAAATTTGTGAACTGTATGACAAGATTGGTGGAGGGTCTCCAATTAAAAAGTGGACAGCCATGCAAGGAGATGGCATGGTAAAACTGCTTGATGAAGTAGCTCCAGAAACAGCACCACACAAATTTTACATTGGCTTCCGATACGTTCATCCATTAATGGAAGAAGCAGTAGAGGAGATGGGATTGAGCGAGCCGTGGCATTTACACAGTATCCTCAGTATAGCTGTTCTACCACAGGGAGTAGCTTAAATGCAATTTATTGATATTATAATTGCAAGAGCATTGCACCAAAGATCATAAGACATAGAAGCAGAATTAGGCCATTCAATCCATCGAGTCTGCTCCACCATTTCATCGTGATTGATTTATTGTCCCTCTCAATCCTGTTCTCCTGCCTTCTCCCTGTAACCTTTGATGCTCTGGGTAATCAAGAACTGAGATATACCCAATGACTTGTCTTCCACAGCTGACTGTGGCAATGAATTACACAGATTCACCATCCTCTGGCTAAAGAAATTCCCCCTCACCTCTGTTCTAAAGGAATATCCTTATATTCTAAGGCTGTGTCCTCTGGTCCTAGATTCTCCCATTATTGGAAACATCCTGCCAACTCCTCTCTATCTAGGCCTTTCAATATTCAACAGGTTTCAATGAGGTCACCCCTCATTCTTCTAAACTCCAGTCAGCACAGGCCCAGAGCCAGCAAGTGCTCCTCATACACTAACCCTTTCATTCCCACAATAATTCTCGTGAACCTCCTCTGGATCCTCTCCAAAACCATCAAATCCTATGCTGCCTGACCTGCTGAGCTCCTCCAGCAATTTTCGTGTGTGACTTCAGATATCCAGCTTTTGGAAAATCCTCTTGTATCTTAACAATGAACCATTCCCCACAACCCTGCAAAAAGTTGTAAACTCAGTCAGCTCCATCATGAGCCCTGGCCTCTCCAGCATTGAGGACATCTTCGAAAGGTGAAGCCTCAGAAGGGTGGCGCCCATCATTAAGGACTCCCATCACCATGGACATACCCTCTTCTCATTACTACCATCAGGGAGGAGGTACAGGAGCCTGAAGGCCCCTCTTCTCATTACTACCATCGGGGAGGAGGTACAGGAGCCTGAAGACCCCTCTTCTCATTACTACCATCGGGGAGGAGGTACAGGAGCCTGAAGACCCCTCTTCTCATTACTACCATCGGGGAGCAGGTACAGGAGCCTGAAGACCCCCCTTCTCATTACTACCATCGGGGAGGAGGTACAGGAGCCTGAAGGCCCCTCTTCTCATTACTACCATCGGGGAGGAGGTACAGGAGCCTGAAGGCCCCTCTTCTCATTACTACCATCGGGGAGGAGGTACAGGAGCCTGAAGACCCCCCTTCTCATTACTACCATCAGGGGTGTGGTACAGGAGCCTGAAGACACACACTTAGTACTTAGGAACAGCTTTTACCCCTCCCCCATCAGATTTCTGAATGGACAATGGACCAATCGATTAAAACTACCTCAAAGTTCAAAGTTCAAAGTACATTTATTATCAAAGTATGTATACTATATAAACCTTGAAATTCATCTCCTTACAGGCAGCCACAGAACAAAGAAACTCAAAAGAACACATTACAAAACAACCATCAAACACCCAATGTGCAGGGAAAAAAAAAACAAATCATGCAAACAACAAAAGCAATCAAACAACAGAAGTTCACGAGAGTGAGTCGACAGCCGTGAAGCCAGTTAGCACTGCAGCCAGTCCGGGAGGCCAGTAGCTGCAGGTCACAGCCTTAGTTCAGTGCAGAAATGAGCAAACCTCATGTAGCAGCGAGCCGAGAACTGACCCATCCCTCACCTCCAGCCCTGACACCCTGACATACATTTGACACATTTTCTCTCTTTTTGCACTGCTTATTTAAGTTAATTTTTATATACGTTTCTATATGTAATGCTAAACATATATTTCCATGTGTTTTATATATGGTACGGTGTCTATATAGCGGATTCCAGTTAATTGGGCCATCAGTTAATCGGGGCAACTGTTTATTTGGGACAACTCTTAAAGAACAAAAACAAACCAAGATAAAAGCTGGGATTCCCATTGTTTACGTCACTTCATTGGTGCAGAAGAATGCTGCTGAGCATTTTGTAACTAGTGTCAGTTGCGTGCGTTGTGTAGTCATTAGGCACAACACCGTGCTCAGAGTGTACAGTTTTCAAATAGCATCACATTTATGTTCAAAAAGCAGTGATTTTTCTCACAGATAGTTGTCAAGTAATAAACAGTAAGAAAACTCAGAACCGTTTTGCTCACTGTGATTTCAAGCACTCAGGCTTGGAGATACCAGTAATAACCAGGAGTAAGAATGAAATGATTTCACTACTTCAACAAGTTAGGTACTACAAAAACTTTGAAGGTATCAACAACCTTCTTCAATTTTACAATTAAAAACAAGATTTGGAGGATGCAATTGTCAAAAGCAGTGTATGATGCCAGTCCATTATCTGCACAAGGTGTCTGCACTGATTTTGTTCATTTACAGTCATTCAAAAGAACACAGCAGAGTACACAGGATGAACTTCTCTGTTGATAACTATTAGGAACTAATACACAGTTTTACAGTACTGTAGTAGTTTTGGTAGTGTTCTAATTTTATTCTGTATTTCTTTGAAATACATAACTTATTAGCTAAAGGGTAGTTTGTCTTTTTTATACCTTTTTAATTATTTCCATGAAACTTTGGCTAAAATGTGTCCCAATTAACCGGCATCCACAGTATTATTATTTTTTAATTTAAATTTTTAATTTAATTTAATTTACAGCGTGGAATAAGCCCTTTAGGTCCTTTGAGCCGCACCGCCCAGCAATCAATTCCCGATTTAACCCTAGCCTAATCATGGGACAATTTACAATGATCAATTAACCCTACCAACCGGTACTTCTTTGGGATGTGGGAAGAAACCGGTGCACCTGAAGGAAGCCCATGTGGTGATGGGGAGAAAGTACAAACTCCTTAGAGACAGCAGCAGGAAGTGAACCCCGGTCCCTGGTTCTGTAAACGTTATGCTAACCACTATGCTACTGTGCTGTACTATACTGCACAGCTATTGCAAAACAGCAAATTTCACAATATATGTCAACGATCATAAACCTGATTCTAATTCTGATTCCCAGCCTGTTCCTGACTTACGCACTGCTCTGGAAACACTGATTTAGCCAAATTGGAAGTTTCAGAATCAGAACCAGGCTCATTATCACCGGCATATGTTGTGAAATTTATTAACTTTGTTGCAGCAATACAATGCAATACATGATAATATAGAGAAAGAAAACTGAATTACAGTCAGAATATATATGTATATCAAACAGTTAAATTAAATAAGTAGTACAAAAATAAATTTAAAAAGTAGTGAGGTAGTGTTCATGGTTTCAATATCAATTGAGGAATCGGATGGCAGGGAGGAAGAAACTGTTCCTAAGTTGTTGAGTGTGGCCTTCAGGCTTCTGTACCTCTTCCCCAATGATAGCATTGAGTAGAGGACACGTTCTGGATGACATGAGACCTTAATGATGGATGCTGCCTTTTTGAGACATCGCTCCTTGATGTCCTGGTTGCTACGGAGGCTGGGACCCATGATGAAGCTGACTAATTTTACAACTCTCTGCAGCTTACCCCAATTCTGTGCAGTAACGCCCCCACCAATCCCCATCCAGATGCTGATGCAGCCAGTCTGAATACTCTCCATGGTTCATTTGTAGAAATTTTCGAGCGTTTTAGTTGACACACCAAATCTCCTCAAACTCCTAATGAAATATAGCTGCTGTCTTGCCTTCTTTATAGCTGCTTTGATATGTTGGGATAGTTTCGTTATATTATTGGTTCTAACTTTTTCAGGCTTAAGCTTTATGATCAAATAAATGTGGCATTTAATTGGGGGTTATTAATGATAACACTCAGATACATTGCAGGCACAGAGAAGCACAAACTTGTTAAAAGAGAATCAGTCAAAGCCTTCTCATTCGACGTCCCACTCTGCTTCATCAGTGACTAACTCTAATGGGTTGTGTGTTGTTATTGCAATCGTGAATCAATTAGTGCCCATTTCTCACGCCTGGATTGCTGAAATGTCAGAATAGGCATGGAAACAGTTCCCTGGTTTTCATATTAAACAAACATGGTGCTTAATTGCAAACTGTCTTCTTTCCTGTTTGTTACATCATGACGGCGCAAGAGGATTATTCCCCATCTTTCCCAAGTAGCGTTTCAAAGAATTCTGATCAGCATCTTCTCAGAGACAGCAGATGGCTGCAAGCAGAGCTGGGGGCTTCTCCCTGAGTGATTCCAGCCCTGGACTCCAGCAAAGGCTAAATTCATCTGGGCTCTTCGCAATAGCTGATGCGACACTCCGCTGATCACCTGCTGAGTCTGCTGGGCACAGAGGTAATTAATCACTTTGAAGCCCTCCCCACCACTGAGCACGTTTACACAGAGCGCTGCCACATGAAAATAGCATCCATCATTAAAGACCCCTCCAACCAAACCATGCTTTCTTCTTGCTACTGCCATTCAGCAGGAGGTACAGGAACCTTATGTCCCACACCACCAGGTTCAGGAATAGTTATTACCCTGCAACCATCAGGCTCCTGGACTGGCATTGATACAATACTCAACCTCTGCGCTGAACTGATTCTAAACCCTTGGACTCACTTTGGGGAAAAAAGCTGAGTGAGCTCACCCAAAATGGACTCAACAAGCCCCTTCAGCAGAGGTGCTATCCCTCCCTGGACATCCCACATACTCTATAATAAATAAATATTAATAAATCTCGAGAATATGAGATGAAGAGTCCTTGAAAGTGAGCCCATAGGCTGTGGGAAAGTGGCGACTGAAGTTGGGTGAAGTTATCCCATGTGGTTCAGGAGCCTGATGGTTGAGGGGTAGCAACTGTTCCTGAACCTGTTGGTGTGAGTCCTGAGACTCCTGTACCTTCTCCCTGATGGATGCAGCGAGAAGAGAGCATGGTCTGAGTAAAGGAACAAGGATCAACTTTATTCACCATATACATTTACATTAAATGCAGCATCACTGCTGGGCACAGAAACTGCACTACAGTGGACAGGAAGATAGTCAAAACTGATTTCTCCCCCCAAACCCCACCGGCACCAGCCTACCTACCATCAAGGGTATATACATACAGAAAGCAGAAAGGTGTCAGAGAAAGACTAGTAACATCATGAAGGATCCCATGCACCCTGCTCATGGACTGTTTGTCCCACTCCCATCAGGCATCAGGGTGGAGGCTATGTAGCATCCACGCCAGGACCACCAGACTCAAAAACAGTTCCTTTCCCCAAGCAGTAAGGCTGATCAACACCTCCACTCACCAACCCACCCCTCCACACCCCCATCCACCACTGCTTTACCATTTCCTGTCAGTCACTTTACGTACAGACGCCCCTGTGCACACTGTCACTTTATGGACATACAATCAGTCTATGCACATGAGCTACTTTATGCCTTTATACGCATTGTATCTTTCTATTGTCTCGTATGCGCGAAGACTGGGCATCAAGCTGCAGTGTCGTGAGGTGGGGGTAGCTACAACGTGAATCTTTTTCCATGAATGTGTTCTTGTGTGTGATTGTCAGTAATGTGTTTTTAACACCTTGTCCCTGGAGTAACATTGTCTCATCTGGCTGTATTCATGAGATTTCATGTATGGTTGAATGACAATTAAACTTGAATTGAATTGAATGTTGTATTAGAAATGACTCTAAACAATATTGAATGTGTGTTATGAATTTGCTGTGGTGTATTGATCAGGGTGTGACATGCAACAAAAATCAACAACATTCAACAATTACAAAGCGTAAAGAATACTTTTTATATAATTTTATTTTTTAAGTCATGTGCACGTGGCCAAGTGGTTAAAGCATTGGACTAGCAACCTGCAGGTCATGAGTTCGAGCCCCAGCCGACGCAATGTTGTGTGTCCTTGAGCAATGCACTTAATCACACATTGCTCTGCGATGACACTGCTGCCAAGCTGTATGGGTCCTAATGCCCTTCCCTTGGACAACCTTGGTGTCATGGAGAGGGGAGACTTGCAGCATGGGCAACTGCTGGTCTTCCATACAACTTTGCCCAGGCCTGCGCCCTGGAGAGTGAAGACTTTCCAGGCGCAAATCCATGGTCTCGCAAGACTAACGGATGCCTTTAAATTTTTTAAATAAGTTGGACATTAAAGTACAGATATGGAATAAAATGCAGGTAAATACAAAAATACCAGAATGTATTTACAATGTAAAGAGCATTATAAAAAGTGGTTTAAAATGTTCACAGTGCAGTGCTCTGTCAGGGTTAAAAGCAAGGCATTTGATCAGGTACCCCATGCAAGGCTTATTGAGAAAGTAAGGAGGCATGGGATCCAAGGGGACATTGCTTTGTGGATCCAGAACTGGCTTGCCCACAAGAAGACAAAGAGTGGTTGTAGATGGGTCATATTCTGCATGGAGGTCGGTCACCAGTGGTGTGCATCAGGGATCTGTTTTGGGACCCCTACTCTTTGTGTTTTTATAAATGACCTGGATGAGGAAGTGGAGGGATGGGTTAGTAAATTTGTTGATGATACAAAGGTTGGGGCTGTTGTGGATAATGTGGAGGGCTGTCAGAGATTACAGAGGGACATTGATAGGATGCAAAACTGGGCTGAGAAGTGGCAGATGGAGTTCAACCCAGATGAGTGTGAGGTGGTTCATTTTGGTAGGACAAATATGATGACAGAATATAGCATTAATGGTAAGACTCTTGGCAGTGTGAAGGATCGGAGGGATCTTGGAGTCCGAGTCCATAGGACACTCAAAGCTGCTACGCAGGTTGACTCTGTGGTTACGAAGGCATACGGTGCATTGGCCTTCATCATTCATGGGATTGAGTTTAAGAGCCAAGAGGTAATGTTACAGCTATATAGGACCCTGGTCAGACCCCACTTGGAGTACTGTGCTCAATTCTGTTCACCTCACTACAGGAAGGACGTGGAAACCATAGAAAGGGTGCAGAGGAGATTTACAAGGATGTTGCCTGGATTGGGGAGCATGTCTTATGAGAATAGTTTGAGTGAACTTGGCTTTTTCTCCTTGGAGCGACGGAGGATCAGAGGTGACCTGATAGAGGTGTACAAGATGATGAGAGGCATTGATCGTGTGGATAGTCAGAGGCTTTTTTCCAGGGCTGAAATGGCTAGCATGAGAGGGCATAATTTTAAGGTGCTTGGAAGTAGGTACAGAGGAGATGTCAGGGGTAAGTTTTTTTACGCAGAGAGTGGTGAGTGTGTGGAATGGGCTGCTGGCGGCGGTGGTGGAGGTGGAAATGATAGGGTCTTTTAAGAGACTCCTGGACAGGTACATGGAGCTTAGAAAAATAGAGGGCTATGAGTAACCCTAGGTAATTTCTAAGGTAAGGACATGTTTGGCACAGCTTTGTGGGCCAAGGAGCCTGTATTGTGCTGTAGGTTTTCTATGTTTCTATGATAAAGGGGGATGGGGAGGGGGCTACCCAGAATGGTTGATCAGATTAACTGCCTGGGGGAAGAAACTTTTCAGATGGCATTTTCATAGCCCCATAGCGTTTTCCGGAAGGGAGCTTTTGGAAAAAGCAGTTTGCAATGGGGGTAATGTTCGCAATGATTTTTCCTGCCCACTTCTTTGTCCAGGGCACACGTAAGTCCTGCAGTGGTGGTAGACTAGCCAATGACCTTATCTGCTGTCCTGACAGTTCACTGTAGTTTTCATATGCTGCAAGAGGATGCTGCACCAAAGTAGATGTACCGGTTAGTAGGTTAATTGTAAATTGCCCTGTGATTAGGCTAAGGTTAAATAGGTAGGTCACTGGGTGGTACAGCTCATCAGACTGGAGGGGCCTGTTCTGTGCTGTGTCTCTAAATAATAATGGCTAATGTGAGGATGCTGTCTATGATGGCAGTGTAGAATTATATCAGTATGTTCTCGGGAAGATGGAATTTTCCCAATTGCTGTAAGAATATCAGACTTTACACTAACAAATGAAATCTCTGCAGAACAATTTGAAGTTTTGCTCAGCCCAGAGCCAAATTTTGTTTCAACTTAGTATAAATATCTCGCGTGTAAGGAGGGCAGAATAAATAAATACATTTCCTTTCATGCTTTGAGGATTCAGCAGGTTTTATCCCGCTAATTGATTTTTTAATGATCACTCCGAGGTTGCTATTGGAGAGCTGTGCATCGCTGCTTTGTGATGGGAGGTGATAGAGCTTGATATCTGAATGTTCTGTAGAACAAAGCCTGAGGCCTACTTGAGACAGTGGGAGCAGAACAGGAGATATCATTAAGTCGGTAATGAAAAGACATCACAAATTAAAGTCACTGTTGGCACAGTGCCGGGGAGATTGTTGATACCAAGAATGAGGAGAATTAAAAAGCAGCTAGTATGGCTTTGCTTTTGTTCAGACTAGGAGGAGGCAGGAGATTTGGCCGTGCAGCGCTTAGTACTGCTGTCTCACCACTGCCCCAGCAGGGTTCAATGCCGACCAGCTGTGCTCCTATAATCCCGTTCGGTTTTATTTTTTTTTAACCTTATTGAGATACAACGTAGAATATCCACTTCGGGCCCTTTGCCCCACTCCACCCAGCAACTCCCCGATTTATTCCCAGCCCAATCACAGGACAATTTACAGTGACCAATTAACCTACCAACTGGTACATCTTTGGTCTGTGGGAGGAAACTGAAGCATCTGGAGGATATCCACGTGTCATGGGGAGAATGTAGGACCATAAGATATAGGAGCAGAAGTAGGCCATTTGGCCCATCGAGTCTGCTCTGCCATTCAATCATGGGCTGATCCAACTCTTCCAGTCATCCCCACTCCTCTCCCTTCTCCCCAAACCCTTTGATGTCCTGGCTAATCAAGAACCTATCTATCTCTGCCTTAAATACACCCAGTGACTTGGCCTCCACAGCACTCTTGGCAACAAATTCCACAGATTTATCACCATCTGACTAAAGTAATTTCTCCACATCTCTGTTCTAAATGGACGTCCTTCAATCCTGAAGTTTTTCCCTCTTGTCCTAGAACGTACATGAGGAGTGGTGGATATTAAACCTGTACTGTAAAGCATTGTACTAACCACTACGCTACCATTTTCTTTCTGAATACTCCCACATCCCAAGTGTGGTTAATTAGTCTTAGAGTCGTAGAGCCGTGGAGCGCAGATACAGGCCCTTCAGCAGAACCAGTCTATACTGCCCCAGCAGAAGTTAGTGCAACACTTTACAGCTTTACAACACTAACGTTCAGAAGATGGGGGTTCAATTCCCACCGCTGTGTGTACATCCCGGACAGGATCACTCCCACATTCCAAAAGGCACTTGGGTTAGTTGTAGGCATACGACGTTAGCGCTGGAAGCGTGGCGACACGTACAGGCTGCCCCCAGCACATCCTCGGACTGCGGTGTTCGTGTATGTTTCAATGTTTCAATGCACGTGTGACAAATAAAGCTAATCTTCAAAGTTCTGGCTGCCCTGTTACAGGAAGGATGTCATCGAGTCATAGAAAAGTACAGCACGTTACAGGCCCTTCGGCCCACAATGTTGTGCCGACCATGTAACCTACTCTAGAAGCTGCCTAGAGTTTCCCTACCGCATAGCCCTCTATTTTTTTAAGGTCCATGTACCTATCTAAGCATTTCTTAAAAGAACCTATTGTATCTGCCTCTACCACCGTCACTGGCAGTGCATTCCACGCACCCACCACTCTCTGTGTGAAAACGTACCTCTGACAATGAAACGTTGAAATCGAACTCGCATGCACCACTTGGGGTGGCAGCTCATCTCACACTCTTACAACCCTCTGAGTGAAGAAGTTTTCCCTCCTGTTCCCCTTGAACTTTTCACCTTCCACCCTTAACCCATGACCTCCAGATGTCGTCCCACCCAACTTCAGTGCAAAAAGCATTATGCACACCTTGATCAAATCTCCTCTCAGTCTTCGTGAAGCGTAATGAGAGGGTGCAGAAGAGATTCATGAGGATGCTGAGCGATAAGGCAGAGGTTGGGCAAGGATAGGTTGTTTCATTTTGGAGGCTGAAGCAAGACCTGATAGAAGGATAGAAAATGATGAGAGGCGTAAATAGACAGTCAGAATCTTTCCCCCAGGGTGGAAATGCCAAATGTTAACAAAAGACACAGTTGAAAGGTGAGGGGGGAGAGTTTAAAGATTAGGAGGCCAGCAGCTCACTGTTTCGATGTTACATTCTGCTGTGTCACTTCTCCGAGTCCCCTGACTTGAGGACAAACAGGCTCTTACTCCTCAAGTACAGGATCCTTCGTCTGACAACAGTGCACACTGCGATGCTTCACTCGGTGATACTGACGAGGAACTGGATCATCCACAGGGCCACACCCCGAAGTTATACATCTTCCAGGCTTCATGTGGAGATATCAAAACGCCAGGCCACACGGCGAGTCAGGGAACAAGAACCCACCACTCATGAAGGACCAGATATGGGTCAAGGGCAGGCAGTTTAAATTGGCAAGGACAGTCACAGTGGACTGAATGGCCATTTTCCTATACTGTACTGACCTGTGTTCTATGAGCCACACTCAGAGGCCACTTTATTAGGTACACCTGGTCATTAATGCAAATATCTAAGCAGCCAATCATGTGGCAGCAACTCAATGCATAAAAGCATGCAGACATGGTCAAGGTGTTCAGCTGTTGCTCAGAACAAACATCAGAACGGGGATGAAATTCAACCTAAGTGACTTTGACCGTGGAATGATTGCTGGTGCCAGACAGGGTGGTTTGAGTATCTCAGAAACTGCTGATTTCCTAGGAACTTCACACAGCAATCTTGAGTTTACAGAGAATGATGTGAAAAACAACAACAAAAAAATTCAGTAAGCGGTGGTTCTGTGGGCAAAAGTGTCTCGTTAATGAGAGAGGTCAGACCGGTTAAAGCTGGCAGTAAGGTGACAGTATCTCAAATTACCGCCCATTACAACAGTGATGTGCAGAACGGCACTTCTGAAAGTACATGTCGAAGTCCAGTGCAGATGCCACTACACCACCAGCTGGCAATGTGGCTGTGATCAGATCGTATCAACTGAAAAGAGAACAGAGGCCAATTCACAGAATATAAAACATAGAATACTACAGCATAATGCAAACTCTTGGGTCTATGATGTTTTTCCACCTTTTAACCTATTGTAAGATCAATCTAACCCTTCCCTTCTACATAGTCCTCCATTTTTCTATCATCCATGGTGCCTATCTAAGAGTTTCTTAATGTCCCTAATATATCTTCCTCTACCACCACCCCTGGCAGTGCATTCCTCACACCCACCATAACGTAACACCTTCCTCCAAACACCTTAAAGTTATGCCCCCTTGTGTAGTCCTGTGAAGAAGTCTGGGTGTCCACTCGAACTTTGCCTCTTATCATCTTGTACACCTCTTTCAAATCACCTCTCATCCTCCTTCTCCCCAAAGGGAGAAGTCCTAACTCGCTCAACCTATTGTCACAAGGTGTGCTCTCTAATCGAAGCAGTGTCTATGCAATTGGAACATTCATATAACCATATAACAATTACAGCATGGAAACAGGCCATCTTGGCCCTTCTAGTCCGTGCCGAACTCTTACCCTCACCTAGTCCCACCGACCTGCACTCAGTCCATAACCCTCCATTCCTTTCTTGCCCATATGGTTGTCCAATTTAACTTTCAAATGGGAATTGAACAAAAGCAGAAAAAGAGACAAGGCCTTCGAGGAGACAGAGGAAGGGGGATATCTAGGCCCTGAGCTCAGGGCCTGAACATCGCACTGTGTTGTGAATGGCCTCCATCTGGGCTGCAACACTCCAGTGCACAAAGATTGGTCCTCTCAGGACTGGTATTAATTTAAAGACTCATTTAAGGGATGAAAAGAGAGAGCATAGTGTGGCATATTAGAGCCGCTGCCTTCCAATTTCATACATTTCTTACCCAGATGAGCATGAAAAAAATGGAAATCATTCAGTGCAATCCATTATTCATAAAGCAGTGGCCATGAATTTAATTTTAAACTGTAAATTTAATCCATTCAGTTTCTGCATCATCACACAGTCATCCTTTTAGGGAAAAGGGAAACTTCTGTTAACTTCAGGATGACTTTGCAAATACAGGTCATCTCTCCCCTGCTTGGGACCTGAGGTCAGGGCAAAGTCTCCAAGTCGCGTAATGGCAGACATAATGACATAAACACATGCCACTTAGTGTAACACTACTACAGCACCAGCGTCCCAGGGTCAATTCCTGCCATTCTCCGTAAAGAGCTTGTACGATCTCCCCGTGGCCCTTTAGGTTTCCTCCAAGTGCTCCAGCTTCCTCCCACATTCCAAGGACATACTGGTTAGTAGGTTAATTGGTCACATGGGTGTGATTGGCTGGCGTGGGCTCGTTGGATAAGTACTGTGCTGTAACTCTAAATAAATAAATACATAAATAAATAACCGAACAAACAGAGAGATAGGTAAATACAGTACTGTGCAAAAGTCTTAGGCAGTCTAGATTTTCTATATGGTTTCTGACGGTGTGGCCTCCACAGAGGCCTGATCTCAACATCATCGAGGCTGTCTGGGATTACCCGGAGAGACAGAAGCAAGTGAGACAACCAAAGTCGACTGAAGAACTGTGGCAAGTTCTCCAAGAGTCTTGGAACAACCTACCAGCTGATTTTCTGATAAACTGCACAACAGAATACTGAAGAGAATTGTTGCAGTTTCAAAGGCAAAAGGTGGTCACACCAAATATTGATTTGATTTAGTTTTTTTTACTGCTTACTGCTCTTTATAGTAATTTTTTTTGATATTTAGAAACTTTTCATTTCATTATTTTTGAAAGCATCTTTGATTTACAGATTTTTTTTAACATGCGTCTAAGACATTTACACAGTACTGTAAACAAACAAACAAATAAATAAATAAATGCTGGAAATACTCAGCATGTCAGAAAGAGAAAAACAGTGAATGTTTTCCAATGGGAACGCAAGACAGGTCTGGAACCCTGCCACCCAGATAGATAGGATAGACAGAAAGTATCTTTTTCCCAGGGTTGAAATGTCTCATACTGGAGGGCGTGTATTCAAAGTGAGAGCGGATAAGTTCAAAGGAGATGGGCAGAGCAAGTTTTCTATACAGAGAGAGGTAGGTGCCTGGGTATGCTGTCAGGAATGGTAATGGAGGCAAATCTAATAAAGACATTTAAGAAGCTCTTAGAGAATTGAGAGATATGGACATTGGTGAATTGGTAAACTGCTTTACTAGTGTCACTTGGATTGAGGTACTGGGAGGTAGGGTGGAGATACGTCTCTACCAAAGGAGATGTAAGTCATTCCATCCCTCTGCTAGTCTGCAGGTCAACCTTGGGCAAGGTATCGCAACCGCTTAGACCACAAGACCATAAACCATAGGAGCAGAATTAGGCTATTTGCCCCATCGTGTCTGCTCTGCCATTCCATCATGGCTGATCCTTTTATCCCCTCCTCTGACCCTCTCCCCAGCTACTGTTGGGAGGCCTGTATATAACTGCCGTCAGAGTCCTTTTACCCTTGCAGATTCTTAACTCAACCCACAAGGATTCAACATCTTCCAATCTTATGTCACATCTTTCTACTGATTGATGCTATTCTTTACCAGTAGAGCCACACCACCCCCTCTGCCTACCTTCCTATCACTCAGATATAATGTGTAACCTTGGACGTTCAGCTCCCAACAACAACCACCCTTCAGTCACGATTCAGTGATGGCCGCAACATCATCCCTGATAATCTGTTACAGTGCAACAAGATCATCCACCTAATTTCTTATATTCCGTGCATTGAGATATAATACTTTGAGTACTGTATTTGCTACCCTTTTTGATTCTGCATTCCTAATGCACTGGTACTCACCCTGCTGGCTGCAATTTTGTCCTGTCATCTGCCTGCCCTTCTTCACAGTCTGACTGTATGCTAGCTTTGCTTTTTTAACCATTTGTCCTATCCTGAGTCTCTTCACTCGAGTTCCCATCCCCCTGCCAAATTAGTTTAAATCCTCCCGCTCCCCTCCCCACCCCAAATAACTCTAACAAACCTGCCTGCGAGAATATTGGTCCCCCTTGGGTTCAGGTGCAACTTGTCCCTTTTGTACAGGCCATACCTCCCCCAGAAGAGATCCCAATGATCCAAGAACCTGAAGCCCTGCCCTCTGCACCAACTTCTCAGCTGCGCATTTATCTGTCAAATCATCCTGTTTCTATCCTCACTGGCATGTGGCATGGGCAGGAAATCCAGAAATTACTACTCAGGAGGTCCTGCTTCTCAGCTCTCGGCCTAGCTCTCTAATTTCTCTCATAAAACGTCGCAGTTACAGAGCAAGTGTAGTGCCGGCAGACAGCAAGGTGTAAAGACACAATGAGGTAGATTGTGAGGTCAGGAGTCCATCTAGGGGGCCACTTAATAGTCTTATAACAGTGTCCTTGATTCTGGTGGTATGTGCTTTCAGGTTTTTCAATCTTCCGCCTGAAGGGAAAGGAGAGAAAAGAGCATGTCCATCGTTATGGTAGTTAATAGTGATATTCCTATACCACTCAGTTAGCCACTCATTTAGTTACATACTTTACAAGCAGTGTTATCAATAAAGTTCAGTTAGCCACACACAAGTCGCTGGTGAACACAGCAGGCCAGGCAGCATCTCTAGGAAGAGGTACAGTCGACGTTTCAGGCCGAGACCCTTCGTCAGGACTAACTGAAGGAAGAGTTAGTAAGAGATTTGAAAGTGGGAGGGGGAGGGGGAGATCCAAAATGATAGGAGAAGACAGGAGGGGGAGGGATGGAGCCAAGAGCTGGACAGGTGATTGGCAAAAGGGATACGAGAGGATCATGGGACAGGAGGCCCAGGGAGAAAGAAAAGGGTGAGGGGGGGGAAAACCCAGAGGATGGGCAAGGGGTATAGTCAAAGGGACAGAGGGAGAAAAAGGAGACAGAGAGAAAGAATGTGTGTATAAAAATAAATAACGGATGGAGTATGAGGGGGAGGTGGGGCATTAACGGAAGTTAGAGAAGTCAGTGTTCATGCCATCAGGTTGGAGGCTACCCAGATGGAATATAAGGTGTTGTTCCTCCAACCTGAGTGTGGCTTCATCTTTACAGTAGAGGAGGCCGTGGATAGACATGTCAGAATGGGAATGGGATGTGGAATTAAAAAGTGTGGCCACTGGGAGATTCTGCTTTCTCTGGCGGACAGAGCGTAGATGTTCAGCAAAGTGGTCATTTAGCCACTCATTTAGTTAGATACTGCACAAGCAGCGTTATCAATAATGTTCAGCTGAGTACCCTGCATGCTGGTGTACTGGTGTGCTCTGCACTAGCCCACAACATCAAACACAACAATTGTTAGGCTGAAAGGATTAGTTTAGTTTGTTTTTTAATTATTAGTGTAATTAATTTAGATAACATCTTACTAACATGGACAAGTTTTAGGAGGAAACCAGAGCACCTGAAGGAAACACACACATGGTCACGGAGAGAACATATGAACACACACACACACACACACACACACACACACACACACACACACACACCCCTGATGAAAGTGGAGTGAGGGGCAGAGAGGATCAGGTAAAGAATTCCAGAGCTTGACTACATAATGGATGAAAACAGAACCACCAGTGATGTGGCAAATGAAGCAGGGAACGAGGAGTGAGGAAGAACCAGAAGAGGGAAGGATTAGTTATAATAACTAATTACAATAATAGAGTTTGTTACAATAATGGAGTTGTCAACTGCTGAACAATGTGGTGTTAATAATCGAGGAAAGAATTCAGCATTGTTGTTCAGTGTTCTAGGTTTCAAAGGAACAGTTCTCTGCCTGATGAGCTGTCGGATTTGGAGAGAAACAGTGAGCACCCACATAAGCAGTCTATCCACAGCAGGAGAACTGGTACACTGTGTTCTAATAGGTGAGGCACAGCAACTGTGTGAACAGGGGAACTTATCAAACTTTTTGACCTGTGATCATTGGCATCTGTCTAGATTGCTATAAGCAATTTCTTTGCAATTTTTATTTTAATGTGTTGAAATCAATGATCCCCACCATCCGGGCCATGCTCTCTTCTCGCTGTTGCCATGGGGAATGAGACACATGAGCCTTAGGTCCCTCTTCACCAGATTCAGGAACAGTTATGACCCTTCAACCAGGTGACCCCTGAACCAGCGTGGATAACATCACTCACCTCAACACTAGACGGATTCCACAATCTACAGACCCACTTTCAGGGACTCTACAACTCACGTTCTCAGGATCATTTATTTATTTTGTACTTGAACCATTTGTCTTCCTTTGCACATTAGTTGTTTATCAGTCTTTGTGTATAGTTTTACATTGATTCTATTGTATTTCTTTCTTCTACTGTGAATGTCTGCAAGAAAATTAATCTCGGGGTCGTATATGGTGACATAAACATACTTTGATAGTAAATTCACTTTGAACTTGAATTTCATTAGTTTTGAATATCAAGGGCATGGCTTTCTAGTTAAAACTTTCTTTTGATGATCATTTTTAGAGACATTCATAAAGAGATCCCTGTCAGGAGGATCTCGGATCCACTTCCATAGATATCTTATAGTTGCCACTGAAGATGTTAAGAAGGTGTATGGTGTGTTGGCCTTCATTAGTCAGGGGGAACTGAGTTCTGGAGCCACTAGGTAATTTTGCGGCTCTATAAAACTTAGTTAGGCTCTTCTCCGTGGATTGTCGCCTTGTCGTGGTGGAGAAGTTTGTGTGGTCCTGTGATCCCGAGAGCAATGCCGTCTGGAGCTGTGCTCCTGGGAGGGTCACCCATGGCGGTAAGGTCGAGGGTGAGGTCCCTGACAAAGAACAATCCAACCAAGACCTCAACGGTGGAACAGGCGGATGAAGTTACCTCGAACTCAACGGCTGTGAAGGCGGATGAAGGCTGCAACAAATCCATCAGCTCAAATCGTCGTGGTTTCCATGCCATTGGAATCAGTTGGCTGATTTGTGAAGTATCGTGTGCTTCTTGGAGTGCAACATCAAGTACACGTTAAACAAATACACGCACAGGCGTCTTCGCTCTGTGGGCCACTTCTTCAGAATGAAGACCATCATCCTCGACCTCGAGGGACAGCCACGATGACGAGACCACACTTGGAATATTCTGTTCAGTTCTAGTCAGCTCATTATAGGAAGGATGTGGAAGCTTTAGAGAGGGTGCAGAGGAGATTTACCAGGATATTACCTGGATTAGAGAGCATATCATAGGTTGAGCGAATCAGGGCTTTTCTCTTTGGAGCAGAGGAGAATGGGAGATGACTTGATAAAGGCGTACAAGATGATAAGAGGCATAGACAGAGTGGACAGCCAACACTTCTTTTTTCAGGACAGAAATGCTGATATGGTAGGGAATAATTTTAAGGTGGGTGGAGGCAAGTACAGGGGATATGTCAGAAGTCAGTTTTTTACACAGAAGGTTGTGGGTGTGTGGAGCAGCCTGCCAGGTGTGGTGATAGAAGCAGTTACATTAGGGAGGTTTGAGAAACTCTTAGTGGGCATGTGTACGGTAGTAAAATGAAGGGGTGTGTGGGAGGGAAGGGTTAGATTGATCTTAGAGTAGCTGAAAAGTTCGGTGCAACATTGTGGACCAAAGGGCCTGTACTGTCCTGTTCTGTTCTATAGTCTATGTTCTATATAAAATGACTGGTTGTCCATCATGGCTGACAATGACAGATAGATCGATGCAGTTCTGTTTTGTGTATGTAGGAGGTTGCTGAGTCCAAGGTGCTTCCCTTCTTTCTCACGCAGTGATTGGTACTGCTCAAAAACTCTCCAGGTTGTTGTGAGAGGTCCTAATCAAGGCTCGTCAGCCACTCCGGTTTTGCGCTCTCTGTTCCAGCCATTCTGGCGCAAGACCGACACGTGCAATGTTAGCTTTCACACAGTCTCTGAACCTCTTCCCCTTGCCCAGCGAACGCTCCCCATATGGTAACTGCTTGGCGATTTGGCAAAACGGCAGAATGAGAATTAGGTTTAATATCATCATCATATATCGTGACCTTTGTTAACTTTGCAGCAGCAGTACAATGCAATGCATGATAAATATAGAAAAAAACTGTATTTAAGTAATTATATATCTGTATATTAAACAGTTAGGTTAAACTACGTAGTGAACTGAAATAAATAAAGAAGTTGTGAGGTAGTGGTCATGTGTCCAATGTCCATTTAGGAATCAGATGGCAGAGAGGAAGAAGCTGTTCCTGAATCGGTGAGTGTGTGCCTTCAGGCTTCTGTACCTCCTTCCTGACAGTAGCAATGAGAAGAGGGCACGTCCTGGGTGGTGGGGGTCCTTAATGATGGATGCTGTCTTCCAGAGAAACCACTCCTTGAAGATGTCTTAGATACTGCGGAGGCTAGTACCCAAAACAGAGCTGACTAATTTTACAACATTCTGGAACTTTCTTCAGTCTTGTGCAACAGGCCCCTCCCCACACCAGACAGTGAGGCAGCCAATCAGAATGCTCTCCACAGTACATCTGTAGAAGTCTTCAAGTATTTTAGGTGACAAACCAAATCTCCTCAAACTCCTAATGAAAAATAGCCCCGATCTTGCCTTCCCTATAGCTGCATTGATATGTTGTGACCAGGTTAGATCCTCAGAGATCTTGACAATCAGGAACTTGAAACTGCTCACTCTCTCTACTTCTGAATCCTCTCTGAGGATTAGTTTGTGTTCCCTCATCTTACCCTTTCTGAAGTCCACAATCAGCTCTTCGGTTTTGCTGATGTTGAGTGCAAAGTTGTTGCAATGTTACCACTCAACTAGCTGGTATAGCTTGCTCCTGTGTGCCCTTTGGTCACTATCTGAGATTCTGCCAACAATGGCATCTTCAGCACATTTATAGATGGGATTGTATGTAACCACACGTTCATGGGTGTAGAGAGAGTAGAGCGTAGGCTCTACGGTCTATAACTGCACTCCTGACTGGTCTGCTAAGAAGCCAGAATTAATCAAGAAATAAGAGAGAATTGTTGCAGAGTTAATATGACAATCATGGGAGATTTAAATATGCATAGAAACAGTGTAAATCAAATTGGCAAATATACATTGTCATTGCATTCTAGAGGGCATGAATTCTTAGAAAGATGTCTGTATTGTGATTTTACTTAACGTGTGACAGTAATAAACCAACTTACCAAAAACTGCACGAGTCTGTGTCCATCTGTGGGTGTGTGGACCAAGTGTATCCACGTGTGGGTAGGTTACAAGTAAAAAATTGATATGGGCTGATCACTTTCAGCAGAATCTGGTCTCCCGTTGCTTTGGACCTATCCTTTCGTCACTGGACAAAGACTTTGCTTAGTCTTTCAAACAGGTACCCACATCGAAGGAGCTCATATTTTCTCTAGAGTGGCCAAGGTCGAGGGGGGATCTGATGGAGGTTTATAAGATTATGAGAAACATAGCTAGGGTAGACAGACAGTATCTTTTTCTCAGGGTTGAAATGCCTAATACCACAGGGTATGCATTTAAGGTGAGGGGGGGGTAATTTCAAACGAGATGTGAGGGGTAAGTTTTTTTACATGGAGAGTGGTGGATACCTGGAATGCAGAAACATTAGCGACTTTTAGATTAGATTATGAAGACATGCAGTCCTCTTTTATTGTTATTTAGTAATGCATGCATTAAGAAATGATACAATGTTTCCTCCGGTGTGATATCACAAAACACAGGACAGACCAAGACTGAAAAAACTGACAGAACCACATAATTATAACATATAGTTACAACAGTGCAACAATACCATAACTTGATGAAGAAGTCCATGAGCACAGTAAAGTTCAAAGTCTCTCAAATGTCCCACATCTCACGCAGACGGGAGAAGGAAGAAAAACTCTCCCTGCCATGCCGACCACAGTCCGACTCTGAGTCATCCGAAAACTTCGAGCTCTGATCAGCTCTCCGACACCAAGTACTGAGTGCCATCTCTGTCCGAACAATTCAACCTGAAGAGACATGAATCTGAGGAAAATGGAAGGATATGGACATTGTGTAGGTAGAAGAGATTAGTTTAGTTGGTCATTTGATTACTAATTCATTTGGTTCAGCACAACATTATGGGCTGAAGGGCCTGTTCCTGTGCTGTACTGGTCTATGTTCTGTAACTCGAAAATAAATTAATTTAAAGCAAGAATACAGGAGCCCAGGAAAATGTGTCTTAGTTTGTTTATTTACTTTAAGTAAGGCATGCACGTATCATGTGATGACGTGATGACATATGCCATTTATGTACTTTCGCAGATAGCCCACAATGCATTACATAAACAGCAAAGAGTGCTTAATGAAACAATATATTCACAATATTACTCAAATATAACCATATAACCATATAACAATTACAGCATGGAAAAACGCCATCTCGGCTCTTCTAGTCCGTATCGAACTCTTACCCTCACCTAATCCCACCGACCTGCACTTACCCCATAATCCTCCATTCCTTTCCTGTCCATACATCTATCCAATTTAACTTTAAACGACAACATAGAACCTGCCTCAACCACTTCTGCTGGAAGCTCGTTCCACACAGCTACCACTCTCTGAGTAAAGAAGTTCCCCCTCATGTTACCTCTAAATATTACTGAAATTATTAAATACCACAACATGTTCTATGTACCACACACAAAATGCTGGTAGATCTCAGCAGGTTAGGCAGCATCTGTGGAAATGAGTAACAGTTGATGTTTCAGGCCTAGACCCTTCATCATGACTGGAAAGGAAGGGGGAAGATACCAGAATAAAAAGGTAGGGAGAGTGGATGAAGCCAGGTGGGTAGAAAAGATAAAGGGCTGGAGAGGACAGGATGTGATAGGAGAGGAGAGTGGACCACAGGAGGAACAGAAGGGGGAGTGGGCCCAGGAGGAGGTGATAGTCGGGTGAGAAGTGTTAAGAGGCCATGTTCTATGTTCTATGGAGGTGAAAGCAGTCAAATTTGAGCCTTGAGTGACTGCCTAGGAGAAAGATTGACAGCATCCAATGTAGCAAGCAACCCCGTGACTATCACCCTGACAAAACGCTCATCAGTTTGTTTTTTGCCAACTGTTTGAATTTCCTGTTTATTTAGCAGGGTAAGGATTGCCATCTGTTGTGTTCTTCGTAAAACCACTTGATGTTTACACATCACCGTCAGAGCCATGGTTGGCGCCAACATCTATTGGGCAACAGCATCCTTCCTTCCTGAGCAAGCCCATGCAGAATGCATGTTTTCCGAGTTAGCCATGAATAGTCAGCTAAGTGGCTTTGGAGCCAGTGCCAGCAATAACTTGGCGCAGTCGTTTAGAACAAGCCAATAGGTTCAGAGCAGATTATTTCCCCTGTGACTAATTAGGCTCAAATTTAAGGCTGGACTCACAACCACCTGATGTCCAATGGGTATCTAATGTCACCAATAAACCTTCTGTTTCTATCATTGTTCACAGCGTATCCTCAATTTAAAACAGCAAGTCACTTAATTCCTTTTTCATGTTTAGAGGGTAACAGTTTTTATTGTTTCCACACAAGGTTTCTCCTTAGAATAGACCTATGAAGGACAAAGGTAAGGTGTACAGTGTTTTCCCCAGGGTAGGAGAATCTAAAACAGATTTAAGGTGAGAGGAGAAAGATTTATAGAGGACTTGAGGGCAACTTTTTCACACAAAGGGAGGTGGGAATGGCAGAACAGTCTCTATCAGCTGAATGACCTGATTCTGCTCCTGTGTCTTAAGGTCTTACGGCAACAGTATCAACCTCTACCACTTCCTCTGGCAGCTCACTCCATGTTTTGTAAGGCCATAAGATCATAAGACATAGGAGCAGAATTAGTCCATTCAGCCCATTGAGTCTGCTCCACCATTCCATCGTGGCTGATTTATTTCCCTCTTAACCTCATTCTCCTGCTTTTCCCCCATAATCTTTGAATAATCAAGAACTTATCAACCTCCACTTTAAATATACTCAGTGACTTGGCCTCCACAACCATCTGTGGCAATGAATTCCACAGATTCACTACCCTCTGGATAAATAAATTCCTCCTCACCTCTATTCTAAAGGATGTCTTTCTATTCTGAGGCTGTGCCCTCTGGTCCTGGACATTCCCACTATAGGAAATGTCCGCTCCATGTCCCCTTTTATCTAGGCTTTCAATATTTGGTTGATTACAATATTTAAAAGCCACTTAGATAGGAAAGATTCAGGGTGATATAAGCCAAATGCTGGAGAAACAGATGAGCTCTGTTTGCTAAATTGGTCAGCATTGATGAGTTAGGCCAATGGCCTTGTTCTGTGTCTCTAACTTATTATGGCAGACTATGAGATAAAGGGAGAGGTTGACTGAAGTTCTTACACCCAAGCCACTCAGCTTGGACATGTGTTATGGTTCAGTGACACAGCTGGCAGAGCCGCTACCTCACTGCTCCACAGACCTGAGTTCTATCCTGACCTTGTGCGCTGAATGTGTAAAGCCTGTGGAGCATGTACGTCCTCCCTGTGACTGCTGAGAGTTTCAAGGGTGCTCCAGCTTCCTCCTACATCTCAAAGACTTGCAGGTGTGTAGGTTAGTTACCCCTAGTAGGTCAGTGACTGGGGAGAGATGATAGGAATGTGGGAAAAATCTAATTGAAGCTATGCTGGTTTCAAAAAAAAATAAGTGGTTGATGGTCGGTATGCATTTGATAGGCCAAATGGCCTGTTTCCCATCACAACCATCAGGCTCCTGATTCGACCCAGATAACTTCATTCGCCACCACTCTGAATTGATTCTGCAACCAACAGACTCGCTTTTAAGAACTATTTACTACTCGTGTTCTTGCTATTCTTTTTTGTATCTGCACAATTTGTCATCTTTTGCACACTATTTTGCTTGTCCGTCTTTGTTTAGGTATTTTTTTCTTAATTTCTCTTGTATATCTTTATTTTCCTATTAATGCCTGCAAGAAAATGAATCTCAAAGTAGTATATGGTAACAGACAATATAGTTTGATAATAAATTTTACTTTGACTTTGACTGATCGGGGATTCTTCCTGCTGAGTTACCCAGACACTTGGCCGACCTACATATGTGTGCATAGGAATCCAGGGTCAGTCAGTGGCTCATACACAATATTGCAATGATAAAATAAGACACACCGAGACTTTCAGAATACTGCCTTAATGTTATTCTTTATAAAAATATCAAAGTTCAAGAGCTGCTGATATTTTACCAAAACCCAGATAAATGCTTAAGATATTCCAGACACATTACACTACAAACATCAGGCTCCTGAACTGGCGTGAATAACTTCACTCACCTCAGCTCTGAACTGACTCACTGCTCACTGTCAAGGACTTTACAACTCATGTTCTTAGTATTATTTATTTTTTTATTTGCTCAATATGTCTTCTTTTTGAACCTGGGTTGTTTGTCTTTGTTTCTATTTAAGTTTATTTCTTAATTTCTACTGTATTTCTTCAGCTTCCCTGTAAATGCCTGCACAAAAATGAATCTCAGGGTAGTATATGGTAAAATATATGTACAATGATAAATTTATTTTGACTTTGAACTTTGAAAAACTTTCATGCCCTATGGCCGGCACTGGCTATCGTCACAGCACTGAACTGAACTAAACTGAATACAAACTGGACTCCTGGTTTGAGCTTTGAATTTCTATGTGTTGTTCACTTGCTTTTTGCCTTTTATGCAATTTGTTCTTTTTCTCTGCAGGTTCCATAGTGTTTTATTTGTTTTGTCGTGAGGACGGATCTCAGAGTTGTATTCTGTATATATACTTCGATAATAACTGCACTTTGAATCTTTGTTGCATCTTAATATCCCAATGTACAACATCTACTGGTTCACTTTTGTCTACCTCCTCAAGAAATTCTATTAGCTTTACAAGGCATTATTTCCTTTTCACACAGTCACGCTAATTCTATCTAATCATTTGTTGATTCTCTAAGTGCCCTTTTGCCATTTTCTTAAATTTACAACATTTTCCCTGAAGCTGATATCAGCCCTGTAGCTCCTCCATTATCTCACTCCCAAATAACGATGTTAAATTTGCCACCTTCCACTCCTCTCGGGTCGTTGGAAGTTTATTCATATTGTCCCCATTATCTCTGCATGTCTGAAAGTGCTGGAGCTTTAAGAGGTTTACACCAATTAATTTATCCAGTAATTCATCTTGAGTGACATTAATTCAAGCTTTGTATAGATGTATACCCTACTATTTCCTACTAAAGATACTAATATTGCTGTAAAGATGAAACATAGATGATTTTTTCACAACTCAATTATTCCCTCATTTTGCATTTTAACGTGTCTAATGCAAACAGTCCTGTGTTATCTTCCCATACGTACTTTTCAAATACATGCTGAAGTTATCAGAAACATAAGAAAATCTGCAGGCACTGGAAATCCAAAGCAACACACACAAAATGCTGGAGGAACTCAGCAGGCCAGGCAGCATCGATGGGGAAAAGTAAACAGTCAACATTTCACGCCAAGACCCTTCTTCCAGTCCTGATGAAGGATCTCGGCCTGAAACGTCGACTGTTTACTCTTTTCCATAGATGCTGCCTGGCCTGCTGAGGTTATCAAAATCTTTTTTTTAATGTTTATTTGGTTTTACCCTCATTAGCAATACCTCTATTTCTTATTTCTGATATTCTGGCCTGTTATTCCTCTCAGCAACATTAGAAATTAACATCATCAATAAAGTGCCTTGGTCCAATCATGTTGATGCCACAGTCAAGCCAGCTCTACTTCTTCAGCAGCGAGATCCCTTTTGACTCCCACCATCTTTCACCAACGTGCCATAGAAAGCATTCTACCCAGGCGCATTATGGCTGGATACGGCAACTGCGGTGACCGCAAGAAACTGCAGAGAGTTGTGGGCACAGTTCAGCACATCACAGAAACCAGCCGCCCCTCCACAGACTCTGTATACTTTGCCTTCTTGCTGTCTGAGTAAAATAGCCAGCATAATCAAATACCTCACCCACCCCAGATATTCTCTCTTCTGTCCTCTCCCATCTGGCAGAAGATAACAAAAGCCCGAAAGCACGCACCACCAGGCTCAAGGACAGTTTTTATCCCGCTGGTATTAGATTATTGAACAGTTCCCTAGTATGATTAGACAGACTCTTGACTTTACAATCTACCTCACTGTGACCTTACATGTTATTGTGTGTTACTGTATTTTCTCTGTGATTCTGCACTCTGTTTTTGTTTCCCTTGTTCTACCTCAATGCACTGTGTAATGATCTGATCTGTATCAACAGAATGCAAGACAAACTTCTCACGTCACCTCAAAGAGCATGCGACAATAATAAACAAATTTATCAGTTCTAATTTTACCAATTTATCCAACATCTTAACTTCCTTGTTTGGTCAAGAATAGATAATTTTTTTTACATTGTCATTTTTATTCCTGAAAGGAATGTCCCTTTAATACGCAGTTGCCGTTGTTTAGTTACTGCCAAATCTTTTAACCTAATTTCCTCAATCTGCCTGAGATAACTAGAGGTTTGTCCTTACGTCAGTTCAGTTCGGATGCACAGTAGGAAGCATCCTAAAAGCTGTATCACTGCTTGGTACAGAAACTGCTCTGCGGTGAACAGAAAGCTCAACATTGGGAAGTCAGAACTGCGCAATGCATCACTGGCACCAGGCTACCTGCCATCAAGGACAGTTATACAGAAAGTTGCCGGAAAAGGGCCAGTAACATCATCCCACCCACCCTGCTCATGGACCATTTGTCCTACTCCCATCAGGGTGCAGGCTACTTAGCTTCCACGCCAGGACCACCAGACTCAAAAACAGTTACTTTCCCCAAGCAGTAAGGCTGGTCAACACCTCCACCCACTAACCCACCCCTCCACACCCCCAACCACCCCTACTTTATCATTTCCTGTCAGTCACCTTATGTACAGGCACTCACAATCAGAACCAGGTTGATTATCACCGGAATGTGTGGTGAAATTTGTTAACCTGTGCCTAGCATCACTTTATGGAAAGATAATCAACTGATGTATCTAAACTACTTTATGTATTTATTGTGCTTTTTATTGCTGTATTCTTTATCTTATTGTGTTTTTTTGTGCTACACCAATTCCAAAGTAACAATTATTTTATTCTCCGTTACACTTTTGTACTGGAAATGACATTAAACAATTTTGAACCTTAAATAGTGTTTTTGGTTTAAGTGTGCCACTCATACGTTGATAGTACTCAAGCATATTCAGATGATTTTTTCTTCAAGAATACTGTATTATGAATTAATATCAATTGGCAATTTCTCATTACACATGGTCTAAAATTGCTTGTTCCTTGGCTTGTTCCATCAGGCATAACTTCAAGATCCAAACCAAATGCAGACTGTGAACTTGACTGAAGAAACTCCAGTGGAATCTTACATCATGGAAATTTGACCTTACAGCATTCAACGTTCAGACGTTCAAAGTAAATTTATTATCAACACATGTATTTTCTTGTGGCCACTTACACGAATAACAGATGCAATAGAGTTTATGAAAAACTATAAATAACGAACACTGACAAACAGCCAAATTGCAAAAGAGGACAAATCATACGAATAATAAATAATGCTGAGAATCTGAGTTGCAGAGTCCTTGAAAGTGAGTCCATAGGTTGTTCATATTGCTCTACCAAAACATATAGTTGTTGTTCATTTTCACACCTTGTGGAGTATTGGCTGGCACCTTTGCTGTTTCCTTAGCATTTATCTGTTTTTCACAAGACCGATTTGCTAGTTCGATGCTCAAGCCAGCAGGAAAGAAAAGCATGCAAGACTGGATTCGAACCCAGGCCTACTCGCCTCGAAGTCTGGTGCTGATTCCACCACATCACCAGCCGGCAACAAAAACATATGAAATACTATAAAAACTTCTAGTTATGGACTGTATGTGAATAAATATGCCAGGAAACAAAGTGAGCACAGAGAAAAGAACAGGTTTACCAAAGACAACAATCGTAGGCCATAGTTCACAGCGAGAGGCCACTTAAAGTACTTGTATTAGAAACTGACAAGGTAAAACTCTTCTATTTATACCTGAACAACAATAATGTTATCAAACAACATCACATCTGTTTCCAGTTAATTAAAACAACAATCCTTTCTCTTCTGCCTACAGTGCACTGAAAATTGTCTCGTCTGCAGACAGCAGCATTGCTGTTCTGGTATGCCTGGTACAGGAATTGCAAGCCATTGGACTGTAGGTCCCTACAAAGGATTGCAAGGACTGCTAAGAGGATCATTGGGGCCTCTCTATCTAAGATAGTTATCAGGAATGCTGCACATGCAGGGTCCTTAGCAATGTCAAGGATCCATCCCACCATCTCTTTGACCTCCCCTCCCCACCATCAGGCACAGGGTCAGTAGCATTAGGACAAGAAGTATTATGATGGGAAACTACTGAACTTCCTAACACCATCCAAGCATCATCATGTATGAAAAACCAGCAAAGTTCTACTGTTTATATCGTAACTTGTTAAGTCACCTTATGCTAAATGTCTTCTTGAATATATTTCAATATTTGTTAACTTATTTGTAGTGATATTACTTCATGTGTTGTGTGAGCTATATATATTGTGCTGTGCACTTTGGTCCGTTGGTCCGGAGGAACATTGTTTCGTTTGGCAGTATAACTGTACATGGTTGAATGACAATAAATTTGAATTTGAACTTGGAGAGTAAGAAGATTCCCGTAAGGGTGCATCTCCACTTATAACATAGAATTCAATGGGAAAGAGAGGGGTTTTTCTGGGAAAGCCTACACAAAGTCACACTATATTTTTGCCAATTTGATTTCTGCAGTCTCTGTGCAGATTAAAGTCTCCAGTGATTATCATATTACCTTTGCAAAAGCCTTCTCTTATTTCTTGATGAATTGCAGCTCCATTGCAGACCCAATCAGGCATGCTGTTGTGAGATGCTGAAGAGTGAAGATTATTGCCACACACACTTGGATTAGAAAGAATTTGGTAAATTGGTAATTTGTTATATTATTGTCATGTGCATTGAGAGTTGTCACATGAACAAAGTCACCAGAAAGACATCGCAGAAAGATATGGAGTAGTCTTTATTCGGCAAATGGGGTGGCGCAGTTGTGTAGTGGTTAGCACAACACTCTACAGTACAAGCAACCGGGGGTTCAATTCCCACCGCTGCCTGTATGTTCTCCCCATGACCACAAGGGTTTCCTCCTGGAACTTTGGTTTCCTCTCACAGTCCAAAGACGTACTGGTTGGTAGGATAATTGGTCATTATAAATACGTAGTCCTATGATGCGGCTAGCATTAAATCAGTGATTCTTGGGCAACGCAGCTTGAAGGCCAGAAGGGTCTTTTCTGCGCTGTATCTCAATAAAAAAGAAATACGAAGAGAGTAGCTACATAAAATGAGACCCTGCCAGCATCATATTGAGACCCTTTCAGAGAAAGAGGCCTGCTCGACCTAACATTACATGACATTTGACCTGCTAAAGATCAAAGGACAAATCTATAGTTACAATGTATCTACAATGCTTCCTTTGAATTACATACAACTTTCACACCTCCTCCTTCGCACCCACACTCCAGATGATGTCAATCAACATTTTCTGGTTTTTCGATTAACTGCTGTTATCACAGCTCTAGGAACCCATTACCCAGAGCGGCATTTTAAATTTAATCTACAGTACATATTCAGATCTGTAGATTGGTGGCTGAAGTTACTTGCTATATATCCTAACCCCCAAAGATGCCCTAACACTGAGGTACGCTGAAAACTTTGCTTTAAATGCCACCTATACAGATCAATACATCATATCAATACATTGAGACAGTACTAAGTACAATAACAGAATGCAGAATAAATATTTAAGATTAGCTTTATTTGTCACATGTACATCAAAACATACAATGAAATCTGGCACTTATCCCTGCAGGCAACCAAAGTGTTATGTCTGTCCATTCAGGGCCCGAAACAGTCTTTCCAGGTGAGGCAACACTTCACCTATGAATCTGCTTGGGTCATCTATTGACACTGGTGCTCCCGATGCAGGCCTCCTCTATGTTACTTAGTCCGTTCATAAATTGGGGATTGTTTCATTGGGCACTTCTGCTCCATCTGCCAAAAGTGGAACTTCCTGGTGGCCAAAGACTTTAATTTCGATTCCCATTCCTGTTCAGATATGTTTGTACGTGGGCTCCTCTTGTGCCTCCCTGGGGGTGGAGGAGCAACACCTTATTTTCTGATTGGGTAGCCTCCAACCTGATGACACAAATATTGATTTCTCCTTCCAGTAAAAAAATTACCCTCCGCTTCCCCTCTTCCTCTATACCCCACTCTTCTTACCTGTCTATCACCTCCTCCTGGATCCCCTCCTCCTTCCCTTTCTCCAGTGGTTCACTTTCCTCTTCTATCAGATTCCTTCTTCTCCAGCCCTTTACCTTTCCCATGCTCCTGGCTTCACCTATCAACTTATAGGTGACCTTCTTCCCCTCCCCCCCACCTTTTTATTCTGGTGTCTTCCCCCTTCCTTTTCAGTCCCGGTGAAGGGTCTCACCCCGAAACATGGACTGTCTATCCATTTCCAGAGATGCTGCCTGACTTGCTGAGTTCCTCCAGCATTTGTGTGTGTTGCATCTGGTGAAATGCATTGGGGATGTGCTGGGAGGGGCCCACAAGTGGCACCATGCTTCCAGCGCTAACATAGTGTGCCCACAGCTTACTAAACCTAACCCATACATCGTGGGATTGTGGGAGGAAACTGGAGCACCTGGAGGAAACCCATGCAGTCACAGCAAGAACATACAAGCTCCTTACAGACTTTGGAATTGAACCCCAATTTTCTAGCTGGCACACTGTAAAGCATTGCCTGAACTGCTACAGCACTGAGCCACCACATAAAGCATTCATTACAGAGAAAAGGCAGTTCAGACAGATGACAAGGTGGAAGATCATAACGAGGTAGATTGTGAGGTCAAGAGTCCATCTTATCATTCAAGAGCCTGATAACAGTGGGATAGAAGCTGTTCTTGAGCTTGGTGGTATGATTTTTCAGACTTTTGCATCTTCTGCCCGATGGGAGGGGGAGAGAAGAGAGTAGGTGGGTCTTTGTTTTATTGACAATGTGAAAATTGTAGACAGAGGCTGTGGAGGGGAGGCTGGTTTATCTAATGCTCATTGGTTTTTATGAATTGAGAAGAAAATTGGGTTGATAAAGGCAGTGTAGAATGATTTGTACGATAATGTATGGACACACTGTGAATATGTACAGCATTGTAATTATAATGACTGCATAATCACCATGCGCTGTCAGACAGCATTGTGACTCTTCTGTTTAACTGCCTGTGTGTAATAATCTCTGCAAGATGAAGCCACTGCAAGTTCCTCCATAACATAGTGATCATTTCACAATCCTGGCGAGAAACCTGGGGAAATCAGAAATATTAAATCCCATTCAGGGTAACTCTTGGTATTTTGTGGACTCACTTTCAAGGACTCTTCACCTCATGTTCTCGATAATAATTGTCTTTTTTTAATTTATTATTATTATTATTTCTTTCTTTAGTTTTGTATTTGCACAGTCTGTTGTCTTCTGCACTCTGGCTGTCTACCTTGTTCGTATGGTCTTTCATTGATTCTTACATGAAAGAATCTGATGGTTATTAGATTTATTGGGTACGCCTGCAAGAAAATGTATCTCAGGGTGGTATGTGGTGACATATATGTACTTTGATAATAAATTTGCTTTGAACTTTGTATTCTGGTTGCTATCATCATATGTTTCCTTCTAGGTCAGGGGTTCCCAGCCTTTTTTATACCATGGACCAATCCATTAGGCAAGGAGTCCATGGACCTCAGGCTGGGAATCCCTCATCTGGGCTGAAGTATCTGTACTACTGGATACAATGTACAATGGCTTTCAGTTCCCAACCATGAGGATGATGATGTTTCTATATATTCAATACTATAATTGCCATGTTAATTTCTGTTTAACTATTTTTAATAATCTCTATAAGATGAAGTCACTGTTTGTAAAGATCTCCACAACACAGTGGCCATGGCGCGATCATGACTTCTCTCCAATCGAGGTAAATTATTTCAGAATCGGGTTTAATATCACTATGTCATTAAAATTTGTTGTTTTGCAGTACTGTGCAATATATTAAACATTACTATAAGTCTGTGGGCATGTGGCCAAGTGGTTAAGGCATTGGACTAGCGACCTGAAGGTCGTGAGTTCGAACCTCAGCTGAGGCAACATGTGTTGTGTCCTTGAGCAAGGCACTTAACCACACATTGCTCTGCGACGACACTGGTGCCAAGTTGTATGGGTCCTAATGCCCTTCCCTTGGACAACATTGGTGTCATGGAGAGGGGAGACTTGCAGCATGGGCAACTGCCGGTCTTCCATACAACCTTGCCCAGGCCTGCGCCCTGGAGAGTGAAGACTTTCCAGGCGCAGATCCATGGTCTTGCAAGACTAATGAATGCTTTTAATTTTTAATAATCTCTGTAAGATGAAGTCACTGTTTGTAAAGACCTCCACAACACAGTGGCCATGGCACGATGCTGGCTGGAAGCCCAGAGAATTAATAATGTTAAATCCCGTCCAGGGATCACTCTCGGTATTTTGTATTCCGGCTGCCAGCTTCATACATTATGCATTTTTGCCAGAAATCCCACCTGCCAACGTGAACAATTACTTGGGGAGAGTAGATTTCAAAGAAGAAAACGATCAACTTCCAACTTACAGATAGCACTGCTAATCAGATCACGTTTTTATAACGGAGAACGAGAACGTGACTTTGTTTAACGTGGGGAGGCTGACATACAGGCAGCCGCCACACGGTCCTCGACAGATCGGGGTCAGGGTGCGGGGCACTGGACTGCGGGCCCTTCACTGCTGCAGCCTTCGCTCTCACTGCCGTTGTGATGTGTTGTCATCTTGCGCAAACTCCACCATTGGGGTCTTGGCTGGGATCACTCTTTGTCTGAAATCTCCCTCTTGATCTTCCCGCCATGGATGATCCTACGAGGAGTTAAGCTCCAGGTGGCTAAACTCCAGATGGCCTCACTCTTGGGAGTCAGGAACACACAAAGCTCTCTGCTACAACAAGGAGAATTTTTTTTATATAATGAGAAGCCTCTACACATCAATACTTGCCTGGTTAACAAATCAGAAGTGGTGCGTACTTATATAACCATATAACAATTACAGCACGGAAACAGGCTATCTCGGCCCTTCTAGTCCGTGCCGAACTCTCACTCTCACTCTCACCTAGTCCCACCGACCTGCACTCAGCCCATAACTCTCCATTCCTTTCCTGTCCATATATCTATCCAATTTAACTTTAAACGACAACATAGAACCTGCCTCAACCACTTCTGCTGGAAGCTCATTCCACACAGCTACCACTCTCTGATAAAGAAGTTCCCCCTCATGTTACCCCTAAACTTTTGTCCTCTAACTCTCAACCCATGTCCTTTTGTTTGAATCTTCCCCACTCTCAATGGAAAAAGTCTAACTATGTCAACTCTATCAATCCCCCTCACAATTTTAAACACCTCTATCAAGTCCCCCCCCCAACCTTCCACGCTCCAAAGAATAAGGACCTAACTTCAAAGATTCAAAGATTCAAGATTCAAAAAACTTTATTGTCATTCTAACCATACATCAGCTCTGCAGGGCAGAATGAGACAGCGTTTCCCAGGAGCAGTGCAATCATAACATAACAAATGCAACACTAAATAATAAACATAACAATAAATAGTAAAACACAACAGCCACATGTCAGTTAAAATCAGTTATAAGTGTCCAGTGCAAGTTAAAAGTGTCCAAAGCAGAGTCAGGTGGAGCAGCTATTTAGCAGTCTGACTGCCTGTGGGAGGAAGCTGTTTAGTAGCCTTGTAGTTTTAGTTTTGATGCTCCTGTAACGTTTGCCTGATGGCAGAAGAACAAACATTCAACCTTTCAACCTTTCAAATACTTGTATTTCACTTTATATTTTTATTGGAGGTTTGTACATTGAATGAAAGTAATATCTCTGCTCCTTGATATCTAGCTTGGTACTTAATTATAGCCGGGTATGGAAACACCTATGTCCTCAAACAGAAAAACCTACGAAAAGCAGTGAATACAGACCAGTTCATCATGGGTAAAGCCTATCCCACCAAAGAGCACAGCTACAAGGAGCACTGTCACAGGAAAGTGGTATCCACCATCAAAGCTCCCCGCCATCCACTCACGCTCTCTTTTTGCTTCTGCCATCGGCAAGAAGGTGCAGGAGCCTCAGGACTCACTCCACCAGGTTCGGGAACAGTTATTACCCCTCCAGCATCAAGCGTGAACCAGCGTGGATAACTTCACTCTCTCGACACTGAACTGATTCTGCTACCTATGGACTCGACAACTCCTGTTCTCAATATTTATGGCTTATTTATTTATTATTATGCTTTGTATTTATTGCATTTGCATAATTAGTTGTCTTTTTCACACTGGTTGTTAGCCCGTCTTTGTTATGTATTCATTGATTCGATTGTGTTTCTTTGTACTACTGTGAATCAAGAAAATGAATCTCAGGATAGTATATGGTGACGTATATGTACTCTGATGATAAATTTGCTTTGAATTTAATAGATTGACTGAATCAGTACATTAATTTGAATTGTAAGCAGGACATCCTGGGATGTCTGTATGCCCTCCCTGTGGAATGCATAGGTTTTCCTCAGGGGCTCCAGCTTCCTCCCACGGTCCAAGGATGTATCAGGTCAGTTCATTGGTCATTTTAAATTGTCACGGGGTTAGATTAGGGTTAAACTGGGTTTGTTGGGGATTGCTGGGGCAGTATGGCTCAAAGGGCCCTAGGGGCCTACTCTACTCTGTGTCGCTAAATAAATAAAAGAAATATTTCCCCCTTAAGCCTCCTCTGCATTCAACAAGATCAGGTCTAATCTCCTGCTTCAGAGCCGTGTTCCTGTCCTCTGTCTTGATTGACAGGGATGGGAGCAACTGGAGAGCCCAGAAGTTCTAGGATTCACCTCAGAATCTTTGTCTTTGCTGATCCAGGTGTTAATCCCAGCTTGTCCCATTTGCCAGCGTTTGACCCATACCCCTTAAACAACTTCTATCCACATACGGTCCAAATGTCTTCGAAACATAGTAGCTGTACCCACCTCTGCATCTTCCTCTGGCAGATCATTCCAGGTAAGAGGAGGTTGGATAGGTACATGGATGAGAGAGGAATAGTCCAGGTAGTTGGGGCTAGGCAGAAAGCCAGGCATATAAAGACTAGATGGGCCAAAGGGCTTGTTTCTGGGCTGTAGTGCTCACTGATTCCATATGCATTTAAGTTCTATATGTTTCTGTGACAACCTTCCAGATGTAGATTTTTCACAGACAGACTCTACCAATCATAAGTCTTGGTTTTTCCTCCAATCAAAGTTGAGTTTATTGCTTATGCACAAGTACATGTAAAGAGGAAAATTAAGATTATCTTTATTTGTCACACGTACATCAAAACTTCCAAACACACAGTGAAATGTTTTAATTCCCACCACTGTCAGTAAGGAGTTTGTACATTCTTCCTGTGACCACGTAGGCTTCCTCCAGGTGCTCCAGTTTCCTCCCAAATTCCAAATCAGATATAGGTTAGTGTTAGTAAGTTGAGGGCTGCCTCAGCACATCCTCAGACTGTGTTGGTTGTTGAATGAAACGGTGCATTTTTGCTGTTTCAATGTACCCTCAGTGGCCATTTTATTAGGTACACCAGTACATCTGCTTGTTAAAGCAAATATCTAATCAGCCAATCATGTGGCAGCAACTCAATGCATAAAAGCAAGCAGACATAGTCAAGATGTTCAGACTGAACATCAAAATGGGGACAAACGAAATGTCATCTAAGTGACTTTCACCGTGGACTGAATGCTGGTGCCAGACAGGGTGACTTGAGTACCTCAGAAGGGGCTGATCTCCTGGGATTTTCCATGCACAACACCCTCTCAAGTTGACAGAGAACGGTGCAAAGAACAAAAAACAAATCCAGTAAGCGACAGTTTTGTGGTCAAAAATGTATCGTTAGTGAGAGAGGTCAGAGAAGAACAGCCAGACTGCTTAAAACTGACAGGAAGTCAACAGAACCATGCATTTGAGTTAACAACATAACTCAAATAATAAAAGTAGTGTGCAGAAAAGCACCCCTGGTTGTACCAGTGGCTGGGCTACAGCAGCAGATGACCATGGACATACAGTACATTCAGTGACCACTTCATTTGGTAAAGAAGACACATTCTAAAACGACTACTGAATGTACAGGTACTCACGACAAATAAAGCCAATCTCTTAGGATTGAAATCTCTTCAGCCTTTTGATCTTTTTCATTCTTCTTCTCCAGCAGTCGTTTACAACTTTCCAGCACACAATTGTGATCTCTGTATTCATAATCTGTTTCCATAGCAACCGGGTCCATAACCTGCCACATACAATTACAAATCCATCAACTAAATCATGATGAAACTTGGTATACACCACATAGAGTACTGTGCGAAAGTCTTGGGCACACACACACACACACACACACACACACACACACACAGTGGTGGAGTGCCACGGGAGGAGTGTGGGATAGGTGGCGGAGAGGGGAGTGCCAGGGGTGGGGGTGGTGAGGGTAAAGACACACCCTAAGACACCAGGAAAGTCCATTTGATTCCAAACATTTGGTTTATTACAGAATGTCTCTCTGGTGCTTCCCATTCCCTCCCTTCTCCCTTCCCCTTTTTCCAACCATGATTCCCCTCTCCCTGCCCCCTTCCCACTCTCAGTCCACAATAGAGACCCACATCAGAATCAGGTTTATCATCACTCACATATGTTATGTTTTTTTGTGGCAGCAGTACAGTGCAATTCATAAAATTACTACAGTAATGTGCAAAAGTTTTAGACACCCTGGCTAGAGATATGTGTCTATGAATTTTACACAGTACTGTATAAAAAAAGCATTACAACCAAGACAAAAGCCTACATGAGAAAAACTGAGTCGAAGACAATCCCGAGATGAACATTGTTAGACTGAAAGACTAACTTCTTGTATTATTTCTAATGGATTCACTTTCTGACTTCTCTCTTACTGGATTTTATTAAACGTTCAGTAAACTGACTTATTCAGCACATTATGTGACTCAAATTGGGAATCATACAGTAATTAGACTCAAGCGATTATAATTCTCAAGGAGCCCAATACCATCCAGGTTAAAGCAGTCAAATGAACTGCCACACCGTCCCACCAACCTAAACGTGCCCTCGCTCACACCCAGCACTCAGGCATTGTAAGGTAGAGGTGTACAAGATGATAAGAGGCATAGATAGACTGGCCAACAAGAGACTTTTTCCCAGGGCTGAAATGGCTAATATGAGAGGGCTTAGGAAGGATGTCAGAGGCATATTTTTTACCCAGTGAGTGGTGAGTGCGTGAAATGTCCTGCCAGGGGAGCTGGTAGAGGCAGATACATAAAGGACATTTAGGAGACTTGTAGATAGCATACAGATGAAAGAAAAACAGGTTATGTGGGAGGGAAGGGTTAGATTGACCTTAGAGTGGGCTAACAGGTCAGCACAAATCATGGGTCTGTACTGTGCTATTCTGTACTAAACTCAGTGACCACTTTAATAGGTATGCCTGTACACCTGCTCATTGATGTTAATATCTAATCAGCTAACCGTGACAGTAACTCAATGCATAAAAGCATGCAGACGTGGCCAAGAGGCTCAGTTGTTGTTTGGACCAAACAGATGGGGAAGAAATGTGATCTGAGTGACCTTGGCTGTGGACTGATTGTTTGCGCCGGATGGGGTGTTTTGAGTACCTCAGAAGCTGCTGATCTCCTGGGATTTTCATGCACAGCAGTCTATGGAGTTCACAGAGGATGGTGCGAGAACCACAGAGAGCATCCAGTAAGCAGCAGTTCAGAAGTTGAAAATGCTTTGTTAATGAGAGAGGTCAGAGGAAAATGGCCAGACTGGTTCAGGAAGGTGACAATAAATCAAATAACCACACATAGTGCAGAAGAGCATTTTTGAATGTACAATGCATCAAACCTTGAAGTGCATGGGCTACAACACTAGAAGACAACGTCGGGCTCTGCTCCTTACCTAATAAAATGGCCTGTGAGTGTTGGTTCTATGTTCTAAGGCTTACTGCTGTGCTACCTGACAAGGCATGGACAGTCGCAATTAAGTCTCTGTGGCTGAGATTTAAAGACTTATCTCATTGAAATCTACAGGAATCCACCGAGGGCTCACCTCCTAAAATGTGTCGGAGACGCAGATTGATAGTGACGGATTAATTGAGTTTTTGTGTGCGTGTGCTCATTAAAGTGACAAGCAGCAATGATGGAGAAGGGAATTTCTCTCGTTGCACAATCCGATCTGCAAAGGTCAATTTGCAGAGAAGCCTTGGTGAACCCTCTAATGTGCAGAGTTGGCAGCCCTGTGCCTGCCGAGATGTTCAGGCAGATGGCAATTAGAGGAGAAAGGAGCAAACCCTAAACCATTCAAAAATGTTAACTCCGAGTACAAAAGAGTCTTCAGAATCCTTTCTAAATGTTTGTAATTAGAGTATTAAACGGTTCCCTGGTATGATCAGATGGACTCTTGACCTCTAGCTTGTTATGATCTTGCACCCAGCAGCGTGGACACCTTCAAAAGGCGATGAATCAAAAAGGCAGCATCCATCATTAAGGACCCCTATTACCCAGGACATGCTCTCTTCTCATCACGATCATCAAGGAACTTGCAGACACACGCTCAGTGTTTCAGGAACAATTTCTTCCCCTCTGCCATCAGATGTATGAATGGATAATGAGCCATTATTTCTTATTGCAATTTATAGTTTTTATTATTAAGTATTGCAATGTACTGTTGGTATAAAACAACAAATTTCACAAGTATGGCAGTGACATTAAATCTGATTCTGTCAATGCTCTGGAGAAGTGACACTTGATTGTGCATCTGCTATTGTTCTACCTCAATGCTCTGTGCAATGATCTGATCTGTATGAACCCATATGCAGGACACGCTTTTTTCTGTGTCTTAGTACATACACTCAGTGGCCACTTTATTAAGTACATCTGCTCGTTGGTGTAAATATCTAATCAGATGGGTTGATTTGAGGATCTCAGAAACTGTTGATCTGGGATTTTCCCACAAAACAGTCTAGAGTTTACAGTGAATCTTGCAAAAACAAAAAAATAAAACAGTAAGTGGCTGTTCTGTGGGTGAAAATGCCTTGTTAGAGGTCAGAGGAGAATGGCCAGACTGGTTCAAGCTGACAGGAAGGTGACAGTAACTCAAATAACCACACGTTACAACAGTGGTGTGCAGACGAGCATCTCCGACTGCACAGCACTTTTTACTGCTCCTGGTACATGTGATAACCGAACCCTGATGTGTATGGGCTATAGTGGCAGAAAACCATGAGGAGACACTCAGTGACCACTTTATTAGGAACAGGAGTTATCTAATAAAGTGGCCACTGAGGGTATGATAATAATAAACCAATACCATATTTGGTACTCTGTCCTTCAGTTGACTGCTTCTTCACTCTGGAGTAAGAAAATGTGCTTCTGACTATGACTGAAGGGCAACTCAGCTTCTACCCGATTGTTATCAGACTCTTGAATGGATCTCTTGTACAATAAGATGGACTCTTGGCTGTGCGCTTGCTTCATTGTGATCTTGCACTTTATTGCTCACCTGTACTGCACTTCTCAGCATATTTTATGCTTTATTCTGCATTGCTACGGTTTTACCTTGTTCTAATTCAATCCACTGTGTAATAACTGGATCTATACAAACAGAATGCAATCTATTGAAACTCAATGTTTGGACAACGATTTAAGCACCAGGCCAAATTGTGAAGACCAGTTACAGGCCCAGTCTAGGTGGTGGGGGCAGGCTCCAGAGAGTATCGAGGCAACTGAACCCCTTGTTTAGATGATGATTTAGACACCAGGCCCAATTGAAAAGGACAGGTGAGGGATGGGCCGGTTCAGCTCACTGCTCTGCTCTGCACTGAACCAAAGATCTGTGGACAAACTCTTTGCTGACTTCATTTCTGAACGCTGTTTGCTTGCATTTATTGTTTGCATGATTTGTTTCTTTTTTTCTCTGGATATTGGGTATTTGACTTCTTTTTATAGTTTTTCTGAAGTTTCTTTGTTTTGTTAGGAGACAAATCTCAATGTTGTATAATGTATACATGCATTGATAATAAATATACTTTGAATCTTTGAAAGACAAGCTTTGATCACTAGATTCTGGAATAGTTCTGGAAGACTAGGAAATTGCAAATGTCTCTCCACTCTTCAAGAAGGGAGAGAGGCAGAAGAAAGGAAACTATAGGCCAGTTAGTCTGACCTCAGTGGTTGGGAAGATGTTGGAGTCAGTTGTTAAGGATGTGGTTTTGGGGCACTTGGAGGCACATGCTAAAATAGGTTGTAGTCAGCATGGTCTCATCAAGGGAAGAACTTGTCTAACAAATCCGTTGGAATTCTTTGAAGAAATAACAAGTAGGATCGGCAAAGGAGAAACAGTTGATGTAGTGTATTTGGATTTTCAGAAGGCCTTTGACAAGGTGCCTCACATGAGGCTGCTTAACAAGCTAAAAGCTCATAGTATTACAGGGAAGATTCTAGCATGGATAAACCAGTGGCTGATTGGCAGGAGGCAAAGAGTGGAAATAAAGGGAACCTTTTTCGGGCTGGCTGCCTGTGACTAGTGGTGTTCCACAAGGATCTGTGTTGGGACTGATTCTTTTTATGTTATATGACAATGATTTGGATGATGGAATTGATGGCTTTGTTGCAAAGTTTGCAAATGATATGAATACAGGTGGAGGGGCAGATAGTTTTGAGGGAGTAGAGAGGATACAGAAGGACTAAGACAGATTAATAATAATAATAATAAGTACTTTATTGATCCCGAGTAGGAAATTATTTTGTTACAACAGCAACATTTAAAAACACACTTAGCAATAATAATAAACATAATAATAATAATAACTAATAATAAAGTACAAAATAATAATATACAGTAATAATTTACCAATGTGCAATAAAAATGTGCAGAATAAAAAGAGACTATTGTACTATGATGTGTGTTCTCCAGGCACAAGGAGATGAACTGGTGTATATGTTTTCTACATTTGGTAGGAGAGATTTTCTGTAATGATTCTTATGATGCCAGAGGTGAATGAGCCTGTTCAAAAGGGCAAAGAAGTGGCTGATGGAATACAGTGTCAGGAAGGGTATGGTCACGCACTGTGGTAGTAGAAATGAAGGGGTTGTCTATTTTCTAAACAGAGAAAACACAATAAAATGAGATGCAAAGGGACTTGAGGGTCCTTGTGCAGGATTCCTTAAAAGTTAATTTTCAGGTTGAGTCTGTGGTGAGGAAGGCAAATGCAATGTTAGCATTCATTTCAAGGGCAATAGAATATAATAGGATGTAGTGTTGAGATTTTATAAAGCACTGATGAGGCCTCACTTGGAGTATTGTGAGCAGGTTTGGGCCCCTTATCTTTGGAAGGAGGTGCTGAAACTGGAGAAGGTTCAAAGGAGGTTAATGAAGATGATCCCATGATTGAATGGCTTATCGTGTGAGAAGCGTTTGATGGCTCTGAGCCTGTATTCACGAGAATTCAGAAGAATGAGGGATGATCTCATTGATAACTATCAAATGGTGAAAGGCCTTGATACAGTGGATGTGGAGAGGATTTTTCCTATGATGGGAGAGTCAAAGACCAGAGAACACAGCCTCAGAATAGAGGGGTGTCTTTTTAGAATGGAGATGAGGAGGAACTTCTTTAGCCAGGGATCAGTGAACCTGTGGAATTCTTTGCCACAGGCAGCTGTGGAGGCCAAACCTTTATGTATATTTAAGGTAGAGGTTGATAGATTCTTGATTGGTCAGGGCATGAAGGGATACGGGGAGAAGGCAGAAGATTGGGTCTGAGTGGAAAATTGGATCAGCCATGATGAAATGGCAGAGCAGACTCAGTGGGCCAAATGGCCTAATTCTGCTCCATGTCTTATGTCTCATCTGTACTTCAGTACATGTGATAATAATAAACCAGTTCCAATGCACTTAACACAAACTTTGGTTCAATTTTTAGTTATGTTCTCTCATCTTTGCTCCACCAGGCTCAAGGACAAAGTGAAAGTCAAGTTTATTGCCATCTGCATGAGTCCATGTATGCACAGGTGCAATGAGAAATTACTTTCAGCCGCATCACAGGCGCATGGCAACAGAGACACAACGTTCACAAAAAAAACATAAATTAAGTGAGAATTATACCAGAAGGAACACAATTAAAACAAAAAGCCCATTTTAGTGTAAAGTGATCAAAGCAGTCACAGTGGTGGTGCAGACAGCATGGTCACATAACCTGTGATCTGCCACTGAGGGAATTTATACATTCTCCTCATGTAGTGTTCATGGGTTCAATGTCCATTCAGAAGTCAGATGGCAGAGGGGAAGTAACTGTTCCTGAATCATAGAGTGTGTGCCTTCACACTTCTGTACCTCCTTTCTGATGGTAACGATGAGAACAAGGCATGATCTGGGTGATGGCGATCCTTACCGATGGACGCCATATCAAGGATAAATTGCAACTTAGAGTCACGTGTCACGACAAACCAAGTTATCAGAAGATTGGTGCTGATGAGAGAGATAAGGGAGACAATGGAGAAACATTCAAAATGCTAATAAGAGAGAAGAGAGAGATTAATGAGAAAGAAACACATTTCAGAGTATTGACAGACCGGTTGCTTTGAACCGGAACTGCTTGAAGTTTGCTGGACAGGCAATACTCCAGCAGGGGGATAAAAAGAACAGGTTCACTAAGGCACGACACGCAGCACAAGATCACGAGATAACAAGATCGTGGAAGAGCGGTGTGCCCCCACAAGTTGGTGGGAGTTGGAGGTCTGGTTCGAGGGAACCGACCATAGACTGACAGGGTGAAAAGGGACGATCGGCAGGAACCTGGTGTGTGTGTCTGCCCTTGCCCAGGTGCCAGGTTCACCGCGGAAGAACGGTCGTATCCAGAACGAAGGGGTCACAGTCGGTGACCACAGAAGACATAAAAAAGGGTCCACCCGAAAGCTAACTGCGAAGAATATCAAAGGTCTGTTTGAATCAAAATTTGCATTCTCTCTCTCTCTCTCTCTCTCCAACGGCACAACAGCGATTACTGCGAACTGTACTAAGCTGAACTGAACTCTGCGTCACTTGAGACCGATCATTTTACCCCTAGACTGCGATAGAGCTTGGTTGATTCCTATTACCCTAGTTCTGTGTACATGTGTGTTTTATCATTGCTAACCTGTTACATTTATATCCTTACGATTAGAGTACTGTGTTACTTATTTCTTTAATAAAACTTCATTAGTTTCTAGTAAACCAGACTCCAACTAAGTGGTCCATTTCTACTGGTTTGGCAACCCAGTTACGGGGTACGTAACACACACCATTCCACTGGTTATAGACACCAGGAGGCCACATTGTACTCATGCTGGTGAAAAATAAGCTTTACTTTCATCCTATGTCCTGGCTCTCTGACAGTGACACACTACAGGTCCCAGTGGAGAGCTCAGCCACATGGTTGTGACCCGATGCAAACATAAGATTTTGTGAATAAAACATGCAAGAGTCATTTTGTGTGTTTAACAAAAGCTGCAACCCTTTACTCCCATTATAAACAAACCAAAAGCAGTCGCCTTACGCTGACATCATTACCTCAGACTCCGTCTTTTCCATAACTTTTCCATGGACGGCTTCCAAACCGTTCGGGCTGACCGGAAGTGCACTGAGAGCGGTAAGCGTAAAGGAGTTGGGTGCTTACTGTTCTGGTTAACAACGGATGGTGCAATCCGGGGCATATTCTGATCGAGGAACATGTTTGTAGACCGGATATTGAACTTTTTGCTGTTGGACCCCGGCCATATTCCACCGAGATGCAACACTGGGCGTCACGGGAGGTTGTTCCTGCCTGTGGCCATTGAACTTTGCAGCTCCTTCCGTGGAGGGTCAGACACCCTGAGCCAATAGGCTGGTCCTGGACTTATTTCCATCTGGCATAGTTTGCATATTGTTGTTTGATTGTTTGTGGTTTTTGTATTTCTATATTTATGCTCTATTCTTGGTAGGTGCAGCTGTAATGAAACCCAATTTCCGTCGGGATCAATAAAGTATGTCTATGTCTATGTCTTTTACAGTGAACACCACACAATGATGGTGTTTGTGAATTATGAAGAACAGTTTCTATTATGAACGTTATGTGTCATCTGGCATTCATTGCATTATGCTACACGAGGTTTTTAGAGCAAACAGGGAAAGAAGTCCAGGATCAACAGTGAGGCCCAACAGTTGTGCGAGAGGCGTCGGATGGAGCCTCAAATGCTGTGTTAAACATTTTATTAATTCAGTGTACTCTCTCATCAGGATCACAATCCATAATACCCTTTAACTAGCAGTAGGTATGACATTTTAGGGAAAGGTCACTGACAATCTGTGTACCACTGCAGCTTGAATATTCAACAGCATTACGGAGCAGAGTTGGAGAGGGTACGCTCATATCAGTGTCTTTCTCTGCTTCCCAATAACCCGTGAATCCCATCTCCCCCCTTCTCTCCTTCTCCCTTTTCCCATTTCTCATCCTGGTTACCCTCTCACCCCCTGGGGTGGCACAGTGGCATAACACTTTACAGCCCCATTTGTAAGATCAGGATTCAATTCCTGCCACTGTCCGCAAGGAGCTTGTACGTTCTCCTCATGGTTGTTGGAGTTTCCTCCGGGTACCCTGGTTTCCTCCCACATTCCAAAAGATGTTAATTACAGTTAGTGAGTTGTGACTATGCGACGTTGGTGCCAGAAGCACGTCAATATTTGCAGGATGCCCTAGCACATCCTCACTGATTTTATTTGATACAAACAAAGCATTTCACTGTATGTTTTAATGTACACGTGACAAATAAAGCCAATCTCTTCTCTTCTCCTCACCTGTCCATCACTCCCCTCTGGTTCCCTTCTCCTTCCCTTTCCCCACTGGTCCACTGTGCACACCAATTAGATTTCTTTTCAGCCCTTTACCTCTTCCATCTGTCACCTCCCAGCTTCTTACTTCATCCCCTGTTCCCAATCCGCCCATTTTCCCCTGTTCCCAATCCACCCATCTTCCCCCTCACCTGGTCTCATCGATCACCTGCCAACTTGTACTCCTTCCCCTTCCCCCTCTTCTTAACCTGGCATCTGCCCCCTTTCCTTCTGGTACTGATGAAGGGTCTCGGCCCAAAACATCGACTGCTTATTCCCCTCCATAGATGCTGCCTGTCCTGCTGAGTTCTTCCAGCATTTTATGTGTGCAGCCCATGAATCTTGTGTATCTCTTTTTGTGTGTCAGATAAGCACAAGTGAGTAGCCATTGCGTTCTGCAGTGTCTCAGACGTTCAACAGTTTGAGGTCTGCTCCAGACGCCTGTATCAGGCGATGGCCTTACAGGGAAGACTGAGGGAGTGTTGAACTATTGGAGACACTTACCTAAGGTAAAGTATTAAACAAGGATCCCACGGTCACACTTGAAGAGTTACCTCCAAGCATCCCATCACTACCTCTCCAGCAAACTTCCAATCACCTGATCATTATCACATTCCTGTTTATGGGAGCATGCTGTGCACAAATTGACCGCTGAGGGTCCCAAATTATAATGGCCTCCTCCTCTTTACAAAAGTGATTTGGCAGACTGCAAAGGGTGCTATTAAAATGCAGCTTCTCCTTCATAAAGACCTTGATCATTTCTTCTCCGAATCTGTCAGAACAGCTCACCCTCTGTTGGGTTAGTGATGGGAAACAGGAGCTTTTCTATCATTGAGTGCATTTCTGAACTCTCAGAATCTGAAATAGGAAAGTTTTAGGGCTGGGGTCCACAGAACCCTCAGTTAATGGTAGGGGTCCTTGGCATGAAAAAAAGTTGGAAACCCTTGTTCAAGATACATAGATACTTTATTGATCCCAAAGAAAATGACAGTGCCATAGTAGCATTACAAGTGCACAGATACACAAATATACAGATATTAGAAGAGAAGAAAAAATCAAAAATAAGTTACCTCAAACAGTCTAACAGGAGGGGGTGATCACTTCCCTGGCTATAGTTTGACTCATTATCGAGCCTAATGGCCGAGGGTAAGAATGACCTCATAGCGCTCTTTGGAGCAGCAAAGTTGTCTTAGTCTATTACTAAAAGTGCTCCTCTGTTCAGCCAAGGTGGCACGCAGAGGGTGAGAATCCAGGATTTTCTGTAGGGTCATTCCTTCTACCACAGCCTCCAGTGTGTCCAGTTTGACTCCTATAGCAGAGCCAACCTTTCAAATCAGTTTATTGAGCCTGTTGGCATCACCCATGTTGATGCCATCGCCCCAGCACACCACTGCATAAAAGATTGTACAACAGACTGGTGGAACATGTGAAGGAGAAGGATCTCAGTCTCCTCAGGAAGTAGAGGCAATTCTGGCCCTTCTCGTACACAACCTCCATGTTGGTGCTCCAGTCAAGTCTGTAGGTCCTCACTACATCTACATCCTCATCATCAACAGTAACGGGGAGCGATGCAGGCTTAGTCCTCCTAAAGTCCATCACCACCTCCCTTGTCTTACTGATGCTGAGCTGCAGATGATTCAGCTTGCACCACTTGATAAAGTCCTCCACCAGGGCCCTGTATTCATCCTCCTGTCCTCCGTTTCTACACCCAACTATTGCTGAGTCATCAGAGAATTTCAGCAGATGACATGACTTGCTGTTGTATCTGAAGTCTGAAGTATACAGGGTAAACAGGAAGGGAGCCAATAGTGCTGCTTATAGCCAAGTCTGACACACAGTTCTGAAGCTGCAAAAACTGTGGATAGTCCATTATTCAGGATACAGTGGAAGTGCAATCTGAATTGAATGGAGCTTTCCCCCTAGCAATGAGGGGTGCACCTGAGAAATCAAAAAACATGATCCTCACAGTGCTGCCCTGCTTATCCAAATGAGAGTAGGCTCTGTTCAGCAGGTAGAGACAGCATCATCGACTCCAATGTGCTCCTGGTAGTCAAACTGTAGAAGATCAAGAGCTGATCCTCCCTGTCTCCTGATCTGGAGGGATATGAGCCAAATACAGATAAACTGGTCAAACTTGGATAGGCATCAAGTTTGCTTGTGTGAAGGGTGGGGGGTGGTTGGGCTTCAATATTTCTATCATTCATTTTATGGGGCCTCTTATTTCATGGATGTCTGAAAAGTATGAATTTTAGGTTGTATACTATATTTTAGGCATCTGTTAGTCTCGTGAGACCATGGATTTGCGCCTTGGAAGGTTTCCAGGTTACAGTCCTGGGCAAAGTTGTATGGAAGACCGGCAGTTGCCCATGCTGCAAGTCTCCCCTCTCCACCCCACCGATGTTGTCCAAGGGAAGGGCACTAGGGCCGATACAGCTTCGCACCGGTGTCGTCGCAGAACAATGTGTGGTTAAGTGCCTTGCTCAAGGACACAACACACTGCCTCAGCTGAGGCTTGAACTCGCGACCTTCAGATCACTAGACCGACGCCTTAACCACCTGGCCACGCACCAACACTAGTACTATATACATTCTCTGACATTTAAGGAACTGAACTTTTGATTTTGGTCAGCATGGGCTAGATGGGCTGAAGGGCCTGTTCTGTGCTATATGACTCTGTGACTGGAATTTAAAAGAAAAAATTCCAAGGAAGTGTCAGAAATTAGGGGAATTGCGTTGAAACGTATCGAATATCGAAAGGCTTAGATGGAGCAGATGCGGGGAGGATGATTCCTATAGCGAAGGAGTGTAGGACCAGAGGGCACGGCCTCAGAATAGGGCAGGGATCCCACCCTGGAGTTCACTGACCCCTTGCTTCATGGTACCAGATCGTGGCATAAAAAGGTTGGGAGCCCCTGGAATAGAGGGACACCCATTTAGAACAGAGATGATGAGGAATTAGAGGGTGGTGAATCTGTGGAATTCATTGATGCAGACGGCTGTGGAGGCCAAGTCATTGGGTACATTTAAAGCAGAGGTTGATCAGTTCTTGATTAGTCAGGGTGTCGAAGGTCCCAGGGAAGAAGGAAGGAGAGTGGGGTTGAGAGGGAAAATAAATCAGCCATGATGGAATGGTGGAGCAGACTTGAGGGGCCAGATGGTCTAATTCTGCTCCTATATCTTAGGGTCCACACGCACATGAGCTGCAATGTTTCCCTTTCACAGTTACAGACCAACATCTATCCAGGAGCACAAGCCGTTAGAGCTGCATATTAAAATTCAGCTATTAAACATGCGGCAGCAGGGATAATTAAATGAAAAAGCTACTAATAATGACATGTCCATCAGCACTTACTGAACGGATACCCTTCATCAACCTCAATCAAACAAAACACATCTGATTTCTAAATGACTGCACCAAGTAGCAGCAAGGTATTCTGCAGGAAGACTTTCTTTCTCCCCACAGACGAAAGGAGACATTCCCAAAGTACACCCCCTTTGTTAATGGGAGATCTCTGTTGGTACCTTGTCTCTCTCTCTCTCTCTCTCTCTCTCTCCTTCCCTCTACACATCTCCAGAATTGGAAATTAACACCATGAGCGAGAAAGCTCACCAGCGTCTCTACTTCCTCAGAAGGCTAAGGAAATTTGGCATGTCTTTCATGGCCCTCACCAATTTTGACAGATGCATCTTAGTAAGCATCCTATCCTGACACATCATGGCTTGTTCATAGTCACAGGAGACCACAGCACAGAAACAGCCTCTTCACCCATCAAGTCCATGGCAAACTATTATTCTGGCTAGATCAGGGTTCCCAACCTGTAGTCCACAGTCCCCTCAGCTAATGGTGGGGGTATGTGGCATAAAAAAGGTTGGAAACTGCTGAAACACACACAAAATGCTGGAGGAACTCAGCAGGAACGGGGTACTGATTGTGGATGATCAGCCATGATCACAGTGAATGGCGGTGCTGGCTCGAAGGTCCAAATGGCCTACTCCTGCACCTATTGTCTATTGTCTATTTTGTGTGTGTTGCTCTGGATTTCCAGCATCTGCAGATTTTCTCTTGTTTGTGATGGGAACCGCTAGCATAGTCACATCAGCCTGCACCCGAACCATAGCTTGGTATGGCGACTGCTCTGCCCATAAACACAAAAAACTGCTGCGTTGTGGACAAACCACGTTAATCAGCCTCCCCTCCATGGACTCCCTTTAAATTTACCGCTGCCTCAGTAAAGCAGCCAACATAATCAAAGATCCAACCACCCCAGACATTCTCCCTTCTCCCTTCTTGCCATCGGGCAGAAGACACAAAAGCCTGAAAGCACACACCACCATACTGAACTCCCGCGCTCCTGATCTCCCAATCCACCTCACTGTTGCCTTTGTCCATTACATGCCTACCTGCACAGCACTTCCTCTGTAACCGCATCTTATACTCCACCTTCTTTTGTGCCTTTTGTACCATGGGGTGGCGTGGTAGTGCAGTGGTTAGTGTAATGCTCTTAAAGTGCCAGCGAGCATTACACTAACCACAGTTACAGAGGAAGTGCTGTGCAGGTAGGCAAGTAATGGACAAGGGCATTGATCTTTAGTTTTAAGCCTTCCCAGTCATTGGTCAATGCAGGGTATCAGACCCTCTGCACCGTCACCCCGAGAAGATCCAAGGTCATTCGGCCCTCACTCGTGTTTTACCCCTTTGCCTGCGTCCCTATCTCATTCCTGCACTCTCCAGTCCCCATGGCACCTCAATTCCCCCAATCTCCCTGCAGCCCCATTGCTCCAATGGGATGATAACCCGAGCCAGATCTCCCTGTACTGAAGACTTCTCAGAATATGATCCGGGCTGCTGAGTGTTATACAGCAGAGAAACAGGCCCTTCAGCCCAAATATCCATGCCAACCAAGTCGTCCATCTGAATGATCCAATTTGCCTTCGTTTGGCCTCTATCCTTTGAACTTTTCCTGTCCATGAATCTGTCCAAATGTCTTTCATTTATAACTTACCTACTTACTTATTGAGATACAGCGTGGGATGGGCTCTTCTGACCCTTTGAGCTGTGCTGTGCAGCAATCCCCCGATTTAACCCCAGCCTAATCAGGGGACAATTTACAATGACCTACCAACTGGTACGCCTTTGGACTGTGGGAGGACACCGGAACGACAGGAGGAAACCCACACAGTCACAGGGAGAATATTCAAACTCCTCACAGGCAGCCTGGTACCCCGGTCGCCTGTACTATAAAGCGCTGTGCTAACCACTAGGCTACCCTGTTGCCCCTTTTAAATGTAATTGTACTCACCTCTACCACTGCCTCTGGCAGCACATTCCATATACTGTGAGGCAAAACTTGTCCCCTTAGATTCCACTAAGTCTTTCCCCTCTCACCTTAAACCTGTGCTCTCTGGTTTGAGACTCCCCTACTGTGGGGAAAAGACTGTGACTATTCACTGCTGCAATTGCTTTGAGTTACTTGGCCCCTCTAAACTGTTCCACCATTCCAATGGGATGAACTGATTGAAACCTCATCCCTGCCTGCCCCAGGTAATCTTTCATCCCTTGCTTATCAAATGAAGTTCATTTTCTTACGGGCATTCACAGTAGAACAAAGAAATACTATAGAATCATTTAAAAACTACAATCAAAGGCTAACAAGCAACTAGTATGCAAAATAAGATAAACAGTGTAGATAGATAGATAATTAATTAATACTGTGAACATGAGTTGTAGAGTCCTTGAAAATGACTCCATTGGTTGTGGAATCAGTTCAGTGTTGAGGTGAGTGAAGTCAGCCACACCATTTCAAGAGCCTGATGGTTGAAGGGTACTAACTGTTCCTGAACCGTGAGGTGTGGGACCCAAGGCTCCTGCACCTCCTCCCAGATGGAAGCAGTGAGAAGCAACCATTACCCAGATGTTGGGGGTCCTTGGTGATGGATGCTGCTTTTTTGTGGCAATGCTCTTCGCAGATGTGCTCAATGGTGCAGACAACTTTGCCCGTGATGGACTGGGCTGTATCCACCATTTTGCATGACCATTTCCATTGCTGGGTGTTGGCGTTTCCATACCAGGAAGAGATGCAGCCAGTCAGGACCTCTCTCCACTGTGCATCTATAGAAGTTCTTCAAAGTTTTAAGTGACATGTCAAATCCGTGCAAACCTCTAAGAAAGTAGATTCGTTGTCATGCCTTCTTTGCGATGGTACTTGTGTGCTGGTCCCAGGACAGATCCTCTGTAACGCCGATGAATTTAAAACTGACGTGCTTCACTCCAGCACCTCTTCTCACTTACACCAGGCCTTATCCAATTTAATCCAGTCTGATTAAATCAGCCAGTAGTTAAACACATGGAGCAACCTACTAACACTACTCCACAAGAATTTTATCACCTGCTAAATATTAGACAGCAATCCTGCCTCAAAACAGAAGTTCCCGTGGAGAATCATTTTGAAGTACACTCAGTGGCCTCTTTATTAGGTGCCTCCTGTATTTAATACAGTGCCCACTGTGCATACGTTTGTGATCTTCTGCTGCTGTAGCCCATCCACTTCAAGGTTCGACATGATGTGTTCAGAGATGCTCTTCTGCACACCACCGTTGTAACATTTGGTTATTTGTTATATCGTCTTCCCGTCAGCTGGAACTGATCTGGCCATTCTTCTCTGACTGCTCTAATTCATAAGGTGTAAACGCTAGAGACTGTTGGGCAAGAGAATCCCAGGAGATCAGCAGTGTCTCAGGTACTCAAACCACCCTGTCTGGCACCAACAATCATTCCACGGTCAAAGTGACTTGGATCACATTTCTTTCCCATTCCGATGTTTGGTCTGAACAACCACTGAACCTCTTGACCATGTCTGCATGCTTTTATACATTATATTGCTGACACACAATTGGCTGATTAAATATTTGCATTAACAAGCAGGTGTACCCGTATTAAAGTGGCTACTGTGTGTATTAGATAGCAAGTTATGAAGCAATCCTGCTTTAGAACTGAAAACCCTGTGGAGAATCACTTTTAAGTAGATTCCTGGTGTTGGAAGCCTAGCATGTGTTGACAGGCTAGAGCTACTGAGTGTCGCTCTGGAGGATGTTTCTGTTGCTGAAGGTGATGGAGTCAGAAGGATTTTGCTGAAGTTTAGCTCTGAAATGAGAAGATTCTGAAGCATTTGTGTGACTAGTCACAGCTGGGCTGCATCTATGGAAATGAATAAACAGTCTACATTTCAGGCAGAGACCCTTCATCAGGACTGGAAAGTAGGGGGGAAGAAGCCAGAATAAGACATTTACAATCTCTCACTGCTACAGTCGGAAGTACCCACCTGCTTCAAAAGGGCAACAATTATATCAGTGCCTAAGAAGAGCAGAGTGAGCTGCCTCAACAACTATCGTCCAGTAGCGCTCACATCTACAGTGATGAAATGCTTTGAGGTTGCTCATCCTGTCTCAGGAAGGATCTGGACCCACTGCAATCTGCCTGTCGCCACAATACATCTACAGTGGATGGGTCTCCAGCAGCCTTTTATCACCTGGACAATGCAAATAGCTACGTCAGGATGCTGTTTATTGACTATAGCTCAGCATTTAACATCATCATTCTTTTAGTCCTGATCGAAAAGCTACATTTCCTAGGGTTCTGTACCCCACCCTGCAACTGGATCCTCGACTTCCTAACAGAAAGACCACAATCAGGGATGTGGGCTCTACTTTCTCTACACACCATGATTGTGTGGCTAGGCATAGCTCCAACAGCATCTATAACTCTGTTGATACAGCCATTGTTGGCAGAATTTCAGATGGCGATGAAAGGGCGTACGGAAGCAAGGTATACCAGCTAGTTGAGTGGTGTTGTAGCAGCAACCTTGAATTCATTGCCAGCAAGACCCAAGAGCTGATTGTGGACCTCGGGAAAGGTGAGACGAGGGAACACAAACCAATCCTCATTGGGGGATCAGAAGTGGAGAGAGTGAGCAATTTCAAGTCCTAGCTGTCAATACCTCTGACCCAACATACTGATACAACTACACTGATACCTCTGACCCAACATACCCAATACCTGGACCCAACATACCCAATACCTGGACCCAACATACTGATACAACTATAAAGAAGGCAATATTTCATTAAGAGTTTGATGAGATTTGATTTGTCAACTAAAACTTCTACAAATGTACCGTGGAGAGCATTCTGACTGGCTGCATCTCCATCTGGTATGGGAGGGCTACTGCACAAGATGGAAATAAGTTGCAGAAACTTGTAAAATTAGTCATCTGTATCCTGGGTACCAGCCTTCGTAGTATCCAAGACAACTTCAAGGGGCGGTTCCTTTGGAAGGCGGCGTCCATCATTAAGGATCCCCACGACCCAGCACATGCCCTCCTCACACTGTTACTGTCTGGAAAGACGTACAGAAGCTTGAAGGCACACACTCAAGTGATTCACAAACAGCTTCTCCCCCATGAGATTTCTAAATGGACATTGAACCCATGAACACTACCTCACTATTCTATTTTAACTTAATCAGTCCACAGGATTTGTTTCCAAAATGTATCAGGCTTGTTTAGATGTTCCTTTGAACCTTTTGGCTGCATTGAGCAAAAGTATGTTTGGAGAAAAAAGGGTGCAGAATTTCATGAAAACAACCCTTCTCCAACTGTTAAGCACGGGGGTGGATCGATCATGCTTTGGGCTTGTGTTGCAGCCAGTGGCATGGGGAACATTTCACTGGTAGAGGGAAGAATGAATTCAATTAAATACCAGCAAATTCTGGAAGAAAATATCACACAGTCTATAAAAAATCTGAAGATGAAAAGAGGATGGCTTCTACAACAGGATAATGATCCTAAACACACCTCAAAATCCACAATGGACTACCTCAAGAGGTGCAAGCTGAAGGTTTTGCCATGGCCCTCACAGTCTCCCGACCTAAACATCATCGAGAATCTGTGGACAGACCTCAAAAGAGCAGTGCATGCAAGATGGCCCAAGAATCTCACAGAACTAGAAGCCTTCTGCAAGGAAGAATGGGTGAAAATCCCCCAAACAAGAATTGAAAGACTCTTAGCTGGCTACAGAAAGCGTTTACAAGCTGTGATACTTGCCAAAGGGGGTGTTACTAAGTACTGACCATGCAGGGTGCCCAAACTTTTGCTTGGGGCCCTTTTCCTTTTTTGTTATTTTGAGACTGTAAAAGATGGAAATAAAAAAGTTTTCTTGCTTAACATATGAAAGAAATGTGTCATCTTTAACTTCATGCCTTTGGAAATCAGTTCATCTTTTACTCGTTTAGCTATTCACAGTAATGGAAATTTTGACCAGGGGTGCCCAAACTTTTGCATGCCACTGTAATTCAGTTCTCTTCTTTGTATTTATTTATCATGTATTTCATTGTACTGCTGTGTAAAGTTAACAAATTTCATAACATATAAATATGATATTAAATCTGATTCTGATAAAGGTGGGCGGAGGGGAAGGAGTACAAGCTAGAAGGTGATAGGTGAAGCCACCTGGACTGGGGGAGGGAGGTGAAGTAAGAAGCTGGGACATGATAGGTGGAAAAGGTAAAGGGCTGAAGAAGGAGGAATCTGACAGGAGGGGAGAGTGGACCACAGAAGAAAAGGAAGGAGCTGGGGCACCGGGGGAGGTGATTGGCACATGAGGAGAAGAGGTAAAGGGAGTCAGAGTGGGGAATTGAAGATAAAAGTGTGTGTGGGCATTACCAGAACATAGAGAAATCAATGTTTATGGCATCTGTTTGGAATATGAGGTGTTGCACTTTCAACCTTTGTGCTTGTGGCTCTGGATTTCCAGCATCTGCAGAATCTCTTTTGTCACAGCTAGACTTATGGCTTTAGACAAGAATTATTGGATTAAAGATGAAACCAGTGACGTATAGGATACGAGGAAGAAAATAAAGCCCCACTGTGATCGCTAGATAAGATCAGCCAATGACTTTTGTTTGGGGAGATGGGTAAACTGGTAAAGATACACCCAGTGGCCACTACATTAGGTACCTCCTGTACCTAATAAAAGTCATCACTGTGTGCACGTTTGCGATCTTTTTCCGCTGTAGCATATCCACTTCAAGGTTCAATGTGTTGTGCGTTCGGAGATGCTCTTCTGCACACCACTGTAGTAACGTGTGGTTAGTTGAGTTACTGTCGACTTCCTGTCAGCTTGAACCAGTCAGCAGAAGACCACGAACACACTCAGTGGCCACTGAGTACGTGTACTTTGATAATAAATTTACTTTGAACTTTGAAAGGTCTATGCCTTTATTCATTCTATCAAAGTGCATGACCATGCACCTCCATACACTGTATTCCATCTGAAACCTCTTTGCCCATTCTCCTAATCTTTCCGATTTTTTCTGCAGACTCCCTGCTTCCTTGACACTGCTTGCCCTTCCACCCATCTTGGTATCGCCTACAAATTAGCCACAGGAATCCGTCTATCCAAGATGGACTCTGCTCACTGCTCAAGCAAGGACGTCCTACTTGAGGTATGGAGTCCAGAATTACATCCAGAACTTCGGGGATGAAGCTGGACAACCTGTTCACCTGTGCTCTAAACTCCTCGCAGTTAGAGCAAGGGATCCCATCTGCCTCCCTAACTGCTAGCTTCAATGGATAGGTTTGGAACAACATAACCAATAGTAGTTATGTTATTAGCTGCCTAAATTGCTATTTTTCCTGTTTAAGCTTACATTACAGTTGTCATTATTTCTTTGTTGTTGTTATTGTGGTGTTCTGTTGAGCACTGCAGATACTTTAGTATTGATAGTGTTCTAATTTATTCTGTATTTCAGTTAAATATGTAATTGTTCCTCAGTTATACAGAAGTTTTAATACCATCTTCAATATTTCTGTGAAACTTCAGCTAATTGGGGAAGCCGCATAATTGAGCTAAAATGTCCTGGTCCTGTTGTGTCTCAACTGACCGGTATCCACAGTATATCTAAATAATTGAGACAAAATGTACTGACCCTGTCATGTCCCAACTGACTGGTAACCACAGTATATGTAAGTACACGTATAAATAAGCAAAAATCACACGTTGTGGCATGTTTGCAAATTGAACTACAAACATGAAATACAAGTATCTTTCATTACAAAAGGGTTTATTTTATCCAAAAGATTCTGTACAGAAATGCACTTCCCTTTCACATTGTGGAAGAATTTCAAAACACTGGTTCTAACATTTAAAAAGAAGTGAAAATAAAAATGTCATAAATTACAAAAGAATGGTTGGACTGAGCTACAGACAGTACACAAGATGTACAGAGCCAAAAACTGACTTGTATCAGTAAAAGCACATTCCTTATGAAAAGATCTCCAATATCCCACAAACTCTTTGCTGGGGGCATCTCCAACAGTGCAAAAGAGAGCCTTGTAAATCTTCTGGCATCCATGCCAAGAATCCCATCGGCTCTCCTGCACAGGACCCAGAAGGAATAACATGTCCAATTCCAGTGGCAGCTCCCCTTTGTGAGTGGTGCACAGAGAAAATTAAAATTAAAGCAGCTATCTCATACATTCAGCCAATTTGTCTTGTCTTCAAGTAGATGAGTGGCTGGCGTTTAATCAGTGGATGAACGGATTTCAACTGATTTGAACCAATTCCTCTCTGGTCCTGTCCGGAACCCCAGAAGTAACTTGTGCCTTGAACCATGATGTGTCCTGAATTTTTACAAAGTGCAGTATTTGTTCAACTCCCAGCCCCATCTTCACTTGTCTGTGCAAATACACTGTGGCAAGTGGAACTTGAAAATGATGTAAAAATCCTGTGGGTACTTGGCGGCCGGGGTGGGGGAGGGGGAAATGAGTTTAACTCGAAAGACTTGCTTTTCTTGTGATATACACCGCACCTTCCCTCTCTCTCAGAAATTCCACTCTAAGGCTTGAACACAAAGAGTTACTATTAAGTTGACCTCACTGCTGCAGCTTTTGTGGTACCCCTCACCCCTCTCAGTTTTCTGTCCTTTCCGAGACGTAGTTGACTGAACTCTCCTCTCTCTCCCATGAGAGAATGCTCTGCTCTCTGATGCAGTGACAGACTAAGGGAGCTGCTGTTTTGGGCACCCCTCTCTCCACCTGTTTTAATGTCCCGTTTAAAAAGCAATCGCCATGCAGCGATTAGACAGTGGGGTGGGGGGGCTCAGAGGGATAACAGTAATTCCCAGTGCCCATAACCAAGTAATAATGAAATATCCTCCTGGGGCAAATGGACGAGGATATCAGAGCCAGGGGTGCCAGGCAGGGTCCATGCGGCAGAGGTTGTCCAGGGTGTTGGCGGCCGCCACGAGCGTGTTGACCTTGCTCTCGCCGCCCTCGAACTGAGCCAGGCTGTGCAGTCGGGTCATGATGGCCGTCACCGCCTTCTGTACCAGAGAGACCAGCTGTTGGCTGTCCATGTTCTCCGGCTGGCCGGCGGCCGACAGGGGCGAGGACGTATCTTCCTGTGTCTTCTTGTGCCAGGCGATGATTTCGTCCCGCAGCACGGCCTTCAGGACGCCATCCACCTACGGAGGAGGGAGAAGGGTCAGAAGAGGTCATCGCCAGAGCAGCTCCCCAGCAATGGAGAGGTTACGGCAACCAGAGAGAGAACACAGCAAGCAGTGACAGCTCCAAGCGGTCCAGGACAGTTCGGATCTGGGACGCAGGGTGTCTGTCAGGTGGTGCAGGAAGTTGTGGACGCAGCCTTCACTGCAGGGGAATGGAGGGGGAAGGCAGGGGAGGAGAGGGTGGCAGGTTGTGGGGATGTAAAGGAGGGCACCGTGGGCGGAGTGTGTGGGGCAAGGTGCTTGATGTGGGGGCGGATGGGTCCCAAGGGGGGGCATGGAGGATAAAATGGTGATAAGGGAGGGGCATGAGGGACTGGGAAGGACAGGGAGAGGGCGGGATGGCGGGCAGTTCAGGGAAGGGAACCAGGTGGGGGAGGTAGATGGGGCGAAGGACAGGGGGAATGGGGTGAACAGGTGGGGACGATAATGGAGTAATGGAGGGGTCACAGGGTGGGGAAGTGGTAATTGGGCGAGGGAGGGGTGGCAGGGAAGTGGAGAGAGATGGATGCAAGAGCTGGGGATAGGGTGGGGAGCCCAGCAGGGGAGAGGGAATGGAGAGAGATGGAAAGGGCAGGGATCAGGGAGGAAGAATGATGGAAGGGGATGAGATGGGGCAAGAGGAGGGGACAGGCTGGAGGTGAGGGGGGAGGGCATGAGTGAAACAGGATATGGGGAATAAAAGGAGAGTCAGTGTGGCTGAGCGAAGGAGAGTTAGAAGCTGCTCCTGGCCCATTGCAGGAACATCACACGCTGCAGCGGCTGTGGGAAGAATCACGTTTGAATTGTTTATGACAGTCTGTTAACCCGACCATCAAAGCAGAATTTTTCAGTGCGGAGAAAATTAAATGTGATAGGTTGCTAATCAGAAATGTTAGGCATCTGACAGTCCTGGAAATCTTACAGTCTCCTCTCATTCTGATCAAAACTGGATAAAGCTCATCACCTTTCTGTGAAAGACTGAACAAGGATTGTTAAGTCATGGAGGCCAGGATAACGAGACCCCGAGTGGTTAAACACTGAGGCCATTTAGTCCAGAGAGACAGCACATGGATGTTCTCTGCAGGGCTTGTGTGAACCTTGCCTAGGTGCCTGCTGCCTAGTCTCAAATAGTGGCCACATCCAGGCTGTGAGATAGAGAGAGAGAGAGAGAGAGAGAGGGAGAGAGAGAGAGAGAGAGGGAAAGAAAGAGGGGCAGAGGTAGAGAGAGAGAAGGGAAGAAGTGGGGGTAGAGAGGGGTGGGGTAGAGGGGTGCAGCAAGAGTAGCTGGAGAGGGTAGAGTGAGAGAGAGAGAGAGAGAGAGAGAGAGAAATGGGCAGAGTGCGAGAGAGAGAGGGAGGGTAGAGTGAGAGAGAGAGAGAGAGGAGGGTAGAGTGAGAGGGGGGTAGAGCAAGAGAGGAGGGTGGGGGGGTAGAGCGAGAGAGAGAGAGAAATGGGTAGAGTGCGAGAGAGAGAGGGAGGGTAGAGTGAGAAAGAGAGAGAGAGACAGAGAGAGAGAGAGAGAGAAATGGGTAGTGTGAGAGAGAGAGGAGGGTAGAGAGAGAGAGAGAGGGGGGGTAGAGAGAGAGAGAGAGGAGGGGTAGAGCGAGAGGGGGGTAGAGTGAGAGAGAGGGGGTAGAGTGAGAGAGAGGGAGGTAGAGAGAGAGAGGGGGGAGGGTAGAGTGAGAGAGGGGGGTAGAGCAAAGAGAGAGAGAGAGAGAGAGAGAGAAATGGGTAGAGTGCGACAGAGGGAGGGTAGAGAGAGAGAGAGAGAAATGGGTAGTGCGAGAGAGAGAGAGGGAGAATAGAGTGAGAGAAGGGGGTAGAGCGAGAGGCAGAGAGAGAGAGAAATGGGTAGAGTGTGAGAGAGAGAGGGAGGGTAGAGTGAGAGAGAGAGGGAGGGTAGAGTGAGAGAGAGAGAGGGAGGGTAGAGTGCGAGAGAGAGGGTAGAGTGAGAGAGAGAGGGGGTAGAGAGAGAGGGGGTAGAGCGAGAGGGGGGTAGAGCGAGAGGGGGGTAGAGCGAGAGAGAGAGAGGTAGAGGACAAGAGGTAGGGAGAGAGAGAGGTAGGAGGCAAGTGATAGATAGAGTAAGAGAGTGAGAGAAAGAACTAGACACTGAGATAAAGAGATATAGAGACAGAGAGAAAGAGTGAGTGTATGTAAAGGGAAGGGGAAAGGGAGGGTGTTGATTGGAAAGGAGTGAGTGGTGGGCGGAAAGGGCTAGAAGGGACTGCTCTATCTGTTCCCACCTACAACATTAGCTGTGGTTAACTCTTATTAACTAACAGTGAGTGTCCTCCAGTTTTTCACCTCACACAACACCCTTCCTACCGATGGAATGGTAGTACAGGGAGTAGAGTACTCAGCTCAGCCTGTGAGCCTCACTGACAGATTTCCCCACTGATTGACTGGTAGAACAGGGAGTCGAGTACTCCGCCTGTGAGCCTTACTTTGAAGTTTGGCTGTGCGAAGCACCTGGCCACAGCTATCATGGAGGCTGTGAGTGGCCCAGACACGCCAATGGTGGTGAGGAACTCGGAGATGTTGGGAGTGAGTCGGAATGGCACGGGGCGGTTGGCATCCAGATCGCCAGTGGAGTCATTGATGTCGAACCTGAAATAGGCAACGTTGAGCTTCCCGGTGTCCTGGAACACAAGGTCAAACAGTGACTCACACAGTGAAAACACACCAACCACCCTGGACATTTTCTCTTTACCTCCTCCCATCAGACAGAAGCCTGATAAAAGACTACTGAATGGTTCCCCAATATGATAAGAATGGACTCTTGACCTCATAGTCTACTTTGTTATGGCCTTGCACCTTATTGTCTGGTTGCACTGCACTCTCTTTGTAACTGTACACTTTATTCTGCACTGCAATAAGAGCTCCCCTCATTCTCCCACACTCCAGTGAATAAAGTCCTAACTTATAGGGAACGGTTGAATAACTCGGGTCCTCAAGTCCTGGAAACAGAGAACAATACAGCACAGTACAGGCCCTTCAACCCACAATGTTGTGCTGACCTTTTAACCTCCACCAAGATCAATCTAACCCTTGCCTCCCACAGTCCTCCATTTTTCCATCATCCATGTGCCTACCTAGAAGTCTCTTAAATGATCGCAGTGTATTTGTCTGTACCACCATCCCTGACAGTGTGTTCCATGCACCCACCACTCTGTAAAACAAAGTGATCTCTGATATCCCACCCCATACTTCCCTAACGTCGTAAAATTATAGCCTCTTGTATTAGCCATTTCCAGCCTGAGAGAAGGTCTCTGGCTGTCCACTCGATCTGTGCTTTTTATCATCTTTACACCTCTATCAAGACACCTCTCATCCTCCTTGTAAATTTTCTCCCCACTCATTCAAGCTTATTGATAACTTTTCTGTTGGAGAATGCTTGTGCACCATCTCAACCCTGGACCCAGACTTCAGTAACAAAGCGCTGGAGATGACGAGTACCTGTGCAATCTGCAGCATCTCTGGGTTCAGGCGATTCAAGTGGAGAACAAACTCAGCAAAGCCAATCAGTGCCAGCTGAATGGTGAACATTTTGCGGAAGGTCCAGTAGTCGGTGGCGTTGGGGAAGGTGTGCAGAGCCCATTCCTTCAGCATGCTGCGTGGAACCATGTTACCCTGGACCTCCTTCAGAATATCGCGCAGGACCTAGAGACCAAGCACAGAAATGTCACCGAGTGCCTAGGAGCCGCAGATCAACATCGCATGGATACAGGCCCTTCGGACTGACCAGCCCGTGCTGATGACGTACCTCTTCTCAAAGAGAAGAACTGCTGTACCTATTTTAGGGACGTTTTATCCAGGAAAGAACATCTCCTACCAGTTCTGTGATTGAAAGCACGTACATTTTGCAAATTCAGATTTTATTGACTGCTAATCCTTTCAACACACTACCTCATTTGGTCCGTATGAAGCCTCTACAGGCAGACATGCAATTTAACCTTTCAAGTGATCTGTTCATTTTAACACGGATAGTACGTTGCATTTCCCTGAGTATAAACTGTGACTTGCTCTTTGGAGATCTGATTACTTTTCTCTCCTCGCCACTCCTGCCACCTCCCCACGAATGAAACGCAAACTTCTCCCAAAAGCACACACTGGAAAACGCCTCAATGCAGCTCAGATTTAAAGACTGCATCAGACGCCAAAGATCACACAGTGAGGCAGATGAGCAAGTGGATGAAGGGCTACACATAAGTACTGAATTTAAATATAGAAAAACATTCGAGTGTCTGCTAAGGAAGACAAAATGTACTAAAACTTTATTTTTAAAACGGTATTGAACGAAGTACTACTCTAAAACAAGAAATTGCCCCTACATAATGGGCATGGCCCAATGTATCAAGTGTACAACACAGAGGTAGGCCACTTGGCCAAAGTGCTCAGGGCCCATGCTCCACAATGGCCATCTCCCAACGCCCTCCATCTCATCATTAGACATTGGAGCAGAATTAGGCCAATCGACCCTTTGACTCTGTTCCACTATTCCATTATGGCTGAAATGTTTTCCCCCTCAATCCCATTCTCCTGCCTTCTTCATGCAACTTTTAACACCCTTATTAATCAAGAACCTGTCAAGCTGCCCATTAAATACATGCAACGACGGAGCTGACTTGATCAGGTATAGAAACAACACGTACACTAGGTAGTTACTTGGAAGGGAGAAACTTGAAGAGACCTTAAGTCATAGGAGAAGAATTAGGCCATTTGGCCCATTAAGTTTGCTCTGCCATTCCGTCATGGCTGATTTATTATCCCTCTCAACCCCATTCTCCTGCTTTCTCCCCGTAACCTTTGATGCCCTGGCTAATCAAGAACCTATCAAGCTCTGCTTTAAATATACCCAATGACTTGGCCTCCACAGCTGTCTGTGGCAACTAATTCCACAGATTCACCACCCTCTGACTAAAGAAATTCCTCCTCATCTTGTCATGAGCTATGGGCATGCTATGTTGGCGCTGGAAACATGGCGATACTTGTGGGCTGCCTAGCACAATCCTCACTGATTTGATTTGATTGTGCTAACCACCACACTAGCGTGCTGTCCCTGTTGCCATCTATTATATCTCTGCCTCACATGATTTTAAACATTTCTATAAGGCCACCTTTCATTCCACGGAATTAAGACCCAGCTGCTCTTTATAAACCGGGACAATACGTTAGCGTAGTGGTTAGCACAATGTTAGTACAGCTTGAGGTGTCTGAATTCGGGGTTCAATTCTAGATTATATGTTCTTCCCTGTGCGTGGATGGGTTTTCTCCGGGTAGTCTGGTTTCCTCCCACAGACCAAAGATGTACCAATTAGTAGGTTAATTAGTCATTGTAAATAGCCCTGTGATTATGCTCGGGATTAAACTGTGGGATGCTGGGCAGCGTGGCTCGGTGGCCTGGCAGGGCCTGTTCCATGCTGTAGCTCTAAATAAGTAAAAACTCAGGCCCTTGATTCCTGTCAGCATCCTCACTGACCTGTTACAAAGTATGTAAAAGCGTTTGCTAAGCAACTGAACATGAAGGCAGAATGGACCTTGAATATGGAAATAAGAATAATGGATGGTTCTGAGATACGTCGTCACACATCACATTGAAAAACAATGAGTCAAACAGAATGATTAGCGAGTGAGACCTTGGAGTGTCGACGGGAAAGAGAGCAGCATCAAAGATGGCTACAACGAGAAATATAGTAAACCTGGCATCGTAAGTTGTTAGGCATGGTAAGAACACAAGAGATTCTGCAGACGCTAGAAATCTGGGGCAAAATACAAGAAGAACTCAGCAGGTCAGGCCACCATTTTAATTCCTATCCCTATTCCCATTCCGACGTGTCAGTCCGCGGCCTTCTCTTTAGCCATGACGAGACCACTCTAGGATGAAGGAGCATCACCTCATATTCTATCTAAGTAGCCTCCCACCTAATGGCATGAACATCGATTTCCCCTTCCAGTATTTTCCCCTCCCACTTCCCTCTTCCTCAATTCACCACTCTGGTCTCTTACCTCTTCTCCTCACTCGCCTATCATCTCCCCCTGGTGCCCCTCCTTCTTCTCTTTCTCCCATGTTCCACTCGCCTCTCCTATTAGATTACTTCTTTTCCAGCTCTTTCCCCTTCCTACCCAACTGGCTTCACCTATCACCTTTTATCTATTCTCCCTCCCCCTGCTCCCACCTTACTCTGGCTTCTTCTCCCTTCCTTTCCAGTCCTGAAGAAGGGTCTCAGCCCAAAACATCGACGGTTTATTCATCTCCATAGGCGCTGCCTGACCTGATGAGTTCTTCCAGCATTTTGAGTAGGCAAATTAAAACACTGTTTGGTACTGGATTGGGAGGGTTGAGGACACTTGGGGAGGGGCTAGCATAATAGACAGGTGCTCTCTCAGATTCCAAAGGAATGCAAATGATTAAGGAGAGGCTGGTCCGTGACCTTCAGAGCGGAGTAAATGCAGAGTGAGAGTCTGGCAATTGTGATAAGATTATAGGTTGATTGAAATATTACACTCTACTCCTGGTAGACAGACACCGGAACCCGCTGCACATAAATTACATTGCTCTTGATGTTCTGCAATAAATCACTGTGTTCTGAAGTGACCCTGGTTTCAAAGTCGCGGGTCCTTCAGCAGTAAGCGGCAGATGATATTTTACAGCCTTCTCCTCATCACTTTGCTCTTTGCTGTCACTCAAACCTCCTTGCTCTGCTGCCCTGAAGATCTCCTCCCTCCCCATGTTCTCCATCTAAAACCGTCTCTGAGCCAAACTAATTTCAGTCCACAGAATTATGAGGGGCAGATAAAGGTTAATGCAAGCAGGTTGGGTGAGACAGAATTAGAGGTCATAGGTTAAGGGTGAAAGGTGAAGTATTTAAGGGGAACCTGAGGGTGAATTTCTTCACTCAGAAGATGGTGAGCGTGCAGAACGAGCTGCCAGTAGAAGTGGTAGATGTGGACTTGATTGCAACATTTAAGAGAAGTTTGGATAAGTACATGGATGGGAGGGGCAAGGATGGCTATGGTCCAGGTATGGGTCAATGGGACTAAGCAGAATAACAGTTCAGCACAGACTAGATGGGCCAAAGGGCCCATTTCTGTGCTGTCATACTCTATGACTCTTTAACAGCTTTTCCCCTGTCATCAGATTTCTGAATGAACCATGAACCCTACCTCATTAGTCAGCTTTTGCACTATTTATTTTGCAACTTATAGTAATGTTTATGCCTTGAACTGTTCCACTGCCACAAAGCAATGAATTTTATGACATATGTCAGTGATAATAAAACCAATTATAATTCACTACCTCCCATGGCAGTCCGTTCCAGGCACCTAACACTCTCTGTATAAAAGCTTGCTCTGTATATGTTCCTTTAAACCTTCCCCTACTCCCTTCTCAAAGTTATGCCCACTAATACTTGATTTCTACCCTGCCAAGGAGACTCTGACTATCTACCCTATCTTTGCTGCTTATATTTTTTCCAAGACCAAAAGCAGAATTAGGCCATTCAGCCCTTCGAGTTTGCTCCACCATTCCATCATGGTTGATTTAACATCCGTCAACCCCATTTTCCTGCCTTCTCCCCGTAACCCTTGATACCCGTACTGACCAACCTATCAACCTCCACTTTAAATATATCCAATGACTTGGCCTCTACAGTTGTCCATGGCAATGAATTCAGCACCATCTCTCTAAAAAGATTCCTCCTCATCTCTGTTCCAAAGGGGTGTCCTTCTATTCTGAGGCAGTGCCCTCTGGTCCTAGACTTCCCTACTATAGAAAACATCCTAAGTCTTTCAACATTCAATAGGTTTCAATGGGACCACTTACCCCCACCCTTATTCTTCTAAAGTCCAGTGAGTACAGGCCCAGAGCCAACAAACACTCCTCATATATTAACCCTTTCATTCACAAGGTCATTCTCATGAACCTCCTGTGGGTCCAGCACATCCATTCATAGATAAGGGTCATAAAACTGCTTACAATATTCCTTGCGAGTATAAATGTCTATTAGGTCACCTTTTCGGGCTTTGATGCTGCAGAGGAAAAGAAAGTTTGTCCAACCACCACTTGTAGTTAACATTCCCTACTCCTGGTGAACCTCTTCTGTACCCTCTCCAAAGCCTCCACATCCTTCCTGTAATAGGATGGATAACTGAGCACAATACTCCAAATGCAGCCTAAACCAAAGTTTTATACAGCCACAACATGACTTCCTCTCTCACAGAACAGCACAGGAACAGGCAGAATGGAAGGAAATGTTTAAGAAGCGGTTAAATGCTTCCTTCTCCTATGAAGCCAGCACACCTATGCACTACAGAAAATGGTGAATCAGCCCATCCATCACATGCAAAGCTCTCCCTTCCCACCACAGAGCACATTTGCAAAGAGCGCTGCCACAAGAAAGCAGCATTCAAGGACCCCATCTTCCAGGACATGCTCCCTTCTTGCTAATACCACTGAGCCGGAGGTACAGGAGTATTAGGTCACACAGGGCTAAGAGTAAAGGCGTCCGTTAGTCTTACGAGACCATGGATCTGCGCCTGGAAAGTCTTCACTCTCCAGGGCGCAGGCCTGGGCAAGATTGTATGGAAGACCAGCAGTTGCCCATGCTGCAAGTCTCCCCTCTCCACGACACCAGTGTTGTCCAAGGGAAGGGCATTAGGACCCCTACAGCTTGGCACCGGTGTCGTCGCAGAGCAAGGTGTGATTAAGTGCCTTGCTCAAGGACACAACACGACTAAGAACAGGAACAGTTATTACCCTTCAACCATCAGGCTCCTGAACCAATGTGGATAACTTCTCACCATTATGCTGAACTAACTCCACAACCTGCAAACTCATTTTCAAGGACTCTATAGCTCATGTTCTCAGTATTATTTCTGCGCACAGTTAGTCGGTCTTTCTGTCTGTATAGATGTTATTTATTTATTGAAATAGAGTGCGGAATAGGCCCCTTCAGCCCTTTGAGCTGGGCCGTCCAACAATCACCCAGCTTAACCCTAGCCTAATCATGGGACAACTTACAATGACCAATTAACCTACCAAGCAGTACATCCTTGGACTGTGGGAGGAAACCGGAGCACCAGGGGGAAACCCATGCAGTCACAGGGAGAATGTACAAACTCCTTACGGGCAGTGGTGAGAGTTGAACCCGGGTCACCTGTACTGTAAAGCACTGTGCTGAACACTAGGCTACCATGCTGCCCATAAGTTCTACTGTATTTCTTATTTTTCCTGTAAGTGTCTGCAAGAAAACGAATTTCAGGGTAGTCTATAGTGACATAAAGTATACATACTTCGACAATAGTTACTTTGACTTTGAGAAAACAGTCTCTTCAATGAATGTCATACCTGATGACTGGCTTGTGTTCCTCTGGCCTGTACAGTGGCCAGCCTGTCATAGTAACGGGATATCGGGTTGTCATGCTCAATACCCTTCTTCGCGCAGCGCTGCTTATAGATCTCCACGAGGGAGAGCGAAGAAGGGTTGTCTTCAACCAGCCGCATTTGAGGGGAGACTGCGACCACACGTGGCACTGTGGGAGAAAATCAAAAATCGGATATCAGGCAAGGCAACTATGAACAGTGCTGGCCACAAGACACACACTAAGAAAGAATCTCACTTAATGAGATAATAGCAGCCGGCATCATTAAAATATTATCTCATTGCTTGCAGCGAATTGCTGAACGAAGTCAGCAAGTCCAGAGGTAGTGGCTTGAAGGTCGAGTCCACAAGTCTGGGCTGGGGACTGGAGATGAGAGGACTGATGTCTGCAAGTCTAAGGGTTGAGGGCCAATAACTGGAGGACCAGAGGCAGCTTATCCTGGGACTGGAGGCTTGTCTACGTGTATGAGGGGGTCAGTAGGTGTAAGTGTTGGAAAGGGGCTTGTTTAGCTGTTACTGTCTTATTTTGTTCTGCTGTAGTTGCTGTTGCTATTCTGTTGAACATTGTGAGTAACACACACAAGATGCTGGAGGAACTCAGCAGGTCAGGCAGCATCTACGGAAATGAATAAGCAGGTCCTGATGAAAGGTCTCGGCCTGAAACTTCAACTGTTTATCCCTCTCCATGGATGCCGTTCGACCTGCTGGTTTCCTCCAGTATTTTGTATGTGTTACTCTGGATTTTCAGCACCTGCAGAGTCTCATGTTTAACATTGAGGGCGTGCTATGCTGGTACTGGAAAGAGTAGCAATACTTGCGAGTTGTGTTGGTTGTTAATGCAAGCAACACATTTCACTGTATGTTTTTATGTACATTGGATATACAAGTGTGAATTTGAATCTGCCGCTCTTCATGACACAGAGAGACGACATTTCACTGACTGAGAAGAAAGCCACTAGTTTGTGAACATGTAAAGCTTTCTTAAGTATTTGCTCTACTCTAAATGTTAATTGGAATTGGAAATGGAATTGGTTTATTACTGTTACATGAACTATCACAAGATACAGTAAAAAACTTGTATCTGTTCATGCAGCTCAGATCATAATACAGGCTGTGCATGGGAGAAGCAGCAACATAATGCAGAATAAAGTGTCACAGTTAGAGGATGTGCAGTGCAGACAGACAATAAGATGTAAGGTCATAGTGATGCACGGCAGATTATGAGGTCAAGAATTTATCTTATTTTATAAGGGAACTGCTTTTGAGCCTGAAGGTATGTGCTTTCAGGCTTTTGGGAGAGGGGAGAGGTGAGAATGTTCGGAGTGGGTTGGGTCTTTGATTATTCTGGCTACTTTACTGAGGCAGTGATAAGCCTAGACTCTGGTTTCCGTGATGCACTGAGTTGTGAACTCTCTGGATTTCTTGCAGTCACAGACAGAGCAGTTGCCGTGTCAAGCAGTTATACATTCTGTGGAACACTGATTAAAAATTAAGTTTGATGGATGGATGTCGATTGTAATAAATCAAACCTGCACCTACTACCTTCTGGAAGGACAGAGAGAGTAAATGAATGGGAACATCACTGATATCTAACGTCAGGAAAATCAAAACCAGGTTTAGTATCACTGGCATACGTTATGAAATTTGCTGTTTTACAGCAGCAGTACATTGCGATACATAGTAATAAAAACTATAAATTACAATAAGTACATATATAAAAATAAATTAAATAGGTAATGCAAAAATAGGGGGGAAAGAATAGTGAGGTAGTATTTATGGGTTTATTGTCTATTAAGGAATTTGATGGCAGAAGAGAAGAAGTTGTTCCTGAAACATTGAGTGTGTGTCTTCAGGCTTCTGTACCTCCTCCCCGATAGTAGCAATGAAAGGAGGTCATGACCTAGGTGATGGGGGTCCTTAATGATGGAAGCCGCCTTTTTGAAGCAATCATCTGAGGGTAGTGCCCGTGATGGAGCTGACTTACATGACAGAGTGGTACCAGAGAGCGATTAATCCACGTGGTTTCATTGAAACACAACTATCAGATTTACATTGTGTGTTAAATGGGAAGAGGCAGAGGAAAGGGGGAAAGTGCAGAAAGAGAGATGGAGGAATAAAGGACAGAAATATATAGTTCATTTCATAAAGTCTTAAATCACTCAATGATCCAATTAGTTTGTGGAGAGCAGCCAGTTTCCACACAGGACAGAAAGCATGCAATGCATAATGTTACTACAACGCTAGCAGCCAGCTTCAATTCCTGCTGCTGTCCTTAAGGAGTTTGTACGTTATTCCTGTAACTACATGAGTTTTCTCTGAGAGCTCCGGTTTCTATCCACAATTTAATGAGATATGGGTTATTGTTAATTATTTATTCAGAGATATAGCGTGGAACAGGCCCTTTCAGCCCAATGAGCTGCACCGCCCAGCAACCCACTCACTTAACCCCAGCGTAATCAGAGGACAATTGACAGTGACCAATTAACCCACTAACCGGTATGTCTCTGCAGGAGGAAACAGGAGCTCCTGGAGGAAACCCCCGAGCTCACGGGAAGAACATACAAACTTCTTCCTCCCACATTCCAAAGATGTACGGTTAGGGTGAGGGAGCCAAGGGCATTGCTACATTGGTGCCAGAACTATGACAACACTTGAAGATTACCTCCAAGCACATCCTTGGACTGCGTTGGTCAACAACACATTTCACTGTATGTTTCGATGTACATGTGATAAATAAAACTCCTTGGCACAGGTTCCTTGGGCTGAATCTTTATATAAAATGAAATAAAATTGAAATTAAAAGAGACAGACACAGTTCCGCACTCTGTACCTGTGAAAAAAAGGTGCCTCTTTGTGGTCTCCTTTCGCTTCTCCAGGCAGGGGTTCAGCAACCTCAGCAGCTGCAGAACGCGCTCTTCCCGCCGAGACTCTGTCAGACAGGCGTCATTCATCACCAGGTACGGGTAAATTTTGCCATTGTGACCCCGAATGTAGAGTCTACGAGCTGCAGTGTTGTGCTTCTGTACGATCTCCACTCTGGGCATGAACCTGGTGCACAAAGGATGTTATTCAGACTGACAAACAATATGCTGATGCACGAGGTGAGAATGCCATGGCATAGGCCATCTGGCTCATCATATCTGTGCCAGTTCTTTGAAAGTGCTCTCCCTCTACTCCCAGCTCCCCTGGCCACATAACCATGGATAGTTGCAACAAAAAGCACAATGCCCTGTGAAGAAATGAGACAGAAGAGAGACTGTGAGTGCTCAAAGCTGCAGCAACAATCTGCTGGACTTCTTCCCTAGACCCACTTTCTTATTCTAGTTTCTAATCCCTTTCTTTCCAGTCCTGATGAAAGGTCTCGGTCCAAAATTTTAACTGTTTATCCCTCTCCAAAGATGCTACGTGAGTTTCTCCAGCATCATGTCTGTGTTGCTCAAAACTTCCAGTACTTGCGGAATCTCTTGTGTTTATGCAATGTAACTACTGTTACTGTACCTACCTCAGCACTCTCTTCTAGCAGCTCATTCAATAACCCCACCAACTCATCTCACTGCTACCATCAAGTAGGATGGTACAGGAGCCTGAAGACACACACTCTCAACATTTCAGGAATAACTTCTTCATGACAAATGCCGGTGATATTAAACCTGGTACTGATTCTGACCTCTATCCGAAAGCTTGCCTGAAGTTTCCTGTATACCTCTTCCCTCTCACCTTAAATCTACACTCTTTAGTTTTAGACTCACCTGGGGAAAAGACTATGACTGTATCATCTAACTATGCCCCCTCTTTGTGTAGGACATAGGAGCAGAATTAGGCCATTCAGCCCATCACATCAGCTCCACAATTCCATCATGGGCGATTTTCTACTATCCCTCTCAACCTCACTCTTGTCTTCTCCCTGTAACCTTTGGCACCCTTACTAATCAAGAACCAATGAATTTCCTCTTTAAAATATACCCAATAACTTGGCCCAACGGCCACATGTGGCAATAAATTCTACAGATTCACTATCCTTTGGCTAAAGAATTTCCTCCTCATCTCTGTTCTAAAATGACATCATTGTGCCCTCTGGTCCTAGACCCTCCCGCTGTTGGAAACATCCTCCCCACATCCACTCTATCTAGGCCTTTCAATATTCAATCCAGGCAAAACAGTCCCTGCCTGCTCAATCACTCCTTAGAACTCCAGCCCGTCAGTCTTGGCGATGCACCTGTTGATCATTTCTGCACCCTTTCTAGCTTACTGACACCCTCCCTACAAAGCTAACAGCGAGGGCAGACTGGACCTCAAGATTAAAACCTCTGTCTGAAGATGTCACCTCTAACAGCGTGGCATTTCCTTGATGTACTGGAAGGCTCTGCTGAGATTTTTGGATTGGGGTGTCTGGAGTGGGATCTGAACTCAAAATCTTCTGAGCTCACTCGCCACTGTGCAGCATAAGAAAATACACACAGTGGCCACTTTATTAGGCAGACCTGTGCACCTGCTGGTTAATGCAGGTATTTAATCAATCACCTGGCAGCAACTCAATGCATAAAAGCATGCAAACATGGTCAAGAGGTCCAGTTGTTGTTCAGACTAAACATTAAAATGGGGAAGAAATGTGATCTGAGTGACTTTTGACTGTGGAATGATTGTTGGTGCCAGACGTGGTGGTTTGAGTATCTCAGAGACTGCTGAATTCCTGGAATTTTTATTCACAACAGTCTCTAGAGTTTACAGAAAATGATGCGAAAAACAAAAAAAAAATGCAGTTAGCGACAGCTCAATGGGCAAAAGCACCTTGTTAATGAGAGGTCAGAGGAGAATGGCCAGATTGCTTCAAGCTAAGAGGAAGGTGACAGCAAGCACCTCTGAACGCACAACCTGTCGAACTTGGAAGTGAATTTGCTGCAGCAGCAGACCATGAACATACAGAAATATACTCAGTACCTCCTGTAACTAATAAAGTGGCCATTGGTCAGGGAATGTACAGAAAGGAAGCACCATCATGACACAATAGATGTTACAAACACACAGATGATCCACTAACCGTGCAATTTTAATGTAATAATGTGTTGGCTTGGGCATAAGGAACTCTCCCGGGATCTCCACATCTGCCGTCTGTGCAGAGAAGTTACTAAGAAACCGACACTTCTCCTCGATCAGAAAGAATTTAGGAAGCTGCTTGGTTTTTGCCTCGAGGATCTTTATCCATTTCTTTAGCTTGGAGATGAGATTATGAAGCTTCATTGATCCTGGCACACTGAAGTCAAAATCTGATACAATGAAAAGGACATTCATTAGCCAGCAGCAAGATTTAGCTTTTCTTTATAAAACATTGAGTTTCTCCCCATTATCAACTAACTTTATAGAAATTGGTAGTTCTACTTACAAATATGTGAAAATGTGTGGAAACAAATTTTGTTTCCATTACACATTTTCAATTGCTTTTTTGAAAGTGCTAAAGTAGTCTCATAGAGTAATTTTTCCCCTCCTCTCCTTTCATTCCCCACTGTCTCCCCTCTTACCTTTTCTCTTCTCCTCACCTGCTTATTGCCTCCCCCTGGTTCCCCTCCTCCCTTTCTTCAATGGCCTTTTCTCCCCTCCCATCAGATTCCTTCTTCTCCAGCTGTTACCTTTTCCACCTATCACCTCCCAGCTTCTTACTTCATTCCTTCCTGCTACCTTCTTATTCTGGCTTCTGCCCACTTCCTTTCCAATCCTGATGAAGGGTCTCAGCCTGAAACATTGTCATTTATTCCCCTCTCCATATGATGCCTGGCTTGCTGAGTTCCTCCAGCATTTTGTATCTGTTACTCATAGAGCGATACAGCATGGGAGCAGGCCCCTCACCTCACCTCATTCATGTCAACCACAGTGCTAGTACCATCTCCCTGTGTTTCACCTATACACCTCTAAACCCCTTTTGTTCTTTACAGAACACCAGTAAACTAGGAAGGTCTTTACAATAATAGGCAAAGGTTTCCATGGTAACTATGAGATATTTTAATTCCAGGATTTGAATATGTCACTATCTGCTATGGTGGGATTTGAACCTCTACGACTTTGCCCTGAGTACCTAGATTAAACAGGAGATAATACCACTGTGCCACTGCCTGCACCTGTGAAAAAGTCTTTGCGTATTGGTTAATTCCAGCATTTCAGGCAGCACTGAAGCAGACAGTGTCAGGATGTGTATGGTCATGTACAATGATAGAAGGAATAAAGGTGTATACTATTTTCTAAGCGGGAATTAATTCGCAAATTGGAGATACAAAGGGACTTGGGAGGCCTTGTGCAGGCTTCTCTAAAGGTTAGCTTGCAGGTTCAATTGTTGGCAAGGATATAATGTGAGCTTTAAAAGGCATTGGTCAGACTGCACCTGAAGTATTGCGAACAAGAGAAAATCTGCAGATGCTGGAAATCCGAGCAACACACACAAAATGCTGGAGGAACTCAGCAGGTCAGGCAGCATCTATGGAAAAAAGTACAGTTGACGTTTCGGGCCAAAACCCTTCGGCAGAAGTATTGCAAGAAGTTTTGGGCTGCTTATCTAAGATAGGTGGTAAGGTCCTGTTAAAAAATGGTGGAAATTGTGGAAAATGTATGGTGGTAGGGTTCCATTGAAGATGGCAGAACTTCCACCATCTTCAACAGGACCCCACCACCAAACACATCTTTACCTCCCCCCGCCCCCACTCTGGGCTTTCTTCAGGGATTGCTCCCTCTGTGATTCCTTTCCCGGCACTTACCCTTACAAGCAGACAAGTGCTACATCCGCCCATTCACTTCCTTCCTCACCTCTATTCAGGAACACAACCAGTGAGGCAACACTTCACCTGCAAATCTGTTAGGGTCATCTACTGTATCCAGTACTCCCAATGTGACCTCCTCTACAATGGTGAGACCCAACGTAGATTGGGGGACCACTTTGTCGAGCACCTTCGCTCCATCTTCAAAAAGCTTGATTTCACAGTGGCCAATTATTAAAATTCTAATCTTCATTACTATTCCAACGGCCTCCTCTTTTGCCACAATAAGGCCACTCTCAGCTTGGAGGAGTAACACCTTATATTCCGAACAGGCAATCTCCAATCTGATGGCATATGAACATTGAATTCTCCAACTTCCAGTAATTCCACCCCTACTTCTTCAATTCCCCACTCTGGCCCTCCCCACTCACCTCTTCTCACCTGCCTATCACCTACCCTTGGTGCCCCTCCTCCTTCCCTTCCTCCCATGGTGCACTCTCCTCTTATCAGATGCCTTCTTCTTCAGAGCTCTACCTTTTCCACCTATCACTTCCCAGCTTCTCACTGCATCCCTCCTCCCCCACACATTTGGCTTCACCTACCATCTCCCAACTTGCACTCCATCCCCTCCCCACCCTCTTTATTCTGCCATCTTCTCCCTTCCTTTCCAGTCCTGATGAAGGGTCTTGGCCCAAAGCTTTGACTGTTTTTCATTTCCATAGATACTACTTGACCTGCTGAGTTCTTCCAGCATTTTGTGTATGTTGTTCCAGTTAGAAGACATGGAGGGGATGTTGCCAATAGTGGTGGAGTTTAGGACTAGAGGGCACAACTTCAGACTAGAAGGTTATCCCTTTGGAAAAGAGGAAGAATTTCTTTATGAAGAGGGTGAGAAACTGTGGAATTCACTGCCACAGACGCTGTGGAGGCCAAGCCAATGGGTGTATTTAAAGCAGTTCTAGAAGAGTAATGGTGTAAAAGGTTATGGGGAGAAGGCAGGAGACTAACAAATCAGTCATAATGAAATAGTGGAGCAGACTTGATGAGACCAATGACCTAGTTCTATTTGCGTGTCTTATGGTTGTAGGGTACTAAACCCTATGGGCTACAAACAACACGCAGGAGGAGCTCAACTGTAGAGAAAAAGGAATGATTGGCATTTCAGGTCAAGCAAGATAACTTGGAGACAGAGAGACAGAGAGAGAGAGACAGGGAGATGGAGACAGAGGGAAGGGAGGCGGGAGAGGGAAGGGAGGCGGGAGAGGGAAGGGAGGCGGGAGAGGGAAGGGAGGGGGAGAGGGAAGGGAGGGGGGAGAGGGAAGGGAGGGGGGAGAGGGAAGGGAGGGGGGAGAGGGAAGGGAGGGGGGAGAGGGAAGGGAGAGGGGGAGAGAGAGAGAAAGAGATGATATTTTGGCCTCGATGTATATACTGTACTGCTGCTGCAAAAAAGCTAATTTTAATGATATTTATACCCTGAGCACGTTAACTATGACAATAATAGACTTAAACCTTGAAAGAAGGAACTTTAATGGCAATGCAAGGGGCAGATTTATTTTTCGCAGAGACTGATAGCTGCCAGTAAAGATTCATGTTCATTCATTAAGTGCCGCATCATATGACGTGAGCGATCATGGTCTTCACCATGATTGTTCTTGGCAAATTCTACACAAGTGGTTTACCATTCCATCCTTCTGGGCAGTGTCTTTACAAGACAGGCGATCGCAGCCATTATCAATACTCTTCAGAGATTGTCTGCCTGGTGTCAGTGGTCGCATAACCGGGGGGGGGGGGGGGGGGGTTGCTAAACAGCTACTACACCTTGCTGAAGGGTGACCTGCAGGCTAGCGGAGGAAAGGAGCACCTTACACCTCCTTTGGCAGAGATGTATTTCCACCCCACCACCCTTGGAAAGGTTACCAGAGGTAATAGTGGAAGCAGGTGAGTTTAAGAAGTTTAAGACACACAAATATAAAGAGAATACAGAGATATGGACAATACACAGGGCGGCCCAGCAACATAGCAGTTAGACTAACACTATTACAGCAGCACAATCTAGGTTTACTCCTGCTGCAGCCAGTAAGGAGTTTGAGTATTCTCCCTGTGACTGTGTGGGTTTCCCCAGGTGCTTCAGTTTCCGCCCACGTTCCAAAGTTGCACAGGTTAGAGTTAGTAAGTTGTGGACATGCTATGTTAGTGCCAGAAGCGTGGCAACATTTGCAGGCTGCACCCAGCACACTCTCAGTCCATGTTGATCGCTGGCAAAAATGACGCATTTCACTGTATGTTTCGATGGACATGTGACAAATAAAGCAATCTTATCTTGCGATTTTAGGGCACTTAGTATAAATTGGTATCAAGGTCAGCACAACACTGTAGGCCAAACAATCAGTTCAGCAATGTACTGATCTATACTTTACAAATCTGACTCTGAGAGCAGTCATGATCTTGGCCGGCATCCATGAGACAGGCTGAAGGGCATCTTTCAGAATCAGAATTAGGTTTAATATCACTGACATATGTTGTGAAATTTGTTGTGTTACAGCAGCATTACAGTGCACTACATAAAATATACTATAAATTACAATAAGAAAAATACATATATAAAAAATTAAATAAGCCGTGTAAGAGAGCAAAAATAACAAGGTAGTGCTCATGGGTTGGTTCATTGTCTGTTCAATGTTGTATAACTCTACGACCTTATTGAATGGGGACAGGGACAGTGGCTAAAACACCTGCACCTGTTTTTATAAACTCAAGATATTCTGCAGATGTTGGAAACCCAGAGTAACACACATAAAATGCTGGTGGAACTCAGCAAGTCAGGCAGCATCTATGGAAACAAATAAGACATCAAAGTGTCGAGCCAAGGCTCTTCTGTAATAGGGCCTCGGTCCAAAATATCGAATGTTTATTCATTTTCATAGATGCTGCCTGACCTGCTGAGTTCCTCCAGCAACCTTGTGTGCATAGCTCTAGAGTTACCAGCATCTGCAGAAACTCTTGTGTTTCTGTTCTGCATTATTTAAGAAGCCAGTTCCCTGACGTGTAAACACCAAGATAAAACTGAGCCACCCAGTCTTGCATCTCAAGAGTGTTTAATGCAGCCAGCCACCTCAGGATTTTATTCCAGAAGAGTTTCTAATTAACCTTCGAAAGCCTCAAATCCTCACATCAACTCAACTCTTGTATGTGTATATATCTGCTTCGCCTGCCACATTGTACATCACCATTTCCTTGAATCATGGGGCTTACTGCAAATAATTAATTCAAAGGAATGCACCTAATGCTTTAATCTTAGTTTAGAAGGCAAATGCCGGGCCCTTGTATTATCACTTCAAAAATTAATAAGCGTATTTTCTCACAGCATTGCACAGGAAGAACTCAGCAGATTTGGCCAATGTCAATAACAGGGCTTTCATGGAAACGGCTCAAATCACACTTAATAAAACAATTGCACCCACAGACTGAATGACTAAACAAATTGGTGAGACTAGAACTAGAGGTCATAAATTAAGAATGAAAGGTAGAATATCTAAGGGAAATCTGAAGAGGAACCACTTCACTTAGAGAGTGGTATGAGTGTGGAACGAGCTGCCAGCGTAAGTGATATTTGCGGGTTTGACTGTAACATTTAAGTGAAGTTTGGATAAGTAAGTGGATGGGAGGGGTATGGAGGCTATGGTCCAAGTCCTAGGAAGAGTAACAGACTGGAATTACTAGATGGGCCAAAGGGCCAGTTTCTATGCTGTAGTACTCTATCACTATGAGTAACTATGGTTCAGCAATACTGAAACAATGCGTGAGTCATAAAGCATTGCAGTACTGAAAAAGGCCCTTCAGCCCACTTTGTCTGTGCTGAACTGTTAAAGATTGGTTCACTATATTTGGACAGCAGCCATCAGATACTGCATACTGTGTATTCTTCCTCAAGAGACATGGCAGAGCCCAACCTAATATCGAAAAGACCAGATAGAGTGGACGTGTAGAGGATGTTTGGAATGTGGGAGGAAATTGGAGCACCTGGAGAAGGAGCAGAAAAGGTTTGTCAAGATGCTGCCTAGACTAGAGGGTATGTGCTATAACAGAATGTAGGACAAACTTGGGTTGTTTTCTCTGGAGCAGCAGAGGCTAAGGTTTATTAGATTATGAGAGGCATAGATAGAGTAGATGGTATTTTTTCCCTAAGACTGAAATGTAATAGAGGGCATGCACTTAAGGTGGAAGGGTGTAATTTCAAAGGAGATGCGAGGCTGAAAATTTTTTTTATACAGAGTGGTGGATGCCCATAATGCACTGCCTAGGGTGGTGAAACAGGCATTAATAATGTGAAACATTAGGGACTTTTCACAGATGTCTAGATAGGCACATAGATGTGAGGGAATTGGAAGAATATGGATACTGTGTAGGCAGAAGTTTAGCTGGCCATTTGATTACTAATTTACTTGGTTTGGCACAACATTGCGGGCTGAAAGGCCTGTTTCTGTGCGGTACTGATCTACGTTCTGTGAAATCCACAATCACAGTCAGAACACACAAACGCCTCACAAGCAGCGGCAGGAATCGAACCCCGATTGGTGATAGCTGGCGCTAACTGCTACACTACGTGCCACCCTAGAACGAAGCTAGATCAGGCAACTGCTGAATTTTAGGGTGCACATTTGACATAACAATGAAGCTAAGATGAGCTAAACTCAGTCTCTACACACGCCGTTATTCCAACAGTGTACTGTCTGACAGCCAATCTCAGTTAATATTAACTTGTACCCAAGGTTACATCCCCAGTTCCACCTGCGCTGAAACCAATTCATTACACCACACTTCAATGAGAAATCCACTGAACTGCACAGCCATTGCCTGCAGAGTGCACAGTTCTTCATGTCCCTGACTGCAAACCAGGTCAATGCATTTCTGCTGCGATTGCTGTGCAGCCTTGGTTACTGAGTGTTTATCTCAATCTTATTTTTTAATTTATTTGCACAACTTGTCTCTTTAGCACGTTGGTTATCTGTCAGTCTTTATGTACAGTTTTCTCTTCTACTGTATTTCAAAATTTCCCTGTAAATGCCTGCGAGAAAATAAACTTCCGGATAATCTCAGCGTATATGGTAACATACGCTCAGTGGCCACCTCATAAAGTGCACCTGTACACCTGCTCGTTAATGCAAATCTCTAATCAGCCAATCACATGGCAGCAACTCTACGCATAAAAGCATGCAGACATGGTCAAGAGGTTCTGTTGTTGTTCAGACCAAACATCAGAAATGGGGAAGAAATGTGACCTGAGTGACTTGGACCGTGGAGTGATTGCTAGTACCAGAGAATGGTGCAGAAAATAAAATATCTGGTGAGTGACAGTTCTGTGGGCAAAAGACGCTTCGTTAATGAGAGAGGTCAGAGGGGAATGCTCAGACTGGCTCAAGGAAGGCAATGGTAGCACAAGTAACCACACACGTTACAACAGTGGTGTGCAGAAGAGCATCTCTGAATGCACAACACATCAAACCTTGAAGTGGACGAGCTACAGCAGCAGAAGACCACAGTAGGTTTCACTCCTGTGCCTAATAAAGTGGCCACTGAGTGTATGCGCAGCTTGATAATAAATTTTACTATGACTACTTTGACAATGCTTCGTAATAACTGAGCGTTGGGCTTGTCAAGTCAGACTTCAATTGACTGCTTAGCAGAACAGCATCAAGAGCAGTGAAATGATTTTGACTACGTCAAGGTACATTACTTGATCGTGGATTATTACCCTGGTAATTAGCATTATCTACATGCTAAGCAAACCTCTTTCTGCTCCTCAAATCATGCTGTAAGCCTTTAATTCCTTTGTTCGGTTTCGTTTTCTCGGAGTATTGGAGTTGAAAAGCCATTAAGGCGGCTGCTTCTTTTGTTCAGTGGTAAAGGAACAAAAGGAAAAGGTTTTTAAAGTTACAAATGGGATTCGCCGATCTACTGAGGACGAGAGTAGAAGGATCCTTATGCCTGACTGCTTAAAGCTCAGATCGTTTTCTATAAACCTGGGTTTTTTTTCTTTGGAATGACGGGGGCTGATGGAAGACCTGAGAAAAGTTTATAAAATTATGATTAAGAAAGAAAGGTTAGCTTTACGATGATGATGGGTCTTGGCCTGATAGGTCGACTGTTTATTCCCCTCCATAGATGCTCTCTGACCTGCTGAGTTCTTCCAGCATTTTGTGTGTGTTGCTCTGGACTTCCAGCAGCTGCAGAATTTCTTGTGATTAAGATTAGCTTTACTTGTCACACGTGCATTAAAACATACAGTGAAAGATGTCATTCTGCGTCAATGACCAACACAGTCCAAAGATGTGCTGGAGGCAGGCAGCAAGTGTTGTCATGCTTCCCCACAACTTACTACTAACCTTAGACATTCTCTCTTCTCCGCTCTCTCATTGGGCAGAAGTTACAAAAGCCTGAAAGCACATACAACCAGGCTGAAGGACAGCTTCTATCCTTGGTAACCAGACCAGACTGCATCAACAGCAGGTATGGGGGGTGGGGGGGAAAGAAACGGGAGACTACTGCACAGAATCGAAATAAACTCAGTCAGCTCCAGCTCCATCATAGGCATTAGCCTCCGTGATATCCAGGACATCTTCAAAGATCGATGCCTCAAAAGGGCGTTGTCCATCGTTAAGGACCCCCTATCATCCAGGACATACCCTCTTCTCATTGCTACCATCAGGAAGGAGGTACAGAAGTCTTAAGGCACACAGTCAATGATTCAAGAATTGCTTCTTCCCCTCTGCCATCTGATTTCTGAATGGACACTGAACCCATGAACACTACCTCACTCTCTTTTGTATTTTTATTAGTGCTTATATTTTAAATAAATTTACATACATATGTATATATACACACTTATGGTATGCACACACACATATTTTTATATATATATGTGTGTGTGTATAATATATATATATATATACACATACACATACATACACACACACACACACACACACACACAGTGGCATGCAAGTTTGGGCACCCCTGGTCAAAATTTCTGTTACTGTGAATAGCTAAGCCAGTAGAAGATGAACTGATCTCCAAAAGTCATAAAGTTAAAGATGAAACATTCTTTTCAACATTTTAAGCAAGATTAGTGTATTATTTTTGTTTTGTACAATCTTAGAGCGAAAAAAAGGAAAAGAGCACCATGCAAAAGTTTGGGCACCCCAAGAGATTTGAGCTTTCAGATAACTCAGATATCAAGGTCTCAGACCTTAAGTAGCTTGTTAGGGCTATGGTTTATTCACAGTCATCATTAGGAAAGGCCAGGTGATGCAAATTTCAAAGTTTTATAAATACCCTGACTCCTCAAACCTTGTCCCAACAATCAGCAGCCGTGGGCTTCTCTAAGCAGCTGCCTAACACTCTGAAAAGGTAGCCGTTTCCTCAGTTGGTAATGTAATTAAGAAATGGCAGTTAACAGGAACAATGGAAGTCAACTTGAGGTCTGGAAGACTAAGAAAACTTTCCGAGAGAACTGCTCGCAGGATTGCTAGAAAGGCAAATCAAAACCCCCGTTTGACTGCAAAAGACCTTCAGGGAGATTTAACAGACTCTGGAGTGGTGGTGCACTGTTCTACTGTGCAGCGACACCTGCATAAATATGACCTTCATGGAAGAGTCATCAGAAGAAAATCTTTCCTGCGTCCTCACCACAAAATTCAGCGTCAGAAGTTTGCAAAGAAACATCTAAATAAGCCTGATGCATTTTGGAAACAAGTCCTGTGGACTGATGAAGTTGGAATAGAACTTCTTGGCTGCAATGAGCAAAGGTATGTTTGGAGAAAAAAAGGTGCAGAATTTCATGAAAAGAACACTTCTCCAACTGTTAAGCACGGGGGTGGATCAATCATGCTTTGGGCTTGTGTTGCAGCCAGTGGCACCGGGAATATTTCACTGGCAGAGGGAAGAATGAATTCAGTTAAATACTAGCAAATCCTGGAAGCAAACATCACACCGTCTGTAAAAAAATCTGAAGATGAAAAGAGGATGGCTTCTACAACAGGATAATGATCCTAAACACACCTCAAAATCCACAATGGACCACCTCGAGGCGTAAGCTGAAGGTTTTGCCATGGCCCTCACAGTCCCCCGACCTAAACATCATCGAGAATCTGTGGATAGACCTCAAAAGAGCAGTGCATGCAAGACAGCCCAAGAATCTCACAGAACTAGAAGCCTTTTGCAAGGAAGAATGAGCGAAAATCCCCCAAACAAGAATTGAAAGACTGGCTACAGAAAGCGTTTCCAAGCTGTGATACTTGCCAAAGGGGGTGTTACTAAGTGCTGACCATGCAGGGTGCCCAAACTTTTGCTTCGGGCTCTTTTCCTTTTTTGTTATTTTGAAACTGTAAAAGATGGAAATCAAAAAGTAATCTTGCTTAAAATATTAAAGAGATGTGTCATCTTTAACTTTATGCCTTTTGGAAATCAGGTCATCTTTTACTCGTTTAGCTATTCAGTGACAGAAATTTTGACCAGGGGTGCGTGAGGGAAGTGGAGCGAAAGAGGATGAGAGGTAACTTAATAGGTGTATAAGATGATATGAATAAATAGCCTGTGCCTTTTTCCCAGGGCTTATACAGGAGGGCATAATTTTAGGGTGACTGGAGAAAAGTATGGTGAGGGGATGGGATGTCAGAGATAGGTTTTTACAGAGAATGGTGGGTGTGTGGAATGTTCTGCCCAAAGTCATGGTAGAGGAAGATACATTAGGGACATTTAAGAGACTCTTAGGCACATGGATGATAGAAAAATGGAGGGATATGTGAGAGGGAAGGGTTAGATTGATCTTGGAGAGGGTTACAAGATCAGCACAACATCATGGGCCAAAGGGCCTGCACTCTGCTGTATTGTTCTAAGCTCAACCAATATGTCGATCTGAGCTAGTCTTATTTAGTTTATAATAGCTGCTACCCATGTACTTCTTTAAGTGTTTATTAAACCTTGCAATTGTATCCACCTTCACAGCTTGCTCTGCTGACTTAATCCATAGACCCACTGCCCTCTTAAAAACATTTCACCAAGCTCCCTTTTAAACCTTTACCCTATCGCCCTAAACCTGTGCTGTCTAGTTTGAGACTTGCCTGCCCTGGGGAAAAGACTGTGGCCGTTCACCTTATCTACATCCCTCATAAGGTCAACACCCCCCCCCAAATCTACTACCAAAAGAAGCACTAGCCTATTCAACCTGTCCATATAGATAGCGACTTGTTAGCCCATTAGAGAAGGAAGTAGGAGAGGATAGACAGATTTCTCTGAGTTTGGATTGAAACACACAACAAATTGGGCAAGGAGATAGATCCTCTTTTTTATTTTTATTTAGAGATACACCGCGGGACAGGCTTTTCCAGGTCAACAAGCTACACCGCCCAGTAGCCCCCGATTTAACCCCAGCCTAATCACAGGACAATTTACACTGACCAATTAATCTACTAACTGGTACATCTTTGGACTGTGGGAGGAAACTGGAGCACCTGGAGGATACCCACGTGGTTATGGGGAGAAAGCACAAGCTCCTTCAGGACGGTGCTGGAATTGGAACTCCGAACTCTGGAACGCCCCAAGCTGTAATAGTGACGTGCTAAACACCACACAACTGTGGCACTGTTCTGCAAGTGAATCAGACAAGCTTTGAATGAACTGAAAATGCTCGATTGCTTTGGTGGAAGTCAAAATCTCTGGTTCATCATATGTTGTTATCCAGCATTCACAGTATCTGCTTCTGGTGTTAACAATATTCTCACAGAGAAAGAGAGATGGAAATCAATGTAAAACTGATCGTCTGTACCAGAGATAAGGCCCCTGTACAATTCTGAAACATAAAAACATCACTACAAGGAAGGAGCATCAAGATTACTGAGGGCAGCGAGTTCACCGTTGAGAGACAGCAGGCACTATTTAATCTTCTGAAATATCTGCTGTCCTTTCAGTCTGAAGACTGAAAATTCTTTATGAAGTAATCCACACCTTTTAATAAGAAATGAGAAGTCCATTTCAATCTTGGAAGCTTAAAATCTCCGCCATATCAAGTTTTTATGCTATTCTGGTCGCATGTGTAAGCTGAGATTTGTATATGCCTTCATCCATTGCTGGAGGTGTTTGAAAAAGGCACCACTATCCCCTGCTCTGTAACTAGTGCCTGATGTGGAGGGGCTATTTATGAAAAATTGTGAGGGTTTGAGGTACATAAGTGATGGCAGCTTCTCAAACCTCTGCAGTTGACTGAGATGCAAGACGTCAAACTATTAGAGAGGAATAAGAAGTACATGCATGACAGATTCTTGTGTAGATTTCTACACATCTTGATGTTGTTACAATAGAGCACACTACAGCATACTTCAGGTCCTTCAGCCTATGACGTTGTGCCGACTTTAACCTAAGCGAGCAATTTCAAGTTCCTGGGTGTCAATATCTCTGATGATATCTCCCGGAGCCAACATTTCGAAGCACCTACAAAGAAGGCACAACAGCAGCTATAGCTCATTAGGAGTTTGAGGAGATTTAGTTTGTCACCTGAAACATACGGAAATTTCAACAAATGGACCATGGAGAGCATTCCAACTGTCTGCATCACTGTCTGGTGTGGGGGCTGGGGGGAGGTGGGATACTGCACAGAATTGAAGTAAGCTGCAGAGAATTGTAATCCTAGTCAGCTCCATCATGGGCACTAGCCTCTGTAATACTCAGGACATCTTCAAGGAGCGATGATTTAAAAAGGCAGCATTCATCATTAAGGATCCCTACCATCCGGGACATGCCCTCTTCTCATTGTTACCATCAGGGAGGAGGTACAGAAGCCTGAAGGCATACACTCAGTGATTCAAGAATTGCTTCTTCCCCTCTGCCATCTGATTTCCGACGGACATTGAACCCATGACCGTTACTTCACGTGCTTTCCCTATTATTATGTATTTCATTGTACTGCTGCGGCAAAGTCAACAGATTTCTCAACAAATGATGATGACATTAAACCTGATTTTGATCCTGATGCTCTAAGAACAACGCATGTACGCATCTACTCACTTGGGGCAAATTACACTGGCTGGGGGTGCGGAGATCAGGAGTGAACCCAGGATCCTGGAGCTCTGAGACAGCAGCTCTTCTGGCAGCACCAAAGTGCTGCAGTGGTAGAACATAGAACAGTAGAGCACGGTATAGGCCCTTCAGCCTATGGCGTGCTGACCTTTTAGCCTACAGGTCAACGTTACCTCACCTTTAATTAAAGTTTATGATCGAAATGGATACAGAATGCCAATTATATCTTTAAAGTAGCTGCTTTAACTTATTTTTCATGAATACAAGATTTTTCCTTATAGTTTTTTGTCCTCTGTACATTTCTTTGTAATAGTTTAGTCAGTAGCTCATAGCGCCCCCATCTCCACCCCCCCCACTGTAGAACCCAACTCATGGCTAAATGTGTCTTCGGTAATGATGCGCGATTTAAGTTTTCCTCAACGTTCAAAGTAAATTTAGTATCAAAATACATACATGTCACACCATATACTAACCCAAGATTCATTTTCTGGCAAGCATACACAGTAAATCCAAGAAACACAATAAAATTACTGGAAGACTGCACCCAACAAAATGGAAAAACAACCAATGTGCAAAAGACAACAAACTATGCAAATACAAAGCAAAAAATAATAATAAGTAAGCCATAAGTATCAAGACATAAGATAAAGAGTCCTCGAAAGTGAGTCCATAGGTTGTAGGAACAGTTCAGTGATGAGGTGAGAGAAGTGGATCCTTTCAGGTTGAAGAGCCTGATGGTTGAGGGGTAATAACTGTTCCTGAACCTGCGACGGCAGCAATGAAGAGACAGCGTGGCCTAGGTGGGGAGGGTCCTCGATGATGGCTGCTGCCTTCCTGGAACAGCGCTCCCTGTAGATTGCTCAATGGTAGGGAGGGCTTTACCTGCAGTTTTGCAATTTCAACTGGGACTAATCAGAGTGTACTGGGTCGACTTTGTGGCATTTATGTGACTTAATGTATTAGAGATTTCCAGACTACCACCCCTCATCCTATACCAATACCACTTGGTATTAAGCGTCTAATCCCAGAGGGATGCATTCAAGGTGGGGGGGGGGGTAGTTTCAAAGGAGTGTGGGGGCAAGTTGTTGTTTGTTTCTTTTTACACAGAGAGTGGTGGGTGCCTGGAATGCACTGCCTGGGGTAGTGGGAGAAGCAGATACATTAGGGACTTTTAGGAGATGTTTACACAGGCACATGAATATGAGGAAAGTGAAAGGATATGGACATTGTGTAGGCAGAGGGGATTAGTTAGTGATTTGATGACTAATTTAATTGGTTCAGCATAACACTGTGGGCCAAAGAGCCTATTCCTGTGCTGTACTGTTCTTGTTCTATCCCCTCCATCATCTGGTTATCACTCCCCTCACCTAGATCCACCTGTCACCTACCAGCTCTTGAACCACCTCCCTCCCACCTCTTTCCACTGGCTATCCCCCTTTCTTTCCAGTCCCGATGAAGGGTCTCCACCTAAAACATCAGCGAGTTATTTCCCTCCACAGACACTGCCTGAACCGTTAAGTTGTGTGTCTCAGCTGATCTTTAAGGGGCCTGCTCAAGGAAGTTTATCGCCAGATGCAAAAGAAATCTGTCTTGCTTTAACTCTTCCACAAGAAACCTGGAAGTGCATTCCCCAGGCTGTCGTATCCGACGATGGCAGATTAGAAATCTCTGCTGGAGTGTTTTCAAAAGTGGGAAAGCTGTTACACTGGGCAGTTCCACTCTCTTGACCTCGGAAGTCTTCTTGACCAGCGGAAAAAGTAGTCACCACAACCGGGGTGTTCCTTGGTTACAGTGGACGACCATGACTTCTGTGCCGAGTCATGCCCTCGCTATCAATGAAACGATGCAGAGCCACCAAGCTGGCCACTGGATCTCATCTGTCCAGTCAGCCGAGCTGACTTCACATGCTAAGACAGGCATATCTGTATCTCACTGGGGTATGTGGCCCACTAGCTACCCTCACTGCCAGTTGAAGCCGTGTACTGGGGTGTGGCCACTGTTGCATACAAACTGCTTTAAGCCAGCTTTAGAGAGTCTCACACCAAGAAACCATTAATTTACAGCCTCAGACTGGTTGCAGGCAGTAGTCACCAATCCCCTGATTATTAGCTGTCCCTTCCAGATCAGCTGCCCTCTGTCAATGACAGAAGGTTAGCTTTCCTTTTCTACACAAGCTTAATAATTTCTGATCAATTTGGAGAAGACCATCAGTTCAACTCCCTCAGAGTGATGACAGCTTAAAATAATCAACACAAGAGATGTTGGAAAATTTGAGCAACACACTCCAAATATTGGAGGAATTCAGCAGCTCAGGCAGCAGGCGCGGAGGGAAATAAACAGTCAACGTTTCGGGCCGAGACCCTCTATGAGGACTGGAAAGGAAGGGGGAAGAAGCCTGATTAAAAAGGTGGGGAGAGGGAATGGAGTACAACCTGGAAGGTGATGGGTGACACCAGGTGAGTGGAAGCTGGCTGGTGATAGGTAGAAGAGATAAAAGGCTGAAGGAGGAGGAACCTGATAGGACAGAAGATTGGACCATGGATTCTACCACCTACATCCTCCCAGCTTTCTGACTCTCCCAACCTCTCTTGTTGTGGCCCATATGCTTTATTTATTTATTTACTTGCACTGTACTTTCTCTGTAACTGTAACACTACATTCTGCATTCCATGTCTCTTTTTATTACCTTGATTACTTTTACCTAGAGACAACCTGTCAGAATGGTACACATTGCTACAGATCATAGACTCATAGAACACTACAGCACAGAAACTGGCCATTCAGCCCATCTAGTCTGTGCCATACTCTTAATCTGCCTCGTCCCATCAACCTGCACCCAGATCATAGCCCTCCATACCCCTACCATCCACGTACCTATCCAATTTTTTTTGTAACCGAACCCACATCCACTACTTGCACTGGCAGCTTATTCCACACTCACACTGCCATGAGAGAAGAAATCCCCCCCCACCCCCGTCTTCCCCTTAACAATAATAAACCAATACCAAAAGAGGACTTCATATACAGATGTAGCCTAATGAAATTCAGTAAGTCAGGCAGCACTCGTGGAGAGGAATAAACAGTTGATATTTCGGGCTAAGACCCTTCAGGACTCAAGATAAAGTGTCTCATCCACAACACTGGCAGTTTATAAAGGGTCTCAGCCCAAAATATTGACTGTTTATTCCACTCCATCGATGCTGCCTGACCTGCTGAGTTCCTCCAGCATTTTGTGTGCGTTGTTCTGGATTTCCAGCTTCTGCAGGTTCTTGTGTTTATGAAAGTCAATAAACTGCAGACTCCAGAAATCTTAAAAGTAGAAAACGATGGAGGTATTCAGGAGGTCAGGCCACATCTGCAGAAAGTGATAAAGTTTCAGGACATTAGCTGCTTTTGCCTTTTCACAGATGCTGCCTGTCATGGTGGGTGTAAGTCTGAACAACAGCAGGGCCCACTGCCTAAAGGTTCCTCCAGCTGCCACGTGGTACTCCACACCAGCTTGGATATCACAGCAGCAAAGTGCTACAACATGGTGTTGGAACTCGCTAAAGCAGAACGTGGTATTCCAGTTCTGCCCACAGCCCTTGCAAACGATACAGCGGTAAAGGTAATGGTCATTATTAAATCTTGTACATAATGCACACCCTTTCCTTTGCCTGAATGTTCACAGTGTAAGCAGTAACCTACATTCAGGATGTATCACCATTGTGGCCTTCTCTGCCAGAAGATGACTGTCTTACCTTCACTTTGGCATTCAAGCCCCAAGTAGTCCAATACTAAGAACCTTTCCCTGCCAAGAATATTCCCCAGAACGAATGCACACTGTCCTCTAAGGTACAAACACCAGCAATCACTAATCAGGGTTCAATTCCCACCGCCGTCTGTAAGGAGTTTGTACATTCTCGCCATGACCTCATGCATTTTCTCTGGCTGCTCCGGTTTCCTCCACATTCCAACGAGGTACGGGTTAGGGTTAGGAAGTTGTGGGCATGTTACGTTGGCAGCGGAAGCACGGTGATACTTGTGGGATGCCCCTCAGACTGCGCAGGTCATTGACGCAGATCAACATTTTGCTGTATGTTTCAAAATATGTGAAGTGAAGTTAATCTATTACCTTTACTTTTCTCAAATAAAGGATGATCGCTCAACTCAGTCCCAAAAGATGAACCGGTTATCCTAACTCTGCACACACCCCTCTGACATTTTTCAGCCTCTTCAGACAAACTCTCTGCATCTACCCTGTCAATCCCTTGCAGAATCCGGCCACTTCTGCCTGAGAGGAGAATGGTGTTGAGAGGGTTAATACATCAGTCATAATAGAATGGCACAGCAGACTCGAAAGGCCCAATTCTGCTCCTATATTTTACGGAAGCACCGCCTCCTGCAGCAAATTAGTTAATCAAAGCACTGAACATATTTGTTTTTGCTGGAGAACTGGAAAAGCAAATGTCACTCAGACATCAAAGTACACATGCTCAGCTAATGAGCAGCCAGCTTGAGATATGGAAACGGCGCGAATGCCAGTAGAAATGAAATGAAATGAAAGCTCTTCAAGTGCTTTTTAAACCCGCCAGATTGGACACGAGCTCCTACCTCTGACACTGCCCTGCAAGCCTCAAGAGCAATTGCCTTCCCTTTTAATCAACTTGAATCGAGGCACAAGGTCGGCAATAAAATCCGTGAAACCGAGCTGTATACAGGGAGATGAGGAAGAACAGCCAGATGACCCTAAGGATTGCACAGCAAAGCTAACGCATTTTTTCATGGCAGCAGACTCTCTCTCAAACAAGATGAAGAGGAGAGGGGAAAAAAACATTATAATTATTTATAGTTGAAGCCCCTGTGAATCCTGAACAATCACCCAGCATGCAAAACCATTTCACCAGTATTTCTCCACAGGATAGCCAACATTCATTGCTTTCAATCATATGGCTCAGAACTCCCATTATTTGCTGTCATGCCACGGCTGTGTCCCAGAGAGTACATCACGCCAAATGTGCATTAGCTATATAGGTCAAATTCATGATTTGCTGCTACCGTCAAGAGACAACAACCAGATCCTTCATTTGCTCGTCCCCTTGGGTATTAAGGGTCCCACTTCTAGCTGTTAAGCCTCGGGGCTGTGTTTATGCTCGCAAACTGATTGGGAAGTTAAGTTTCAAACAAGACCCTGCAACGCACTCATGCTCTAATTGCTTTTCCTTATTTTCTAGCCGTCATTTTTCATTCCCTGTGCTAGTTGCTGCCACTTAGGAGAAAATGCACCTGGTAACTCTCAAAAGTATTTTATATAGCATGGTGGTATGCTCCACCTACTGGCTCCCTTGGAAATGCAGTTAAAAGCTGCTTTGCAGTAGTTAGTATCTTCCGTGATATCCCCAAAGTATTGTCAAGATTGCTTAATGTCATTTCCAGTACACAAGTGTAAAGGAGAACAAAATAATTATCATTCTGGATCTGATGCAGCACAAAAAAACACAATAATGTAAAGAACACAATAATAAAAAAAATAATAAATATAAATACATAAGATAGCTTATATACATAGACTGATTGTATGTCCATAAAGTGACGCCAAGCACAGGAGTGTACAAAAGGTGACTCTGACAGGAAATGATAAAGTAGTGGTATTTGAGGGTGTGGAGGGGTGGGTTAGTGGGTGGAGGCTTTGATCAACCTTACTGATTGGGGGCAAGTAACTGTTTTCGAGTCTGGTGGCCTTGCCCTGGATGCAAGGTAGCCTCCTTGCTGATGGGAGTGGGACAAAACGGCCATGAGCAGGCTGGCTGGGATCCTTCATGATGTTACACAACCCATGGCAGTCTTACAGACAGCAGGGAGGCTGGAAATTTGGAACAAAACACACGCCAAGCCAGAACTTAGCAGGTCAGGCAGCATCTGTGGAGGGAAATGGGAGGTCAGCACACTATATTATTATGTTTTTTATTCAGAGATACAGCACAGTAACGGGCCCTTCCGGCCCATTGAACCGCACTGCCCAGTAACCCACCTAGTTAACACTCGCCTATTCAGAGGGTAATTCACAATGACCAATTAACCTACCAACTAGAACATTGTTGCAATGTGGGAGAAAACTGGAACTGGAGCACCTGGAGAACGTACAAACTCCTTACAAATAGTGTCGGAATTGAACTCTGAACTTCGAGCTGTAATAGCATTGCTCTAAACGCTACACTACCATGGTGCTCTTTATGTTTTTGGATATGAGAAAAACCCATGCAGTTACAGGAAGAACATACAAACAGCTGACAGGCAGTGGCAGAATTGAACCTGGGTCGCGTTACACTACCCACTACACACCCCTGCTACACTACGTGATTACGCTAAAGAGGGGGCAAAAACCATTTGCAAGGATATTGCTAGAACTGCACAGGCTGGGACTGCTTCCCTGGAGTGAAGAAGGCCGAGTGGTGACTTTAGAGGTTATTCAAACAAAAAGGGGTGCAGATAGGTGAAAGTCACAGTATTTTTCCCAAGAGAGTCCAAAGCTAGTAGGTATAATTTTAAGTTGAGAGGGGCTGAGATATAAAGGAGATCTGAGAGGAAAATTTTCATTGAGAGGATGATGACTCAATTAAATGAGGTGCCAGAAGAGAGTGTTGAGGCAGTAACAACAGGTAGTTACTTGGATTGGAAAGATTTAGAGGGATAGTCCACAACACTAAGACAAAGGTCATGGAGTCCGTTCCACCATTTGATCATGGCTGATTTATTTTTCCCCTCAATCCCGTCCTCTCTGTAAGCTCTGATGCTCTTATCAATCAAGAACCTGTCAAACTCTGCTTTAATTTGACTTCCATCTGTGGCACTGAATTCCACAGATTCACCACCTTCTGGCTGAAGAAATTCCTCCTCATCTCCGTTCTAAAGAGATATCCTCGTATTCTGAGGCTGTGTTCTCTGCTCCTAGACTCTCCCACTATTGAAGTGGGCCAAATACAAGCAAATGGGACAGAGAGGCATCTTGGCTGGACATGGCCAGGTCGAGCCAAAGGGCCAGTTTCAGAGTTGTATGACTTCATGAATCATGAAGGAGGGACAAGAGAGCTGGATCAGCTGGTCATCTGTCCAGTCACAACAAAGTAACTGGGATATAGCCATGTGGGAGAAGCCAGTGGGGGGAGGGGGGGGGGAGGCTTTGCTTTGAGATTTAACAGGTTAGGAACAGTTTGTCATGACTGTGCCCCAGCTTTATTCCTTTATTTTTGATGAAGTGATAAATTATGCACATTGCTGCTCCCTGTTTATATTTTCTATTCAACAGGTAGAAATTCAGGCACAGAGCAGTTTACAGCTGTTCAATCATATTGAAAACTAAGGAAAATAATGTTTTTTTACTGACAGGAACTGGAACGTTGTGCTTTGGAAGAGCATGTGCCATTGTGTTTAATATATGCCATTGTAAAGAATTAAGTCCTTTTCTCCTACAGTCCACTCTCCTCTCCTATCAGATTCCTTCTTCTTCAGCCTTTTACTTTTTTCCTTTTCAGAATCAGAATCAAGTTTATTATCACTGACATATGTTGTGAAATCTATTGTTTTGTGGCAGCAGTACAGTGCAATGTATAAAAATATTATAAATGACAAAAGGAAATATATATATAAATTAGCAACGCATAAAGAGCAAAAATACTAGCAAGCAACACACATCAAAGTTGCTGGTGAACACAGCAGGCCAGGCAGCATCTCTAGGAAAAGGTACAGTTGACGTTTCGGGCCGAGACCCTTCGTCAGGACCTCATGTTTGCAAAAATACTGAGGTAGTGTTCATGAGTTGGTTCATTGTCCTTTCAGAAATCTGATGGCAGAGGGGAAGATACTGTTCCTAAAACGTTAAGTGTGTGTCTTCAGGCTACTGTGCCCAATCCCTAATGGTAGCAATGAAAAGAGGGCATATCCTAATTGATGGGGTCCTTAATAATGGATGCCATCCTTTTGAAGCATCATCTTTTGAAGACGTCCTCAGTGCTGGGAGGCTAGTGTCAATGATGGAGTGGCAGAGTTTGCAATCCACCTATCACTCCCCAGATGTTCACTTCATCCACCACACCCCCCCCAGCCTCCCCCTATCCTGGTTTCACGTAACACCTTCTAACTCATACTCTTCCTCCCCACCACCTCTGCCTGCTTTCTTTCCTGTCCTGATGAAGGGTCTCAGCCCGAAATGTCTATTCTTTACTTTTTTCCATTGATGCTGCCCAACCTGCTGAGTTCCCCTAGCATTTTGTGTGTGTTACTGAAAATAATAATGTGTCAGTTTAGGAAAGACATTAAATCTGCCTCAGCTTTGGAACAGACTGAAGCACATCACTGTTTTTTATTAAACACTCAGTGAGCCCCTCACTTTAAGGAATTGGTGAGGCTTTGCACATCTGTTTGGCTGCATGCTTCTCTCTCTCTCAGAGCCTTTCATTACACTTTCATTGACAGCACGGTTAAGTTAACATGATGAGGCTGTTTCATTTTAAAATTACACAGCAGGGGAACTGCACACGGAACTTGCAATTAACGCTGCTTCAAAGCAGCAGAGACATTAGGTACCATGCTGTGTTACAGAACACAGAACAGTACAGCACAGGAACAGGCCATTCAGCCCACAATATACTACTGGAACTATTTAAATGTTTAACTAATCACTTCTGCCTACACAATGTCCATATCCCTCCTAACCTACTGCCCGTTACGCTGCTGGCATTTAAGGCAGCAATGAAGGTCCTCCATCTGTTTGTCCTTGGCCACTCAAGAAGTAGAAGTTTTTTTCATTGCTGTTTCTGTAACAATTTTGTTTGACCAGCCAGGATCGTTAGCTCTGAGCTGAACTCCCAAACCTGGAAGACTGGTGGACCACTCTTAGGCTGGCCTCTACACTCTGACTTGTCTGGCATGGGTGAATCTACCAGCAGCCAAAGAAGAAAGTCCTGACTCCAGCCAACGTAGCTCTCTGGGTCATTGAGGCATGCAAGCCTCCAAACCACGACAAGATTGTGCTCCTCTTGGTGGCTATTTCCCTCCATTCTCTGCAAATTCAGAGCCTTTTTAAACACCTCTACTCTAATTGCTTTCACTACCACTCCCAGCAGAGCAATCCAGGCACCCACTGAACTGCCCACCAATATCTAGACCCTGTAGACATTTCAACCACAAGAAAAAGATACAAGAACTCTACACACAAAATGCTAGAGGAATTCAGCAGGTCAGCCAACACCAATGGACACACAGTCAACATTTCGGCCCAAGATCCTTCATCAGGAACAGAGCTCGTTATGCCATTGGTGCTTTATTGCTGGGTTAGTGCTGCTTTGTGGTGTTCTGCTAAGCATTATGGTAATCTTATGATGGCGCATTTCACTGTATGTTTCTTTTTTTTTTGCGTGTGCGTGCATCCGTGCGTGTACAATGTTGGTGGGACGATGTCTTTTTCATGCCTTTACAAGGAGCGGAGTGAGAGAGAGAGACTGTGTGGCGCGCCACTCCTCACACAGACATTTTACGAGGTCGAGTTGCGATCTCGACACTCAACCTGGCACAGATGGAAAGCCTACTCGGGAGCAGCCCCGACTGGGTTCAAACCCGGGAACCTCTGTTCCAAAGTCCAGCGCTGATGTCATTGCGCCACCAGCCAGCCAATTTACTCTATGTTTCGACGTACATGTGATTGGGCAAGATGGCATCAGCGACCGAAGCGACTAACGGCGACATCCTGCAGACAGTCCACGAAACTACTTCATTCTCTCCTTCTTTCCAATATACCTCCACTACTAATCTGTGTGTGATTGGAGACCGTAACTTACACTTTGGTGACATGTTTTTGGGCTGACAGAGCGATCTGATGCTTCTGCTGTCTCCAAAGGAATTTGGCGTGGTTGAGAGTGACGTTGAGTATGCAGCCTAATGGCGGAGCATGAACCCACGATCGGCTCATTATTCATTGATCTTGAAGATTAAAGTATCGCGCAAGATTGAAATCAACAAGGACAAGAGTGTTCTGCGCCGTCTGCCTACGTTTGACCAGTCTCCCTCACCCTCGCTGGTGCTGGAAGAAGATGCCAGCATTTTGGGTCTGGGGTAAGGTTTGATCAGTGCCGTTTGTGGATTAGACTTGTTTTTAGAGGACTCTGCAGTTCACGTTATATTTGTTTCTAGTTTCTGATCACTCCTTTTTTTTTAAATTGCTATTTTGCATGATTTTGATCAGGGTGAACTGGCTCTGAGGTTTGCAGTCAATGAACAACATGGCTAAATTGAACTGAACTGAACTAAACTGAACAATGCAAGACTGTTTCAAGGACTCAGTGTTTGATGTTTAACATTCTGTGTATTATTCGCCTGTTTTTTGCTGTTCGCATGATTTGTTCTTTTTTTTTTGTGCCTTGGGTGTTTGATGTTTTTCTTTGAAAGGGTTCCATGGTGTTTCTTTGTTTCATGGCTGTCTGTGGGAAGATGAATCACAGGGTTGTATACTGTATATATACTTTATATAGTGCAAATAGACAACAAAAATAGTGAGGTTGTGCTCATGGGTTCATTGTCCATTTGGAAATCTGATGGCAGGGACAAAGCCGTTCCTAAAGCTTTATTAAGTGTGTGTCTTCAGGTTCCCGTACCTCCTCCCTGAGTAATGGGGGTCCTTAATGATGGATGCCACCTTCTTGAGGCATACCCAAAAGATTCTTAGATAGGATCACGGATGATAGAAAAATGGAGGACTTTGTGGGAGGGGGTTAAAAGGTCAGCACAACATTGTGGGCCGAAGGGCCTGTGCTGTGCTGGAATGCACTATGTTCTAATCTATTTTCCAGGTCAATGGCTTTTCCATCAGACATTTTCCAAGTGAAAGGTCAGTGACCTTGAAGCATAAATCCGTTCTTGAATCTGCTGAGTATGTCCATCATAAGACCATAAGACATGGGAGGAAAATTAGACCATTTAAGCTCATCAAGTCTGCTCCACCATTCGATTATGGCTGACCTATTTTCCCTCTCAACACTCATCATCTTCGGGGCCAGGTTCCCACCACCTGCAGTTAGTTTGCTGTTGGAACAGAGTGCTGCGTGCTGGGACTGAGGAATTAGTCTGTGCTCTTGGTGATCATCCAATAATCCTTGCTGGTGAACGTCTGAACACGAGGGAGGTATCAGATCTGTTCCAGCCTAAGCTCTCAAGGCTACCCACAGCTGGGCAGCACACCAAAACACATCATCTACACTCATGCACAAGGAATGTTCCAGGCAGAGAAAAAAGGACACCTGTAGAACTGTGGTCAACATAAGTCAACACATTCTGAAGTTGAAGAACAAGTGTTTGAAGAACTACCAGAGACTAAAATACAACTCAGCTTCACCGTGAGACAACCTAGGGTGCAACTCAGCATCTTAAAGCAACAGACACTGTGACAAAACTTACAAAAGTTTCAAGATAGTTTATTGTCATTCTTCAGTACACGAGTGTAAAGGAGAAAGAAATAATTGTTACTCCAGATTTGCTACAGCATAACAAAATCACAATAAGCATAAAGAATACAATTAAAAAACAATAAATATAAATACATAAGATTAGATGTTTTTGAGGCTGGTGTGAATGCTGAGTAGCCTCTTCCCTGGTGAGAATGAGACAAAGAGCCTACGAGCAGGGTGGGTGACATCCTTCATCATCCTTCACCCTTTTCCTGCACATTTCTATATATATATTTCTTCGATGTTCTGAACAGAAGCAAAAAGTGCAGAAGTATAGATCATGGCATGGAAAATTGTTTCCAGAATTCAGCAAAGATGGGATCATAGGTTAAGCGTGAAAGGTGAAATATTTATGTGGACACACAAAATGCTGGAGGAACTCAGCAGGACAGACAGCATCTATGGAAATGATAAGCAGTCGAATTTTCTAGTCAGGATTGAGAAGGAAGAGGGAAGATGCCAAAATAAAAAGGTTGGGGGAGGGTAAGGAGGCTAGCTGAAAGGTGGCAGGTAAAGCCAGGTGGGTGGGAAAAGGCAGGTGAGAAGTAGTAAAAAGTCAGAGTGGGGAGTACAGGAACTGGGGGGAGAATATATTTACTGGAAGGAGAAATTGATACTCACGCCAACAGGTTGGAAGGTACCCAGACGGAATATAAGGTGTTGCTCCTCTACCCTGAGGGTGGCTCATCTTGGCAGAAAAGGAGGCCAGGGATCGACATGTTGGAACAGGAATGAGATTCAGAACGTTTGGCCAAACGGGAGGTCTCGCTGATAGCGGATGGTGCGGAGGTGCCCAACAAAGCGCTTCCCTAACTTAAGGGGAATGTGAGGAGGGTTGGAGTGTAGAATGAGTTGCTGGCAGAAATGGTGGATGCAGATTTGACTGCACATTGAAGAGAAGCTTGGATAGGTATTGTACGTGGGTGGGAGGGATATGGAGGGTTATGGGCTAGGTGCAGGTCAATGCGACTAGGCAGATCAACAAGTTTGCCATGAACTAGATGGGCCAAGGGTGTGTGCTTTTGCTGTAGTGCTCTACAACTGTGTGACATAGGCTTTGAAGAGACGACAGTGGTGATAGAATGGGATTAGCAATGAGAAGGTCGGTTACAGGGTAGGGTCGAAGAAACAGGGTTTCTTGTCATTACAGCAGAGGTGGTCACAGGGAGATTTGAACAGAGTACTAAAAATCAGGAATAGCTTAGATACAGTAAGAAAATGTTTCCAAAGACAGTGAGGCAGGGAACCAGAGGGACAGATGGGGGTGGGGGGCAGCAGAGGGACAGATAGGAGCTTTCTCTAGCTGTTGTTGTTTTATTGCTTGTTGTATTCTGTGTTGTTCTGCCGAGCATCGTGGGCATCTTTTGTTGGCAATGGAATGTGTGATGACACTTGTGAACTGTCCCAATACACCCCTGAATGTGCTGGCTGATACTGCAAATGACACATTTCGTTGTATGTTTTGATGTTCAGGTGATAAATATACTTGAATTTTGAGCATGGAATTCTTTGCTACAACGGATGGTTAAGATTCGACATACAATGTAGCCTTTACAAATAATGGATTTGGAAAAAGGAAACTGGGATCAGAGTCAGCACAGAGGAAATGGACCAAGTGGTGGCCTCTGGTTGTTATCTGCTCCTGTGGGTCAGCCCACACTCAATGCTGACCACAGGCTTCAAGTGGGGAGAAGCATTCCAGCCTCGGAACACCTCATCAGGGTGGCAAGCACTTAACTCCGGACACCTCCTGCTTCACGCAGCTAGCAGCAGGTCGCTACAATTCTGATTTATGCTACAGCACACAGCACTAACTAGACTTCAAAAGCTGAGCTGGCTGCAAAAACGACCCTGGCCAAAAGATTTCAACCATCAGGGAGCATTTTCATAATGAAGGATTGCTGCCTTCCTGGGAAGCTTATGGTTCAGTTTAAAAGCTGGAGCGTTGAACATAGACAGTACAGGCCCTTCGGCCCACAATGTTGTGCCAACCTTTTAACCTACTGCAGGATCAATCTAACCCTTCCATTCCACATTGCCCTCCATTTTTCTATCATCCACGTGCCTACCTAATAGTGTTTTAAGTGCCCCTAATACATCTGACCCTACCACTATGCCCATCACTTGACAGTGCCAGTCATCGCTGATCAGGGTTCAAATCCAGCCATTGCCTGTACAGAGTTTGTACATTCTTCCAGTGACCACATGTGTTTCCTCTGGGTGCTCTGGTTTCCTCCCACATTCCAAAAGACCTATGACACTTGTGAATTGTCCAGCACAATCCTTGCTGATTTGATTTGATGCTAACAACGCAATTCATTTTATGTTTCAACGAACAAGTGACAAATAAAACTAATCTCTAATCTTTACCCCGGCAGTGAGTTCTACGCACCCACTACTCTGTAAAAAAAAACTTACCCCTGATATCGCCCAATACTTTCCTCCATCACCTTAAATTTATGCCTTAGATAATCCTGTTTTTAATTGTTGCCATGTTCTCAGCTGTAACCTGTACATCACCTTATTTTTAGAGGTAGTATTGAAACTTTCTCCACAAACTTCAGTGAGTCCCATAGGCCGCAGGGGGAGGCCTCCACTCTTCCAATGATGGATGTTAGCGGGAGGTGGGCTCAGCCCCATTATCTTATGCACATGTCCTACAGGATCTGCTGGACAGAAACTGCAAAGCACACCAGGAACAGGTCACCCACTTCAGGAAGTGGGACGGAGCACACGCCCCTGTCTGTATCAGTGGTTCGGAGTGAGGACGTTGAAAGCTCAAATCCCTCGGTGTGAATATCACCAACAATCTGTTCTGGTGCAGCCACATGGACACCATGTCTGAGGAGTACGGCATGGAAGAGAGGCGGTAGGTACGACGGCTTACAGCACCAGTGATTAGGATTCAATTCCCACTGCTGTCTATAAGCAGTGTGCACATTCTCATAGGGAATGATCTATCTGGATAGTAAACAAACAAAACTTTTCCACTGTATGTTGGTACATGTGACAATCGCATTTCCACCAGGGTCCATTTTCGAGTCCCTGGTGCAAGCAGGGAGAGGGGCAAGGGGTAATTCCACAGGCACAGTCCTGACAAGACCAATCAGCTCAATATAAACTGGAATTCATAGAGTAAATGGCTGGGTAACTTTACCAGAGGGACACCGCAGGGCTTAGTACAACATCTGCCACTCAGCCACATTAAGTAATTGATTTATTGCTGTCACTTGCACAAAATACAGTGAAAAATCTGTTGTTTTGCAAGCCATCCAGACAGAAGCATGCCATTCAAAAGTACATTTAATGTCAGAGAAATGTATACAATATACACCCTAAAATACTTTTTCTTCACAACCATCCACGAAAACAGAGGAGTGCCCCAAAGAATGAATGGCAGTTAAATGTTAGAATCCCAAAGCCCCCTCCCAGCTCCCCTCCCTCCCACAGACAAGCAGCAGTAAAGCAACGATCCCATATGCAAGTACGTTCCGGGTGATTCCATACGCAAGAGCATCTAGTCAGTATAAAAGGAAAACAATAACATGATGCAGAATATAACTTTACAGTTATGGGAAAAGTACAGTGCAGGCAGACATGTCAAAAGTCAAAATTCATTATCAAAGCGCGTATACATCAGAGCACAAGACCATGAGGTATACAAGTAGAATCTGGCCCATCAAGTTTGCTCCAACATTCCATCACGACTGATCCATTTTCCATCTCAGCCCAAATCTCCTGCCTTCTCCCTGTATCCCTTCATCCCCTGACTAATTAACTTATCAACAACTTCTGCCTTAAATATACCCAATGACTTGGCCTTCACAGCTGCCTGTGGCAATGAATTCCACAGGTTCACCACCCTTTGGCTCAGGAAGTTCCTCCTCATTTCTGTTCTGAAGGGATGTCCTTCTATTCTGAGGCTGTGCCCTCTGGTCCTAGGCTCCCCCAGCAAAGAAAACATCCTCTCCACATCCACTCTGTTGAGGCCTTGCAACATTCAATGAGATCCCTCCTCATTCTTCTGAATTCCAGTGAGTACAAGCCCAGAGCCATTAAACACTCATCATACAATACGCCCTTCAATCACGGAATCATGTTCCTGAACATCCTTTGAACTCTCTCCAAAGTCAGCACAATCTTTCATAGATAAGGGGCCCAAAACTGGTGACAATACCCCAAGGGAGGCCTCACCAGTGCTTTATAAAGCCCAATATTGCATCCTTGCCTCTGGTATTACAAAGCAACAATTTCATGTCAATGATGATATCTCGTTGCTTCGGAAGAGAATCACCTGCTCCCCAGTGCCCACTGCCCTGCCGAAGACAATGCATAGAGGGGGTAGCGTAACAAACCACTGCGTGACCCTCACCTGTTGTGAACTGCCCCTTCAGCTTCTGGAAGACAGGGTCTTGCGCCGTGGCTTGAGCCCTCCTGGCCAGGGACTCGGACGCAGCACTCGAGAACATGGTGGAAACGTTGGACACGTTCTCAAGACCGACCCCGAAGGTGCTCACAAGCTTCTTGACAAAGTTTAAGGTGTGGGGCGTGATCTTTGCATCAGACACAGCTCCGCTTTTCTCGAAAGCCACTGAGTAGCACTTGGCCAGTCCTTGCTGTAGCTGTCTCAGCACCTGTACACCAAGAATCATTTAGACATTAGGACAGAAAGTGAGTGAGATTTTACATTAATATTCTTGAATCCGTGTGAGCAGGTGGAGGATTTGAGCCTTAACCCAGATTCTTAGGACAGCAGGTAGTGTAGTAGTAAGCACAATCGCTTTATAATACCAGCGTGATCAGGGTTCGATTCCCACTGATGCCTGTAAGGTGTTTGTACGTTCTCCCAGTGACATGTGTGTCTCCTCCGGGTGCTCTGGCTTCCTCTCACATTCAAACCACATTTGGGTTAGGGTCAGTGAGTTGCTGGCATGATATGTTGGAACAGGATGCATGGTGAGGCTTGTGGGCTGCCCCCAGCACGTCACAAACAATGCATTTCACTGTACATTTCAATGGACAGCTGACAAAAAAAGCCCATCTTATTTATTTATTTACTTAGCTATGGCAAGGAACAGGCTCTTCTGGCCCAATGACCCACACCACCCAGCAACACAGTTATTTAACCTTAGCCTAGAAACAGAACAATTTACAATTAATGACCAATTAACCTAATAATCGGTACGTCATTGGAATCTGGGAGGAAAACTGTGCACCCATGCGGTGACGGGGAGAATGTACAAACTCAGTACTACTGACGGTGCCGGAATTGAACACCTAACTCCGATGGCCCTAGCTGTAACAGCTTTGTGCTAAGCACTCTGCTACTGTGGTCCCTGCCACGGTATCTTAGCTCCTGAAAGAGTGGCACACTGTGGGAGATTGCACCCTTTACACGGAACATTAACCCAAGATGTGTTTTTCTTTCTTAAGTGGAAGTTAGAGATTTTTGGCACTTTACTGAAGGGTGAGGACTTCACTCTGATGTCCTTGGCCACTATTCATCCATAAACACGCCTGAGTTAAAAATGTCTGATTTAATGTTTGTTAAATCAACAAACACAAAACGCTGGAGGAATTGAGCAGCATCAATGGAGAGGAAGGAACAGTTGACATTTCAACTAACACAGGACGGAATTGATCTCTCAAGTACCATCTGCATTTTGCAGAAGTTAACCACATCTAATTCTAAGCAGTTCTGGAAAGGAAAGGGAAGAAGCCAGAATTATTATTTTTTAATTTATTTAGTGATATAGCATGGAACAGGCCTTTCCGGCCCACTGATCCATACCGCTCAGCAATCCACCTATTTAACCCTAGCCCAATCATAGGATAAACTCGGAGATACAGGAGAGCTGAGTGTCCAGTTAGAACCAAACAGCCCTGTGGGATGCATGTGAAGACAGTTCCAGCAGATTGGGTGGATGAGACCTACAGTGAGATCCAGTGCCCAGGAAGGTGGTTATGGAACTCTCCATGGGCGTGACAAGGTACAGAAGACATAGTGAATCACTGCAAACAAGGAAGAGCCCGGTTGTGATGACTACTCATACCACTGGACCTGGACTTCCGAGGTTGAGAGAGTTGAACAATGGCTTTTCCACTTTATAAGCTCTTCAGCACTGGGGAACCCAGTGAGAGGACAAGCAAGGGAACAGAAGCACAGTGCAGACCAGCAAGGAGGCTAAGAGGAGGGAATATGAGAGTGTAAGGAGGACAGACCTCTTCGTGCCAGTTCTCGCGAAACCACACCATCTGATCAACGATGCCCTCCAGCGATGAGAGCAGGGTGGGGTGCAACTCCCGCTGCATGTGCATGATCCGGCTGCAGCGCCACATGGGTGCGGTGGCCCGGATCGGTCCCGGGTCGGACGCCGAGTGAGACTGAGTTCCGACAGAGCCCGGCTGCTGCTGTCCCGAGTCTGCAACACAGAAAATCACAGGGCCATCAGGAACCCCATCCCTGGGTCAGCTGACCTCAGCTACCCGCACCCCTCACAACAACACAGAGAAACACAAGGCCACAGCGACACAGAGAAACACAGGGCCATCAGGAACCCTATCCATAGGACAGCTGGATCTCAGCTACCCGCACCCCTCACAGCACACAGCAAATCACAGGGCCACAGCGACACAGAGAAACACAAGGCCACAGCGACACAGAGAAACACAGGGCCATCAGGAACCCCATCCCTGGGTCAGCTGGATCTCAGCTACCCACGCCCCTCACAGCGACACAGAGAAACACAGGGCCATCAGGAACCCCATCCCTGGGTCAACTGGATCTCAGCTACCCATGCCCCTCACAGCATCACAGAGAAACACAAGGCCACAGTGACACAGAGAAACACAAGGCCATCAGGAACCCTGTCCACTGAACTCCCGGATCTCAGCTTCCCCGCCCAACGAGGCAGCACAGAGAAAAACAAGGCCATCCGGTATCTTCTCCATGGAACACCCGGATCTCAGCTTCCCCACCCAACGTGGCACCACAGAACCCTCAGGAACCCCATGCGTGGAACACCGGGTTCTTGGTTTCCATCATCCGTGAGGCAGGACAAAGAAAAACAGAGCCCTCAGGCAACAACTCGTCCACAGACACCCAACTACACACACAGATCTGAGCTTCCCCCACCCTGCACGGTAACAGAGAGAAACAGCACCTTCAACAAACAGCTCTGTCCACCGAACACCCAGCCTCACATTTGGACCTCATATTCCCCCACCCCATACGACATCACAGGGAAACAAGGCCAATCAGCCAATCACGTGGCAGCAACTTAATGCACAAGAGCATGCAGACGTGGTCAGAAGGTTCAGCTGTTGTTCAGATCAAACATCAGAATGGAGAAGAAATGTGATCTAAGTGACTTTGACCATGGAATGATTGTTAGTGCTAGATGGGAGGGTTTCAGTATCTCAGAAACTGCTGATCTCCTGGGATTTTCATGCACTAAAGTTTCTAGAGTTTGCAGAGAATGGTGCAAAATACAAAAAACATCCAGTTAGTGGTAGCCTGTAGGTGAAAATGTCTTGTTAACGAGAGGTCAGTGGAGAATGGCCAGACTGGTTCACGCTGACAGGAAGGCAACAGTGTCTCAAACAACCACAAGTTACAACAGTGGTGTGCAGAAGAGCATCTCTGAACACACAACATGTCTAACCTTGAGTTGGATGGGCTACAGCTTCAGGAGACCACAAACATACACTCAGTGACCACTTTATTAGGTACAGGAGGTACCCAATGAACTGGCCGCTAGATGTATACTGATCAATAGATTTGATGTTCCTGCTATCTGATTGCTTCCAGAAACTGATCATCCTGTCTTCTCTGTAAATCAGATCCTACTCAGTTACTGACCAAGACTGCCCATTAGCAATGGAATATCTTACTGAGAGCTTCACTGTCATTAACCACAATAATAAAGGACATCACAGATTAGACAAAGGGATTTTTAAAACACTTCTTTATGTTCATAATCCATTAGTTACAAAGCCATAGTCACTTAATAAATTAGATAAAAGGCAAGTGCAGATCTTATATCTTTGGCGTGTGGAGGATTAAATACTGAGAAGTACCTCGGGCAAAACAGTCAGTGTGAATGTATAAACAGCTCAGTGTGAATGTATAAACCAAACACAAAATCTAACTTAACTACTTAAACACTTGATGTAAACTCAAATTAAAATGAGATGATGAAATCCTGGTCTTGCTTCATCTGTGTTCTAAAGCAGCCTTCTCCGCACGGCACACGCAACACACACAAAAACCTGGAGGAACTCCGCAGGTCTGGCAGCAGAGATTTCCACGTGGCCACCCATTTTAATTCTAATTCTCATCCACATTCTGACATGGTGTCCTCTACTGCCACAGTGAGGCCATGTTGAAGGAGCAACATCTCATATTGTGTCTGGGTAGCCTCAAACCCAAGGATTCCCAATCTTTACTTAATGGTATTGGTCCATGGCATCCTACTCCAACCGGATGGCATGAATATTAATCTCTCTAACTTTCAGTAATTTCTCCCTCCACTCCCTTCTCTTTTCCCCTTCCCCATTCACCCTCCGGTGCCCCTCCTCCTCCACTTGCTCATATAGCCCGCTATCCTTTCCCATTAAATTCCTTCTTCTTCAACCCTTTACCTCTTCCACCTATCACCTCCCAGCTTCTCACTTCACACCCCCACCTTCACCAGCCCACCATCCCCCTCACCTGGTCTCACTTATCATCTGCCAGCTTCTCCTCCCCCACCTTCTTATCCTGTCTCCTTCCTCTCCAGTCCTGGTGAAGGGCCTCGGCCCAAGACATCGGTTGTTTATTCCCCTCCATAGATACTGCCCGGCTTGCTGAGTTCCTTCAGCAGTTTGTGTGTGTTGCTCTGGATATCCAGCATCTGCAGAATCTCTTACATTTCTGCTCTGCATTATGTGATTTTTTTTTTTAATTAACTGCTGCCTCTCACTGTATGATTAAAATCTAAAACTGGAAAAGCTCACTCCGGTATAAAAAATATAGTTTTTAAACCAATATTCAACAATAACATTCCTGTAATTTTTAATACTGGGTACGATCATTTCACGAAATTCTGATTCACAATAATTTACAGCCTCTAATGAGTAACGCAGTAGCAGTGACTGGAACATCAAAAACATCTCAGTGGGGAAAGACCACATTTGAATCACATTGGCAGCTGCTAGCACTTTCTTTAGATTATTTCTGAGTACAGACAGCATCTGTAACTATGTTGGAAACTGATCAAATAATTATTAACTAGGCATCACAGTCTGTTTCAAACATTTCCGGAGATGAATGCCATTAATTGTCAAGTTGTTGTTTCAATATACAACTAATACTTTCAAACAAAACCCAGAATTAGAATGAACACTAGCACTGCAGGGAATACATTTGATGTGATTAGACAGGCCTGAAAATGCAGTTAAAACATATTTTTCACGCCTAAATCCAGAAAATTGAATTATCATGTTGAGTTTTCTGAAGGATATAAAGTGAAAAGAGAATTTACTTGGTCAGACGGAAAGGAAGGTTCTACAATGGGTAGGCGAAACTGCCCAATGTATTACTGGCACCAACCTCCTCACAATCAAGGATATATACAGTGCTGATAAAAAGTATTTACCACCACCTTGGAAGTTTTCATGTTTTATTATTTTACAATATTGAATCACAGTGGATTTAATTTGGTTCTTTTCGACACTGATCAACAGAAAAATATTCTTTCATGTCAAAAAATAGATCTCTACAAAGTGATCTAAATCGGTTACAAATATAAAACACAAAGTAATTGATTGCTTAAGTATTCACCCCTTTTAATATGACACACCGTGTCATCACTGGTATAGCCAATTGGTTTTAGAAGTCACATAATTAATTTAATGGAGATCTGTTTTTGAAAACTTGCATGCAGTCAAGGTATTTGAATTAATTGTACAAACGTTTGTAGTAAAAACACACCTGTATCTGGAAGGTCCAACTGTTGGCCAGTCAGTATCCTGGCAAAAACTACACCAGGAAGACAAAAGAGCACCCCAAGCAAATACGCAAAAAGGTTATTGAAAAGCACAAGTCAGGAGATGGATACAAGAAAATTTCCAAGTCACTGAATATCCTTTGGAGTACAGTTAAGTCAATCATCAAGAAATGGAAAGAATATGTCACAGCTGTAAATCTGCCTAGAGCAGGCCATCCTCAAAAACTGAGTGACCGTGCAAGAAAGGGACTAGTGAGGGAGGCCACCGAGAGACCTATGATAACTCTGGAGAAGCTACAAGCTTCAGTGGCTGAGATGGGAGAGACTGCACATACAACAACTGTTGCCCAGTTGGAGCTTTATGGGAGAGTGGCAAAGAGAAAGCCACTGATGAAAAAAATTCACATGAAATCTTGGCTAGAGTTTGCCAGAAGGCATCTGGGAGACTCTGAAGTCAGCTGGAAGAAGGTTCTATGGTCTGATGAAACCAAAATTGAGCTTTTTAGCCATCAGACTAAACATTATGATTAATGTAAGCCAAATACCACACATAATCAAAAACACACTATCCTTACTGTGAAACACTATGGTGGTTGCATCATGCTGTGAGAATGCTTCACTGTAGCAAGCCCTAGAAGGCTTGGGAAGGTAGGGGGTAAAATGAATGCAGCAAAATACAGGGAAATCCTGGAGGAAAACCTGATGCAGTCTGCAACTGTGACTTGGGAGAAGATTTGTTCTCCAGCAATTCAATGACTCCAAGCATAAAGCCAAAGCCACACAGGAATGGCTTAAAAACAACAAAGTTAATGTCCTGGAGTGGCCATCAGAGTTCAGACCTCAATCCAAATATGAATTTGTGGCTGGACTTGAAAAAGACTGTTTAGTCACGATCCCCATGCAATCTGACAGAGTTTCAGCAGTTTTGTAAAGAAGAATGGGGAAAATTGCAGTGTCCAGATGTGCAAAGCTAATAGAGACCTATCCACACAGACTCAAGGCTGTAATTGTTACCAAAGGTGCATCTATTAAATACTGACTTAAAGGGGGTGCACACTAATACATCCAATTATTTTGTGTTTAATATTTGTAATTAATTTAGATCACGTCGTAAAGATCTTTTTTCATTTTGACACGAGTCTTTTTCTATTGATCAGTGTTAAAAAAGCCAAATTAAACCACTGTGATTCAATGTTGTAAAACAATTAAATCACGAAAACTTTCAAGGGGGAGTGAATATTTTTTATAGGCACTGTAAACAGAAACTCCACCCACTAACCCACCCCACCACACCCCGAACCACCACTGCTTTATCATTTTCTGTCTGTCTCCTTATGTACAGACACTCTTGTGCCTAGTGTCATTTTATGGACATACAATCAACCTATGCACATGACACAGGAGCAGAATTAGGGACTCGGCCCATCAAGTCTGCTCTGGCATTTAATCTTGGTTGATTTATTATCCCTCTCAACTCCATTCTCCTCCCTTATCCTTGTAATCTTTGATGCCCTGACTAATCAAGAACCTACCAACCTCTGCCATGGACAGCTGTGGAGGCCAAGTCATTGAGAAAATTAAAGCAATGAATTCCACAGATTCACCACCCTTTGGCTAAAGAAATTCCTTCTCATCTTTGTTGTAAATTAACATTCTTTCCACATCTGGACTGCCTAGGCCTTTCAATATTCGATAGGTTTCAATGAGATCCTCTCTCATTCTTTTAAACTCCAGCAAGTACAGGCTCAGAGCTATCAAGTGCTCCTTATAGATTAACCTTTACATCCCTGGCATCAATCTCGTGAACCCCCTCTGGACACTTTCCAATGCCAGCACAGCTTTTCTTAGATAAGGAGTCCAAAACTGCTCACAATGCTCCCAGTGCAGTCTGAACAAAGCCTTATAAAGACCCAGCATCACATCCTCGCTTCTAGTACTCTCGAAATGAATGCTAACATTGCATTTGCCTTTCTCACCACTGACTCAACCTGCAAGTGAACCTTTAGTGAATTCTGCACAAGGACTCCCAAGTCTCTTTGCACTTCTAGTTTTTGAATTTTCTTTCTGCTTAGAAAATAGTCTGCACCATTATTCCTTCTACTAAAGTGCATGAACATACACTTCCATACATTCACTTCTTTGCCCATTCTCCCAATATGTCCAAGACCTACAGACACCCTGCTTCCTCAACACTACCTGTCACTCCACCCATTTTTATATTGTCTGTAAATCTGGCCACAAAGCCATCAACTCCATTATCCAAGTCAGTGACATACAGTCAAAAGAAGTTTGTGGCCTAAGGTATAATGTCAAAAGAAGCAGTCATACCACTAAACCCTGTGGAACACCACTACTCACTGGCAGAAAAAAGCCCCCTTTATTCTCACTCTTTGCCTTCTGTCATTCAGCCAATCTAGTATCTTTCTATCACGCTAGTATCATTCCTGTAATACCCTTTGCTCTTATCATGTTAAACAGCCTCATGTGCAGCACTTTGTCGAAGATCTTCTGAAAATCCAAGCAAACAGCATCCACTGATACTCCTCAGCCACTCAAGCCATTATCCTGCCCAGACTAGCACGTAACACGGGGCGTAATCCACAGATTGCCACCTGCAGTATGTATAGTATATAAGCTATCTTATGTACTTATTTATTGTGTTATTTTACTATTATTGTGTTCCTTATCTTACTGTGATTTTTGTGCTACATTGCAGTTGGAGTAATAATTATTTTGTGGCTCCTTTACACTTATGTAGTGGAAATGATATTAAACAATCCTGAATTGAAAGACCCTAAAAGGCAAGGAGTATTGTTTGAAATCAGTGGCTGAAAGTAGATACAGGGGAACACTTGTGGCAAGCACCTTCACTCGCTCTTCTTCCCTGCTCAAGAGCAATGCAGGCTGAAGGTGGGGGGGGGGCAGGGGAGAACCCCTACTTCAAATGCCCAAATGCTGCAGGCGGACTAGCTCCTGAATGCTGGGAAGGAGATAAAGACAGCGCACTCAGGCAAAGCCTTACCACTTTTGTAGCGTTCTCGCTGTTCAATCTTCAAGGTCAAGTATAGCGTCCTGATTGGAAAGTAGACAGCTTGGGGAAAGACTCTTCCAACCTGCAGGAAATATCCATGACAGAACCATGAACGTGCTTGCAATCTCAACTGGACACCAGATTCAAAACCAGTTACCTTCCTCAAGCAGTAAGGCTGATCAGCACCTCTACCCACTAACTACCCCACCGACTATTTATCATTTCTTGTCAGTCACCCTATGTACAGATACTCCTGTGCCTAGTGTCACATTATGGATATACAATCTATGTATATAAGCTATCTTATGTATTTATGGTGCTTTTTTATTTCTGTGTGCTTTATCTTAATGTGTTTTTTTTGCACTGCATCAGATACAGATGAACAATTATTTTGTTCCCCTTTACACTCGTGTACCGGACATGATTTTAAACAATCTTGAATCTTGAAATAGGTCATAGAAATTCAGAGACAAGTTCCACTCAACTACAGCATTTTACAAAATGTGTAATAGTAAAGAAGCAAGTTGAACGGGATTACTGATGAGTCCGGAGTCCTTCTGCTTCATTTGCTGTTATTATGGAGATTCATAGGATATGATAATGCAGCTGCAGTCTGACAGATTTAGACTGCGAGGAAATAAGCCACTTGGCCCACTACATTCACTCTTCGCTGAAGATCAACATACGAAGGGGTGATTGATAAGTCCGTGGCCTAAGGTAGAAGGAGTCAATTTTAGAAAACCTAGCACACTACATGTACACACTTAGTCCAGCGGTCGTGGAGCATACAGATCCCTTCTTTGTAGAAGTGGTCCACAGCAGGGGTGATTGATAAGTTCATGGCCTAAGTTAGAAGGAGATGGGTTATTAACTTCAAACTTTCTGCATGATCACTCAAAGAGTTGAACTGCACGTGCATGTAACGAGAGCATCTTGGACCTCCAGGTGGTCCACTGCAGGGGTAATTGATAAGTTCATGGCCTAAGGTAGAAAGAGAGGAGTTATATAGCTCTCGTTACATGCACGTGCAGTTCAACTGTTCGAGTGAAAATGCAGAAAGTTTGAAGTTAATAACTCATCTCCTTCTACTTTAGGCCACGAACTTATCAATCACCCCTGCTGTGGACCACTTTCTGGAGGTCTAAGACGCCGACTTCGACAAGGAGGGATACATATGCTCCACGACTGCTGGACTAAGTGTGTAAATGTAGGAAAAATAAATGTGCTAGGTTTTCTAAAATTGACTACTTCTACCTTAGGCCATGAACTTATCAATCACCCCTCGTAGGTGCGCCTCAAGATTATGTGCACCATTGAGGACATCTACAAGAGGTAGTGGCATCCATTATTAATGACTCTCATCACCCAGGGAATGCCCTCTTCTCATTGCTGTCAACAGGGAGGAGGTAAACTTACACTCAATGTTTTGTGAACAGCTTCCTCCCCTTTGCCAACAGAGTTTTGAATGGGCCATGAACAATGAACACTACGTCACTATTTTGCTCTTTTTTTGCATTACTTATGTATAGTGTATATTCCTTATTGTAACTTATTATAATTTTTATAGTATTGCACTGTACTGCTGTTGCAAAAGAATACATTTCACAGCATATGTCATTGATAAAAAACCTGATCCTGATACCTCTGTACCAGTTATCCAGCATCCTTCTCGTTCTCCTCCATCAGATTTCTGAACGATCCATGAATCTATCAACACTACCTCGCTATTCTTCGTTTGCACTTCATAGAAGAATGGGGGATCCCATTGAAACCCATCAAATACTGAAAGGTTACAGGGAGAAGGCAGGAGAATGGGGTTGAGAGAGGAACATAAATCAGCCATGATTAAGTGGTGGAGCAGACCCCATGGGCCAATGGCCTAATTCTGCTCCCATGTCTTACGGACTTATTTTTTTTTTTAAATTGTAACTTTTGTTTGTTCTTATGTCTTGCACAACAAATTCCACAGCATGATAATAAACCTGATTCTGGCCCTGGGTGGAAATGACTATCCAAGAGCTGGAATGCAAGGGAGAACACTGTAGATATTTGAAGAGCTATTGCACTGTATTAAATCGGGATGGTTGGGCGGTCACATGAAATCACATTTCTCTCCAAACACCATTCGCAAATTACTGTACTGTTGCTGAAATTTGATGTTCCATCGCCCATCAACTTCAATAGACTGCATCCCATTAGTCTGTATCTTTTGAGTTAAATTCATGCCTTCGATAATAACATTACAAAAATAACTGAGACTGAGTAATGTTGTGTCAGCATTAATTGGTGAAATCCAGCCATCAAATTTCAGCACTATTTACTACGTGCCAAATAGCTGCACTCATGCAGATAATGAGGAAAAAAGAGAAAAGCATAATGACATCAACCAGTCCTTATATTAAGCCACAATTCCCAAAGGACTCAACACTACACTCTGGTTTTGCCTATTACAGGAGAATCTTGTGCACTGTTAATAGCAATAATGGTGCAAAATAGCCACTTAATGTACAAAGGTATCAGAATCAGCTTTAGTATCACTGGCCTATGTCGTGAAATTTGTTGTTACGCAGCAGCAGTCCACCACAATACATAATAATAAAAAATTCTATAAATTACAAGAGATATATATAAATTAAATTAAGTAGTGCAAAAAGAATGCAAAAAAAAGGGTGGGGTAGAATTCATGGGCTCATTGTCCATTTGGACATCTGATGGAGCTGTTCCTGTAACGTTGATTTTGTGTCTTCAGGTACGTCCTCCTTGATGGTAGCAATGAGAAGAGAGCCCCTCCTGGGTGATGAGGGTCGTTAATGATAGATGCCGCCTTCTCGAGCCTCCCGTACCTAATAAAGTGGTCACTGAGTGCATGTTTGTGGTCTTCTGCTGCTGTAGCCCATCCACTTCGAGGTTCGACGTGTTGTGTGTTCAGAGATGCTCTTCTGCACAACACAGTTGTAACATGTAGATATTTGAGTTACTGTCACCTTCCTGTCAGCTCAAACTAGTCTGGCCATTCTTCTCTGAACTCTCTCATTAACAAGGTGTTTTCACCCATAGAACTGCCGCTCACTGGATTTTTTTTTAAGTTTATCACACCATTCTCTATAAACTCTATAAGACTGTTATATGTGAAAAGTCTAGGAGATTAGCTGTTTTTGAGATACTCAAACCTTCTCGTCCAGCACCAACAAACATTCTACAGTCAAAGTCACTTCTGGATCACATTTCTCATGTGTGGTCTGAACAACTGAACCTCTTGACCGTGTTTGCATGCTTTTATGCAGAGTTGCTGCCACATGATTGGCTGACTAGCAGGTACATAGGTGTATCTAATAAAGTGGCCACTGATTGTAAATACTGGCAGTAACTTAAGAGTTTGCAGTTACTAATGAAGTGCTGAATTGTGCTGATAATTTTCCTGAATTATATCTCTCGTCCTGTTACCAAGAACAGTGACAATGAATAGACACATCTGCTAGAGGAAGTAACTACTCAGCTTCTTGCTCTTGCTCAGTCATTCAACGAAAAGTTAGAATATTAAAGCAGGTATGTAATGCTGAGGCTCTATAAGGCATCACCGGTCAGACCACACTTGTATTGTGAGCTGTTTGGGCTCCTTATCTAAGAAAGGAGAATGTCATATACAATAGTTCATCTCTGTGCGTGAACACACATCATAGTTCAAGAGTCTCTGATTTATTATCTTGTACATTATTGCACATTGCTATACTACTATTATATTATAGACAATAGACAATAGGTGCAGGAGTAGGCCATTCAGCCCTTCGAGCCAGCACCACCATTCACTGTGATCGTGGCTGATCATCCACAATCAGTACCCTTTTCCTGCCTTCTCCCCATATCCCTCCACTCCGCTATCTTTAAGAGCTCTATCTAACTATTATTATTACTAATTTTACATTATCATTATTCTGTATTTATTATTAGTTAAAAGTGTGTTTTTAAATATTGCTGCTGTAACTAAAGAATTTCCTACTCGGGATCATTAAAGTATTATTATTATTGTTATTTAGTTTAGAGATGAGGAGGAACTTATTCAGCCAGAGTGTGGTGAATCTGTGGAATTCGTCACCACTGACAGCTGTGGAGGCCAAGTCATTAGATATATTTAAAGCTGAAGTTGATAGGTATTTGATTAGTAAGGGTGTCGAAGGTTATGGGGAGAAGGCAGGAGAAAGGGGTTGAGAGGAATAACTCAGTGGAGCGGATTAGACGGGCTGAATGGCCTAATTCTTATGCTCTAAAATCACAACTCATCTGTATAACTACGGAGGCCAATCAGAATCAATGATCTCAGTTGTGAAAAGATATGAGAACAAGTTCTGGGGTTCCATCAGCCTGTGTGTAAAGTGCTCTCTCATTGGGCAGCTGAGCGGCACAACAGACAGAACTGTTGCCTCACGCAGCTCCAACAAAACCAGCTTCAATCCTGACCACAGGAGCTGTCCATGCGGAGCTTGCATGCTCTCTCTGCGACCCTGTGGTTTTCCCTCCCATGTGCAGGTTGGTAGGTTAACTGGTGACTGTAAAGTGGACCTACTGGACAGGGAAGTATCACGGACAGTCACACAGCACTGAAGCAGGCCCTTTGGCCCAACTGGTCAATGCTAACCACAATACCACATCGAAGGTAGTCCTAACTGATCACAATTGGTCTGTATCTGTAATGAAATAGCTATGGACAGAGGTGAACCCAAATGCAGAGTAGGTCTAGAATTCACTCAGACTTAGAATTGAAATAAACAAGACAAAAGCAAACGAAATCCAAAGGCAAATCACAAACAGTAATACGAGAAATAGAACTCCTACAATTGAGCACAGAATGCTCAGCCCGAGGCTGAGTACAGACTTTCCATGATTGAATACGGCAGACAGTAATTGGCAGCCTTAGTCTTAAAGGAGGAATGGTAGCTAACCATACTCGGGGGAATTGGATCACCAAAATCTGGATGCCTGCCACTGTTCAGTCAGGACCATGACAGCATCCCTTTCCTATCCACAATGTAACTTCCTTTGACCGTTTTTCCCATATACTTACCCAACCTTTGGATGAAAGAGTTGCTCCTCATATTCTGATTAAATTTCTCTCCTCTCACCTTAAACCTATGCTGACCAAAGTGCTGATCTGCTTGTTCCACTTACCCACATTCGCCCCATTACTCCTCTAACCCTTTCCTATCCATAAAGTTATTCAAGTGTCCCTTGAACATATTGGACCTACTTCAACCACTTTCTCAGTTCCATTACTCTCCACCTTCTCCACAAAGAAGTTACCCCTCAAGTGACTTTTACATTTTTCCCCTCTCACCGTAAAAGCATCACCTCCAGTACTTCGTTTCCTTTTGCTGGGGGGAAAAAAGACTGCGTGCATTGACACTATTATGCCCTATTGAAGTCAGTTTAGCACTTCTAAATTCAAACTACATTTATTAACAAGGTATGTATACGATATACAACCTTGAGATTTGTCTAACTGGCAGCCACAAAACAAAACCCAAGAGAGCCCATTAAAAAAAAGAGAGTCAAACACTCAATGCGCAGAAAAGAAAAACAAATTGTGCAAACAGTAAAAGTAAACAAATAACATTCAGAACTGAAGTTCACACAAATGAGTCGACAGTCACAAAGCCAGTCATCACTGTGGGTGATGCTGGAGCCCATCAGTTGAAAATCAGAATCAGGTTTAATATCACTGGTATATATCGCGAGTTTTGATGTTTTGCGGCAGCAATACATAACAAAAAATTATTATATATATTTAATATATTTAGATTAATATATATATTTAGATAAGTAGTGTAAAAAGAAAGCAAAAAAGAAAAACAAAGTGAGATAGTGCACCTGGGTTCATTGTCCATTCAGAACTCTAATGGCAGAGAGTAAGAAGCTGTCCCCTGACATTCCTCATTCTCTCATTACCAGTCCTGCTCCCTCAGCTGACATTCCCTTCCTCCCTATTTTCATCCCTCCACCCACCTCTTCCTCGACTGACATTCTTCCTCTGTTATGATGCCCCTCCTCCATGACATCCTCCCCCCAATAACCCCTCTCCTCCCACTGACGTCTCTCCCTCTGACTCGCGTCCCTCTTTCCCTCATAACAACTCTGTCCTTCACACCTCTTCTGAAACATGTGTTCAAGACACTTTTTGAGGCGACATTGTGGAACTTTTCACAAAATACTCTAGGATACTCAGAATAAGAACCAAATTCAGAATCAGAATCAGGTTTAATATCACTAGTGTATGTTGTGAAATACAGCGTTTTGCGGAAGCAGAAAATTACAATACATAATAAAAAGCTATAAATTACAATAAGATATATATATTAAATCAGTAGTGCAAAAACAAAAAAAAAAACTGAGGTAGTGTACATAGCTTCATTGTCCATTCAGAAATCTGATGCAGAGGGGAAGAAGCTGCTCCTAAAACATTGAGCATGTCTTTTTACACTAATTCAGTTTGGTCTGTTATACTTTGCACCATTCTGCTGTTTTGTCCTCGTTGCTGCGTTTATTGCTGTATTTACCATGACCATGTGTGATCCTTATTCTGTGAGTCTCATGCTAGCAAGGAATTTCATTTCACCCTAGGGTCTGTGTGTGTGTGTGTGTGTGTGTGTGTGTGTGTGTGTGTGTGTGTGTGTGTGTGGAAACTGAACCTGGACATACTTGGCTGATGAGGTTGAGGAGAAGTTTGCCCTCTGAGCCAACCAGGCAAGTCAGGAGCTGAGGAATCCAAGCAAGCCACTGAACAGGAGGCACGCCAATGCAGTACTTGTCCACAGCGTCTGCCAGCGTGTTCTTCTCATCGTCAAAACTCAGGAGCCAAAGGACCTGGGAAATGAGGGCATAAAAGAACTGAAGACTTAGAAGCAAATCAGGAGCATCTTCAAAGCCAAAGTATAATTTATTATCCAAGTACTTATATGTTACCATGTACCATCTCGAGATTCATTTTCTTGGGGGCTTTCACAGGATAATAAAGAAATACAATAGAATTTACGAAAAAAACTATAAACAACCATTGTGCAAAATAAGACAAATTATGTAAATAAAAAGAATAATACTGAGAACATGAGTTGTAAAGAATCCTTTAATTTGAGTCTGTAGGTTGTAGAATCAGTTCAGAGTTGAGGTTATCCATACCAGTTAGGAGCATGAGGGTAATAATGGTTCCTAGTGGTCTGGGACCTAAAGCACCTTTACTTCCTGCCCAAGGTACTAGTGAGAAGGGGGCATGGAATGGGTGGTGGGGGCCTTTGATGATGGACGTTGCTTTCTCATGGTAGTGCTCCTTGTAAATGTATTCAATGATCGGGAGAGCTTTGCCTGTGCTCAACTGGACTGTATCCACCACCTTCAATAGACTTTGACTTTCTCGGGTGTTGATCTTCACATACCAAAAATAAATACAATTCTGGAATGGAGTAGGAGGGTGGCTGTAGCTTCTCTTTGTTGGAGAGTACAGAACTTAGGATGTGGTCTCAGGAAAAAAGTACGATGAGGAGGAGAAATTTCTTGAAGGCAGAGAACCTTTAATTCCCTGTGCCACGAAGGAGTGGATACTCAACCAATGAATTTATTCAAGGTTGATTTTTAGGTAAGGATAGAAAACATGTGGATTGCCATTATGGAATGTAATTCAGACCCTTTGGTCCATCACGTCTATGCCATTCATGATGCCAATTTAATCTGTACATCTGCCTACTCTATCCCAAGACTGCTGTGCAAGTTGATAGGGTGCTTATGAAGGCGCATGAACTATCAGTCTTAATTAGCCAGGAGATTGAGCTCAAGAGTCAAGTGGTAAAGTTGCAGCTCTATAAAATCCTGGTTACACCACACTTGGAATAAATTTGTTATCAAAGTACACAGGTCACCATATACAACCCTCAGATTCATTTTCTTGTAGGTCTACTCAGTAAATCCAATAAACATAATAGAATGAGTGAAAGACCCCACCAATGGGGCAGACAACCAGTGTGCAAACCACCACAAACTGTGCAAATACAAAAAGATAATAACAATAGATAAATAAGCAATAATAGTTTGCATCTTGTTGTTTGATCGTTTGTGGTTTTTGTATTGCTATATTTACGCTCTATTCTTGGTTGGTGCAGCTGTAACGAAACCAATTTCCCTCGGGATTAATAAAGTATATCTATCTATCTATATATCAAAAACATGAGATGAAGAGTCATTAAAAATGAGATCATAGGTTGAGGGAACAGTTCAGTGGAGTGAAGTTATCCTCTTTGGTTCAAGAGCCTGATGGTTGAGGGGTAATTCCTGAGGGGTTGGTTCCTGAACCTGGTGGAGGGAATCCTGAGGCTCCTGTACCTTTTTCCTGATGGTAGTAGTGCGAAGAAAGAATGACCTAGGTGGTGTAGGTCCCTGATGACGGATGCTGCTTTCCTGCAACAATATTCCGTATAGATGTGCTCAATGGTGGGGATGGCTTTATTGAATATTGTATTTAATTCTGGTCGCCTCATTATAGAAACTTTGGAGTGGATGCAAAGATGAGAACTAGGATATGCCTGAAATGGAGAGTACGTATTATGAGGAAAGGCTGAGTGAGCTAGGGATTTTCTCTTTAGAGCAAAGGAGGATGAGAGGCAACTTGATACAAATGTAGGAGATTGTAAATGACATACATCAAGTGGACAGCCAGAGAACCTTTTCCCTCAGGGCAGAAACAGGTAATACCGGGAAGCATAATTTTTAAAGTGATTAGAGGAAAGTATAAGGGGAGGGATGTCAGAAGTAAGCTGCTTTTTTTTTTAAACAGAGTGTTGGGTATGTGAAATGTGCTGCCTAGGGTGGTGGTAGAGGCAGATACATTAGGGACATCTAAAGAAACTTGTGAATAGGCAAATGGATGATAGAAAAATGGAATGCTATGTGGGAGAGAAGGGTTAGATTGATCTTAGAGAACATTAAAATATCGGCACAACATTGCGGGCTGCAAGGCCTATGATGTGCGGAGGTGTTCTATGTTCAATGTATGATCTTACTCACTGGTTTATGTGAGTTTGGTTTATAGCCTGTTCTCCAGGATTTCAGTGGATGTTGTCCTCACCTTAGCTAGGTACTTCCTCGATTTGCTCTCATTCTGGTGTCGGCAGGCATGCAGGTAGCAGGTGATGGCCGACACACCAAGGTGAAGCTGCCTTTCTTTGACAAAGATGTTCTCCAGGTAGTCACCCCACATTGCCCAGGCTTTTACCAGCACATCGTGCATCTGAACGGCTGCGGAAAACGCTTTATTTGCTTCCTCAGACCTGTGTGAACAGAGCAAAAGCGAAAATAAGCACAGGCAAAATCCAAGGATGGAATTCCAAGCCCATGGCACTGCTGCTGAGATGAACTGAGGCTCTTAGTCAACGTTTACTCACTAAACATCTGGCAATAAAAATGAAAACTACAGCAAACTGTCAGGTCAGCAGAAAAGGTAATTGGCTGCAGTTGACCATCACTGCAGGACTTGTATGTGTCCAAGACAAAAAAGCGAGCAAGAAAAAATCATTGTGGACACTACCCACCCTGCAAATTGCCTTTTTGCAAAAGCTCCCTTCCGGTAAGCACTATAGGGCTATTAAAACAAAAACTTCACGCCATCTTAAAAGATTTTTCCCCCCAGGCAGTTAGTCTGATCAACCATTCTAATTACCTCCCCAACCCTCTCTATGTATTACCCACATCACTACACAGTACAGTAAACACTTTTCATAATGTTGTTTACATTTTAAATACATGCTGGTATCTATGTAGTCATGCACGTTTATTCCATATCCATACTTTAATCTCTAACTTTATATAATTCTTAATAATTGTTAAATGCTTTTTTGTTACATGTTGCACCCTGACCAACACACCAATTTATCTGGTAGACAAAGTTGACCATTGAGCTGATCTAAATTCTACATGCACTTGTCGATAGCTCTTGAGAAAGCACAAAGGGCCAGATTAGCTACTTTTTCAAAGGACTTGGAATAATGTATGCAATTCTGGTTGCTAATGCAAAAGGGAGAATCTGCACATTAGAGATTCTGCAGATGCTGGAAATCCAGAGCAACACATACAAAACATTAGAGTAATTCAGCAGATCAGGCTGCATCCATGGAAATGAACAAATAGTCAACGTTTTAACCAAGACCCTTCAAAGTTCGAGTACGTTTATTATCAAAGTATGTATATGTAACACCCTGGGAAAGGTTTCACTGCTAACGTAACTGTCTTTCTGTAGAAGCTGCATTTGGGTTATGGTTAGAGATAACGGGTGCTTTGGAATGTGAGCCATCCAATGAAGGGAGTGTGTTTTCATGTTGTGCGTCTGACACCGGTGTGAGCTGGGTCTTTGGCTTGGTGGGAGATGAAGGGAGAAGACACTGGAGAGAAGAGGTCATAGTTCTTGACCTGGAGCGGGGTCATGATCCGATGAAGGCTGGGGAGATCGAGGGAGGATCGACGGTGAAAACCGTGAGCTCCAACTTGTGCACATTAGATATCTATCATACAACCTTGAGATTTGTCTCCCTATGGGCAGCCACAAAACAAAGAAACCCAAAAGAGCCCATTAAAAAAAACGTCAAACACCCAATGTGCAGAGTGAAAAAAAACAAATCATGCAAACAATAAAAGCAAGCAAATAGTGTCCACAAAGAGTCTGTCCACAGACCCTTAGTTCAGTACAGAACAGAGTAAACATCATGAAGCAGCAAACTGAACTGGTCTGTCCCTTGCCTCGGGCCTCGATACCCTGAACTTTTCAATCTGGCCCGGCACCTAAATCGTCATCCAAACACTGGGTTCAGTCACTTTGATCACTGTGGGGCCTGGACCGCACCACCTCTATTCGGCCTGTACCCGAACCTTCTAATTTGGGAGAGTGTAACAGTTTCAGAGTGTGCAGAGAAGATTCACAGGGATGTTGACTGGATTGGAGGACTTTATTATGGGGAGAGGTTGGATATCATCCACAAAGGAGGCTGAGGGGAGACAGTAGGAACACTATTGGGCAGAATGGGCTGCATGTGGTGCAAACATGTGAAGGTTCTCCATAATGACTGTTTTATAGATTGCGATCCTGGGATGAGTCAGGATGTGAGGAAATGCCAGGGATATTAAGTTCAGTTGCAAATCTACCAGAAGCTCATGGAACAGAAGGAGTTCAAGGATCTGACTGTTTCCTGTACCACAGTTGTTTTAACCATTACATATGCCTTTGAGATATTACAATACAATTGCTTCTAGTGTTATTGTCATATGTACTGAGATGGAGTGAAAAACAGTGTGTTCTCCTCTATAGATGCTGCCTGACCTGCTGAGTTCCTCCAGTGTTTTGTGTGTGTGTTGCTCAAGAGTTTCAGGATCTGAACAATCTTGTGTCTTTAATTAATATTTAGTGCTTTTGCCTTTGACAACAGATGAGGTACATATTGTACTGATGCCTACCTCTTGTGTGAGGGTGGTTGAATATTTAGTAATGCAGCATCGCGGACATTCACCACCACAGAAAACAGCCACAAAAATAGGCCCCAACTTTACAAGACTCCCGCTTCAAATCACCATTTCAAAGCAAGGGCATGGGGTATCCAGAAGACTGACAGATGAATCGTGCTCCCTAGTGATTGTATACCATAGAAGGAGTTCAAGGACCTGAGCATACTGTTGGTATGGACAGGCCGCTGCACAGGACTGGATAAAGCTGCAGAGGGTTGTAGACCCAGCCACTCCATCATGGGGACCAGCCTCCCCAACATCCAGGACATCTTCAAATGGCGATACCTCAAGAAGGCATCACCCATCATTAAGGACCCCCACCACCAGGATGTGCCCTCTTCTCACTACTACAATCAGAGAGGAGGTACAGGAGCTGAAGATGTACACTCGAAGTTATAGGAGCAGCTTCTTCTCCTCCACCATCAGATTTCTGAATGGTCCATGAACACTAACTCTTTATTGTTGCTCTATTTTTGCACTACTTATCACTCACCTCTATAGCTCATATTCTCAATATTACTTATAACATATTTATCTTTATTTCTTTTTGCACTTGCAGTTTGTCTTATTTCGCACATTGATTGTTTATTCATCTCTGTGTGCAATTTTCACTGATTCTATTGTGTTTCTATCTACTGTGAATGCCCACAAGAAAATGAATCTCGAGATAGTATTTGTAATTTGATAATAAATTTACTTTGAATTTTTCACTTTTTAAAATATTTCTTATTGTACACTATGTAATTATTTTATGTCTTGCACTGTACTGCTGCCACAAAACAAGTTTCATGCCATATGTCAGTGACAGTAAACCTGATTCTGATCACAGTTTGAAGCCAGCTTGAGTGCATGAGGCAGGGAGTGGGGAAGAGGGGCAGATGAGACCAGAAATATCTAAATGGGCAAGGAAGGGGGAAAACGATACGGCATGAAGCTGAGGACCGTGAACCGCTGAATGTGGCTGCTGAGCAATGTGGTTTGTGAGCATGCTGCACTGTAGACTGAAAAATTTCCCAAGTGTTTATCTTGCACAAAGGCAAGTTTAAACAGTAACATGCCAGTGAGGCTCAGCAGGTGAGGCAGCAGAGAAAGAGGAATAACATTTCAGCTCCATCCCAAATCAGAACTAGAATGAAAAATCCTTGACTTTTAACTCTCCTCACGTAGCTGGGGAAGGGGCAGGTAAGATACAGAAGTTGTTAACTCTTCCCCTCCAGGCCAGAGAATCTAAAACCAGAGGACATAGGGTTCACATGAGACGAAAAAGATTTAAAAGGCACCTGAGTGGAGCTTTATCCCCTATGTCAGGGAGTCTAAAATTAGAGGTACAGGTCTAAGATGAGAGGAAAAAGAATTAAAATGGACCTGTGGGGAACTCAAAGGCCTGTTCCCTTGCTGTGTAGTGTGATGATATTTACTGGGTTATCCGATGAAAACATCCAACAATCTCTGGCTTAAGCCATAATCTAGTTGAATGATAGCCAGTGTGATTTCCCGATTCAATGTCGTAGAACAAAGAACAGTACAGCACAGCGACAGGCTTTTCAACCCACAATTTTGTACAGAATCAATTAAATTAGTAATCAAATAGCTAACTAATTTCTACTGCCCACACAATGTCCATATCCTTCCATTTTCCTCACCTTCACGTGCCTATCTAAACATCTCTTAAAGATCCCTAATATTTCTGCCTCTACCACCACCGCAGGCAGCGCATTACTGTCTTAACATCACTGCTTCAGATTTCTAGCACTGACCGTCTTGTGTAGTGGTTAAAGACTGCCTTTAGATTGCCAAAATTAAAAGTAAATGTGTTTACTCAAAGAATTATGCAGTCTAAAGGGGTGGAAGGAGATGTGTGCAGGAGAGAAACACAAGAAGTGAAGTGTCAATAAAAAGCAGGGGCACATTGTGAATTCTCCTTGACAATGTATAATTATCCACACATACAGGGCAGAGAAAAGCAGGGATGTACATTGCAGGCTTGGAACATCATACACTTGACAGCTCAACTCCGAGGCAAGGCAAGGAAATTGAGCTGGTCATCAAAGTGCACTCGCTTCAGTTGGGTGAGTATTGTCAGCTCCCAGCTGGAGCGCAGAGATGAAGCAGAGTTACAGATGCAAGGCTTCACACTGGGGAACAGGAGGGGGTGGAGAAAGAAAGGTTGCATTGAATTATCCTGCTGAGGCAGCACTCCATTAAGACCGTAAGACATAGGCGTAGAATTAGACCATTCAGCCCATCAGTTCCACCATTCCACCATGGCTGATTTATTATCTCTCTCACCCCACTCTCCTGCCTTCTCCCCATAACCTTTGGCACCCTGACTAATCAAGAACCTATCAACCTCCACTTTAAATACACTCAATGAACTGGCCACAACAACGTCTGTGGCATCAAATTCCACAGATTCACCACCCTCTGGCTATTCTAAAGGGATATCCTTCTATTCTGAGGCTGTGCCCTCTAGTCCTAGTCTCCTCCACTATAGGCAACATCATTTCTACATCCACTCAGCTGAGGCCTTCCAATATTTGATAGGTTTCAGTGAGATACCCCCTCATTCTTCTAAACCCCAGGAGCTATCAAATGCTCCTTCTATGTTAACTCTTTCATTTCCAGAATAATTCTCGTGATCCTCCTCTGAACCCTCTCCAATGCCAGCACATCCTTCCTTAGATAAGCAGCCCAAAACTTACTTGCTCCATTAACTGAAGGTGGAATATCAGCACTTGGGTGGAGGTGGGGGAGTGGGGAGAGGGATCAGAGTGTTGGTAGCCCATATTCCCTTCTTATTCAAATATGGAAGGATATGAAGCACTTCCTTGTCCCCCAGCTAAGCTTAAACATTAGCTTTATTTGTCTCAGGTACATCAAAGCATACAATCCACAAGTCTTGCCATGCTTCTGTTGTCAAAGTAGCATGTTCACGATTCACTAACCCTGGTATGTATGTTTTTGGAATGCAGGGGGAAACCAGAACACCTGGAGGTAACTCACAAGGTCATTGGGAGATCATGTAAATTGTGAACAGCAGTAGGAATTAAACCCCAATATTACAGACTGTGTTGTACAGTGCTGTGCTACCTGCTAGGATACCATGCCACCCCACTGAAAAGGATACAAGTAAATCCTGTCCCTTAAACCACTGGCCCACCAATATTTCTCTCCAAATCACAAAGTTAGGTCAAACAGTGAGTGAGACAAGAACCTTCATGGTAACCTTGAGGCACTGCCTCAAGAAAGCAACATCCATCGCCAACAGTCACACCGCCCAGGCCACACCATTTTCTCACAGACCATCAGGCAGGAGGTACAGAAATCCACAGTCCCATACCACCAAGTTCAAGAACAGTTACGTCCCTCCAGTACACAGAGAGATGTACAAATACACACATGCACATACATAGGCACACAGACACGCACACACTGCAAACAATGGCATTCTTTCTTTTAACAACATAGATTAAGTGGTGGCAGATTTTTTACATACTTGTTAATCTGAGCAAGAAACATTCCCTTCAAAGCGTAGAATTCTGCTGTCATCTCCTTGGTGAAGTACTTCAGGTTTGTCGATTCAATGACTTCCAAACCCTGCAGAGAAGAAAGTTGAACACTGAACTATTGATATTGAACACAGAACACTACTGCACAGTACTGACCCTTTGGTCCCCAATGTAGTGCCGACCTTTTAATATATTCCAAGATCAATCTAATCCTTCTCTCCTACATACCTTCTATCATCCATGTCCCTATCTAAGAGTTTCTTGCGTGTCCCTTATGTATCTGCCTCTACTACCACCCCAGAATGGACCTATTCGTAAAGTCCTAAACCAAATATTCTCACTGACCAACTGGGCAGTTAAATTAGTGGCCATATTTTAACTAGATTCTGAAGGCAGTGATTTACCTGACCATTTGTAACGAACCATAAAATCAACTATGCTCATCAATTATTGATTTTGCTGTGTTCTGATACAAATGTTTATAAATGTTTCCAATTCCCTCAAGTTAAACCCAAACACACTAATGGAGGCCACTTCTTTCAAATCATATCTACCAATACACACTATTGTAATTGAGGACCCAACTGAAAACCTTTCTTCACTTCTCACCTATGATTGTCACGACAGGACGACCCTCTGTTGGGTCACGAGTCCACCAGAGACAAAAGTCAAGGAGTCCAAAGTGGACCCTTAACTCAGAGAGGTAGACTGCCAGTCAGTCTGTATTCTCACATATTACGAAAGACTCACCCAAATCCCTACAGATCCTGACTGGTTGCTTCACAGTCTGGTATGGGAGCTCCAATGCCCACCATCCCAGGATTGCAGGAAGCTGCAGAGGGCTGTAGACCCAGCTGGCTCCATCAGGCGCACAACCGCGGGCAACTTTAAGAGGTGGGGCCTCAAGGCAGCGGCACACATCACTAAGGACCCTCACTATCTGGGACATGCCCTCTTCTTGTTATTATCATCAGGGAGATGATACAGGAGCCTGAAGGCCCACACTCAATGATTCAGAAACAGCTCCTTTCCCTCCACTACCAGAATTCTAGAGTCCACAAACCCCATCTTGTTATTCCTTTATTTGTGCTACTTATCGACTTTGTAATTAAGAGTTTTTGTCATCATACTACTGCTGCAAAACAACAAACTTCACATGTAAGCCCTTAAGAAACAGAAGAAGAATCAGACAAATCAACCCATCGAATCTGCTGTGCCGCACAATCATGGCTAATTTATTATCCCTCTCAACCCCATTCTTCTCATAACCTTTGACGCCCTTACTAATCGAGAACTTATTAACTTCGGTTTTAAGTATACCCAATGACTTGGTAGCCTCAGCCTACCCTCTACACCCTGCTGATGAGTCTGCCTGACTTCCAACAGACACATTTCTAACTGAAAGAGAGTCTTGTCACTACCAACACACAGAGAACAGAGACACGAGGGATTCTGTAGATGCTGGAAATCCATAGCAACACACACACAGAATGCTGGAGGAATCCAGCAGGTCAGGCAGCATCTATAGTGGGGAATAAACTGTCACGGTTTTCGGCTGAGACCATAAGAACAGAATTAGGCTATTCGGCCCACCAAATCTGCTCCCCCATTCCAACATGGTTAATTCATTATTCTTCTCAACCCCATTCTCCTGCCTTCTCCCCATAACCTTTGACACCCTTAATAATCAAAAACTTATCACCTTCCACTTCACAAATACCCAATGACTTTGCCTCCACGACTGTCTGTGCCAATGAATTTCACAGATTTACCATCCAGTGACTCAAGAAATTCCTCCTCATCTCTGTTCAGTGATAATAAATGTCATTCTGAAGGAACTCATTATTAAATATCAGAAACATTTGACTGCTAGTTGGTCTCTCCTGCTGAAGGAAGATGTACGTGGAGGCGAGATACCATTATAAGCAATGATTGCCCACCTGCATGCATTCATTCTTGCCCATGACGCCCGCCTGCTGGAGATAGCATTTGACTTGTTGCCGGATCTTCTGGAAGCAGTCCACGATGGGCACGGTGGGAATGGTATGGATGCGGCTGAGGATATCGAGGGCCACGTTCACCAGGCCTTGCTTACGGGCGATCTTGCCATACTGGATTATGGCAGAGGCGGAAGCATGGACTCCTAGCATGGCGTTGTTGGAGTTGGGGTCATGCTGAGAGCTGTTCTCATAGGCCGCCACAATAGCTTTAAGAGGACAGAGAGAATTAAAACTGTACATTACTTTCAAATTTGAAGTAAAGTCACAGAGACAGGTGTTGACAGGTGAGATTATCATTAAATGAGCTCGTATATTGGTGATATAGACTCAATATTATAGAGTCATACAGCACTGAAACAGGTAATAGGCCCTTTTGCCCATTTAGTCCCATTTGCCCGCACTTCAACTAAAAATCCTGGATCAGATCATTTTGAAATATTTCAGTAGTGATTGAGAGCTGCTGGTGTACATTTACACATGAAAGATGAGTATTGTATTGCAATTCTCTTACTGACTTGGGCACAGGATGAACTGCTTGGCACTTGATAATATTAGTATAATAATTTCAGTCTGTAAGACATAGGAGCAAAATTAGGCATTTGGCCCATTGAATCTGCTCTGCCATTCTATCATGACCGATTTATTTTCCCTCTCAATCCATTCTCCTGCCTTCTCCTTGTAACCTTTGACATCCTTACTAATCAATAACCTATCAATATCCTCTTTTAATATACCCAATGAACTGGCCTCCACAGCCGCCTGTGGCAAGGAATTACACAAAATATTCTCTACTCCTTTCTCCCATTTTCCCTGCACGTAAAAGCTTATTCCTTTTTATCATCCTCCAGTTTTGATGAAAGGTTATCGACCTGAAACACTAACTTTTTCTCCCTCTACAGATGCTGCCTGACCACCTGAGGGTTTCCAGCATTGTATGTTTTAAAAAAAAAAATCCACCAATTTCAGCTTTCAAATTTTTAAGTGCTCTGGAATATTGGAACTTTTAAGGAAACTGAATTGGTCTTTGAGCACTCAATGACTTTAACACATTCATCATCAATGGCATGGGTCGCTTTCCCTCTCAAAACTGAACAGGAATATCAGGAGCAATTCATAATCTGGATTCTGCAAATGCTGGAAATCTTGAGTAACACACACACAATGCTGAAGGAACTCAGCAGGTTAGGCAGCATCGATGGAGGGGAATAAACAGTTGCATTTCGAGCCGAAACCCTACACAGTCTAGAAATCTGATTCCCTCTAGTTTCAAAAAGATTGAAGAAAATCTTCATACAAAGTAAAAATAACAGCTTTACAGAAAAAATACCTTTTTTGTGACTCTCATGAGGCAGCGTAGCAATTAGCGCATTGCTTTACAGTGGCAGCAACTCGGGTTCAATCCCGTTTGTAAGTTCTCCCCATGACCGTGCGGGTTTCCTCTGGGTGCTCCAATTCCTCCCACATTCCGAAGACGTTCGGGTTAGTAGGTTAATTGGTCACGTGGGTGTAATTGGGCAGCACGGGTTCGCTGGGCCGGAAGGGCCTGTTACTGTGTTGTATTCATTGAGAGGATACTAATGTCTCTGACAAAGTCTCTTTACAGCTCATTCCCAAATAATCTTGAACTGAATGGCTTGCTCAGAGATCACTTAAAAGTCAGCCACACAGTCACAGAGCTACATGTACAGTATATGAGTAAACTAGGTTAGTTTTTAACAACAGTCCCATAGCTCTATTGCCATTACATACACAAGTTAGTTCTTTCTGACTAACTTAAAGTGAATTTAAGTCCCCAGATGCTCTGGGAGGAATTTGAACACATCACCAGATAAGCAGTCAGATGCGCCTAGATACTAATTTCATTACTGTGCTTTTGTACCCCGAATTACCAGTACCCTTAATTAATTAAATTACATTAACTTAAGCACATGCTGATGTACCCTGAATTCAGAAATCTGCAAATTTAACCAGCTCATTTAAAGGCTCCATTGGCAGGTGCACCACACACAGAACATCTTAATCTTATAAATATATTCGCAGAGAGGAATAGTTTCACACACACAATCAGTTTAAGGTGCAGCCAGGTTTTACTTGGTAGGCAGTGATTTCTGAGAGTTTACACAAACACTTGAATGAGCTAAAACTCAAAGTCGCTTTGATTTTGTTTTACAAACTCGTTTGTTCCCTACCTGGTCTGCGTTTTGTATCTGCTGCAGTGGGTCCCACTGAAATGAATGGAAATGTGAAAAGTAGAAAATTTCCCAGAGTGTGCTATGGACAAAGTCTATTCAGTTACAGCTTCTAATCTCACTGTTTTACTGAATAAAAAAATCCCTTTGCATGAAAAGGAACCAGTAACCCCCTATTGAAATTCAACTTGCAGAGAAAATGATGCATTGAACAAAAGAGGCTATTCATATTCTCAGCAACATTCCTCAATTCCACTTGATCGGCTGCTGGTCTGCATCTCATCTCAGTCTACCAGGCTTTATTCCATAACCCTTCTCTTACATTAACACACCAATTCCCTTTTTTTTTGAAGCTTTCAATTGACATCCACCTCAGCAGTCTGGAGATCCTCTCCATAGATGCCTCAAGAGCTGTTGAGTTCCTCCAGCATTTTGTCTGGGTAGCCTCTAAACTCACATCGATCTCTCTAACCTTTGGTAGTTTCTTCCCTTTCACTCTTTTTCCATTCCCAGATTGGTTCTCCTCTTAACTTCTCTCTTCTCCCACCTACCCATCTCCTTCACTGTCCCTTCCTTCCATGGTCACCTATTCTCTCTTTTTCAATTCCTTTTTCTTCAGTCCTTTACCTCTCTCACCCATCACTTGCCAGCTTACTTCACCCGCCTTCCCCCTCACCTGGTCTCAATTACCACTTGCCAGCCTGTACTCCTCCCTCTTCCCCCTCACCTTCTTATTTCAGATTCTTCTTCCTTCCTTTCCAGTCCTGATGAAGGGTCCCAGCACAAAGCCTTGACAGCTCATTCCCCTCCATCGATCTACTTGAGTTCCTCCAGCATTCTGTGTGTGTTGCTTTGGGAGGATGAGTCACCTTACCTGGGGAGACTTTGTTTAAATTCACAATGCAACTTTCCCTCTTTCTGACTCACTAACAGGGTGCCACTGTAGTGTAGTGGTTAGCTCAATGCTATTACAGCTCGGAGAGACGGAGTCCAGAGTTCAATTCCAGTGTCCTCTGTAAGAAAGTTTGTATATTCTTCCCATGTCTACGCGGGCTTTCTCCGGGTGCTCCAGTTTCCTCCCACAGTCCAAAGACTTACCAGTTAATAGATTAGTTGGTCATTGTAAATTGTCCTGTGATGAGGCTAGGGTGAAAGCTATGGGTTGCTGGCCGGCATGGCTCAGTGGGCTGGAAGGGCCTCTTCTACACCATATCATTAAAGACCCCTCACACCCTCTCCATGAACTGTTTGTTCTTCTGCCATCAGGCAAACATTACAGGAGCATCAAAACTAAAACCACAAGGCTACTAAACAGCTTCCTCCCACAGGCAGTCAGACTGCTAAATAGCTGCTCTATCTGACTCTGCTTTGGACACTTTTAACTTGCACTAGACACTTATAACTGATTTTAACTGACATGTGGCTGTTATGTTTTACTATTTATTATGTTTATTATTTAATGTTGCGTTTGTTATGTTATGATTGCGTTGCCCCTGGGAAACGCTGTCTCATTCTGCCCTGCAGAGCTGATGTACGGTTAGAATGACAATAAAGGTTTTTTTTGAATCTTGAATATCACTTAAAAAATATATATAAATAAATAAGCTGTCCCAAACCCCTCAGTCTTTGAGCTATCCTTTCTGTATTAAAAGAGCCTCAAACATCACCTCCGCTATTAACTTCTGCATCTGCCAGACTTACAACTTTCTCATTTCTAATCCAGCAGCCACCCCATCCTCTCCAATTTGGAATCCGGAGCCAGAGTTATCCAATTGTCAAAATAGTTTATTATTCACGTGTACAGTGAAAATCTTGCTTACTGTCCATGCATATCTATTCATTACAATGTTACACTGAGGCAGTACAAGAGAGAACGGTAACAGAGAGCAGAATAAAGTGCAACAGTTACAGAGAAAGTGCAGTGCAGGCAGACAATAAGGTGCAAGGTCATGATGAGGTATATTGTAAGGTCAAGCATGTTAGGGCAATAGTGGTTAGCATAACGCTTTACATCGCCAGCTTCAATTCCCACCAAAATGTAAGGAGTTTGTATGTTCACACTGTGTCTGCAGGAGTTTCCTTTGGTTGCCCTGGTTTCCTCCCACATCCCAAAAAGGGTTAGGGTTAGTGAGTTGTGGGCATGCTGGTTTGGCCCCTGAAGTGTGGTGACACTTGTGGGCAGCCCCTAGCATATCCTCAGACTGTGTTGGTCACTGACACAATGACACATTTCACCGTATGCCTCAATGGTTCAATATACGTGTGAGAAATAAAACTAAATTTTAGGCAACACTCTGACTCCATAAGGCAGAGACAGAGGATAGTTCATTTTGACCGGTAGACAAAGGGACACATCCTGTGTAATCAGTAAGAGATTAAAGCCAAGTTTATTGCAGACGTGACAAATAAATCTAATCTTTTCCTTTCCAAGAGTTCACTGTAATGTACTAGGGAAACCTTTCAATAGCTTTATAACAGCAAGATAGTCAAGGAGAGAAAGAACCAAAATTTCACAATACTGATTCAATATACAAAGTGGTGCTGCATTCCTGAATAATTATGCCCCAAGCAAAATCAGAAGCTGCAGTACATTCAGTTCATATGTTTGCTCTGTCACAAAGGTGATCACCCTTTAGCAGCGCTCTGCTGGCAGTGAGCACTTGGGACACAAGAGGTCACAAGGAGCATTATATAAATGGAAGCCTCAGAGAAAGTCAAGCGTGACTGAATGCTGGAGGTCTCTTGGGTCAGATCACTCTTTATGGTTAAGCTGAGAACAGAACAAAGATGACTCCATCTCCTTCCAAAACATTAAACAGAATTTGAAAATCAAATTGATGCAGTCAAAAGAGCTATACAAACTGAATGAGCTACAGCAACATAGACCTTGTTCACGCTAAGTGTAGCTATTAATATCAAAATAACTGCAAAAATATCATCACCGCTTTATTCCTCTAAATTATTTTTAAAAATCCATTTACATTAAATCTGATGTGACTCTTTATAACACACATTAGAAATTAGGTATTACAGCTCCATCTTGGGTATGACTCTCCCTACCATTGTGGACACCTTCAAGAGGCAGCGGGTCATGAAGATGGCATCGATGACTGAAGACCCTGACTATCCAGGATATGCCCTCTTCTCATTACCACCATTGGGGAGATGGCACAAGAGCCTGAAGACCCACACTCCAAATGACTTGGAAGCAGCTTTTACCTCTCCGTTATCAGATGCCAGAACAGTCTGTGAACCCATAAATGTTAGCTATTTCTCTCTTTTTTTGCACTAATTTTTTTGTAATGTTGTATCTCCATTTAACTTCTGATCCTGAGGGTTTTCCAGGAGTCAAATATGATGAGTAGTCTTAATTCTAAGATTTCAGTTTATCTTAAAGTATCAAGCAAACTAAGTAATGAGCTAAGGAATGATGCTAAGAGGTGTAAGACAAAGGAATAAAGAAGCTAAGAAGCCAAGAAGGCGCTTCTGAAAATCCCTCACTTTTAGAGATAAGACAAAGAAAATTTCATAGATAGGATTGAATTAATAGGCTACGTAATTAAAACAATTACATCACAAGAGTAATGTGCTAATACTGCGCCAATTAAAAATGAGAAAGGTGATAAATCTAGTTTAGCTGCTTTCTGCCAGTGAATGTGAAAAAGTACAGATCTTATAAATAGTATTATTTAAAAAAAAGTGATTTCCAACAGTAAATTATAGTAAAAATTACTGCACTGTACAGCTGCCGTAAACCAAGAAATTTCACGTCATCAAATCAGTGATAATAAACCTGATCTTGATATAAGATTTCATCGGTTCTTTAAAAGTGCGTTCAATTAATTAAGCAAAATGTCATAAAATGTGGAATAACAATTTGCATTACAAAGCTGCAACCTAAGTTTTTATTTTTGAAATGATTTACTAACCACAGCGAAGGAGCTTCTTCCTCTCCATCAGATTTTCGGAACAATTCATGAACACTAGCTAATTATCCATTTTATTTTGCACTAATTGGTCGACAAAATTTTGGTATACAAAATTATGTGGAATACAGATAGGATACATGCATGCAGGTTTTTTCCACCGAGGTTGGGTGAGACTAGATTAGGTCACGGGTTAAGGGTGAAAGGTGAAATGTTTAAGGGAAACATGAGGGGGGGGGACTTCTTCACTCAGACTGTGGATTGCACTGCCAGCGCAAGTGTAGGTGTGGGTTCGATTTCAACATTTAAGAGAAATTTGGATAGATAAGTGGAAGGGTATGGAAGGCTATGTTCTGGCTGCAGATTGATGGGACTAGGCAAATAGCATGGCACAGACTAGATGGACTGAAGAGCCTGTTTCTGTGCCGTAGTGTTCCATGACTCTATAACTGTGGCGACCCACTTTCCAGCACACTTGAACCAGCTCACAAAACAGCGTGCACCGGCAGAGAGGCCGGCCCCAAAAAGGGCGCCAGGCCATCTTCACCAGCAGGGGAAAAATCCTGCATGCGGAAAGGGTCTATGAATATGCATTCCTCACAGCAGTCCCGCCCGGGGACACCGCTACATAACCACCGTGTGTGTAGCACACCGCTACATAACCACTTCCTTCTTTTTTTAGCAACTGATAGCAATTTTCTGTCTCTGCACCATACTGTTGCAGAAAAACAACAAATTAATGAACCTAACTCTGATATTAGATATCATTAGAGGTAATCTTTTATTAATTAAACTAGATTCCTTAAGGTTCCTTAAGGTTGTTCTAGGTGGGGGTTGGTAACAGGGATAAGATCCCACTACCTATTAAATGCTCCCAATGACGTGGTTATCAGATGCTAGTTGAGATGCAAGTCCAGCTCCTGGCCTTCACAAGTGGACTAGCTACTAAGCCCGATCGGAACAGTTTCTGCTCACAGAAGAAGGGGCAAAGGTGGGTTACTGGCACCTTAAAACCAGTTACTTCGAGCAGATGGGGCTCATCAGCCGTGGTTGGCAGCTCACCTACGAGAAGGAAACTTCTGATCTCAAACTTGCGCTGCCTTGCGGCTGTACCTACTCGTGGTGAAGTTTTTGGGAATAAACCCCATGGGAAAACTCTGGAGCTGGAGTCCCTAAGGCAGTCCTACACTGAGTTCAATAATGACTGGCAACTCCTGCAACGCTGCTGGTGCCAAACTGTATCGGCCTTTTCTGTTCCTTTGGGTTCATCAGCTGCGTGGAGAGGGGGAGCTTGTTACTTGGGCAACAGCTTGCTCACCATATTGTACTTCTCTGGCTTGTGTATCTAGACAGCTAGAACGCAACATCCATGGTCGACCCTGACTGACACATATTTAAGTGGAATAACAACTTGCCTTATGAAGCTGCAAACCTATTTTTATTTTTGAAATTATTTAAAAATTACAGCGAAGCCTTTTGATTTATGTAGTACTGGTAACTGAATGAATGTCTCCCTCACCCATGAACAGGCTGTAAGGAAGGGAGTGGATGAACGCTGTGAACACGTTGAGTTGAATCATTCACAAACAGACAATCTGCCAGGAAATAATTTCGACTTGAACTCACGAGTGCCAACAGCACAGGAACAGGCCACCAGACTCAGCAGGTACATCAGCTGTTTCCTCCCGTCTTACTTCAATAGTCAGTTTTTGCAATGGGTATTTGCTCACATCAGCTCCAGGGCAGGTTAAAGCCACCTGCTACTCACAGACAATGTAAACGGTCTGGGAGAAGGAAAGCCTCGTCAGAAGGTGAAATGAGCTCATTTTTAATTAGTAGGCAGCATCGACGACCTGGGGTTATGTAGCCACGCCGAGGAACAGGAGCCAACCTTTCAACTCCTGAATCTCATCTCACCATTCAATTAGATAGTGACCCATCTGTGTTATGAAACCTGTTATTGCTTTACTCAAATGAAAACTATAATCATTCACTTTTGACATTTTCAGTCATTTTCCCAGCCCGGCCCACACTACAATAGGGTCAAGGGAACTTTTCACATTGCCACCCCACCTTGCAGGGAGGAGATGCTTCCGGCCATTCCCCCTCAGCCCTATGGCTCCATTGACTCACTTTCAAGGTCTAGGCATCTCATGTTCTCAATATTTATTGTTTGTTTATTTATTTATTATTATTTCTTTTTTTTTCCCTTTCATTTTGTATTTGCACAGTTTGTTGTCTTTTGCACACTGATTGATATGGTCTTTCATAGATTCTATCATGGTTATTGGATTTATTGAGTATGCCCACAATAAATGAATCTCAGGGTTGTATATGCTGATATATGTAGTTTGATAATAAATTTACTTTGAACTTTGACTTATGTATTTTCTCTTGATGTTGAGGACTTTCAACCCACTGAGACATGCCAGCTCAATGAAATGCTATGGTTCCCACTCTCCGTTCAGTTCTCTATAAGCTAATCATTGTTACCACTGGCTCCCTCCAACCCTCCCCCCACCCCAGTACTCTGAACCTTCCCTGAGGAACTTTGATAAAGGGCTTCGACCCAGAACACCGACCGAGTTCCTGTGTTTGTTGTAGAGGAACTTTGTTTCTCTCTGTCCCACCTCCAAACTCATTAATTACCTAAATCTGTAGTGCTCCCTGATAAAGGTTCCCCACCAGAAACGTCATCCTGATGAAGGGACTCGGTCTGAAATGTCGACTGTTTATTCCCCTCCATAGACGCTGCCCAACTTGCTGAGTTTCTCTAGCATTTTGGAATGTAGAACCTAACATCACAGTACAGGTCCTTTGGCTTAAGATGTTGTGCCAATCTTTTAATTTACTCAAAGATTAACCTAACCCTTCCCGAGCACATAGCCATCCTTTTTTCTTTCATCTCCTAAATGTTCCCAATGTATCTGCCTCTACCACCACGCCCTGGCAGCAAGTTCCATGCAACTGTGTAAAAACCTTTTTACACCCCTCCGATACTTCCCTCCAATCATTTTCAAATTATCCCCCTTGTCTCAGCCATTTTGCCACTGGGGAAAAAATGCTGGCTGTCCACTGTTGTGCTCAAGATTTCCGGCATCTGTTTAATCTCTTGTGTTTATAAATTACCTGAAGCATTTTGCATACTTCACTCTTTGATCTAACACGAGTGAATACCAAATAGTGCTCATGCAACTGCCCCCCCTTTGGAAACCATCCTGTTTACTTTTCATATCTTTAGTGACCATTCCACAGGACAGAGAAACTGAACATAGAAAACCATCCCTGTTACTGAAATTCTCACACCTCACTGCAGTCCAGGTCTGGTGGTTGGATGCCCAGAGGTGGCTTGTCCTGGGAACGGAGACCTGTCAGTGTGTGTGGGTGGGTGGGAGGATGGGAAAGAAGCTTGCTTTGCTGTTGTTGTTTTGTTCTGTTATTGCTGTTGTTGCCTGTGTTGTTCGGCTGAACACTGTTGACGCTGGAATGTGCGGTGACACTCGCAGGCTACCCCTCACTGCTCCTCAGGTTGTGCTGGTTGTTAACGCAAATGACACGTTTCACTGTATGTTTCAATGTACATGTGATACATAAACCTGAATCTTTTCTACACACACACACACACACACACACACGCACGCACGCACGCACGCACATACACATCTGTGCAGCAAACACAGAAATAACTGAGGACCCAAAAGCAAAATACTGCAGATTCTGAAGAGCTGAAATACTGTGGAAATACTCCACAGGCCAGGCAACAGCTTTGGAGAGTAAAAACAAGTTTATATTTCTAACCATCTCTGCTTCCCGGCTGCTGAATATTTCCAGCATTTTCCACTTTTATTATGAATGAGGCCCCACTGCATTAATCCCATTCAATTTGTCAGCTTGTAACATCAGGAGGAAGTCATGTGGTCCTGACAATGAGGCCCAACTGTCTGATCCCCATTTCCTTCAGTACCTATCAAACTCACGATCCACAGGTAACCTGTGACCAAGTATCAAGCCTTATTTATGAAGAAGATCCGGATTTCAATCATTACTGCGTATAAGACTTAAAAGTATGGGATTTTAATTTCTACAAGGCCCGGCCCACACATTCCAAGCCCCCTAACCAGCAGAAGCAGTTTTGCTCTTTTGGGATCTTCTGTTCCCCCTATGATCTATAAATCTTCAAATCAAATTACCTCAGAAGATCCAAAATACTTCTTTATTTTTATTAAGAGATATAGCATGGTGATAGGCTCTTTTGGCTCAACGAGCCATGCCACCCAATTACACCTATGTGACCAATTAGACCACTTACCCATACAGCTTTGGAACGTGGGAAGAAACCCGAGCACCACCTTCACCCCGGAAACCCACACAGTCACAGGAAGAACATATAAACTCCTTACAGGCAGTAGCGGGAATCGAACTTGGGTCACTGGCACCGTAAAGTGTTTCATCAACCGCTACACTACTGTGCCACTCCATATCAGGAGGAGTACCTTGATAGTGATGCTGTCTCCACATGAAGATGCTGCTCCAGTGAGAAAGGTCGTCAGACACGATGGGCAAACGATTTCTCCAAGTCTTCACCACCGTCTTCATGTCGTGCAAGCTAGTGTTCCTCCCCAGGTTAGCGGGCTGTAAACCAGCATTTATTTGTGCTGCTTCCTGCAGTTCGATGATTTGCTGAGCTGCCTGCAAGGTGAGCAAAATTCCATTAATCTTGGCTGGTAATGAAGCAATGCATCAAACTACAGGTGGTGAAGGGGAATCCATGGTAATAATAACAGCGTACATTACAAATGCTAACTGGTAATCTTAATCACAAACAAGCTCAGCATGAAAAGTGGCCCTTCAGCACAGCTGGTCAATACCGACCAAGATCGCTCCATTTGCCCACATTTGACCCATATCGTTCTAAACCATGGGTTCCCAACCTGGGGTCCATGGACTAGATCCTTCCCAGCTAAATGTTTTTTAATCCTATGCCCTCCAGCTTTTCAATAGCACCTTACTACCACCGAGGTCTCATCACTAGGACAGTGAGCTGTTTTACTGTTTACCTGTCCTGCGTACTTTACATGCACGTTGAATTATATTTTATTAAGTTATTTGTGGTAACATTTTGCTTAATGTGCTGTGTGTGATATATATATTGTGGGTGCACCATGGTCTGAAGGAATGTCGTTTCATTTAGTTGGATTAAATTAATTAATGGCTCCGTCTGTCTAAGTAGACAATGGATGCTCCCGGTAGTAATTTCTCTCCAGGGCACAGACCTGGGCAATGAATATGGAGATCCTGAGCTGCCCAGACATCAAGATCCCCCTCTCGGCCTCACGGATGTGGTCCAAAGGAATGCGAAGCAGTACATTTGGCATCAGCTTGGCTGCAGGAGCTGCCGGGAGGTGACGTGATACGTCATCCAACCGCCTTAGGGGCTCCACTCCGGATTTGTGTAGGGTTTACTCCTCAGCCTTCTCTTCTCCCGAAGATACCCACAAGGCAGTGGGATCCGTAACCCTGGATAGGGGCCCATTATCGGGTACTGTCAGCCGGAACCAGCTGAGCCCAGGACTTGTGTAAGTCAGGGTCGTCACGCCCTGTAGTAGTGACATATGGAGCCACTACCGACTACCCACATGGTTGTATATATGTACAGTAAGATACCAATAAACTTCAACTTGTATAAACTGTTATGGTTACAGAGAAAGTGCAGCACAGGGAGACAGTAAGGAGGTTCATGTGCAGCAATCATTACGTTGTCACGTACCGTAACAGAAAATAATCTTCTTCAGAGGGACACTGCTCTTTAAAACTAGAGTACTGGAGCACAAGGGGGCGAGGGTGATATTTTACTGTTCAGCAACTGAAGGTCACCTCAGTAAGGCTTGAATGAAGTACTACATGACACCAAGCTTCTGAGACAAGATAATAAACCGATTGAAGATTCTGCCAATCAGGGTTACAGTCTAAAAATTAGGATCAGGACCTTCAAGGACTAATTAGGAAAAACACTTCCACATAAAGAAGATAAAGGAAGCTTGAAACTCCCCCTTAGAAGCATCAATTGATGCTGGGTCAACTGTTAATGATAAATCCGAGATTGAAGGTTGGGGGAACTTAGTGTTTGGCCACAGATCAACTATGATTTTACCAAATGGGAACTAAATGGCCTGTTTCTTTGTTCTGATTTATTATATATCCACAATTCCGTTCCATTGCCTCGCAAATCACCCACTCAACACAGAGAGAAAAAAGAATTCTTAAGTACAAGATACAGTAATGCAGTGATAAATATCCCAGGAAATGGTGAGGGAGATGGAATAAAGAAAAATGAAAATAATCAGATAAACACATTGACATTTTCAAATCCCACAGTGATACGTTGGTAATATTTGGTTTATCGGAGAAGGTTAAGCAGCATTTTAGAATGGAACACACACAAAACGCTGGAGGAACCCAGCAGATCAGGCAACACCTAAGGAAATGAATAAACAGTTGGCGTTTCAGGACTGGAAAGAAGCCAGAATCAAAAGGTGGGGTTGGGAGGGACAAGGAGGATAGCTGGAAGCTGACAGGTGAAGCCAGGTGGCTGGGAAAAATAAAGGGCTGAAGAGGAAGGAATCTGACAGGAATGGAGAGTGGACCATGAAGAAAGGGATGCAGCAGAGGACCCAGGGGAGGTGATAGGCAGGTAAGAAGAAATTTTAGAACGGAACAGTTTTCACTCTCTCCCCTCCCACACACACACACACACACTCTCTCTCACACAACTGGCGGTAGGGAGTTTCTTTCTCTCTCTCTCCCCCCCGCCCACTGACACACATGCACACATTCACACACACAAATGGCTGTACGACATTGTTCTTTCTTGCTCTTTCTGACACACCCTCTCTCTCTCTCTCCACACCACTCACACAGTTGGTTGTAGGCAGTTTCTCTCTCTCTCACACACACACACATACACACACACACTCCCACACCTCCCACAGCTGACTGTGGGGAGTTCTCACCTGGAGCAACGGCGTGTGCACGTGTGACACAATGTGAGGGAGTCTCCGCCACTCCCGGATGGCCAGGCTACTGGCCATCTCCATCAGACGCTCTATGAAGTTGAGTTGCTGTTCTTCAGGGTGGCAGATTGCCAGGTAGCCTCGGTACATGTTAACTTTCCAGGCCATCTCCTTGGGGCAACTCAGCTCCACCTAAATGGGAATTAAATGGAACAGTCAGAAGCGGCTAGGGCGAATTCTGCCCCTTAGTGGCACGTAATATTGAGGGGCAGAGAGAAGCGGTAGTGGTGAAATTATAATGCGCGCACTCAGTATCACTTCATTAGTTACATCTGCTTGTTAATGCAACTATCTAACCATGAGGCAGCAACTCAATGCATAAAAGCATGCAGACATGGTCAAGAGGTTCTGTTGTTGTTCAGACCAAACATAAGAATGGAGAAGAAATGTAATCCAAGTGACTTTGACCATGAATAGAAAAAAAAATCCCAAAGAGTGGCAGTGCTGTGGGCAAAAGCGCCTTGTTGATGAGAGTGGTGGTCAGAGGAGAATGGGCAGACAGGTTCAAACTGACAAGGTGTTAGTAACTTAAATAATCACATGTTATGACATTGATGTGCAGAAAAAGCATCTCTGAATGGGCTAGGAACATACACTCAATGGCCACATCATAGGAGGGACCCAATAAAATGGCCACTAGGGTACTTCCTGACATACCATCCAGCGTAAGCTCAATCTTACTTGGGCAAGAGTAAAGTTTCCAGAGTGCTACAGAGGTGCAGTGGATAGAGTCGCCACCTCAGAGTTTCAGCGACCTGGGTTCAATTCCAGCCCCCTGCGCTGTCTCTGTGGAGTTTGTACCTTGCCCCTCAACTGCATGATCTCTGCGCCCCCACCCCACCCCGGGTGTGCCAGCTTGCCCTCACATCCCAAAGACGTCATTAGTAGTTTAAATGGCAGCTGTAAATTGCCCCCAGTGTGCAGGTGAGGGGAGAATTGTACGGAGAGTTGCCTCCAGTATGCAGGTGAGAGGGAAGAATCATGTGGGGAATTGCTCCTCACGGGCAGGTGAGGGGGAAAATCGCGTGGAGAGATTATGAGGAGGTGGGATAAGAGCGTAGAATTAAAATAAATGGGTGGTTGATGGTCCGCACAGACTTGATGAGTCAAATGGCCTGTGAAAATGTACAATGTAAAGCAGCTCCATCACTAATTTACTGAATATCTGAATGACATGGTCTGCTCATTTTACATTACTCAATGATAAAATTCCTCTTTAAACTGCAGGCCAATATTGTCGAGGAAAATCTCAAAAGCACAGATGTTACTCTTCCATCTTTGCCTTTCGGATTCCTCCTTCTTCAGCCCTTTACCTTTTCCAACTACCCTCTCCCAATCTCCTGCTACATCCACTCTTCCCACCCACCTGTCTACCCCCTCACCTATCACCAGTCAGCTTGTACTCCCCCTCCTCCCCACACCTTCTCATTCTGGCTTTTGCCCCCTTCCTTGCCAATCTTGGCCCAAAATATTGACTGTTTGTTCCTCTCAGTTGATGCTGTCTGACCCTCAACATTTTGTGTGTATTGCCCAAGATTTCCAGCATCTGCAGAACCTCTCGTGTTACAACTAATGTACTCTAACATCTTCCCAACCACTGAAGTCAGGCTGACTGGCCTACTACTTCCTTTCTTCTGCCTTCCTCCTGTTTTAAAGAGCGGAGTAACATTTACAATTTTCCAGTCCCCAGGGCCATATAGAATCTAGTGATTCTTGAAAGATCATTATTAATGCCTCCACAATCTCTTCAGCCACCTCCTTCAGAAAGCTGGGGTATAGTTCATCTGGTTCAGGTGACTTATCTACCTTCAGACCTTTCAGTTTCCCAAGCACCTTCTCCTTAGTAATAATAACTACCCTCATTTCTGCCCCTGTCACTCTCGAATTTCTGGCATACTGCTAGTGTCTTCCACAGTGAAGGCTGACATAAAATACTTATAAAGTTCTTCCACCCTTTCCTTGTCCCCCATTACCTCTCCATTTCCAGTATCTGCAGAATCCCTTGTGTTTCTAGTTGAGTAAATTAGTCCTATCACACAAAAGCAACAGCATCCAGCTACTCAAACACATAATGGTCTCTCAAAACCAGGAAGGGTTTTGATGGAGCTGATCCCACTGGCAGGGAGGATGAGTAACAGAGAGGAGGGATACAAGATCATTATCAAATGAAACTAGGGCATTGAGGAGTTTGGTTGAAAATTTTTTGTGCACATTTCATGCACTAACCAACTGGCAGGCTGAAGCAGATTCATTAACAAAACTTAAAATGGAACAGAACATACATATGCTAAAGAAAAACTGCAAGGACCAACTAGAATGAAGATGCTGAGCGTCATGTTACAGTAGATGTGGGGAGAATGTTTCCCTTGTGGAAGAAACAGGAACAAGGAACCACCCTTTGAAAATCAGAGGTCACCATGAGATGAGGCAGAATTATTTTTCTCTGGTCTTTCTATAGAATATTATTTGTAAAACACAGACCATACAACAGTACAGCACAGCCACAATGTTCTGCAAACATTCTAACCTACTCTAAGATCAATCTAACCCTTCCCTCCTACATAAGCCTCCATTTTTCTATCATCTATGTGCCTTTTTAAGAGTCCCTTTAATGCCACTAATGTATCTGCCTCTACCACCACCCCCAGCAGTGTGTTCTACACACCCACCACTCTCTGTGTAAAAAAAAAACTTACCTCAGACATCGCCTCTATATTTTCCTCCAAACACCTTGAAATTATCTCCTTTGGTATCAGGTTTTTTCACCCTGGGAAAAAGTCTCTGATTGTCCATTCCACCCATGCCCCTTGTCATTTTGTAAACTCTATGAAATTGCCTTTCCTCATCCCTCACTCCAAAGAGCAAAGCCCCAGCTCACTTAACCTATCCACGCTCTCCAATCCAGACAGCATCCGGGTAAATTTTCTCTGCACCCTCTCTAAAGTTTCCCCACTAACCTTTCTGAGGTTAGCTTTCTCGTTTCTGCCTCTCCTTCTGTATTACTCTGCTGTGAAGCTCTTTGAAAAGTGATAAAGATCAGCCTTATTTGTCACACATACCGAAACATACAGTGAAATACGGCATTTGCGTCAACAACCAACACAGTCCAAGAGTGTGCTGGAGGCAGCCCGTGAGTGTCGCATTACTTCCAGCACCAACATAGCATTCCCACAACTTACTAACCCTAACCCATATGTGGGAGGAAACTGCAGCACTGGGAAGAAATCCACAGAGTGAAAGAATGAACATACAAAATCCTCACAGACAGAGGCAAGGTTTCAACCCCAATCCTACAACTACTGCTGAAATAGCATTATGCTAACCCCTATAATACACAATGCGAAGGAGGATGACAGGTGACTGGGAAGAGGTCTATATGATGATAAGAGGCATTGACAGAGTAGACAGCCAGAGACTTTTTCCTAGTGCAGAAATGGCCAATTTGAGAAGGCATAATTTCAAGGTGATTGTAGGCAAGCACAGGGGGATGTCAGTGGTAGTTCTTTTTTAACAGAGTGTGGTGGGTGCATGGAACGTGCTGGTAGATGAAGATACTTCAGAGACATTAAAGAGACTTTTAGATAGTCACATAGATGAAAAATGGAGGGCTACATAAGAAAAAAGAGTTAGGTTGGTCTTGGAGTAGGTTAAAAGGTCAACACAACATTGTGGGCTGAAGGGCCTGTACTGTGCTGTATTGTTTTATGATTTTCCTTTACTATCTCCCAAGCAGAAATATCTCCTAAATATATCACATTTCATTTTCTGAAATGGTGAGAACAGAGGGTCAAAACAACTAACTGTACTAGAAGGTCTTTATACCCTAGAGCGTAGAAGTTTGAGGGGGAGATTTGATAGAGGTCTACAAAATTATGGGGGTATAGATAGGACAAATGCAAGCAGGCTTTTTCCACTGACGTTATGGGAGACTAGAACTGGAGGTCACGGGTTAAGGGTAAAAGGTTAAATGTTTAAAGGGAATTTCTTCATTCAGAGGGTGGTAAGAGTATGCAATGAGCTGCTAGCTCAAGTGGTGGATACAGGGTCAATTTCAAAGATTCGAAGTACATTTATTATCAAATTTAACAGAAATCTGCTTAGGTACATGGATGGGAGGGGAATGGAAGGCTTTGTCCCGGTGCAGGTTGATTGGACTAGGCAGATTAATGGTTTGACATGGACTAGATAGGCCAAAGGGCCTGTTTCTGTGCTGTAGTGTTCTATGACCCTAAGGTGCATGAGAAAGGCAGATGTATATCGAACATCTTTCACCACTGCCTCCTTCTCTGGGTGACTGGCTGAATGTACTAATTCTCCTCAAACAAAAAGAACAGGCACTACTGGGTTAAGGCATTGTCACAAGAGAAATTTTAAATTACACCACAGGAAGGGCGCACAGATCTGTGACAGACTAAATTTAGAACCAAGGGAAGAGAGCTTAGTCTGTCTCTGGAGCATTACGCTTCAAGGTTCCACACACCAGACGCAGAGAGTAAGTCATGACGAATGAGTCCACATGTAGAGGCAGATGAGACACCCTGAATGCAAAATAATTTTCACTGAGACGTATCTGTGTTGCGCTTTTCAAAAGTGATCTCCTCACTAACTGGTTTGTGATAGTTCCTAATGAGTTCAGCTGTCTCACCACAACAGCGATAGGTAGTGCAGTGTTGTTGTACAAAGCTAGGTGCGCCATAGTAACAGAGTGGTTACAATCACTTCACAGCTCCAGTGATCACTGATCATGGTTCAATTCCCACCACTGTCTATAAGGAGTTTGCATGTTCTGCCCGTGCATTTCCTCCGGGTGCTCTGATTCCCTCTCACATTCCAAAGATGTACAGCTAAGAGTAGTAAGCTGTGGGCATGCTATTTTGGCGCTGGAAGCATGACAGCATTTGAGGGTCCATTTCTTGGGAGGAACGGTAGTATCGTGCAATTACAGCACCAGCAGTCAGGGTTCAATTCCCACCACTGTCGGTACATTCTCCCTGTGACTGGATGAGTTTTCCCGGGTGCTCCAGTTTCCTCCCACGTTCCAAAGACATGTGGCTTAGGGTGAATGAGTTGTTGGCATGCTACGTTGGCGTTGGAAGCATGGTGACACCTGCCTCTCACCCAGCACATTCTTGGATTGCGTTGATTGTTGTCGCAAAAGATACGTTACACTCTATGTTTCGATGTATGTCTGACAAATAAAGCTAATCTTCAACCTTATTTTATTGGAAGCATTGAGCTCCAACCTGGTGACCAGATCTCAGGAAGAATAGGATGGGGAGGTACCAGTGGCCGCAGATGCTGGAATCTGGAGCAACAAACTGCGGGAGGAACTCAGTGGATCGGTCAGCATTTGTGGAGGAAATTGCAGTTCAGATGAAGGGACTCAAACTGAAATATCAACTATCCATTTCCCTCTACGGATGCTGCCTGACCTGCTGAATTCCTCCAGAGCTTGTTTAATGGCCAAGAATAATAACTGGGGCTGAAAGGATCCACACTGACAACAAGTTGCGTAGACCTTACTTCCTGGGGTCAAGGAGGTTAAAGGATGATCAAGGTGGTCACGTGACTACAGGATTTACTCGGTCAGATGGAGAGAACTATTTTGTGTGTTAGGACTCCTGAATGAGAGGACATAACATCTTTCCTCATCGGTACTTAGCAAAGGCTGATCTGCCCATTGAATCCATGTCAGCAATGCTGTACATCCCATTCTCCCTCATTTCCTCAAGACCATAAAACATATTAGCCAGCTGGTGGTGCGGTATCATTGGCACCAGGCTTCAGGCTGAGAGGCCCTAGGTTCAAATCTGGCTGGCTCCTTGTGCGCTTTCCCCTCATGCTGGGTTGAGTGTTGAGCTAGCAACTTAGCCTTGTAAAACAGACAAACGCTAAAGACTGCTCCAAACAAGGCGCGGGGAGGAACTATAAGATGCAGAAGGAGGCCATCGAGACTGGTCTACCACTTGGTCATGGCCGATATCTTCTCTCTCTCCCTCTCCCTGTGATTATTTTGCCATGTACTTAATAACACTTACAATGCACGTCTTTGGGATGGAAGGACACCCAAACACCCAACAGAAACCATAGTTAAGGGAGATAACATGGTACCATGTCACCCCGCTGTTCAACGGCATATTTGGTAGTGCCAGAGACCAGTGTTCGATCCTGACCTCACATGCTGTCTGTGTGGAGTCTGCACGTTCTCTCTCTGACTTCTTCTTCACAAATCTCCACCCAGAGGTTCATAGGCTAATTGGCCATGGTAAATTGTGTGTAAGTGAGGGGTAGAATCTGAGGGGGAAAGTGGGGAGATTAGAACAATCAAGAATAATGGATTAGTGTAAATGGATGGTGATGGAAGATGCAGAGTTAAGAACATAAAACACTCTGCATGCTCCCTAGTGCTTCCACATCCTTCCTATAATGAGATGACCAGAAATGAACACAATACTCTAAGTGTGGTCCAACCAGTTTTTTAGAGCTGCAACATTACCTCGTGGCTCTTGAACTCAATCTCCCAACTATGTTAGCGCAATGCTTTTTCAGTTCAGGGTGTTGGTGTTTGGAGTTCACTTCCAACATCATCTATAAGTAAGGAGCTTGTAATTATGTGCACGTGGGTTTCTTCCAGGTCCTCCATTTCCTCCCACGTTCTAACCACGTACTGGTGAGAGGCAAATTGGCCATTGTAAATTGTCCTGTGACTATCATCATCATTATGTGCCATGTCATATGATATAGGTGTTCATTGTCTCATGACTGTGATGGTTCTTGGTTTGCCATTGCCTTCTTCTGGGCAGTGTCCTTATAAGGCACATGACCCCAGTCATTATCAATACTCTTCAGAGTTTGTTTGCCTGGCATCAGTGCTCACTTGTGATATGCACCAGCTGCTCATACAAGCATCCCATGGCTTCATGTGACCCTGATTCGGGGTGGGGGGCTAAGCAAGTGCTACACCTTGCTCAAGGGTGACCTGCAGGCTAGTAGAGGGAAGAAATGACATACACCTCCTTTGGTAAAGATGTATCTCCACCCTGCCAGCCAAGCTTGGGTTAAATAGGCAGGGTACTGGGCAGTGCGGCTTGTTGAACCAGAAGGCCCTGTTCCACACCATATCTCTTAAATAAATATAAATAAAATACATAATGAATGCCAACACACCATATCTCTTCATAACAAGCCTATTAAGTGCAAGCCACTTTGAGGGATCTATGAATGTGGACCCACAAACTCCTTCTGTTCCTCCACACTACTAAAAATCTTGCTATTAACTCAATATTTTCTGCTTTCAAATTTGACATTCCTAAGTGAATAACTTCACACTTTTCCGGGTTGAACTCCGTCTGCCATTTCTCAACCAGGCTCTGCAACTCATCAAATGTCCAATTGTAGCCTACAGCAACCTTTTACACTATGTAGCTGATGGGCTGTGGGACCTCCTTCCGAGCTGCATCTCTCTATGACATTAAAACTAAAGGCAAGGCCAGGTTGCCCCCATTCACAGAGGTTGGAGTATTTCTCATGCTCGTGGTGTACTGGTGGGATTCTGTGCCAATGTACTTTAGAATGAGGAGAGGCAGAGATAGGGTACTTTGTTTAAAACATTTCCCAATATGCTAATATCATTAGAAAGGTCAGCATTTAATGCCCACAAACCCAAGTGGGTACTAGTTCCACATTAGGTAAGGCTGAAAGATGAATTTTTAATAACAACAGTGCTTCTTTTAAAATTCCAGATCCATTTAATCACATACTGAGCTGCTCTGGTGGGATTTGAACTCATATCGCCAGGTCAAGAGGGTCCAGGTTTCTCGATACTAGTCCAGTAACTTAACCAGTGAGTTACCCAATCTTGCATGTACAGGAATGACTTTCCAACACAAACTATGAGATAATGGCAACATGAACTTTTTCTGAAACCAAATGAGGAATCTCCCAAAAACTCTAACAAATGTCTGTCTACAGCCGTACGTTGGAGAGCATTCTGACCGGTGTGGAGGATCACAGGAGGCTGTAGACTCAGCCAGATCCATCAGGCGCACAACACTCCCTAGTTTCAAAGGACATCTTCCAAAGGTAACTCTTCAAGGTCAAATCCATCATGAAGGGCCCTCACCATCCCGGACACACCCTCTTCTCATTACTCCCACCAGGGAGGAGGTACAGGACCCTGAAGACCCACATTCAACATTTTAGGAACAGCTTAATTCGCTCGGTCATAAGATTTCTGAATGGCCCATGGACCCACGAGTACTACCTCGCTATTCCTCTTTTTGTATTTTTTTAAAAACCTTAGCCTACACTCATTGGCCGCTTTATTAGGTGCACCTGTACAACTACTTGTTAATGCAAATTATGCGGCAGCGACTCAACGCATAAAAGCATGCAGACATAGTCAAGAGGTTCAGTTTTTTTTAGACCAAACAACAGAACAAGGAAGAAGTGTGATCTAAGTGGCTGTGACTGTGAAGTGATTGTTGGTGCCAGACAGGGTTGTTTGAGTATCTCAGAAACAGCCGAACTCCTGGAATTTTCACAGACAATGGTCCCTAGAGCTTACAGAGAATGGTATGAAAAACAAAAAAAAATTCTAGTGAGTGGCAGTCTTGTGGGCGAAAACTCCCTGTTAAAGACAGAGGTCAAAGGAGAATAGACAGACTGGTTCAAACTGACAGGAAGGTGACAGTAACTCAAATAATCACATGTTACTACAGTGGTGTGCAGAAGAGCATCTCTAACGCACAATACATCAAACCTTGAAGTGGATGGCCTACAGCAGCAGAAGACCACAAACATACACCCGTGGCCACTTTATTAGGTACAGGAGGTACCTATATTGTGGCTATTGAGTGTATCGTCTTACACTGTAGTGCTGCTAGTAAACAACAAATCTCACATCAGTGTTAATAAATCCTGATTCAGGAGCACACAACTGGAGACAAGGAGGCACGTGCCAGAAAGGTAACAAAGCACGCCTTAGTTTGATCAGAATTGTCTTTTTAGCAGCATACAACGCCTGCTCTCATCAGTTCCAGTAAAAGTAGGGTGAATGAAATATTAAACAGAAACAAGCTAATTCAATCCCAGATAAACAGAATAAACACCAATATAGCTTCGAGCCTTTCGTGCCAATCGGCTTCGTAACCTTGCTCTGAACTTCTTAATTTAGTTGTGAAAATGGAAAACAAAGAAAATAATACTTATTTACATCAGCCTGTAGTCAGTTAATAACACTGTGTACTGCTGCTGTTTATTGTCTCATTAACAAAGGCTGAAAAACATGCTCATTGGAAAAACCTGACTCATGCAAGCAAACACTCAGTAAATGGAGGAGAAACAGAGGGTCGATAATGCAATGCTGGAACCTGCCCGAATATTCCCAACACTGTGTTTTACTTACCACCAGATTTACTCACTCAAACACATGCTGCAAAACTCTCCCTGGAGGCCACAAAAGATCATATAGTCATAATAGTATCTTTGGGTGGCGGGGTGAAGATACATCTTAACCAAAGGAAGTGTAAGGTACTCCTTCTCTCCGTTAGCCTGCAGGTCACCCTTGGGCAAGGTGTAGCACCTGCCTAGACACAACCACCGGCCCCCCCACCCCAATCAGGGTCACATAAAGCCATGGGAGAAGGTCTGTAGAAAAATTTGCCAAAAATAGTCATGGTCATGAGACCAAGATCACCCACATCATATGACACAGCACATAATGAGAGAGTGAGTGAGTAATACCTTGTGAGGAAAGGTTGAGTGAACTAGGGCTTTAAAGTGGAATGTATAACACTACAGACAGAAACAGGCCTTCAGCTCACAACGTTGTGCAAGTTAATTAAATCAGTAATTAAATGCCTAACTAAACTAATACTTTCTGCCTACACAATGTCCATATCCCTTCCTTCCTCTGCACATTCACATCTCTATCTAAGAACTGCTTAAACTCCTCTATGTATCTGCCTCCACATTCAATGCACCCACCAGTCTGTGTAAAGAATACTTGCCCTTGCACACCTTCGTTGAACTTACTCATTCTCAGCTTAAATGCACGTCCCTAGTAATAGACAGTTTGACCCTGGAAAAAGTGATCAAAAACATTACAGAGGGCGGGAGGTTACCCTGCAGAAACTGTACTCAGTTTTCCCAACACCGGCATGGTGTTACAGATAACAAGTTGGTAACGAACAGACATTCACGCAATTATTCAAGGGCATTCACATAAATACAATCAATTTTCAGATGAGCAAACAGAACATCAGGGAGCACAACTCTCCTTTGTAGCGTACATCCAGGCAAGTGGGAAGACAATCACGTCAGCAGCACAGCGTTAATTATTCAACGGCTCAGAAGGTGTCAGTGATTTTCACCGCCAAGAGGATGAAAGGAAGCCTTGAAGACCAACTCACCCAATCCCAACTAAGCCAAGGCTGTCAGGAGAGCAAGAATGTCTCCTCCAAGATTCATAACCAGTCACCATTCTGTTTCTTAAACTCATCTGGATGTGCACCATGTGTATAATCCCAATGCCATACTGCAGGGTCTCTGAAACGACAGAGAAATCCACTCCAGTACTGAGCATCTGTTAGCCTGACTCGCTGCATCAATCATTAAGGACACTCGCCACGCAGGACGAGTCCTCTTCTCATAGCAAAGTCAGCGAGGAGGTAGAGGAGCCTGAAGAACCACATTCAACGTCTTAAAAACAGCTCCTTCTCCTCGGCCATCATGCGTCTGAATGGTCCATGAACACGCCCTCCTCTTGTGCCAAGATGAGGTCACCCACAGAGTGGAGGAGCAATACCTTATATTCTGATATTTTGTCCAGGAAGCCTCCCACTTGATGGTATTTATATTGATTTCTCCTTCTGGTGAACTATTCCTCCCCCGCCCCCCCCCCCCACCGCGTCGTCTCTATTCTCTGCTCTGACCCTTCACTTCTTCTCAGCTGCCTGTTATTTCCCCGTGTCCCCTCCTCTTTCCCTTCCTCCTATTGGTTACCACGCTTCTGGCACCGACATAGCATTTCTGCAACTTACTAACTCTAACCCGCACACCATTGTTGGATGTGGGAGGAAACCGGAGCACCTGGAGGGAACCCACGTGGTCACAGGGAGAACGTACAAACTCCTTACAGACAATGGCAGGAATTGAACCCTGATCTTCTGATCTCTGCCACTGTAAAATGTTACACTACCACTACGCTACCGTGCCACCCATGACATACTAAACGTCCTCAAACTCCTAATGAAGTACAGCCATTGGCATGCCTATTTTGTGATTGCATCAATATGAATACCAGGCAAGTCCTTACCGAAGGACAAAATGCATCCTTTAATCCCAAGGCAAGATATCATTTGAAACCATTGTCAAGCTGGAATCACAGGGGAGCTGCTGAACTGCACATGGTGCCACAGGGTAGGACTATCACTCAATACTGTATCGAGGACAAAGAGCTGACCACCAACTACTGGCCCTCACAGCTGGAAAGCAGGGTGAATAAAGAAAATGAAAGAAATCCCAGACATCAGGCAGCTATTCCATATTTCTGTGGCACATCTTCTGATAGCTGGTGCTGTAAAGTGCTACTCTAACCACCATGCTACCATAACACCCATGACAAACCAAATCTCCTCAAGCTCCTAATGAAATCAGAGACCAGCCACGAGGTGAGGCATCACCAACAGTCTGACAAAAGCAACAGTGAGGTAAGGAGGCTACAGTGCTTGAGTATGTATCACAGAACGGAGTATAGCACAGTACAGGCCCTTCAGCCAACATTATTGTGTCGACCTTTTAACCTACTCCAAGATTAATCCGACTCTTCCGACCTAAATAAGCCCCTATTTTTCTATCATCCACATACCTATCTACGAGTCTCTTAAATGTCCCAAAATGTATCTGCCTCTATCACCTTCCCTGACAGCGTGTTCCACACACCCAACACTCTTTGTGCAAAAAACCTACTCTGACATTCCATGTTATACTTTCGTCCAATCACTTTAAAATTATATACCCTCGTTTTAATCATTTTCGCCCAGGTAAAGTCTCTGGCTGCCCACTTTAACTATTCCTCTTAACATCTTATACACCTCTATCAAGTAATCTCTCATCCTCCACTCCAAAGAGAGAAGCCCTAGCTCACTCAACCTATCCTCATAAGAAAATGCTCTCTAATCTAGGCAGTGTCGTGGCAAATCTCCTCTGCACCTTAATTAAAGCTTCCAAGGGGAGAAAAAGAAAATGACTGGGGTAGGAAGGGTTTCTTGATTTTATTTTTTATTTATAAGAGATATAGCATGGTAACAAACTCTTCAGCTCTATGAACCTACGCTGGCCAATTTCACCCATGTGACCAATTAACCTACTAACCCATACATCTTTGGATTGTGGGAGGAAATTAGAGCACCTGGTGGAAACCCATGTGGTCTCAGGGAGAACATACAAACTCCTTGCAGACAGCAGTGAGGATTGAACGCAGGTCACTAGTGCTATAACAGCATTTTACTAACTGCTATGCTACCATCTTTTGTATCATGAAGAATTTTAAACCAGAAATGACTTGTAAACTCCACCATGGCCAATGCCAAGCCTGGCTGTGAATGGAGGAGGGTTGGGCAAGGGGCTAGCAACCCCTTCCTGTAGATACCCAGAGCTACAGAAACACCAGCAGCATCTCCAGAGACCTTCTCTCTGGGACAGGAAGGATCTTCAAAGATGGACTACACCTGGGCTAGACTGGCCCAGGACAGTGGACTCTGGCGAGCCACTGTTGGAGGTTAATGTCCCAATAGAGGTGATGGGCTTAAGGAGAAGAATGGGAGCGGGGCAAGGATAGAGAGTTGCCTACCTGCACCAGTGCTTCTTTCATAGCTGCCCAGTTAGAAACTCTCCAAGCACATTCCAGCACTAGGTATGGATTAACATGTCCTTTGGACTGGCCATACTCAGTCAGAGACTCCCATTGGTTTAGTTCCTTTGAGCAGCTGTTCAAGATGGAAAAGAATAATGACAGCTTCAGCCATGCACAGATTTAACAAATACCAATAATCCCAGACCTTCCAATTCACTGTAGTTAAGGTTAAGGAGAGAAAGCAGGAGAAAGGGGTTGAGAGGAAAAATAAATCAGTCATAATGGAATGGAGGAATAGTTTCGATGGGCCAAAAGGCCTAATTCTGCTCCTATGAATTATGGTCTAAGATCTTTATTCCAGTACCACCCTGATAAATCTTTTTGGCAAACACTCTACACGCTAGTGATCCACAAATGGACACAATAATCTAGGTGATAACTCATTTTGTGATTATCAAAAGGTCTCAGATAAGACTGTGATTGGAAGAGGGGGTGGACATTGCCTTGGCAATAGGCAAAACAATGGGAGGAGAGCATGCTTCCAGTAGGAACAGCATCTTTAAATTGCCCAGCACGGATGTTTAAAGACCTGGGGGAGAACGGAGTGGCCAAAATACCTACCGATTCCAATGGTCCTCCCACAGCTGGTACTCTGGAAATATGGCAGGCGAGGCGTTGTTTCGTTCATTCTCCTTCCTTGCTTTGTCCATGGCTTTCTCGTAGGTCTCCTGTGCCTTTTGAATTGCGCAAAACATCCTTGGTTACACAAGATTTCCAGTCGGAAAGCAACATTAAAAATATAATCGCTTGTCAGGATTAATAGCTGCTCTTTTGCACAGTTCACATCCAGAGAATTTTACAGCTAAGAGTACATAAAGTCTAAGGGCATCCATGCTTCACTCAAACCGAATACCACATTCTTCACCCAGAACAATCCTTCACCTCCATTCTCTGCATGTTTATCAAACCTACACTGCAGTTGCAAATGTGACAAAGTTTGTTCTGTGGCAAATAGTCCAGCTCAAGCTTGGAGTCAGTTACAATGTCATGCAGCAAGGAAACAGACCCTTCAGCCCCAGCTCTTTACACCAATAAAGATGTCCATCTAAGCTAGTTCCACTTGCTTGCATTTTATTTACTTATTTAGAGATACTGTATAGAACATGTCCTTCCGGCCCACCAAACCACTGGGCCCAGCAACTCTTGCCTAATCACAGGACAATTTATAATGACCAATTTACCTACTAACCAGTACGCCTTGGACAGTAGGAGAAAATGGGAGCACGTAAAAACTTTCTTACAGAAGATGTCAGAATTAAACTCCAAACTTTGACGCCCCGAGCTGTAATAGTGCTGTGCTAACTGCTACGTGACTGTAGCACATATCCATATAAACCTGTCCTATCCAAGTGACTTTTAAATGCTGTTAAAGTACCCGCTTCAATCATTTCCTCCAGCAGTTCATTCCATATACTTCGGGTGAAAGAGTTGTCCCTCAGATTCTTATTAAATCTTTCCCCTCTCACCTTAAGCCTATACCTTAGTTCGTGCTCACCCAACCCTGGGAAAAATTTTGCGTAGCTACCTACGAGTTTGCAGATGATACCACTATAGAGGATCGCATCTCAAATAGTGATTGAATTGGAGAACAGGATGGCGATAGAGAACTTAGTGTTGTGGTGTCATGACAATAACCTTTACCTCAATGACAGCAAAAGAGCTGGTCATTGACTTTAGAAAAGGGGGGTGAGGGCAGTGCACACGCTTCTGTCCACATCAACTGTGTTGAAATTAAAGGGTTGAGTCAATCACTTTACATACAGACACCTTTGTGCCTAGCGTCACTTTATGGACATTAAAATCAATGTATATAAACTATTTTATTTATTTATATCTTTTTAAAATTTTTGTGTTCTTTAACATTGTGTTTTTTTTTGTGCTGCATAAGATCTGGAGTAACAATTATTTTGTTCTCTTTTACACTTTTCTACTGGGAATGACGTTACTCAATCTCAAATCTGGAATCTCCTCACTCTTCAAGTTCCTAGACATGAACATCACCAAAAACCAGTCGTGCTCCAGTCACTTTGATGTCACGGCCCAGAAAGCTCACCACACCTCTACTTTGCTGTAAGGTCACCCCTCAGTTTCCTACACCAAGAATCAAGTTGTAGCTTGGCCCCAAAGTCCTGGTGACATCCTGATAAATCTTTACTGTATGCTTTCCATTTGTTTGTTATCTGTCCTCTAGCCTGCAAACAATAACAGAAATAAAGGTCCACCTGTGCCAACTCTGCCTGAGGGGACAACAACCAGCTCTCCCTGCTCAGAAATCCTCTTTGTTGCGTCCTGATTCCTCCTTTGATTGCCACGCCTTGATCATTGCAAATACTCTCCCTTCCTAAGGAAGGAGTTTGCCAAAAGGCAGCCAGAGATCGGCAGCAAGTCTGCAAAATCTGGGTTGCTTGCAGTCTTGGCATCATGGTAACACGGCAGTTCGCGCACTGCCTTAAAGCGCCAGTGAATAGGGTTCAATTCCTGCTATCGTCTGTAACAAGTTTGCATGTTCTGCCCTTGAATGCGTGGGTTTCTTCTAGCTGCTCCAGTTGACCCCCAGGTTCCACAGACATACAGGATAGGGTTAGTAAATTGTGGCCATGCCATGTTGATGCCACAAGCATAGCGACACTTGTAGGATGCCCTCAACTCAATGCTTGGGCTGTGTTGGTTGTGGACGCAAACATCATATTTCACTGTATGTTTCAATGTACATGTGACAAATACTGTAAATCTTTTTTTTTCCTGAACAGCTAAAGTGCAGCAGTAATCGCCACACACCTGATTGGTGGGGGGAATCCTAACGTCTCCTCCCACTTCAGCTAGTCTATCAGGGAACCACTTGAAGAAACCTGCACCCCGTGTGTATCACTTACTTCCCAAAGCAGTTATGAAAATGAGGTGGGAAATGCCTAGGCACAAGAGATTCTGCAGATACTGGAAATCCAGAGCAACATGCTCAGAAGGCTGGAGGTCAGCAGGTCAGGCAGTATCCATGGATGGTAATAAAAACAGTCGATGTTCTGGGCTGAGACGCTTCCTTCATCAGGACTGGAAAGGATGGGGAAAGATACCAGTAAAAGAAGGGGTTGGAGGGGAGGGATACAGGAATATAAGATGGCAAGTGATAGATCGGCAAAGCCAGGTGGAGGAATGGGTGGGTAGATTTGGGTGGTGGGGGGGGGGGAGAAATGAAGTGAAAAGCTGGGAAGTGACAAGTGGAAGAGGGAAAGGGCTAAGGAAGGAGGAATCTTACAGGAGAGGAGAGTGAATCTTGGGACAAAGGGAAGGAGGAGGGGGAACCAGATGGAGGTGATGGGCAGGCAGGAGAAGAGGAGGCTTAAGAGAGTAGACAGAATGAGAAATGGAAAACAAGACGAGGGAGGTGGGAGAAATCAATGTTCATGCCGTCCACTGGAGGTTACCCAGACAAAATATAAGGTGTTGCTCCTCCAAACTGTCTCATCATGGCAGTAGAGGACTGATGTGTCGGAATGAGAATGGGAAGATGAATTTAAATGGCAGGCCACTGGAATATCCCAGCTGTTGCAGTACACAGAATGTATAAGTCGGCTGAACAGACTGAAGGGCCTTGGCCTGAAAAGTTGTCTGTTTATTCCCCTTCAGATAAACCATGCCTGCCTCCTTGACTGATTGTCTGCTCTGCTTTGGCTGTGACCACAAATTTCCCACGAAAACTTTGCAAACCTAATCCGAATCATTGATATAGAAAGAGTTATTAATATGCATTAACTAGAGTTTAGAAAGCATTCACCGTGAAATGAAGGCAAGCAGGCAAATTGAATTGCTTGAGACAGACTGAATCCCAGGGCTCTTAGAGGAGTGCTACTGATGTACCTGCTCAAAGAAGCCATGCTGCTCGTAGGCAATTGCTGTAGCAGTCTCGGGGAACTTGCACCGCTTTTGCCAGAGACCAGCCCACATGTCCTCCTCCTGAAGTAAGGAGTACAGCTCTGCCAGCGAATCCAAAATTTCCTGCAAAGAAATTAAAGTCAATCACTCAAACACCTGCAGATGATGTAAATCCGAAATACAAACAGAAAATGCCAGAAGTCAGCCAGTCAAGCAACATCTGTGGAAGGAGGAACATTCAACGTTTCACCACAACTTGTCTACTTGACTCTACTGGGCCACTCAAAACCCCACCCACCCTGGACATTTTCTCTTTTTCCACAACTCTATTCGGACAGAAGATACAAAAGCCTGAAACCACATACCACCAGGCTCAAGGACAGCTTCTCCCTGATATTGTCAGACTACTGAATGTACCTTTGTACAATAAGATGGACTCATTGCCATAACACTCTCCCTCATTATAATCTTGCACCTTACTGTCTGCCTGCACTGCACTTTCTCTGTAACTGCTGTACTTTATTGTGTTTGTTTCTCCTTGTTCAACCTCAGTGCACTGTGCAATGGACAGGATGAGTTTTTCAGTACATGTGACAAAAATAAACCAATATACCTTCACTCAGAGGGTTTTGCGAATATGTACCCTGCTGTTGTAAGACTATTGAACAGTTCCTGCAGCTTCTACGTTCTCCCCATGACCATGTCAGTTTTCTCTGGGTGCTCCAGTTTCTTCCCACAGCCATAGATGTACCAGTTGGTAGGTGAATTGGTCAGTGTAAATTGTCCCATGATTAGAATAGGGTTAAACTGGGGGTCTTGCTGGGTGGCACTGCTCGAAGAGCGGGAGGGCTTATTCTGCGCTGTATCTCAATAAATAAATAAAAAACAAACAAGCAGAAGGCAGATTCTTGACCTCCCAATCTACCTCGTTATGGCCCTTGCACCTGTCTGCCTGTACTTTCTCTGTAACTGTAAAACTTTACTCTGTGTTCTGATATTGTTTTCCCTTGTACTACCTCAATGTACTGATGTGACAAATTGTACACAAATCAAATTTTCAAATGAACATCAGTACATACAACAATAATAAACCCACTTACCAAATTGTCCAATTTATTAAAAACTAAATGTACTTGCAAATTACTATACCACAGTGCTTAAGAGTTCAAGTAATTGGATAAAATAAGGTTTAGGAATAAATGTTTTTCAACCTAGTAAATCATGACAGGGAATTTACTAGGTTGAAAAGCATTTATTCCTGCAAATCTGCAAATCTTCAGAAGCACCCACAAAATTCTGGAGGAACTCAACACACCAAGCAGCATCTACAGTGGGGATTATACAGTTGACATTTCAGACCGAGACACTTCATCAGGTCAATCCTGATGAAGGTCTGAAGGATCACAGCATGAAATGTAGCACGAAATAGTGCTGAAGATGACGTAGCTGGTTTACAAACAGAGGCAATGTGTATTGAGGAAAGGCTATTGATAGGGCAAAATTGCATTCAACAGAATGAGTTGCAACGTAAAAGGAGGACAAAATCGAAAAGGGTGAATACAGGACTGAAGGTGTTATATTTGAATGTGCTGAAAGAAGATTACAGCTGGGAGTTTAATGTCCAAGGATATACATTGTATCAAAACGACAGGCAGGAAGGCAGAGGGGATGGCGTTGGTAAAAAAAAAAAAAAAATGAAATCAAATCGTTAGAAAGAGGTGATAAAGGGTCGGTAGGTGTTGAACCATTGTGGATAGGGCTAAGGAACTGCAAAAGTAAAAATACCCTGATGGAAGTTGTATATAGACCCCCTAACAGTAGTAAAGATGTGGTCTACAAATTACAATGGGAGATAGAAAATGCATGTCAAAAGGGCAATGTTACAATAGTTATGGGGGACTTCCATATGCATATAGATTGGGAAAAACAGGTTGGTGCTGGATTCCAGGAGAGAGAATTTCTAGAGTGCCTATGAGATGACTTTTTAGAGCAGCTTGGGGTTAAGCCCACTAGGGGATCAGCTATTCTGGATTGGGTGTTGTGCAATGAACCAGAATTGATTAGAGAGCTTAAGGTAAAAGAACCTTTAGGGGCAAGTAATCATAATATGATTGAATTCAGCCTAAATTTTGAGGAGAAGCTAAATGCAGGTGCATCAGTATTACAGTGGAGTAAAGGGAATTACAGAGGCATGAGAGAGGAATTGGGCAGAAATGATTGGAAAAGAACACTGGCAGGTTGACAGCAGATGAGCAATGTCTGGAATTTCTGGAAGCAAATCGGAAGGCACAGGATATATAAATCCCAAAGAGGAAGAAGTATTCTAAAGGAAAGAGGACACAATAATGGCTAATGAGAAAGTCAAAGCCAACATAAATGAGATCGGAGCTAAGAGGAAAATAAGAGGAAAAATCAGCCATAATGAAATGGCAGAGCAGACTCGACGGGTTGGATGGCATAATTCTGCTCCTATATTTTATGGTCTTATGAAACGTTGACTGTTTATTTCTCTCCATAGATGTTGTGTGACCTGCTGAGTTCATCCTGTATTTTGTGTGCATGCTTTTCAGTCCAATATGATTGCAATAACCCGTATCAGCTAGAACTTCTATAATAGTCCTGCAGAATATTCCACTCTGCTTCTTGCCTACTTTCCTTAGAAAGTGGGTGATGCATCTCTGGACCTCTATCCCAGAGGGTTACAGAGGCTGGATTATTGGAGGTATTTAAACAGATATACTTTTGAAAGAGCAGGGAACTGAGGGCTATGGGGAACTGGCACAGAAAAGATACCGCCCGGTGTAGATCAGCCACAATTGACAGGGCAAAACAGATGGTCGAATGGCCTACGCCTGTTCCTATGCCATTACTATTGCTTCTGCTGCCAGTATCCTTTGGGAAATGTATTCCAGGATACTCTGCATAAAACAGGTTCACTTCAGTTCTTAAACCAAATAGCAAAACCTTAATCATGACAGTTTAGCAACACTATAACCAACTTGACCACCGTGCACTAAAATGGACATTTCTTTTTGTTTCTAATAGTGTTTTCTTATAACAATTGCATATAATTTATGTTTAAATCTATGTTTTTCTTGTGAACACTGCCCACGTGACGCTGCTGCAAGTTAAGTTTTTCATTGTACCTACGCATACATTACCTGTGCATATGACAAACTCAACTAGACATGAACCCCAATCTTCCAGTCAAAGTAAATAAAACTTTATCTCTCTCCACCAGACCCATAACTCTGTTATGGAGTTAAGAGTGTTGATTAAAGATCACCTTTTTTGTCATATGTACATTGAAACACACAGTGAAATGTGTCGTTTGCGCCAGCGACCAACACAGTCTAAGATGCACTGCGGGGCAACCCTTAAGTGTCACCTTGCTTCTCGCGCCAACGTATTAACCCTAACACATATGTCTTTGGAATGTGGGAGGAAACTACAGCACATGGTGATGGGGAGAATGGACAAGCTCCTTAGAAAAAGCGGTTGAACTTGAACTGCAATCTTATGTTTGGTTCTGTAAAGTGTTACACTAACCGCTATGCCACCATGCCATCAGGGTAATGGACAGAGGACTGGAGTGGGAAATAACCATAAAAACCATCCAGGCAGACGGAATCTTCAACTTGTAATTCATTTGTGGCAACAATGGTGTGGTATGTTCCTTTTGCTAAGTTCTAAGTAAATTTATTATCAAAGTACATATATGTCACCACATACAACCCTCAGATTCATTTTCTTGGAGGCATTCACAGTAAATACAAAGTAACAACAGAATCAATGAAAGACCACACCAATCAAGACAAACAACCGATGTGCAAAAGACAACAAACTGTGCAAATCAAAAACAAAAGAAATAATAATTTTAAAAAAGTAATAAATATCAAGAATATGGTACGAAAGGTCCTTGAGAGTGAGTCCACAGATTGTGGGAACAGTTCAGTGATGGGGCGAGTCATGTTCATAGACAATTAAGGAATGGAATCTTGATCACGATTGAAACTAGAAAATTGTCTTGTTTCCTTTAGAGCAGTAAAGCCTAAAGAAAGATTTAATAGTTGATTGAAATAATTAATTTAGGAGCTATTAAACTGTTTCTCAACCTCATCTGCTCCAAGGAACACAACCCAAATTTCCTTGTGGCACCCGATATCCCCCCTCACTGATAAACCTTCATTAGACAACTAACTTCCCAAATATAAAAGCAGAATCATTGCCACAAATGAATTACAAATTCAAGGATTTTTCTGCTTGAAAAGTTTTCTGATTAAGTGTTTCTCACTACTTTAAATCACTGACAATTAACCACAAAATTCTGACTCCATAACGAACATTAGCAGCTTCAACAGCTACACTAGGGAGGTCAGTAATAGCAACAGTCTACTGGGAGTACTCAGCTGATCCAGCAGTATCAGTGCAAGGAAAGCAAATAGTCAGAGTCATAGAGCACTATCAACACAGAAACAGGCCATTTGGCCCATCAAGTCCATGTAGGCTGGTCTTCTGCCTAGTCCCATCTACCAGCATTCAGACCATTGCTCTCCACACCATTCTCATCCATTGCCTATCCAAACCTCTCTTATATGTTACAATTGAACCTACTTCCACCACTTCTGCTGGCAGCTCCTTCCACTCTCACCACCCTCTGAGTGAAGTTCTCACTCAGTTAAAAGCTTTCTTTACGAATTGTAGACATTAAGGGTTGAAAGCAGACATCAGGATCACTGAAAGAGTGAGAAGTTTCACCAGGTTGGAATGGCACATTTCTTCATTTGTTGTCAGTCCCTTCCTTGGCGGTTGCTATGGATGTGGACAGTGTGGAAGCCGTCAGGGCGTGTGATCGACTGAGGGTGAGAAAAAATACCAGTGGAACAGGGGAAGGAGAGAGCAACACACAGATTAAACGAGAACAGAGTGTGGAAGGGAAGAGAGGGAGACCACCTTCTGCCCACTGCTATCACAATGGTATCCACAAAAGCACGACTGGCCTAAAGACCATATATCTATCATGGCTGATTTATTATCTGTCTCAACCGCATTCTCCAGCCTGCTCCCCATATCCTTTGATATCCTGACTAAACAAGAACCTATCAACTTCTGCTTTAAATGTGTTGTCCTCCACAGTCGTATGTGGCAATGAATTACATAGATTCACTACTCTCTGGCTAAAGAAATTCCTCCTTGTCTCTGTTCTAAATGGACGTCCCTCTATTCTGAGATGTGCCCTCTGGTTCCAGGCTCTTCCACTACAGGAAATATCTCTCCACATCCACTTTTTCAAGATCTTTCAATGTTTAATAGGTTTCAATGAAATACCACCTCTCATTTTTCTGGACTTCAGTGAATACAGGCCCAGAAACATCAAACATTCCTTACATGTTAACCCTTTCATTTCCAAGATAATTTTCGCAAGCCTCCTCTGGATCCTCTCCAATGCCAGCATATCCTTTCTTTGATAAGGCAACCAGAACTGCTGACAATATTCCAAGTGTGGTCTGACCAATGCTCCAGAAAACATCAGCATTACATCCTTACTCTTATATTCTAGTCCTCTCTAAATGAATGGCAACATTGCATTTGTCTTCCTTACTACAGGCTCAATCTGCGAATTAAGGAAGCGAGAGGGAGTTGAATTTACCAGTGCTTTAAGAATCAGCCCCCAATGGTACCCAGAAAATCTTCATGATACTGTACAAGGAAAACGAACGGCAGGCTTTGTCCAAACATGAAGTGTGCACTTGGGAATGACACCAGCAACAGGTGAAACGAGGCAGCTTGCAGAAATTAGAGACACGGCTGTGTATTCAGACATAAATATCCTGCCAGAGGTACACAAACAATGCCGGTTTCCAGTTGCAACTTAAAGAACTGTAGACATTTCATTTCTGTTTTAAAAGCCCTGATGAGAGCACACCATCATTGTACATCTAATCATGGACTGGAGGAGTACAGGTCGACCACCTCAAATCCAGCTGCATTGGCTGTTAACGCAAATGTGGCATTTCACTGTATGTTTACATATACATGTGATAAATAAATAAATTTGAATCTGATTCTAATATAATCCCTCCCATCTCAGTCTGAAAGGAAACTAGATCCTGAAGTATACAAGAAATCCGGGTACAACCTACAGAAGGCTATTTTAAGGGCGATTTTGATTGAAGTTAGAAATGGAATCAGATCCATATCAGCTCTGACAGATTTTGCAGGCCATTATTTCCTACAAGGTGAAACGTAACCTCATGAATGACTGCGATGCTTCACTCCCAGGTGAGCTTATTGCTTTTCATGCACACTTCGAAAGGGAGAATAAAACTACAGCTGTATGAATCCCTGCAGCATCTGGTGACCTTGTGATTTGTCTTGGAGACCAACGTGAGAACATCTTTCGAGAGGGTGAACCCTTGCAAGGCGTCAGACCCTGACGGTATACCTGATACGGCTCTGAAAACCTGTGCCAACCAACTGTCAGGAGTGTTCAAAGACATCTTCAATTTCTCACTGCTGCAGCTGGAAATTCCTACCCGCTTCCAAAGGGTGACAATCATACCGATGCCTAAGAAGAGCAGGGTGATCTGCCTCATTGACTATCACCCAGTGGTACCAACACCTACTGCGATGAAGTGCTTTGAGAGGTTGATTGATCATGGCCAGAATCAACTCCCCCACTAAGCAAGGACTGGACCTGCTGCAGTTTGCCTATCACAATAATAGATCTACAGCAGATGCAATCTCACTGGCTCTCGCTCAGTCCTGGATCACACTGACAAAAGTAATGCCTAACTCAGGCTGCTGGTTACCTCAGTTCTAATCAACAAGCTCCAAGACGTGGATCTCTGCACGTTCTGCTGCAACTGGATCCTTGACTTCCTCACCATGAGCCCATACTCACTGCAGATTGGAAATACCATCTCCTCCTCACTGACAATCAACACTAGTGCACCTTAAGGATGCATGATTGGCTCACTTCTATGCTCTCTGCACACACAACTCCATGGCTAGGCACAGCTGAAAAGCCATCTATACACTTGTTGATGACAGCTACTGTTAGCAGAAATCCAGATGGTGACAAAGTGTACTGAAGTGAGATATATCAGCTGGCTGAGTGGTGTTCCAGCAACAACCTTGCACTCAATGTCTATAAGACCAAGAAATTGATTGTGGACTTCAGGAAGAGGAATTCGGGGGAAACACATCATAGAGGGATCAGCAATGGCTATATTTCACTAGGAGTTTGAGGAGATTTGGTGGGTTACCAAAGACTCACAAATTTCAACAGGTGTACTATGGAGAGTATTCTAACTGGTTGCATCACTGTCTGGTGTGGAGGGCACACTGCACAGGATCAGAAAACACTGCAGGAAGTTGTAAACTCAGCCAGCTCCATCATGGGCACTAGCCTCCCCACCATCGAGGTGATGCCTCAAGAAGGCCTCCATCATTAAGAACCCCCATTACCCAGGATATACCCGCTTCTCATTAGTATCATTAGGGAGGAGGTACTGGAGCCTGAAGACACACACTCAACAGTTCAGGAGCAGCTTCTTCTCCTCCACCATAAGATTTCTGAATGGACAATGAACATGAGTTCACTATTTATTTTTGCCCTTTTTTTGCATTATTTACTATATATATAAAATTGTAATTTATAGTTTTCTAAAAAATTATTATATATTGCAATGTACTGCTGGCACAAAACAACTAGTTTCATGACATACGCAGTGATATTAAACCTGATACTGATCAACACTCCTCAAACTCATTCAATTAAACACACCTCATTAATTAAGTTACTTGCCTAGTATCTCTCAGGTAGAGCTGCGAAACATTACCATCTGGCATCCCTCCTGTGAACTGCGTTGGTACATTTACTGCTTTAAATGAGTTCAAGTTATCCTTGCCGACTACGAGAGAAGCTCACCTGTGGTGGTGGAGTGATGCTCTCTTGCTCGTAGAACTCTGACGTTTGACGTGGTTTAATCTGAAGACTCAAGCCCTTTTCAAAAGCCTGGTGTTCCAGCATGAGTGTGGAGCGGAACCAGAGGTTGTGTGTCTTGCCCAGGTACTTGAGCACGCAGGGTCTGATGGAAATGTGGGGGACGCACTGGGACATTGCTTCAACAAAGCAGTTCAGGGCGCTTGGCTGGCAGTCCCTCTGTATCTGGTGGCTCCCACTGCACAGGAAAGGGCTTATTTCTCCCGCCAGTGCCTAAAACAGGGGAAGGAAATGTTTGGAAGTTTAAAATCAAAGACCTGCAGATGACAAAGAAATCTGGTATCAATAAAATGAAAATGCTGTAAATACTATCTGGGTAAGGCTGCATCTTTGAGAGGAGAAACAAGTATTAATTCAGGTCAAACAGTTGAACTGCTGAGGGTTTCCGGATTTTGGTTTTATTTTTATTTTGAGATGGAAAACGATAACAGGCCCTTCTGACCCAGTGAGCCCACACTGCCCAATTACAGACGTGACCAATTAACCTACCAACTCGTACACTTTTGAATGTGGGAGAAAACTGGTGCATCTGGAGGTAACCCATACAGTTATGAGACTGAGCTGACAGACAGTGAGGTAACCCATACAGTCATGGGCAGAAACTCCTTACAGACAGTGGCAAAACTGAATCCAGATCGCTGGCACTATAATAGCTTCACGCTATGCTACTGTGCTGCCCCCTGTAATTCAGAAATCATATTATAATGCATAATTAAAAAAATAAAAATTAAGTCTTAAATATACCTAATGAGGTAGCCTCTACTGCCTCCCTGGGCAGAGAATTCCATAGTTTCACTGCTCTCTGGAAAATGCTGTTCCTCCTCACCTCTGTCCTAAATCTACTCCCCTGTACCTTGAGGCTATGGACCCTAGTTCTAGTTCACCTACCAGTAGAAACAGCCTTCCATAGGACCACAAGACACAGGAGCAAAATTAGGTCATTCGGCCCATCTAGTCTGCTCCATCATTCCATTATGGCTGATTTATTTTCCCTCTCAACCCCATTCTCCTGCCTTGTCCCCATAACCTTTGACACGCTGACTAACTAAGAACCTGTCAACCTCCGCTTTAAATAAACTCAATGACTTGACCTCCACTGAATTCCACAGATTCACCACCCCCTGGCTAAAGAAATACCTCTTCATCTCTGTTTTAAATGGACATCCCTATCTAACCCCTTTCGTAAATTTTATATGTGTGGACTAGCAATAGGCAACTAGGGAATGAATGAAGAGACGGTTATTGTCAGGGGTAGGAGAAAAGGTCCACAGTTCAAAGTAAATTTATTATCAAAGTACGTATATGTTACTATACATTACCCTGAGATTCATTTTCTTGTAAGGAATTTTGTAAGAACAACGAAATACAATAGAATCAATGCAAAACCATACACAAAGACTGACAAACAATCAATGTATAAACAAAGACAAACGGTGTAAATACAAAAAATAATAATAATAGATAATAAATAAATAATACTGCGGACATGAGATACAGAGGCCCTGAAAGTGAGTCCATGGGTTATGGAATCAGTTCAGTACTGAGTCAGTTATCCACACTGCTGGCCCCAGGACAGATCTCTGAAAATGACACCATCAAGGTATTTAAGTTACTGAACCTCTCTACTTCCAATCCCCTAATGAGGACTAGATCATGGACCTCTGGCTCCTTCCTCCTGTAGTGGGTGGGACTCCAGAGCATCGGTGATTTGATAAGCTTTAAGATCTCCAGATGAAGTGCAGTAGGCTTGCAGGTAGCAGAACCTCCAACAGAGATTACCTTGGTTGACTAGCCTATTTTGTCCTGGTGGGTTGGATTCGCATCTTAGATCAGACTTGACCTGGATCTGTTTATTGAGCCAGTTTGCACTTTGGTTTATTTCACTATTTCTCTTCCATCAATCTGCCTGCAGCCAACCAACCAGAAAAGCAAGCACAAAACTCACATCTCTGATTGCAATTAATAATGAAGCTGTCTTTTCACTGAACAGAAAATCAAATGCAAAATGATTTTCGAAGAAATATTTGCACGAAATCTGTTAACTTGGAAAGGTGTTTTAACTTCTCCCCAGGGCAGCCAGCGAGATACCAACATCAGTTGCAAATCCTCACAACACTGATCTCGAGAGCCATCTCTCTACGGAACTGATAGTTGCAGTGAAGTGCTTCTTCCTCTGATGTCAAATTTGGATAAAGGATTATATCAAGGGATGAATACTAAATTGTTTCACAGCTCAGACTTGCTGCTGAGGCAAGCTGCCCTTGAAGCTGTGGCTGCTACTGTTTTCTAGGACCAAGGAAGATTGGAAAAACCTCTCGATGTCCACTCAGTAGCCACTTTATCAGCCATCTCCTGTACCTAATAAAGACGCCACTGAATGTATGTTCATGGTCTTCTGTTGCTGTAGCCCATCCGCTTCACGGTTCGATGTGTTGTGCATTCAGAGATGCTCTTCTGCACACCACTGTTGTAATGCATGGCTATTTCAGTTACTGTCACCCTCCTGTCAGTTTGAACCAGTCTGGCCATTCTCCTCTGACTACTCTCATAAACAAGGCATTTTTGTCCACAAAACCACAGCTTACTGGATGTTTTTGTTTTGTATTTTGCACCATTGTCTGTAACCTCTGGAGACTGTTGTGCGTGAAAATCCCAGGAAATCAGCAGTTTCTGAGATACTCAAACCATCCTGTTTGGCGCCAACAATCAAATCATGGTCAAAGTTAGATCACATTTCTACCCCATTCTAATGCTTGGTCTGAACAGCTGAACCTCTTGACCACATCTGCATACTTTTATGCACTGAGTTGCACCTGTATGATTGGCTGATTAAATACTTCCATTAACGAGCAGGTGTACCTAATAAACTGGCCACTAGGTGTAAAATGATCGTTGACATCAATGTTCTGACCTTGGAAGTGTGGAAAATGCTTTTTCTGTAGAATGACTGAGAAAAAAGCTGCTCAGAATGGAGAGTGCAGAGGGATCTTCTCGTGGTCCATGGGTACAGAGCAGTCTCAATATGTTATAATAGACAAACAGCTTAGGGTTTCAAGGTACATGTCCCAGTGTGATTAATTAATTAGAGAACAGAGTCTTCTCCCTTTCTTTATTCTATCCCTTGGAACTTTAAACATGGTTGTAAAATGATCCTGACTTCCTATTCAGGATGGCACATCCATCACCAGAATCTCCACCATCCTGGACATGACCTCGTTTCGATGCTGCCATGGTGGCAGGAGGTACAGATTTTGCACGACATCCATACAGATCATTTCATTCCATCAGTACACTGAGGTTGCACAGTAGAAAACAATAACAGAATGTCATTTACCATGAGAAAATGTAGCTCACTCAGGTTCGCCGATTGAGGGTAAATGCAAGTAGCTTTTTCCACTGAGGTTGGGTGGGACCATAACCAGAGGTCATGGGTTAAGGGTGAAAAGTGAAAAGTTTGAAGGGAACATGAGGGGAAACTTCTTCATTCAGAGGGTCATGAGAGTATGGAATGAACTGTCAGCATAAGTAGTACATGCAAGCTCGATTTCAACGTTTAAGCAAAGTTTGGATAGATATATGGATGACAGGGGTATGGAGAGCTATGGTCCATGTGCAGGCCGATGGGAGTAGGCAGATTAAGTGCTTCAGCATGGACTAGATGGGCCAAAGGGCCTGTTTCTGTGTTGTACTTTTCTATGACTCTAATGCAGCTTAAAGTGTTACAGTTACAGTGCAAGCAAAGAAGAAGGTGCAAGGCCACATTGAGGTAGATTGTAGGGTGAAGAAGTCCATATTTGGAGAATAGAGGGAGAATGAAACAGCATCAGTGAAGAATTAGTGTGGACTTGGTGAGCTGATGGGTCTGTTTCCAACGTCGTGCAAGTTCAAATTCAAAGTAAATGTATATCAAAGCATGCAAATGTCACCTTGAGATTCACTTTCTTGCAAAGAAATATGACAGAATCATTGAAAAAACACAATCAGAGACTGACAATTAATGTTCAAAAGACAAACAGTGCAAATATGACAGACAGACAGATAGATCAACAATGCTGAGAACTTGAGTCCAAAGGTCGTGGAATCAGTTCAGTGTTGAGTTGACGAAGTTATGGTCATCACATCCACTCACAGTTTGGAAGCTACAGTAGATTCGCATACCGTAAACCCAAAGATAGCCGTAAATGTTTACTTGATTTCAAGTTCACAAAACAATGGGTCTCTCTTAAATATGAATCGATTATATTCACCCAAAGAGTGTAAAATACTTGTGTTAAAAGATTAGGGGCCGTGTGTACATGTCTGAAGACTCACATGCTGTTGCCGGTCAGATAGTATTTTCCAGAGCCTTGGAAAGAGCTGGATCCACGTCTTCTCAGCCAGCGCGGTGCTAATGTGACACAGCTGGACATAAGCATTCAGCAGAGCACCGGTCTATCAAAGGTGAGAGAAAGGAAAGATGATCAGAATTAAGTAAACCACATTCTCCCATCCTTTCTTCAAAAACAAAATCGCTATTTTCGGTAACAATGAGAGGTGCAAATAAGTGATAGAAAATAATGACAATAATAAACCAATTATGTCACACCATTGGCTTATTTATATTTATATGGCATAAGGCCTTATGTTCTTATATCAAGGCATTCTCATTCACCTCCTTGAAGAAAGTTATTTGAAATTATTCTCGGACTGCTCTACAAATTGTGACAACCCAGGGATGTGTTGTGCTGTCTTCCCAACTGCCCTCCAGCATTTCCGCCTGCAGTTTAATATGTCAGAATGAGCAGACAGCACTCAGGATGAGTGATACAAGCATCAACAACTCTCAAAGTCTTCATATTGTCAGGTGAAAAATATGAAATTTCTGCTTTTAAAATTAAAATCTGGATAGGGGCCTGAGGGAGAATCATTTGCAGAGCAAAAGGGGAAAGCAGAGAGTGTGGGACAGCATTTCTCTACAAAGCCAACATGGATATGTGTAAATAAATCAGCCATGATCAAATGGCGGAACAAATTCTTCTCCTGTGCCTTATGGCGAATTGGCTGGCATAGATTAGTTGGGGCTGAAGGACCTATTTCTGTGCTGTGTAAATCTATGACATAAATTCACTGGCATGGGCTGACAGTTGTACCCCAGCCACCACAAGGACCTGACAGAGCAAGATTGCAATTCAGTGGTGACTAGAAATCTCACACACACACACACACGGTCTCTCTGAACACAAACAAGAATACTGACATGACCTTACCCTCACCCTTTTCTTGAACCCCTCTCTGTTATACCGTCCTCCACCTTGCTCCCCTCTCTCCTTCAGCCCCCACACTACACCATGTTATGTTGCCCACGTTTGACTGAGGTTTGGCAGCTGTCAAAATAATTCAGAAGCAGGATCAAGCCCAGTGTTGGTATCAGCAGGAGGTGTCACCTCAAGGCAGCAACATCCGTCATCAAAGATCCCTGCCATCCAGGCCATTCCATCTTCTCACAGTTACCACTGGGCAAGAGGTACAGAAGTCTTTAGTCCTACACCACCAGGTTCAAGAACAGCTACTTCCCTTCAACCATTCAGTCCTTGAAACATCTGGCAAAACTGTAATCACTACAGTTTGGTGATTTTATTTGACTACAGTATGGGTCATATGACCTACAATGATCTGTTGAACTTTTAATCTACTCTAAGATCAATCTAACCCTTTGCTCCTACATAGCCCTCCAGTTTTCTATCATCCATGTGCCTAAGTCTCTGAAATGCCCCAAATGTATTGGCCTACACCACCACCCCATACACCGACAACAGTGTAAAAATCTCTGACATCCCCCCTATACTTTCCTCTGACATGTGCTCACCCCCCCGCCCCCCCCACACTGTGTTTATTTCAGCTTTCCTGGCATCTGCAGTTTTTCATATTTCCACTCCATGTGCAGGGTTACTACCACACATCTTAATCACTACAGTTTAGCAACACTCTGAGATTCAAACACAAAATGCCGGAGGAACTCAGCATCTAAGGAGGGGAATAAACAGCCGACGTTTCGGGCTGAGATCCGTCATCAGGAACACTATGACCAGTTTGCAGTAAATGGACTTTTTTTATTCTAACTGCATTTTGTAAACATGTGCATAGTTTATGTTAAAATAATTTTCTTGTGAATGCTGCTCATCTGATGCTGTGTGTCCGAGATGCTGATGCACACATGGATTTCTTTTATTTTATTGAGATTCAGCACAGAACCGGTCCTTCCATGCTGCTCAACAACCCCCCATTTAACCCTAGTCTAATCACAGGACAATTTACAATAAATGCCCAATTAAACTATGAACCAGAATGTCTTTGTACTGCGGGAGAAAACTGGATCACCCAGAGGAAACGCACCCAGCCACAGGGAGAATGTACAACTCCTTACAGGCAGCGGTGGGAAGTGAGCACGGTTGGCTGGTATTGTAAAGCATTAAAGAATATCTATGTTTTTTGTTGAAATTTTGTCTTATGAAATCATCCTTGAAAATGATGCTTTTTGTTATGCTTGTACTGACCAAAATAAACTTCACCCATTCATTCATTGTTCTAAGCACTACGCTACCATTCCGCCCTGTGTACTTGTGCACAGGACAATAAACTTGACTTTGACTTTGAATGACATTCATTAATTAAATATTTCACACAACCGAATTCCTCATAGTAGGGTCTCTTTCAGAAGTAACTGCAAAAGAAATTAAAAGAAAAGCAAACATCTTAGTGAGACTCTAAACTCCACCATCAACACATCAACCTTGGGCCAGCAAAATGACACAATAAGGACTGTAACTAAGTGAGACTGCTTCAACACAAGCCATTAACGCATCGCTCATTGCCATTAATAGCATTTATTTGCATAAATAGGCCATCTGTGCCAATTTAATTAAGTGCACCTCTCAAATATCACCGCACATGCACACATCACATTTTTACCTTTTCACCATGGACACAACAGTGGGTCGGGAAATGGACCTTGTTGTCAGACTTTTCGAATCTGTGCCAGCTCTTGACAGAAAGCTACCAAATTAGTCCATAAAACTATATGACATTGGAGCAGAATTAGGTTATTCAGCCCATCAAGTCTGCTCTGTCATTCCATCATGGCTGATGGAATCCCTTTCAAATCCATTCTCCCGCTTTCTCCCCGCATCCTTTGATGCCCTGACTAATCAAGAAGCTATCAACCTCAGCCTTAAATATACCCAGTGACTTGGACTGCACAACTGTGTGTGGCAATGAATTCAACAGATTCATCACCCTCTGGCTAAACAAATTCCTCCTCATCTCTTCTAAAGGAATATCTTATCCTGAGATTGTGTCCTCTGTTCCTAGTCTCTCCCACTACAGGAAACATCCTCACCACATCCACTCTATCTAGGCCTTTCACTATGTGATAGGTTTTAATGAGATTCTCCTTCATTCTTCTGAACTCCAGCGAATACAGGCCCCGAGACATCAAGCGCGCCTCATGCATTAACCTTTTCATTCCTGGGATCCTTCTCGTCCGCTCCACAATTTCTTTGCAAACCCTTAAGTGTCCATCCAATTTTCTTTTAGGATTTACTATTCTGTCTGATTCTGCTGCCTTTTCGGCTTTCAGGCTTCAAAATAAAACCATGTCAAAGCACAAAAAAAGCCAAAGCTTCCAGAGCTTCATAAAACTATTGTTTCCAGATTCCAAATGGTGAAAAAAAAAATCAAAGTTCAAAGTAAATTTATTATCAAAAAACATAGCTATATGTCACCGTATACAAGTCTGAGATTCATTTTCTTGCAGACATTCACAGTAGAACAAAGAAATCAATGAGAAACCACACATAGAGACTGACAAACAATCACGGTGCAAAAGACAAACTGTGCAAATACAAAAAATAATAATAATGAATAGAAAATAAATAATACTGAGAACACGAGCTGTAGAATCCTCGAAAGTGAATCTATAGGTTGTGGAATTGGTTCAGTGTTGTGACAAGTGAATAAATCCACACTGGTTCAGAAGCTTGATGGATGAAGTAGCTGCTTCAAGGAGGCTTCAATTATACCTCTGCCTAAGAAGAACATGATAACCTGCCCCAATGACTATTGTCCAGTACATCCACTGTAGTGAAGTGCTTTGACAGGTTGGTGAAGAAACACATCATCTCATGTCTGAGAAGTGACTTGGATCCGCTCCAATTTATTGATCATTTATTTAGAGATATAGCGTGGAATAAACCCGTCTAAGAAAAGATGTGCTGGCAATGGAGAGAGTCCAGAGGAGGTTCATTAGAATGATTATGGGAATGAAAGGGTTAACATATGACAGACATTTGATGACTCTGAGTCTACTCATTGGAATTTAGAAGAATGTTGGGGGGGGCGGGTGGGAGTCTCATTGCAACCTATCAGATATTGAAAGGCCTGGTAGAGTGGATATGAAGAGGATGTTTCCATTAATAGAAGAGTCTGGGATCCAAGGGCACAGCCTCAGATTTAAGGGAAGTCCCTTTAGAACTTAGATGAGGAGGAATTTCATCTGGTGAATGTGTGAGGAGCTGTGGAGGCCAAGTCACTGGGTGTACTTAAGACGGAGATCTCGATTGATAAGGGGGTTAAGGGTTATGGGGAGAAGATGTGAGAATGGGATTGAAATAAAAAAATCAGCCACGACTGAATAGCAGAGCAGAGCAGTCCCGATGGGCTGAATGACTTAATTCTGTTCCTAGATCTTATGACTATGGCCTTGTTTCACCTGAATTTTTTATGCATTTAAAAGGAAAAAATACGCTGCAAAATCCAACTGCATGGCATCTGTACTTTGCACACAGTAAGTAACAGGAATCTGCTGTGGGTGTGGCTAAGGTACTAGTTAACTTGTTAGATGAATAGAGCTGGGAATCACTGATCCAAGAACAGCAATTTGAATCCCACCATAGAAGCCAGGAAATGTACATTCAATTAATAACTCTGGAATTTAACAGAAAACAAACTAGTTTCAGTAACAGAGTCGCAGTGTACAAAAATGGAGACCTTAGCCCAACTGGTCCATGCCAACTACGCTTGTCTCATTTGCCAGCATTTGATCCACGTCCCTCTAACCAGGGCTCTCCAACCTTGTTAGCACTATGGGGCCTTACTATTAACCAAGGGGTCCATGGACCCCAGGTTGGGAATCTGCTCTAAATCTTTCCTATCCACATACCTGCCCAAGTACCTTTTAAGTGGTGTCAATGGTCTCTACCTACCTCAACCGCTTCCCCGAGCAGCCTAATCCATATACCGATCACATTCTGGATAGAAAAAGTTACCCCTCAGATCCCTATTCAATTTCTCCTCTCTCACCTTAAGCATATGCCCTCTAGGTTTTGATTCCACAACCCAGTAAAAAAAGAGTGCGCGCACTCAACCTGTCAGTGTCTCTCATAATATTTATCTTCCCTGTAAGATCACCCCCTCATTCTCCCACACGCCAATGAAAAAATCCCAACCTCTCTCCATAGTACATGGAGACGATACTAATAATAACAACAAAATGGCTGGATTGGTTTAACAACCCATTCTCCAATATTCTCTAATGAGTGTGTGTGAGTGTGTGTGTTTTTTTTTACAGTAAGAAGGCAGGAGATTGGATTTGTGACAATTCTGCTCCTCTGCCCTCTGGTCTACATCTGCCTTCCTTATCTTTTCTGATCTATATGTGACTCCACACCCGCAACAGGTTGACTCTCCTCAGCTCAAATGAAGTTAGGGATTGCCAATAAATGTTGCACTGCCAGTGATAACTACATCCATAAACAAGTTGCTGAGCGAATCACAGGTAACGATGAGTCAGCATACAGGAGAGAAATAGGGCACACATCCAGCCCACGCCATCTTCTTGCTGCTACTATCCACAGGAGGTACAGAAGCCTTTAGTCCCACACCACCAGGCTCAAGAACATCTAGTTCCCTTCAACCATTCGGTTCTAGAACCAATCAGCACAACTCTAATCACTACAATTTAGCAAAACTATGACAGCATTGATCACTGCACTAAAGTGGACATTGATTACATTGTTCTAATTTTGTTTTTTCTTGTCAAAAATGAATATAATTTATGTTTGATTTATATTTTGCTTGTGAATGCTGCTTATCTGATACTAGTGGACACTAAACGAACTGGCAGAACCCTAATCAGCTACAATTTAGCTTCTCACAGCTACCAACAGGCAGGAGGTACAGAAGCCTGAAGTCCCACACCAAGTTCAAGAACATCTATTTCCCTTCAATCATTTGGTTCTAGAACCAACTGGCGTAACTCTAATCACTACAATTTAGCAACACACAAAAAAATGCTGGATCTCAGCAGGCCAGGCAGCATCCATAAAGAGGAATAAACAGTCAATGTTTTGGGCCTAGGCCCTTCATAAGCAAGACTATTACGACTTTGCACCAAAAATTGACTTGTTTTTGGTTCTATCTGTATTTTCTAATGAATAATTTATGCTGAAGTTAATTTTCTTGTGATTGCTGCCTATCTGGAGCTATGTTTCTGTGATACTGCTGCAAGTTTCAAAGTTCAAAGTAATTTTATCTCACCGAATACTAGCCCAAGATTCACTTTCTTATGGGTAGAACAAAGATATGCAATAGAATCAGTGTAAAACTACAAAGACTGACAAGCAAACAATGTGCAAAAGATAACAAACTATGCAAATACATGATGTTTTTCATTGCACCGAGGCATACAAGTATTATAATATATTCAACTTTCAAATGAAAGAAACAAGAAGCAGGTGAGCTTCCACCCATTAAAAGTCTCCACAGTACTCACCTTTACTTCTCTAAGAGAGTCCAGGAACTTATCGTGCCTGTTTGTCAGCATGTGCAGCTGGTTCCCAGCATCCTTTTCAGATTGCTCCTTGGTTTTTGGCGTACTACTCTGATCTCCAGGTGCCAGCTCAATATCAATTTCCACATCCTAGGTAAGAATTATTGAGAAAAATATTACAAATACTCATTTGCACCGAAGATAAAATGCTAACTCTTATTGCTATGGTGATATTTTACCAGGATCAGTATAACTGAAAGCAGCGCCATAGATTTAAAATAATTTTAGCCATTTAGACCATAAGACATAGGAGCAGAATTAGGCCATTTGGCCCATTGAGTCTGCTCCGCCATTTCATCATGGCTGATCCAATTTTCCTCTCAGCCCCATTTTGGAGCAGTACAGAAGCATAGTGGTTAGCATAATGCTTCACAGTACCAGTTGTTAGATCAGGGTTCAATTCCCATTGCTATCTGTAAGAAATTTGTATGTTTTCCCTGTTACTGCTTGGGTTTCTTCCGGGTGCTCCAAATTCCTGCCACATCCCAAAGACGTGCAAGTTAGGGCTAGTAAGTAGTGGGCATGCTATGTTGGCACCAGAAGCATAGTGACATGTGTGGCCTGTCCCCAGCACATCCTCAGACTGTATTGTATTAATGCAAACAGTGCATTTCACTGTATGCTTCGATGCACATGTGCCAAATAAAGCTGATCTTTTCCTACAGGACACCATCTGCAAAAGGAGCTCAGATCTACAAAATAAACATTTATCAGCAGCTATTCAAAATCGTAAGTGGAAATTCACACAAGCTCTTGTCTCACTTGTATCACTGGTTTCCTTCAATCCACCATTCACATCGTCATCTAACTAGAACGCAAGCATTGCAATTTTCTCCTTAAACACCTCCCACACCTTTCTGAGTATATTCTCTTAAACAAATACATCCTGCTAAGAATTAATTATAGCTCAATGAGTACCTAGAGACCTAGGCCATGGAATTTCCAGATCTGTTAAAAAAAACGATCTGTCACTGTAAATCCAAATGATGTCTACACTTCATGCTGCCTTGGGAAAGCAGGGAATTCAAGCTTAGGGTGGCATGGTAGTGTAGTGATTAGCATAACATTATCACAGCACCAACGACCCAGATACAATAGCCCCGCTGTTCATCTGTTCTCCCCATGACCACGTGGGTTTCCTGCGGGTGCTCCAGTTTCCTCCCACGCTCCAAAGGCATACAGGTTAGTAGGTTAATTGGTCATATGGGTGTAATTAGGCTTGTTGGGTCAGAAGGGCTTGGTACCGTGCTGTATCTCTAAATAAAAATAAATAAAACAAATAACCAAGGGCCCCCGCCACCCCAGACATTCTTCCTTCTCCCACCTCCCAATGGGCAAAAAATACAAAAGCTTTCAATATGCATACCACCAGCATCAAGAGCAGCTTCTGTTGTTATAAATCTCTTGCATGAACTTTTTAAACGTAAAAGATTTCCCAATCTTCCTTGCACCTTATTACAGTCTCCCTGAACCGCACTCTCTGTAACACTACATCTAACCCTCTGCATCAGATTTCCACAAGGACAATGAACCAACCCATGATCACTACACCACTATTTTACTCTTTTTGCACTACATGTAAAACTTAATTTTTAATATACATTTCTTATTGTAATTTATAGCATGTTTTAAGTATTACAATGTACTGCTGCCACAAAACAACAAATTTCATGATATATGTCAGTGTTATTAAACCTGATTCTGACTAAATTCTGCATTTCTCCTTTATACCATCTTAACCTGTTAGTGTTTTGAAAGATCTTTCTGGATGATACACAAACAAAAGCTTGTCACTCTATCTTGAGCAATACACACAAAATGCTGGAGGAACTCAGCACGTCAGCCATCATCTATAGAGAGAAATAAACAGTCTATGTTTCAGACCAAGACCCTTCATTAGGACATGAATCATGTATCTGATTCCATGTGACAACAAATAAACCAATTAACAGTATTCCACTATATACAACATCAAACATTGAGAAGATTAGGAAACAAAGCCCACTCCAGTTAGTGGAAAAGAGAAACAGTAATTGTTTAGATATACTCAATGGCCACTTTATTAGGTATACCTGCTTGTTAATGCAAATATCTAATCAACCAATCATGTGATAGCAACTCAATGCATATCCCTTGCAGATATGGTCTAGAGCAGCCATTCTCAACAGGGGCCCTGGCACATTGAAAGGGGGCCACCGACTGAAAACTGTGAGAAGGGGAGCCCCAAGGGTTTATGGGGGCCCTGGTAACTGAACCGATGAAATACCCAAGCAGCAACCTTCATTGGAGTTAATAGTTTCCCTCCTATTTATAATAACTTTCCAACATAAATTCACTGCTTAAGCTCCTCCCACACAGCCTCACTTCAGAGTCAGTCGCGAATCAGACTGCACCGGGTCAATATATTCAATCAAGGGTTCTCGCATCCATTATCGCCATACTTCATTCTCCGAAGATCAGCGCATCTGGGTAGGCCTTTTTTATATGTGTTTGGATATATTATACACTAAGGTAGGTTGTGAAAAGTCTTTATTACTGCATATGGAGTCACCGAAAAAAAAATCCCTGGCTCCAGGTGACAGCATTTTTTGTCAGTAATGTGTCTGTATTTCGCACGCTTATTATTTTCAGAAATAATTCTACCCATGAGTTCCTTGGTGAAAAAAAAGTGTTGGCAGTATTTAGTGGAATACTTATCGTATGGTTTTATCGCATACAGTCTTTTTTTAAGTTTTGTGCAGTATGTCAGAATGTTCAAGTTTTCTTGGTGTTCAATAATAAATGATTTTCTGTCTATCTGTTCGTGTTGTATTCCTGTTTGAAAGGGGGGGCCTGGAACCTAAGAAGAGTTCCTAAGGGGGCAGTGGCCAAAAAATGGTTGAGAATCACTGGTCTAGAGGTTCAGTTGTTGTTCAGGCCAAAAATCAGAATGGGGAAGAAATATGATCTAAGTGACTTTAACTGTGGAATTATTGCTGGTGCCAAACAGGGTAGTTGGAGTATCTCAGAAACTGCTTATCTCCTAGGATTTTCATGCACAGTCTCCAGAGTTTACAGAGAATGGTGCGAAAAGCAAAATAAAAATATTCAGAGAACGACAGTTCTGTGGTTAAAATACCTTGTTAATGAGGTCAGAGGAAATGGCCAAACTGGTTCAAGCTGACAAGAAGGCAACAGTAACTTAAATAACCACACGTTTCAACAGTGGCGTGTGCAGAAGAGCATCTCTGAACACACAACATATTGAATCGTGATAAGGATGGGCTAAGGCAGAAGAGCATGAACACACACTCATTGGTCACATTATTAGGTGCAGGAGGTATCTAATAAAGTGTCCACTGAGTCTATATGGCCACAACACATTTACTTTTCCTGAACGTTTTTCAGTGATTTTTTTTTTTGTATGTGATCCTAGGGCAATGCAGGCTGTTGAAACATTATTTAATAAAGTGTTTCCCTTAAAATAAAGTCATGCTGTATTTCATTAATCTGCCTAATTTAAAAGGGGAAGTAGCTACTCTACCCCAGAGAGAGCACTCACATTTCACGAGGCAAATTCTTCACTGTGGTAACCTTTCTCACACTGACCAACCAAGGCTCAATTTTATAATCTTAAAACGATGTTGGCTTTCTAACAGAAATATGGCCCAGGGCTGGCTGGTCACGTGGGTCTGAAGTTGCTAATACACAGAGGAAAACCCTTTTACAAGCGCTGTGGTGTGCCTAAAGGCAGATGAAAATTTTCCCACATAATTAACAAGAAATTCAAGGAATCCAGCCTCAATCTACTTTGTAACAGACACAGAGTTAGTCCTGGCTTGATTCAGTTTGTCTAATGCTTTACCTCAGAAATCAGGAGAACAACAGTTCTCATTGAGGGGTGAGTAGCTTTAAGTTCTTGGGTGCCAACATCTCTGAAGATCTATTCTGGGCCCAACATATTGATGCAATTATGGAGAATGCAAGCCAGCAGCTAAATTTCATTAGGAGTTTGGGGAAATTTGGTATGTCACCATAAACTAGCAAATTTCTACAGTTGTGCCATGGAGGGCATTCTAACTGTTTACATCATCGTCTGGTACGGAGGGGCCACTGCACAGGACGGGAGAAAGCCAAACAGGGTTCTAATCTCAGCAAACTCCATCATGGGCACTAGCTTCCCCACCATGGAGGCCTTCATCAAAAGATCCTCCATCATTAAGGACCCCCACCTCCCAGGACACGCTCCCTTCTCATTATTACCACCAGGGAGGAAGTACAGGAGCCTGAAAACATGTATTCAATATTTTAGGAACAGCTTCTTCCAGTCAGCCATCACATTTCTGAATGAACCATGAACATTACCTCACTTCTTGCTTTCTTTTTGCACTATTTTTTATATATTTATTATTGTAATCGATAGTTTTTCCAAAACTGATTGCACTACACTGCTGCCACAAAACAGCAAAATTCACAACATAAGTCAGTGATAATAAATCGGTTTCTGATTCTGAACTTCCACATTGTTTCACTAGTTAGTGGGCTCTGCAGGTCAATAGAAGAGGGAAAAGTACAATTTTCCAGCAACAAATTACCTCCTCTTTGCTCTCACTGTTCTCCCTCTCCCGCGGCTCCTGCTTCACGTGCGTTACCATGGCGAAGGCTGCGCGGTCATGGCTGTCGGCCAGGTTAATGACGTTGGTGATGGATGGCAGCATGGCACCCTGACAACTGGTGCTGATGGTAGTGTTTTTCTCACAAACAGCAAGCAGCAGCTGGAAGGAGAGCAGGAACACAGTCATCAAGACCCAAATAACACATTGTCATCAGTACACACAAAACAGCATCCATCATCAGGGTCCCCCACCACCCAGGTCATGCTCTCTTCTCGCTGCTGCCATCAGGGGGAAGGTACAGGAGCCTCAGGACTCACACCCCCAGGGTCAGGAATAGTTATTACCCCTCAACCATCAGGCTCTTGAACCAAAGGGAATAAGATAACTTTACTCAATTTCACTTGCCCCACTACTGAAATGTTCCTACAACCTATGGACTTACTTTCAGGGACCCTTTATCTCATGTTCTTGATAATTATTGTTTATTTATTCACTTTTATCATTTCTTACTTTTAGTATTTGCAGAGTTTGTTGTCTCTTGCATACCAATTGAACACCCAGCTGGTGCAGTCTTTTATTGATTCTATTACAGTTATTATTCTACTATGGCATTAGAGTATGCCCACAAGAAAGTGAATCTCAAAGTTGCATATGGTGACATAGTATATGTAATTCCTTTAATAAATCTACTTCAGACATTTGGAACTCAGCAGGTCAGGCAGCATCTACACAGAGGAAAAACAATCAGACTCAGGTCAGTCAGCCTCCATGGAGTGGAATAAACAGTCAAACTCAGGTCAGTCAGCGTCTGTGGAGAATTAACACTGAATGTTTCAGACTGAGACCCTTCATCTGGACCGGAGAGGATGGAGGAAGAAGCCAGAATAAGAAGTTAGTGAGAGGAGGAAGGAGTACAAGCTGACAGGTGACAGGTGAGGGGGAAAGTGGGTGGGTGGGGGAGAGGGGAATGAAGTGGATAAGTGGAAAAGCTAAATGGCTGAAGAAGGAATCTGACAGATCAGGACAGTGGACAATGGGAGAAAGGGAAGGAGGGGGGGTACAGAGGGAGATGATGAGCAGGTGAGGTGAAGAGAAGGGATAAGAGAGGAACCAGAATGTGGAATGAAAAAGAGAAGGGGAGAGAAGATAAACTATTGGAAATTAGAGAAATCAATGTTCACACCATCAGGTTGGAGGCTTCCCAGACAGAATATGAGGTGCTCCTCCTCCAACCGGAGAGTGGCCTCATCGTGGCAGTAGAGGAGGCCATGAACTGACACATTGAAATAGGAAAGGGAAGTAGAATTAAAATTGGTTGTCACTGTAAAATCTCGACTGTTGAGGCAGATGGAGCAAAGTTTCTCGACGAAGCAGATTCCTATCTACGTTAAGTCTCCTCGATGTAGAGGAGGCTGCACTAGGATCACTGGATATGGTAGATGACCCTGACAGACTCGCAGGTGGTCGCCTGAAGGCCCTTGTGTTTATCATTATTATCAGTTGTGCCGCAGCCAACCCACACACTTTTGTAGCTATAAACTAATGGTGATGTCTATTGATGGGGAGGAGCACACTTAGAGAAGTTAATGAACCAGCAGTGCAAGGGAGCCGCAGTAACACACTCAGCTGAAATGATGAGATCCCAGAGTTAGGCAACATGCAGAGCTGATATTAACTCAGGAAGATTCGCCAATTCTTTGATCCTCTAATTAAGCAAAGATAAATAGAAACAAACTGTTTCATTTTTCATCCTGCTATTCAGGCCAATGTTTACAGCAGACTTTAATCATTTGGAAACCAAAGCAGAAAATATGAGCAAGTCAGAGGCCACGGAGAGAGAGTTAGTGACTTCTGGAAAGACGGCATCAGCGACCAACAGCAACACCCTCCAGACAGCTCACAAAGTTAGTAGGTACTCTTCTTCTAAGTATACTTCCTCTGAACTGTGATGACTACAGCCGGAAATTTCCCCTTTAAAGATGAATTTTTGAGCCCACTCAACAATCTGGCACTTCCGCGATTACCTGGGGGACTCGGCGCAGATGAGAGCAGAGAGAACAGCTACAGTCATTACTGAGAGCGTACACTCAGTTAATTCCTAATGGCAGAACACGAATCCGTGGTCAACTCCATTACTCCACTCTGATTGAAGCGGCGATAAAAGGACAAGAGCAGAAAACAAATAGGTGATCAGCGCCCCCTGTTTGCGTTTGACCTTTCTCTTCTCACTGCTGCCGGCAGGCGGGACGTGCAGGAACCCTAATGCCCCCAGGTTTGGGAGCAGCTGTTGCCCTGCAGCCATCGGGCTCCTGGACTGGCTTCACTTGCTTCAGCACTGAACGCACTCTGCAGCTGTGGACTCACTTTCAGGGTCTCTGCAGATGATGTTCCTTGTGTTTTTACTTACTTCTTCTTTTAGTAGTTGGATGATTTAACCAAGAGACTTCAGCGCTGAATTGACTCTGGGCTCCTGGACTGGCTCTACTCGCCTCAGCGGCTGCGTAGTTGTGGACTTACTTTCGGGGACTCTGCAGTTAATGTTACTTGTTTACTTTTTATTGTCCCTCTATGTTGCCTGAATTGGGTAGTGTGCCCTATGAGATAGGTTGAGTGAACTCGGCCTTTTCTCCTTGGAGCCACAGAGGATGAGAGGTGACCTGATAGAGGTGTATAAGATGATGACAGGCATTGATCGTGTGGATAGTCAGTGCTTGGAAGTAGGTACAGAGGTGATGTCAGGAGTAAGTTTTTTTTACGCAGAGAGTGACAAGTGCATGGAATGGGCTGCCGGCGACGGTGGTGAAGGTGGATACGATAGGGTCTTTTAAGAGACTCCTGGATAGGTACATGGTGCTTAGAAAAATAGAGGGCTATGGGTAACCTTAGGTAATTTCTAAGTACATACATGTTCAGCACAGCATTATGGGCCGAAGGGCCTGTATTGTGCTGTAGGTTTTCTATATTTCTGTGTTTGCACAATTTGTTCTTTTTTCGCACATTGTGTGTTTGATGGTCTTGTGTGGAGGTTTTCTTTAAATGGGTTCATTGTGTTTCTTTGTTTTGTAGCTGCTTGCAAGATGAATCTCAAGGTTGTTTACTTTATACATACTTTGATAATAAATATACTTTGAACTCATTGATTTGCTATGCTGGCTGGAGTCAGGGCTTTTTGCTTTGACTCTTGGTAGGGTCACCCATGCCAAACAGGTCAAAGGGTAGAGGTCAGACTAAGAGTGGTCCACCGGACCTCCAGGTTCAGGGGTTCAGCTCAGGGCTAACAACCCTGAATGGTCAAGCAAAACTGTTATGGAAACAGCAATAAAGAATCCTTCTACATCTGAGTGCGACAGTATTCCACAGTCTCCACCCGGGACTTGCGTGACTGACAGGAAACCGAGAGGAGGCTGCTGACCAATGAAGGAAGCCCCTGAACACTGCCAAATCGAGACCAGAATTGGCCAAAGACAGACAGAGATGGAGCACCTTCATTGCCAGAGGTGTACTGGGTAGTAAGTACAATCTTCTATAACTTATGTATGATTTATATTCTAAGTGTTGTCTGTACCTACAGGACATGTCTGGGATGCTGCTATATTTTCATTACACTTGTACACATCACAATAAACTCGACCTGAAAATATTAGCTCCATTTCTCTCTCTCTGCCAGTGTTCCTTAATATCACACAGCACTGGAATAGGCCAATCCACCCACATTATCTGCATGAAACATGATACACATTGAACTAAATTTCTTCTGCTTGCACGTGATCCATAACACTCTATTCCTGCATATTCATGTTTCTGTCTAACAACCTGTAAACACCAAATAATCTGCAGATGCTGGGGTCAAAGCAACACTCACAACACGCTGGAGGAACTCGGCAGGTCGGGCAGCATCTGCGGAAAAGATCAGTCGACGTTTCGGGCCGGAACCCTTCGTCAGGACTGTAGAGGGAAGAGGTAGAGGCCCTATAAAGAAGGTGGGGGGAGGGTAGGAAGGTGAAGAGAAAACACTTCACTTGTGAGTCTGTTGGGGTCATCTATTGCATCCGGTGCTCCTGGTGCGGCCTCCTCTACATCGGTGAAACCCGACGCAGATTGGGGGACCGCTTCGTCGAGCACCTCCGCTCCGTCTGCCACAACAGACAGGATCTCCCAGTAGCCACCCACTTCAACTCTGCTTCCCATTCCCATTCAGATATGTCCATACATGGCCTCCTCTACTGCCATGATGAGGCTAACCTCAGGTTGGAGGAGCAAGGTCTAGGTCGTCTCCAGCCCCTTGGTATGAACATAGAATTCTCCAACTTCCGGTAATTCCCTCCCCCTCCCTTCCTCTATCCCTATGTCATTCTGCCCCCTCCCCCAGCTGACTATCACCTCCTTCTTGGTTCCACCTCCTTCTACTACCCATTGTGTTTTCCCCTATTCCTTCTTCACCTTTCCTGCCTATCCCCTCCCTGCCTCCCCTCCCTCACCCCTTTATCTTTCCCCTTACTGGTTTTTCACCTGGAACCTACCAGCTTTCTCCTTCCCACCTCCCTTATAGGGCCTCTGCCCCTTCCCTCTTCAGTCCTGACGAAGGGTTCCGGCCCGAAACGTCGACCGATCTTTTCCACGGATGCTGCCCGACCTGCTGAGTTTCTCCAGCATGTTGCGAGTGAACCTGTAAACACCACCATCATATCTGTTCCCACCACAACTCCAGCTGTCCATTTCAGGCACCCACCACTCTAAGGTAAATAAAAAAGCCCCACACATCTCCTTTAAGCTTTCTCCCTCTCGTCTTAAGTGCATGTCCTCTAGTATCTAATGTTTCTCAGCTAGGATAAAGATTCTGGCCCGATCAATGCTTCTGATACATTACGATCAATCAGATTAGCAACACTCCCAAGGAAAAGTTGTGAACTATCATGACCTGCTCTTCACCTACTCCACTTTATTCCACAGCCCATTTTCATCTCCTATTAGATTCCATCTTCTCCAGCCCTTTACCTCTTCCACCAGTCCCCTTCCATCTTCTTATTTCATTTACCTTTCCCCACCCACCCACCTTCCCCTTCACCTTGTTTCACCTATCAGCTTGTACTCCTTCCCCTCCCACCCACATTCTTATTCTGGCGTCCATCCCCTTCCTTTCCGGTCTGGATGAAGGTTCTTGGCCTGTTTATTTCACTCCATAAATGCAGGCGGGTGGGACTAAGCAGAAGATCAGGTCAGCACAGACTAGGTGGGCTGCATCACTCTACGACTCAACCATGGTATTTTGTGCTCACAACATTGCTGTTGGTTTTAGATGGAGTAATGAGGGAGTTCCTGTGGAGACCTGCCAGTTTCAGAAAGGCCCCCATCTATTCTGGACATTATGTGCAATTCAACATTAAATAATTCAAGATCTGACGACACTAATGTTATCGACTGAACATGGTATGGGTTTGACCGCTTATGGGAGATGCCGCTGACAAAGCCATAGGTTAAAAGCACAGTCTATACCGAGACTGCCGCGTCCAGGTAGGCCTCTGAAATATTATGAGCCCTGCATGGGGAGTATGCTTTTTGAACATACCTGCAGGCTCTGTGAAGCCAAGGAGATCTGCAGCAGTTATACACATTCCACACCCTACGTGAAATTCAGCTCTACAACTTCATGGGGCTTCGAGCTGGCATACAGGAGCAGTAAAAGAATGTTATGCAAAATGAATCCCCCTCAAGAACCAGAAAACATTTTAACCCAAAGCAGTTGTTTCTTCAATGCTCTTATTTCATCTTCGTGGCAAGAGAAAATCACACACCAATGTATTATTTGTGCAGTGCATTCGGGACCCACCAATAGACAATTCTTAGAAGAACATCATACCCAACTGGAGTGATCGCACTACCACTGCTCTGCATTTAAATTCAAACTTCCAAAGTGAATCACTTCACTTCACACAGAGAATCACTTCTCCCTACATCCAAACTCAAAATCTCTGCAATATTTCGTATTTCAAGATTCAAGATTGTTTAATGTCACTTCCTATAAACAAGTGGAAAGGAAAAGTGAAATAACTGTTATTCCAAATCCGATTCAACACAAAAAAACACATTAAGATAAAGAACAATAATAACAAAAAACACAATAAATATAAATACATAAGATAGCTTATTGTATAAGATAGATTGATTGTATGGTCATAGGAGGAGTCCGTACATAGGGTGTACATGATAAAGTAGTGGTGGTTAGGGGTATCAGGAGAGTCTGTACCTAGGGTGTACATGATAAAGTAGTGGTGGTTAGGGGTGCGAAGGGTGGGTTAGTGGGTGGAGTTATTGATCAGCCTTACTGCTGGTGGGTAGTAACTGTTTTTGAGTCTGGTGGTCCTGGCGTGGATGCTACATAGCCTCCTCCCTAATGGGAGTGGGACAAATAGTCCACGAATAGGTTGGGAGGGTTCCTTCATGATGTTAGTGGCCCTTTATCTGCAACCTTCTGTATACATGTCCTTGATAGTGGGTAGACTGGTGGCGATGAGGCATTGGGCAGTTTTGACAACCCACTGTAGAGCCCTCCTGCAATGCAGTTTCCATACTATGCAGTGATGCAGCTTTGTTAGGATGCTCTCTACCATGAATCTGTAGAATGATGTGAGTACAGATGTGCAAAGTCCAGTTCTTTTCAGCCTCCTCAGAAAGTAGAGACATTGGTGAGCAATGTGTTCTGGGAGCATGAGAGATTGTGCAAGATGTGCACTCCCACTAAAGTGATCTGGTGTAACCAAGGCACCTGCAAAGGGAAGCTGACAGTGACGACAATTCTTTCCTCACCTCAATACACTGCTTGATCCAGAAGTGACTTCCCATGGCCTCCCAGTTCTGGGAACAGGTGATGTAGAGCAACCGATCGTAGACCCGCCGCCTCATGGAGTTGTCAAAAACTTCAAAGAACTTGGCCCGGATGTGGGGCTGGCAACAGCGCAATCCAGCTAGGAATGCTGGCTCCAGCTTCGCCGTGAGTTCACTGCCAGAAAGGTTCTCATCCCTGCATCAGATATCACAAGCACCGAGGATTCAGCATGTACAGAGTAAAGAAGATTGGAATATGTACAAGTGCACACACAAAATGCTAGATGAGCTCAGCAGTCAGTCTGCATCTAAGGAGAATAAACCTTTCTGGCTGAGACCCTTCATGAGTTTCTTCAGCATTCTGTGTGTTGCTCAAGATTTCCAGGATCTGTAGAATCTCTTGTGACATTCTCGCCTGTTCTGGTCTATCTATGAATCCAGGCACATGCAATCTGGCTGATACAGATCTCCCTTTGAAAAGATCCAGGTTCCTGCTCTCCCATATGGTCAAAGGTTACGGGGAGAAGGCAGGAGAATAGAGTTGAAAGGGAAAATAAATCGACCGTGATTGAATTGTGGAGCAAGCTGTGTACGGAAAAGGTTCAAGAACAGTTACTACTCCTCAACCATCAGACGCTTGACCCAGAAGGTTCAACTTCATTCAACCCAACACAGTTTGCAATGCAGTTTCCGTACTATGCAGTGATGCAGCTTTGTTAGGATGCTCCCACTGTTCCCACTACCTGTAGACTCATTTTCAAGGACACTTCATCTCATGTTCTTGACAATTACTGCTTATTTCTTATAATAATTATTATTTTGTTTTTTTTTTCTTTTTGTATTTGCAGTTTGTTATCTTTTACATATTGGTTGTTCGCCTGTCTTGTCATGGGTGATTTTTCATTGATTCTATTGTGTTTCTTCGTATTTACTTTGAACGCCCGCAATAAAATAAATCTCAAGGTAGTATATGGTGACATATATGTTCTTTGATAATAAATTTACTTTGAACTTTGGAGGAGTAGAAGAAATTTGGAGCAAAAATTAAAGTAGACCCAAAAAAGTCACTGAAGGAAGAATGAAGAAACAGACCAGTTAAGGTGTGGCAGGGATGTGGGGGAGAGACCTTAAGACATCAGGTTAGAATCAGGCCACTCTGCCCATCGAGTCTGCTCCGCCATTCTATCACGGTTCACTTATTTTCCCTCTCAACCCCATTCTCCAGTATCTTCCTGTAACCTTTGACGCCCTTACTAATCAAGAGCCTGTCAAGCTCCACTGTAAATCTACCCAATGGTTTGGCCTCCACAGCCGTCTGTGGCAATGAACTCCAGAGCCTCCTCCCTCTGGCGAAAACAATTCCACCTCATCTCAGAGGCGGGAGAGGAGAGATAGTGACAAGGTCAGAAGTAGGGATGGAGGAGAAGAAGGTGGGAAGAAGATGAAAGAGGAGTGAGATGGTGAAGGGGCAACAGAGACAAAGACAAGGAGGTGCAGGAGGAGGGAGCAGCTGGTGAGAGGGCAGAAAAAGGAGATAAGGTCAGAGGAATGGAGGGGGTGAGTGTGGCAGATAAAAGGGAAAGAGGTGAGGAGGGCAGGAGGAGGACAGGGTGAAGAGGGTGGGAGAGAGGTTAGGAGGAGAGGGTCTGCGTAGGGGAGGAGGAAAATGGGGCAAGGGCAGCAGAAGAAAGGCCAAGAGGTGAGGAAGGTGGTCGGAAGGGTAGGAAGTTAGGATCAGGAGGACGTGAGGTCAGAGATTAGGGAGGGCATAGAACTGAGGAAGGGAGGGGTGAGGGTCAGATGGACAGGAGAGAGCAGAGCTGAGAGGGGCAAGGAGGGGTCTGGCAGGGGACTTGAGGGTGTCTGAGGTGTTACAGCAGAGGGAAGGGGCAAATGAGGAACAAGAGAAGCAGAGGAAGTAAGAGCAAAGGAAGGAGGTGCACAGCAAAGGAGATACTGTGGAGAATAACGTGCACCATGTTCTGTTGGAAACTGAAACTGGCTCTCTTCCATCACAGCATCATGTGCCAACTTGATCCGTACTAAGCACAAGAGATTTCAGAATTCTTCAAAGCCAAACTTTTAACAACGTTCGAAGACATGAAACGCATCATCTCAAAATATTTTAGTAGACAGGGCCGCCTCCTCCCCACAGGCACCTGCTGAGGAGGCTGAACACCCTCTACGGTGAATTAGCATTTACAAAATGAGATTTCTTTTCATTAGCTGTAAAATGGATTTCAAATATAAATTTACATTTCCTTCAATGCCAACCTCATTGGATAAGGTGATTTGGTATGCTGACATTAAGATAACCTTGCTTCTAAAATATAAACTATTGTATTCAACAGAAGCACCCACGTAAGTGGGAGGCACGAAGGCTGGTAAGTCAGTGTGCCCGGATTTCAAGGTCCCATCATCAGCTAGTCCAGGGGTCAATACCAAACATCAAAGCCAGAAGGATATTTGGCGGGCTGGAAGTCAAACACCAATGCCCGAAACCTGAAAAGCTATGATCTTGTGGCCATTACAGAGTCTTGGATGGCTCAGGGGCAGGAATGGTTACTTCAAGTGTATGTTTCAGAAAGGACAGGGAGGGAGGCAAAAGAGGTGGGGGTGTGGCACTGTTGATCAAAGATAACATCATGGCTGCAGAAAAGGAGGAAATTAGGAAGGGATTGTCCATGGAGTCTCTGTGGGTGGAAGTTAGGAACAGGAAGGGGTCAATAACTCTACTAGGTGTTTCTGACAGACCACCCAATAGTAACAGGGACATCGAGGAGCAGATAGGAAGATAGATTCTGGAAAGGTGTAATAATAACAGGGTTGTTATGGGGAGAGATTTTAATTTCCCAAATATCCATTGGCATCTCCTTAGAGCGAGGGGTTTAGATGGGGTGGATTTTGTTATGTGTGCGCAGGAAGGTTTCTTGACACAATATGTAGACAAGCCTACAAGAGGAGAGGCTGTACTTATCTGGTATTGGGAAATTAACCTGGTCAGGTGCCAGGTCCCTCAGTGGGAGAGCATTTTGGAGATAGTGATCATAATCCTATCTCCTCTACCATAGCATTGGAGAGAGCTAGGAACAGACAAGTTAGGAAAGCGTTTAATTGGAGTAAGGGGAAATATGAGGCTATCAGGCAGGAACTTGTAAGCATAGTTTGGAAACAGATGTTCTCAGGGAAACGTACGGAAGAAATGTGGCAAATGTTCAGGGGATATTTGCGTGGGGTTCTGCATAGGTACGTTCTAATGAGACAGGGAAAAGATGGTAGGGTACAGGAACTGTGGTGTACAAAGGCTGTTGTAAATCTAGTCAAGAAGAAAAGAAGAGCTTACGAAAGGTTCAAAAAACTAGGTAATGATAGAGATCGAGAAGATTATAAGGCTAGCAGGAAGGAGTTTAAGAATGAAATTAGGAGAGCCAGAAGGGGTCAGGAGAAGACCTTGGTAGACAGGATTAAGGAAAACCCCAAGGCATTCTACAAGTATGTGAAGAGCAAGAGGATAAGATCTGAGAGAATGGGACCAATCAAGTGTGACAGTGGAAAAGTGTGTATGGAACTGGAGGAGATAGCAGAGGTACTTAATAAGTACTTTGCTTCAGTATTCACTACAGAAAAAGACCTTGGCCATTGTAGGTATTGACTTAACAGCGGACTGAAAAACTTGAGCATGTAGATATTAAGGAAGAGGATGTGCTGGATCTTTTGGAAAGCATCAAGTTTGATAAGTCACTGGGACCGGTGTGCCAGAGGTGAGGAAGGAGATTGCTGAGCCTCTGGCGATGATCTTTGCATTATCAATGGGGACAGGAGAGGTTCCGGAGGATTGGAGGCTTGCGGATGTTGTTCCCTTATTCAAGAAAGGGAGTAGATAGCCCAGGAAATTATAGACCAGTGAGTCTTATTTCAGTGGTTGGTAAGTTGAGGGAGAAGATTCTGAAAGACAGGATTTATGAACATTTACACAGGCGTAATATGATTAGGAATAGTCAAGCATGGCTTTGTTAAAGGCAGGTCCTTCCTTACGAGCCTGTCTGAATTTTTTGAGGACTTGACTAAACACATTGATGAAGGTAGAGTAGTAGATGAAATGTATTTGGATTTTAGCAAGGCATTTGATAAGGTACCCCATGCAAGGCTTATTGAGAAAGTATAGAGGCATGGGATCCAAGGGGACATTGTTTTGTGGATCCAGAACTGGCTTGCCCATAGAAGGCAAAGAGTGGTTGTAGACGGGTCATATTCTGCATGGAGATCAGTGACCAGTGGTGTGCTTCATGGATCTGTTCTGGGACCCCTACTCTTTGTGATTTTTATAAATGACCTGGATGAGGAAGTGGAGGGATGGGTTAGTAAATTTGCTGATGACACAAAGGTTGGGGGTGTTGTGGATAGTGTGGAGGGCTGTCAGGGGTTAGAGCGGGACATTGATAGGATGCAAAACTGAGCTGAGAAGTGGCAGATGGAGTTCAACCCAGATAAGTGTGAAGTGGTTCATTTTGGTAGGTCAAATATGATGGCAAATATAGTATTAATGGTAAGACTCTCGGCAGTGTGGAGGATCAGAGGGATCTTGAGGTCTGAGTCCATAGGGCACTCAAAGCCGCTGCGCAGGTTGACTCTGTGGTTAAGAGGGCATACGGTGCATTGGCCTTCATCAATCGTGGGACTGAGTCGAGAGGTAGTGTTGCAGCTAAAAGGACCCTGGTCAGACCACTTGGGAGTACTGAGCTCAGTTCTGGTTGCCTCACTACAGGAAACAATAGAAAGGGTGCAGAGGAGATTTACAAGGATGTTGCCTGGATTGGGGAGCATGCCTTATGAGAATAGTTGAGTGAACTCGGCCTTTTCTCCTTGGAGCTGCAGAGGATGAGAGGTGACCTGATAGAGGTGTACAAGATGATGAGAGGCATTGATCGTGTGGATAGTCAGAGGCTTTTTCCTAGGGCTGAAATGGCTAGCACGAGAGGGCACAGTTTTAAGGCGCTTGGAAGTAGGTACAGTCGGCCCTCCTCACCCGCGAGTTCCGCATGCGCGAATTCAACCAGCCACGAATCGAGAAAACCTAGAAGTGCTCTTCCAGCACTTGCTGTTCGAGCATGTACAGACTTTTTTTCTTGTCATTATTCCCTAAACAATGCAGTATAAAAACTATTTTACATGGCATTTACATTGTATTAGGTATCATAAGTAATCTAGAGATGATTTAAAGTATATGGGAGGATGTGCGTAGGTTATCGTGGATCGGGATCAAAAAAAAACCGGAGGTTCTCTTACTAAGTAAGTCAGAACAGGTACATCTGGTATTATTTAGCATCAGTTAGTCAAACATTTGTCTGAGTATATAGTGTATATTTTACCTTTCTATGCATATAAAATACTTAAACGTACGTTTCAGCGCCAGGCTCGAGTTCGATCCAGTGACAGAGCGCTCCCGAGTGCGCTCTCTATCCCTGCCAGGTTGATGTGGAGGATCAAAAACCCAAAACCCCAAAACCCAATAATTAAACTACTGTGTTGCTTAGTAATAATTGTAGCTTTAATCGGGCAGGGCCATTCTCATTTTAACCTTTAAATTTGTTACAATCGTTGACTGACTGTAGCCTAACACTTTTCCGGTGACCGACGGCATCCCACCTCTTTCTGATCGCTTTATTATTTCCACTTTATTTTAAATCGCAATCGTGATTATTTTCATGAACAGAAACACTGTGGATTCAGAGCTCCACCGCCGGGTCCTAATGACCACCGCACTGACACAGGTTAAATAAGGTCCGGGGTTCTGCTGGGTCCTAAGGCCTACCGCACTGAAACAGGTTGAATAAGAGAATTGAGCATCCGCGCTTTTTGGTATCCGCGAGGGGTCCCTTGAACCAATCCCTTGCGGATAAGGAGGGCCGACTGTACACAGGAGATGTCCGGGGTAAGTTTTTTTAAGCAAAGTGGTGACAGCGTGGAATGGGCTGCCAGTGATGGCGATGGAGGCGGAAATGATAGTGTCTTTTAAGAGACTCCCGGATAGGTACATCGACCTTAGAAGAATAGAGGGCTATGGGTAACCCGAGGTAATTTCTAAGGTAAGTACATGTTTGGCACAGCTTTGTGGGCCAAAGGGCCTGTATTGTGCTGTAGGTTTTCTATGTTCTATGGGGGCCAGAGATCTGTTCTGGAGTTGGGAGGACTGTCCGTGTGTGTGGGGGTAGGTGGGTGGGAGGAATGGGACTTGTTTTTCTGTTGTTGTTTTGTTGCTTGTTGTGTTCTGAGCTGTTCTATTGAGCATTATGGACATGCGGTGTTGAAGATGCGGTGATACTTGCGGGTGGCTCCCAGCGCACCCTTGAGTGTGTTGGCTGTCGATGCATTGCACTGTATGCTTCAATGTACATGTGATAAGTAAATCTAAACCAGAAATTGGCAAGGAGAACCACACAAGGCGTTTGGCACAGTACAGTGGCATGGTAGCTTGGGGGTCTGGGCATCGCTTTTTAGCGGCAGCTTTCACCGATCGGAGTTCAAATCCAACCGCTGACTGTAAGGAGTGGGTTTCCTCAGAGTGCTCCAGCTTTCTCTCACATTCCAACAAAGTATGGTTACAGTTAGTCAGCTGTGGGCATGGTACGTAAGCGCCAGCAGAGTCCTCAGAAATTTGATTTGATGTAAATGATGCATCTCACAGTATGTTTTGACGTACATATGATAAATAAAACTTATCTTTAGACTTTTTTCAACAGGAATATGACGAGTTTGGATTTCCCAACAGTGTTGTGCTAAGACAGGAGTGCAAACTAATGAAATTATTGATTAATTACTACAATTACCTATAGACGTAGTTAACGAGGTCCAGGAACTGAGCATTTAATTCAAGGTCATCTGGAAAGCGCTTTTCCGTATAGGTCATCATTTTAACCAATAAAATAGACTTCTCCCTCAGCGTCGGTGTCTGCAGAGAAAAGAGAAATTATTCAGCTAGTCAATGTTTCTCCATATCGCAGTCCCACACCCTTCCCAAGACCACTGACCTGCCCCAATCCTTAAACACTTGCCCTCCATGGGCACTTCCTAAGGACATGTTCATCTTCTGAGGAAAGACAAAAGGAGAAGAGCCTGAAATGCCCTTTAACCTCCTTCAAGATCAATCTCATCCTTCCTTCCTACATAGCCCTACATTTTTCTTTCATCTATGTGTCTATCTGAGTCTCTTAAATATCCCTAATGTATCTGCCTCTACCATCACCCCTGGCAGGGCGATCCACAAACCACCACTCTCTGTGTGAAGAACTTAACCTCTTTCCAATCACCTTAAAATATGCCCCCTCATATTAGTCATTTCCACCCTGGAAAAAGTCTCTGGCTGTCCATTCGATCTTGTACACCTCTATCAAGTCACCTCTCATCCTCCTCCATTCCAAAGGCAGAAGCCCTAGCTTGCCCAATCTATCAGTTATATATTACAATTCCATTAATTAGGACGTCCATTAATTATGGACAATCTATTAATGTCTACTTAAGACAAAGGGAGCAAAATTTTTAGATCTCAGCAACTGTCAGAGACACAGTGAATAAAGGAAAGTGCTATTGAGAGCTATGTTGATTTCAATGAAGAGGCAGGTCGGGGGGCAGTCATTTTTTCACAAGATTTGGGGAATCAAGACCTAGAAGGCGTAGGTTTAAAGTGAAAAGGTCAAGAGTTAATAGGAAGCCGAAGGGAATTATTATATTTAACACAAAGGATGGTGTGTAAATGGAATGAGCTACTGGAAGAAGTAGATCAGGCAAGTACAATAACAATTTTTAAAAATATATTATTAATCTATTTAGAGATTTAGCACAGTGACAGGCTCTTCCGTCCCAAAGAACCTGCGCCAACCAGTCACACTTATGTAACTTATTAATCTTCTAGCCCGTTTACTTTTGGATCATGGGAAGAAACCCATGTAGTCATGAGGAGAATATTCAAACACCTACAGACAGAGGCAGGAGTTGAACCTGGGTCACTAGCACTGTAAAAGCATTAAGCTATCCACTCTGATAGCGTAGCGGTTTCCACCAGGTGCTCCAGTTTCCTTGCACTTCCAAGACGTACAGGTTAGAAGGTTAATTGGTCACATGAGAATAACTGAGCAGAGCGGTATCATTGGGCTGGAAGGGCCTGTTACCGCTCGGCATCTCGAAATAAAAATAAACAAATATGGACCAAAGGCAAGCAAATGGGCCTGGCTTGGATGGGCAATTTGGTCAGGATGGATGAGTTGGGCCAAAGGGCCGGTTTCCACGTTGTTGACTCTGTGACCTGCTGCTGCACTGTGCATTCATTTATGTTCCACTTCGAATCACAGATTCCAAATGAACAAACAGAGGAAACAGGAACAAGAGTAAAGCATCATTGCAAACAAGCGAGAGAGCGGTGATAGGCAGGAGGGCAGAGTATCATTAGCTCAGTGCCAGACCTCTGGGGCACTCTGGATCAAGGGCGTGATTCCAGCATTGATTATCAGTCAAGTCTGTCCTCAGTTGATTATTATTTTCTGATATCATATTCAGCACCAGGCGAGTGTCTGAGACACCAGTGGATAACATTGGAGGGAGTGGGAGGGGAAGGTCAGTATGTGAGCGTTCTTTGCAAAAGGACATTAATACAGACTAAGCTCTTCCTTGGTAAATAAAGTGAAGTGATCTTCAATGGTACTAGCATTCAGTAGTCCGAATGGTCAGACTGCGGAACATTGTGAACACCAGCATCACAAAGACACAAACTTGTATCTAATGGCTTAGTATCAGGTGCAGTATAACCATGGTGCATGAAAAACAAAAACTAAAACTGCAGCTGCAGGGGTCCCTAATGATGGATGCTGCTTTCCTGTGACAACACTTCGTGTAGGTGTCCTCAAGAGGGTTTAAGTGTAACGGACTAGGCTTTATCCGTTGCTTTTTGTAGGATTTTCCATTCAAGGGTATTGGGTGTTTCCATACCACGCTGTAATGCAGCCAGTCTATATACTCTCCACTACACTCAGTGACCTTCTGAGTGTATGCTCATGGTCTTCAGCTGTTGTAGCACACCCTCTTCAAATGTTGACATGTTGTGTGGTCAGAGATGCTCTTCTGCACACCACTGTTGTAAAGCATGATTATTTGAGTTACTGTCGCCTTCCTGTCTGCTTGCACCAGTCTGGCTGTTCTCCACTTACCTCTCTCTCTCTCGCTAACATGATGATATGCCCAGAGAACTGTTGCTCCCTGGAATTTTTCTGTTTTTCGCGCCATTCTCTGTAATCTCAACAAGGTGTTGTGCGTGAAAATCCCAGAAGATCAGCAGTTTCTGAGATACTCAAACCATCCCATCTGGCACCAACAATCATTACACAGCCAAAGTCACTTATATCACATTTCTTCCTACGGTGTTTGGTGTGAAGAACAGCTAAATCTCTTGACCACGTCTACATTATTTTATGCACTGAGTTGCTGCCACATGATTGGCTGATTAGATATTTGCATTAATGAGCAGGTGTACAGGTGTCTGTGCCGACACTGGTGCCAAGCTGTATCGGCACTTGCCCTTCCCTTGGACTACATCAGTGACGTGGAGAGGGGGAACCCGCTGCATGGGCAACAGCCGGTTCTTCAAATCTTCCCACCCCAGGCTTGCACCCTGGAGAGGACACAGTCCACCAGAGGCGCAAACCCATGATCCCCTGGGATCGACGGCTGCCTACTAGTACAGGTGTACCTAATAAAGTGGCCACAGAGAGCTGCTTGTGACTGCTGGATGCAAGAGTCAGCAGTGTGATGCAGATTGAATTGGATACCTGCTCTAAAAATTAACTTGGTTACATTTAATGAGAAGTTAAATCCTCGTGAACTGGTAATCACTTTGCCAAGAGATGGAGTCTGGATCGCAAGTGATGACTTAATATCGCAGATTTTACTGCTGTCCATTTAATTATTCATACTGGATCAGAATCCATTTTAAAATATTAATGCACAAAATATGTTGTAACTTGTAACTTGCAAATGCTAATGAGCCTATATTCATTTCTCCATGCACCAAGCAATGAAACTGATGATCATTTATGCTTAGGTCAGGTATGCTGAGTAAGGGAGAAGAGACTTGGTCTACTCTTTCGCAGGACTTGGAATGTAATAGATTGTAAAGTCGTTAGGATGCCCAGCCTGCTTTGTCTAATGACTGTGGAATTGGGGCAAACTTTAGTCTTTTCTTGATACTGTATCTGGACTAGTACAAGATGCCTGTGTGATACAAGGCATTGGAATAGTTTCCACAATAATTGTTATAGAGCAATACAGTACAGAAATAGGTCCTTCAGCCCATCTGGTCCATGCCGACCAGAGCATCCTCCCAGCTAGTCTTGGTCCCCTGTGTAAGCAATCAATAGGTATAGAACATAAAACAGTACAGCACAGTACATTCCCTTCGGCCCATAATGTAGTGCCAACCTTTTAACCTATTCAAAATCAGCTGTCCGCTCTCTTTCTGCCTTGTATCATCTTGTACACCTCTATCAAGTCACCTCAATCCTTCTTCACTCCAAAGAGAAAGGCCCCAGGAGAAGAGATTTATCCAGCACATGCCCCCTTCTCATTGTTACCAACAGGAAAACAACAGGAATTCTGCAGATGCTGGAAATTCAAGCAACACACATCAAAGTTGCTGGTGAACGCAGCAGGCCAAGCAGCATCTGTAGGAAGAGGTGCAGTCGACGTTTCAGGCCGAGACCCTTCGTCAGGACTAACTGAAGGAAGAGTGAGTAAGGGATTTGAAAGTTGGAGGGGGAGGGGGAGATCCAAAATGATAGGAGAAGACAGGAGGGGGAGAGATGGAGCCAGAGCTGGACAGGTGATAGGCAAAAGGGGATACGAGAGGATCATGGGACAGGAGGTCCGGGAAGAAAGACAAGGGGGGGGGGACCCAGAGGGTGGGCAAGAGGTATATTCAGAGGGACAGAGGGAGAAAAAGGAGAGTGAGAGAAAGAATGTGTGCATAAAAATAAGTAACAGATGGGGTACGAGGGGGAGGTGGGGCCTAGCGGAAGTTAGAGAAGTCGATGTTCATGCCATCAGGTTGGACGCTACCCAGACGGAATATAAGGTGTTGTTCCTCCAACCTGAGTGTGGCTTCATCTTTACAGTAGAGGAGGCCGTGGATAGACATGTCAGAATGGGAATGGGATGTGGAATTAAAATGTGTGGCCACTGGGAGATCCTGCTTTCTCTGGCGGACAGAGCGTAGATGTTCAGCAAAGCGGTCTCCCAGTCTGCGTCAGGTCTCGCCAATATATAAAAGGCCACATCGGGAGCACCGGACGCAGTATATCACCCCAGTCGACTCACAGGTGAAGTGTTGCCTCACCTGGAAGGACTGTTTGGGGCCCTGAATGGTGGGAAGGGAGGAAGTGTAAGGGCATGTGTAGCACTTGTTCCGCTTACACGGATAAGTGCCAGGAGGGAGATCAGTGGGGAGGGATGGGGGGGACGAATGGACAAGGGAGTTGTGTAGGGAACAATCCCTGTGGAATGCAGAGAGAGGGGGGGAGGGAAAGATGTGCTTAGTGGTGGGATCCCGTTGGAGGTGCACACATTCTTTCTCTCACTCTGTCCCTCTGAATATACCTCTTGCCCATCCTCTGGGTCCCCCCCCCACCTTGTCTTTCTTCCCGGACCTCCTGTCCCATGATCCTCTCGTATCCCCTTTTGCCAATCACCTGTCCAGCTCTTGGCTCTATCCCTCCCCCTCCTGTCTTCTCCTATCATTTTGGATCTCCCCCTCCCCCTCCAACTTTCAAATCCCTTACTCACTCTTCCTTCAGTTAGTCCTGACGAAGGGCCTCGGCCTAAAACGTCAACTGCACCTCTTCCTAGAGATGCTGCTTGGCCTGCTGCGTTCACCAGCAACTTTGATGTGTGTTACCAACAGGAAACAGGTACAGAAGCCTGAAGCCACACACTCAGTGACTCAGGAACAGCTTCTTCCCCTCTGCCATCAGATTTCTGAATGGACCTTGAACCCATGAACACTACCTCACCACTTTTTTTAATTTGTTTTTGTACTACTTATTTAACTATTTAATATACATATATGTACTTACTGTAATTCAGTTTCTTTTCTCTGTATTTATCATGTATTGTACTGCTGCCACAAAGTTAACAAATTTCACGACAAATGCCGATGATATTAAACCCAATTCTGATTCTGATTCCAGGTCTATAGTGTATTGAAGAAACTGAACCTGATGTTTGGACAATTTAAGCACTGGGCCCAATCAAAAAGTTTGGGTACAGGCCGAATTGAGACGGCAGTGTTCAGGTCCCAAAGTGTACCGAAGCGACTGAACCCGATGTTTGGACAATTTAAGCACCTGGCCATATTGAAAATGTCAGGATTTCAGGGCCTGAGGTGAGGGACGGGCCAGTTCAGTTTGTAGCTCCACTCTGAACTGAACTAAGGATTCATGGACACGACCACCTTCGTTGACTTCAGTTCAGAACAATATTAACTTGCGCTTATTGTTTGTATGATTTGTTTTTCTTCTCTGCACACTGGGTGCTTGATGGTCTTCATTTCTGAGAGTTTTGTTTTGGGTTTCTTTGCTTCATGGCTGCCTGTTAGGAGATGAACTCCAGTTTGTATAACGTATACACACACTGATAATAAATGTACTTTGAAATTTGATCTTATGAGGATTGGTTGAGCAAGTCAGGACTTTTCCCTTAGGAGAGGAGGAGGATGAGAGTGAACAGTCAGCGGCTTTTTCCCTACGGTGGAAATGGCTAATACGAGGGGGCATAACTTTAAGGCGATTGGAGGGAAGTATGGGGGGGATGTCAATGGTAACTTGTTTTTACGTGGAGAGTGACAGGTGCCTAGGGGTGCTGGTGGACGATAAGTACGTGAATGATTAAAAAAAAAAAAGAGGACTATGTGCGAGGGAAGGGTTAAGTTGACCTTGGAGTTATTTAAAAGGTTGGCACAGCACCAGGGGCCAAAGGGCCTGTAGAGTGATGTACTGTTTTGTTCTAAATTCCATACTTGGTTAATGATATAAGAATAAAAATAATAATCCATCTCCTGATGCATTAGTAATCAGTGGCATTTCAATGCATTAACAGATGTAAGGACTGTGGACATTACAACTTTTCAAAGCGGTCACTGAGTACTGTCCTGTTCTCCCGTTCCCACCCACAGCCAACATTCTGCAATGTGTGCTGGCTTCAATATTCAGAAACTTAAAACTCAATTAAATAATTGCTTCAAGAAATATTGCAGAATGCGATCAGGACATTCAGCATTATAAAGCATGACATCACGTCCCACCAATTAAGTGTTACATTGCAAGGGCGTGGGACATTACAGAATTAACTACTTAAACCTTGGGTTTCTATATCCTGATGCGCCTTTGGATAACACACAAAGCTCTGAAATAGTTCATGAATACAAAGATTAATGTATATATCATTACTGTGCACATTTCAACAGACTGGTATTTGGTGGCATTTATATAAAAATTATCTTTTAATATATTAAATTATTTTTAAGATGTTTCTGGTGAGTTTTCATTAAGTCATGGCATCATGAACAAATGGAACTAGATTACAGGGGCACCTTGGGTGGCCGGGACAATTTGGGCAAAAGGACCACTTCCTGTGAAAACATCATCCTCACATTATTTCAATGGATTTAGAGGGATATGGTTCAAATACAAGTAAATGCAACTAGCTTATGCAGGCATCTTGGTTAGCATGGATGAGTTGGGCTGAAGGGCCTGCTTCCGCGCTGTATTTCTCTAAGACTAAATACACTGGATTAAATAGACATTTAGTGGTCACTTTATTAGGTATCTCCTGTACCTAATAAAGTGACCACTAAATGTATATTTAATCCAATGTACTTAATCCACTTGAGCGCACATTTGAGGTTTTCTGCTGCTGTAGCCCATCCACTTCAAGGTTCAACTACTGTGCATTCAGAGATGCTCTTCTGCACACTACTGTTGTAACGTGTGGTTATTTGAGTTTCTATCACCTTCCTGTCAGCTTGATCCAGTCTGGCCATTCTCCTCCATCCTTTCACAAGGCATTTTCACAGACAGAATTACTGCTCACCGGATTTTTAAAAATTTTTCTCACCATTCTCTATATACTCTATATAGACTGTTGTGCGTGAAAATCGCAGATCAGCAGTTTCTGAGATACTCAAACCACCCTGTCTGGCACCAACAATTGTTCCGTGGTCAAAGTCACTGAGATCACATTTCTTCCCCATTATGATGTCTGATCCGAATAACAATCAAACCTCTTGATCACATCTGCATGCTTTTATGCATTGTGCTGCTGCCAGATGACTGGCTAATCAGATATTTGCATTAACAAGTAGGTGTACATAATAAAATGGCTACTGAGTGTAGAGAATATATGTAATGAGGAGGAGGAGAGTGAACAGTCAGCAGCTAGGTGAGTGAGCTTGAGTGAGCTAGGGCTTTACTCTTTGGAACAAATGAGGATGAGAGGCGACTTACAGAGGTGGACAGGATATATGGGTTCAAAGGTTCATTTATTATCAAGGTACATAATTCTAAAATTCTTCTTTTCTGTGTAGCCATGAAACCAAGAAAGGGAAGGCAGCACCATCATCAATCCCCAAAAAATGCCCCCTCCCCGCACAAAATAACAAACAAAATCAGGACAGGCACATCAACCTCCAAATCCTTCCTTCTGCGCAAAACAAAACAAACAAGAAGACTGGAAAAAATAGTCGATAGGCCAAGTCCACATTCAAAACGCAGAAAACTTGGGCAACACTCTCACACAGACCTTTCCCTCTCTGGGCGGAGCCATCAAAAGACAGGCAGCTGGTGCGCACCTTCTGCACTCGCCTTGATGCTTCAATCTCCCTTGTTGCTTTAATCGGTGAACAATGGAAGCTTTAGCAGCGAAACGGAATCGAACAACAAATACAGTCCCACAACCTTCTTGCCATGAATTTCGCACACACTGCCCGTCTCCCAGAACCCTCTCGAAGATGGTAAATCGATGAAGCACCCAAACAATCTCCAAACTCCAGCATTCGCCTGGATGTTACAATCTCCCTCAACACCTTAATTGGCAAAATGGAGTCAAACATCAGCTCGCAGCCTGCGCGCCATTAAATTCACTCACACTGTGTCTGCCTCCCGGAATCCTCCGAGACTGCAGAATGCTGGAACACCCAAACTATCTCCAAACAGCAACTCACAGGCTCCAACAGTTCCAGAACCACATCCAAGATGAAAAACAAAGTGGTTTCACGATCTATCCAGAAGATGTCGACTGAAGGAGCATTGTTAGGCAGGTGCCATCTTGACTGGAAGATAATATGATGCATAGACTGAATGGATAGCCAGAGACGTTTTTCCCAGGTGATTGTAAGAAAGTAAGAGTGGCCATGTCAGAGGTGGCCAATGAGTGTAACTTATCACAGAACCTAAAGAATTCTATAAATGCCAGTAACTTAGACTTCAATTACATGCACCTCCACGTGTATTGCTCTCACCTGGTTTACTGCCATGGGAGAATTATTCTTCACCCACTCCTCCACTATCTTCACCACAGCCCGCAGAATCTTGGCATCAGGTGACTTCTCAATGAGAGATGTCAGGATGACTTGTATGAAGTTCTTCCTCATTTCCATGCTCATGACAGCAAGGCGAGTTTTCACAAGCTCCAGACTGAGCATGATCAGCTCGATAGTGACTGTAAGAGAGAAATGTGTTTCACCGTGTTAAAAAAAAAATTAGCTTTATTTGTCACAGATACATCAAAACACAGAATAAAATGCATCGTTTGCATCCATGACCACCACTGTGCAAGGATGTGGTTGGGGCAGCCCGCAAGCGTCATAATGCCAACAAAGCATGCCCATAACTTACTAATCCTAGCCTCTGTGTCTTTGAAATGTGGAAGGAATACAGGAGCCTGAAGACACACTCAATGTTTTAGGAACAACTTCTTCCGCTGCACCATTGGATTTCTGAATGGTCCACAAACCCATGAATACTACCTCACTATTTTCTGATCACTTTGTGAACTATTTACTTATTTTTAATATATGTTTATTCGAATTGACAGCATATCTTATGTATTACACTGAACTGTTCCTGCTAAGTAACAAATTTCATGACATGCATTCCTGTAATAATGAACCTGATACCGATTCTGAGGAAACTGGAGCACGCAGTCACGGGGAGAACGTACAAACTCTTTACAGATGGTGCTAGGCACTGAACCCCAATCGCTGATGCTGTAAAGTGTTACATTTACTGCGACACTGTGTCACCCCGGACATAGAAAATGTAGCAGAGAAGATTCCAAGTGCCCCACTGTAACCTTGGCATTTTAAAAGTTAAACAACCCCAGGCATTCATAGTTCTATATATAATCACTCCTGCAACAGGGGTATGTGTACATTTTTCACCATGTAAATTGAAACAAGAGGGTTAGGGTTAGGACTACACGTCACATCTCTGAAGCTGCTTTCCTGTAGTTATCCAGCTTCACAACAAAACTCACTCTAACTGTCCCTGCACAGTCTTTCTTGCTCTCCTTGTTCTGTTGATGATTATTGAGTCTGTTCATATGTTCTTGATCACTGACATCTGCACATGTGACTGTTCTGCAGATTGCTCAGGGCTGTTTGCACTACTGTCCTGTGAGTTGTTGGTTACTGTTGCATTGTTGTTATGGTATTGTCCTGTGTTTCATGCTTGGACACCAAACCACAATCAGTTATGGAATGTACTGGCAATAAAGCGATTCTGATTCTTGTGCATGGTCTCCTCTTGTGCCAAGTTGAAATCATCTCCAGAGTGGAGAAGCAACACCTTATATTCTGTTCTCTCCTTCCAGTAAACAAGCTCCCCCCTCCCACATTTTTCTTTATTCCCCACTCTAACTTACCTCTTCTCACCTACCTTTTACTATCTCCTGGGTGCCCTCCATCTTCCCTTTCTCCTACAGTCCACTCTCCTCTCAGATTCCTTCTCCAGCCTTGACTCCCCCCCACCACCTGGTCTCACCAATCACCCTCCAGCTAACCTCCTTCCGCTCCCCCCGCCTTTTTATTCTGGCATCTTCCCCCTTCCTTCTCAGTCCTGAAGAAGGGTTTCAGCCTGTAATGTCAACTAGCTAGTCATTTCCATAGATGCTGCCTGACCTGCTTAGTTCCTCCATGCTCTGGATTTCCAGCATTTCCACTTTCTCCTATTTCTGAATCTGATAGCTGCTTGGAGCACCATCTGGTGGTATTATAATGGCCAGCTTTGGCAGGCACCATTACCTCATTCGTCTACAGAACAGAGACAATGCTGGCAATGCCAACAAAGAGAGATTAGCTGTATTCGTCACATGTACACTGAAACATACAGTGAAATGCAATGTTTGTGTCAATAACCAACACGGTCCAGAAACGTGGCGAGGGCAGCCCACAAGTGTTGGCATACTTCCAGCACCAGTATAGTTTGTTCACAACTCACTAACCCTAACCGTATCTCTTTGGAATGTGGGAGGAAACTGGAGCACCTGGAGGCAATACCAGGTTCTACTCCTGTACCTATCAAAGTGGCCACTGAGTGTAACTCTGTAACCTGCTGAGAATGCCAATTCCAGCTGCAATAAAACTAAAAAAATTTCCCAATGCCTCAGCCAGAATTATCTCACATCTTAAGTCCCAGTTTACTGTGGAGCCAAGAGCTGTCCTGTGGACTTTATATAGCCAGTCTTCAAATGCTGCAATTGAGGCATAACCAGACTAAAATGGAGCACACAAAATATATGGAACAATGACCAAGAATTTGGGATAAAGACTCTGCCTGACCTGCTAAGATTCTACAGACACAAGAAAATCTGAAGATGCTGGAAATCCAGAGTAACACATACAAAACACTGGAGGAACTCAGCAGGTCAGGTAGCATCTATGGTATAGAATAAACAGTTGATGTTTTGGGCTGAGCCCCTACATCAGTGTTGTAGCATTGATTTTATCGAGTTCAGGGAGTTAGACAGCATTAGAACAGGACCTTTGGCCCAAATGGTCCATGCCAACCAAGAATCCCAAACCAAGACAGTCCCAGTTGCCTGCATTTGGCCCATAACCATCTACCTGTCCAACTGTCTTTTCAAAGTTTTTATTGTATCTGCCTCAACCATTCCCTCTGGCAGCTCATTTTATACACATACCACCCTTTGTGTAAAAAAAAATTGTTCCTCAACGACCCTTCGAGCCACAGTGCCCATCAATCCCTCGATTTAATCCTAGCCTATTCACAGGACAATTTAAAATGACCAATTATCCTAGTAACTCATACATCTTTGGACTGTGGGATGAAACAGGAGCACCTGGAAGAAACCCATGTGGTCACAGGAAAAACGTAGAAACTCCTTACAGGCAGTGACTTCTCCCTCACCTGGTCTCAACTATCACCTGCTTGCTTGTATTCTTTCCTCTCCCTGCACCTTCTTATTCGGGCTTTTGCCCATACCTTTCCAGTCCTGATGAAGGGTCTCAGCCCAAAATAGCGACTGTTTATTCCCCTCCACAGATGCTGCCCGAGCTGCTGAGTTCCTGCAGCAGTTAAGTGCTCTGGATCTCTAGCATCTGCAGAATCTCTTGTGTTTATCATTCCTTTAGTGTATTTTCTAGGCAGAATGCAATTTAGGTGTAGGTGTAGTCAGCGGTGGAGTTTTGACATTAAATGTCACTACAAGGTAACTTTACAGCAGCTTCAAGGTTGCGGCTGTGTGGGTGATTGCAAAGCATGGTAATGAAGCACAACAGTAAATTAGCATTCACACTTTTGGCCCGGAAACACAAATTAGTGATTAAATGCAATTGCATTCATTTTGCAGACACAAGGGCACCACGTCAATGCAATCACTCTTCAATGCCAAGTCAATTACCGAGACTGCTGTCGATGCCTCATGAAGGCAACTTTGCTGCACACCTTTCATAGGAAGCTGCTTCCTCTGATTCACTCAAAATCAATAAACTTCATGATGATAAGAGGGTCGTACGAACAAAGGAACTCCAATAATGAATTCAAGTTTGTTGAAACAATACTTCGCAGTTCTCTAATTTCTACAGATGTACTGTGGAGAGGATTCAGACTGTTTGCACCCCTGGTATGGAAGCACGAATCCACAGAATCAGAAAAATTTGCGGAGTGTTGTAAACTTAGCCAGTTCCATCCTGGACACTAACCTCCCCAACTTCCTGGGTGTCAACATCTCTAAAGATCTATCCTGGGCCCAACATATTGATGTAATTACAAAGGCATGATAGATGCTATGTTTCATTAGGAATTTGAGGAGATTTGGTCTGCAGGCTAGCAGAAAGAAGGAATGCCTTACACCTCCTTTGGTAGAGATGCATCTCCACCCCACCACCAGAATACTATGACAATATTTTAAGAGCCATACAAACTCAAGTCTTTCTTTCAGACACTAAACATTGCTCAGGACATTACTTTTTATTGGCATTGTAAAAAGGCAATGAAGAACAACCCATTATATTAAAAACCCTCATTGTTAGTAGTTGGAAGAACAATAGAAACAGCCACAGGTCAGGTCAAGAAGATGAGAAGGTGAAAAAGAACAAAATCAAAAAAGTCATAAGAAATCATAGCCATCTTATACAAAACCTAACTCAGACGAAGATGACAAAACTCTTCTCCAAACCGAAAAAAAACTGGTATTAGTGGAAATCCAAAATAAAAATTCCAAATGCTAGAAGTATGTTAGTTCTGAATACACTCCAAATGCTTAAAGTCTAAGGTCTGCTTTCGATCGTTTTACATAGCCGTGCCAAGCTGACCAGTGAAGAAGGCTGGAACAGCGGCACAGAGTACCACATAATGAGGATAATTCAAAGTTCAAAGTAAATTGAAGAGGAGGAGAAAATGGCAGCGTGACACAGCGCACGCGGCTTCTCCGGTGAATTATATCAGTATTCGTAAGTAGGGGCCGTGCACAATTCTGATTTGATGGAAACAGACCTGAGAAGCACGGAGGAACATCTGGAGTAACTTCTGAAATGCCAGCTTCACTGCCGCTGCTACTGTGCAATCAAGAATCTCCAGAGGGAAGGCCCCAGATCCTCAGCTTTGCCTGTTACTGACGGCCAGGGCAAGGGTCGAAGCGCTTGGCAGAGATGGTACTCGGTGCTCGGTGTCAGAGGCTCGAAGTTTTCGGACGGACTCAGAGTCGGACTGTGGTCGGGTGCTTCCAGGATGCTGCATCGGCAAGTTTGCGGCACTGGAAGCTCATGGCAGGGAGAGTTTTCTTCCTTCTACCATCTGTATGAGATAATGGGACTTCTGAGAGACTTTGAGACTTTTTTTGCCCATGGCCTGTTCTTTATCAAATTACGGTATTGTTTGCACTGTTGTAACTATATGTAATTATGTGGTTTTTGTCAGTTTTTCAGTCTTGGTCTGTCTCGTGTTTCTGTGATATCATACTGGAGGAACATTGTATCATTTCTTAATGCATGCATTACTAAATGACAATAAAAGAGGACTGCGCGTCCTCATAATCTAAAAATCTAAAAAAAAGCAAAGTAGATATATGTCACCATATACAACCTTGAGGTTCATTCTCCTGCTGGCATATTCAATAAACTCATAGTAGAATAATAACCACAATAGGCTGAGTGAAGTAGGTTTTTTCTCTCTGAAGGAGAGTGAGAAGTGGCTTTATAGAGGTGTACAAGAGGCATAGATCAAGTGGATACACAGAGACTTTTTCCCAGAGCGGAAATGCAGGATGGCTAATAATCTCCCTGCCACCACCCAGCTCTCATCACGTACGAAATGGTAGTAGCATTATACTGTTTACTTCATAAGTTGTGTCATAAATGCATCTTAGTATTTGTTGATTTTTTTTGTGGTAATATTACTTTGTGTGTTGTGTGTGTTATATGTACTATGTTGTGCACCTTGGCCTGGAGAAGTGGTGTTTCGTTTGGCTGTATACTGTACATGTATACAGCTGAATAACAATAAACTTCAACTTGAATGGGGGAGGGGACACAGATGCTGCCTGACCTACTAAGTTCCTCCAGCATTTTGTGTCTGTTGCTTTGATCATCCAGCACCTGCAGGATCTCCATGTTTATGATTTTAAGGTGTTGAAGGAAAAAAAAATAGGAAGCATGTCAGAGGTAGGCGTTTCTACAGAGAATGATAGGTGTGTGGAACGCCTGTGGCAGAAGCAGACACACTAGGGACATTAAAGAGACTCTTAGACAGGCACATGGATGGCAGATAAATGGAGGTTTATGCCGGAGGGAAGGGTTAGATTGATCTGAGAATACATTAAAAGGTTGGCACAACATTGTGGACCTGGGGCCTGTACTATGCTGTAATGTTCCATATTCTGTAACATTACAAACCGCTGGAAAAACAAAGCAGGTGAAGAAACGCCTGTGGATGAAGGCACGTGACTAACATTTCAGGCTAGTGACTTTTTAATCTGGAACTGGATAAAGATAACACATACAAAGAGGTGGAGGAACTCAGCAGGTCAGGCATCTATGGAGGGGAGCTCCTCCAGCACTTTTTGTTTGTTACTCTGGATTTGCAGCATCTCTGGGGTTTTGGATAAAGATACAATAGGGTTTAGGATGAGGAAAAAGAACAAAAGGAAGGGATCCATGAGGATTTCTCCAACTCTAATGAAAGGTCATGGGCTTGAAACACTGGCTCTGCTTCCCCCTTCACAGAAACCACCTGATCACCCTGTATTGTCCGCTGGTATTTCAGACTTTCAGCATTCCCTGTGTTCTGGTCCCTCCATTTCATCTCCAAGGATTGTTACCTTGTCGTGGCGGAAAGGCTTGTTAGTTCCCAAGATCCCGAGAGCGATCCCGTCTGAAGTTTATCTGTCTGGCACTTAGCTCTTGGCAGGATCATCCACTGCAGAAAGGTCAGGAGGGAGGTTCCAGACAAAGAACAATCCAACCAAGGGCACAGCGGTAGACGCGGCAGAAGATAATGATAAAGCACAACGGCAGTGAAGGGTCCTCAGTCATCTTGCTTTTCATGCCACTGGGCTCGAACCCTGATCTGTCAAGGACTATGTCATGTATCAGCCTCCCCATGTTAAACAAAGGCATACACAGGCGTCCCCCATTGAAGAAATCCATCATAATATTCCGGTTATGAGGATTCCAGATTGGCTTCTACAACTACCTGAAGACCCACCAACAACGACAGCTTAGGAGAATATCATACTTGACGAGTGATTGCACTACTATGGAAATATTCTTTGGTGGGTGGAAGCAAAGGGAAGTGCAATGAGCAACCCACTCAAAGCTTATGAGCGCCATCTGCTGGCATAGGGGAAGAGGTCCATACTCCCAATGTTAACATAAGCACCTCAGTTCCAGCAGGATTATGCGACAGTTTTACATTACTTTTAGCAGGCAGCCTTTCAGCTCTCTGCCTGGGTTTGTCCTCATCCCAGCCAGCAAAGGTTGCAATAGGGAATGCCTCAAGGGGCAGGACTAAGGTGTCAAGAAAACAACCTAAAGATTAAAAATTCGAATTTCAAGATTATTTAATGTCATTGAGTTCACAAGTGTAAAGCAAAATGAAATAGTTGTTATTCCGGATATAATGCAGCACAAGAAAAAACAAAATAAAGAACACAATTTAAAAAAAAACACAATAAGTCTAAATACACAAGATAGCTTATATACAATAAATGATTGTATGCCCATAAAGTGACGCTAGGCACATGGGTGCCTGTACATAAAGTGGCTCTGACAAGAAATGATAAAGTTGTGGTGGTTGGGATGTGGAGGGGTGGGTTAGTGGGTGGAGGTGTTGATCAGCCCTACTGCTTGGCAAAAGTAACTGTATTTGAGTCTGGTGGTCCTGGTGAGGAGCCTCCTCCCTGCTAGGAGTGGGACAAACAGCCCATGAACAGTGTAGGTGGGATCCTTCATGATGTTACTGGCCCTTTTCCAGCACTTAAAGCACATCACTATTCAGTTTAAACAATTCAGCAAAAGAAATATTGAGGATTTAGCTTGTAGGCATGCAAACTAGTGAATGTCTGGCTCCACATATTTTTCCAGCTGCTCATTAAACATGATCAACAATAATAATATTGCCACTTCCCACACATCACTCTTTGCTGGCACACTGCAGCAAGCTGCCCAGCTCAGCCTTCTGCTCCATCTTGTTTACAGAGTGCTTCTAACAAAATGTTCTTCCATGTCAATTACAAATTTACATCATTCTTTTTGTCAAAAGAAATCTAAGTAGCTATCAGTTTTAAAATACTACACGGCAGGATACCGAATTGCAATCATTTCTTTAGCCTGGTATCAAAAATAATACCTGTTTAATGTTTATTTTGCTGAATCCTTCCCTTTCAAGATCCCTGACCTACCCTAGAATTCAAATCTATTAATAATTCACAGCCACTTGTCTCTGTGCAAAAGACTTAACTCTAGTTGCATGTTAATTAACACAGAGGAGATTCTACAACCACCAGAAAATAAACTGGAGGGCTACATAGAGGTTACTAAATCTCAACAACATCAGCAATTAAGACTTAAGATAGCTGAAGTGCTGATCTGTCGGGTTGGGTACCTCTCGATTGCAAGGAGGGCAAAGAAAGCTGCAGAGAAAGAGTTTTCAAAACAGCATTCAATTCAATTACTACAACATGAAATTTAGATTTCAAAGCTGTTGAATTTTTACTATCTTAGTTCCATGATATACTGTGCTTGCAATAACCGCAATTTAATTAACACTTCAGATTGACATATTACTTGTGTTTGCTTCAGGCACATGTGTCCTCTTGCAAACATGTTTAAAAATCTGAAATTAAATGCCTTGTTTCGGAACTGTTAGTGGAGCTTAAATGGATTTTGATTGCCTTTCATCAATACAAACATTAGCTGCCTACGGTCAACCCAGTCCCCAATACAATGACGTAAATTATCCGTCACCATCTCAACAGTCACACCCAGACACAAATTTGTATCCTGCCAACAAAGCACAAATGTACAAATTAGTTCAGGGTTCTGAACCAGAATCAGGTTTGTTATCACTGATATGTGTTGTGAAATTTGTTGCCTTGTAGCAGCAGTACAGTACACTATATAAAAATTCACTGTATGTGACAATGAGAAATAAGTGCAAAAACAGTGTGGTAGAGTTCATGGATTCATGGGGTGTTCAAAAATCTGATTGTGGAGGGGAAGAAGCTGTTCCTAAAATGCTGTGTGTGTGTTTTCCTCCTCCTGTACCTCCTCCCTGATGATAGTAGTGAGAAAAGGGTATGCCCTGGGTGATGGGAGTGTTTAATGACAAATGCCACATTCTTGAGGCACTGTCTTTTGAAGTTGTCCTTGATGGTGAGGAGGCTAGTACCCAACTAGAACACTCTGCAGTGGCCCCTCCAAACTAGACAGTGATGCAACTAGTCAGAAAGCTCACCACCATACATCTGTAGAAATTTAACCTTTCCCTTAACCTGATCCCTTTCATAATCAGGAGGGCAATAGATCCAGAGACTTCACAGACCCTTTTCTTCTCCCAGCCTGATAGTGCTCAGCTGGGATAAGCCATGGCTAGCAAGCACTCCTACTGCAGATGCCTGAGCATGCCTCCTTGCTGACACCAGGAAATGGCGTACAATGGCCCAAAGCATTGTTGAGGATCCCTACCACCCATCCCACAATCTCTTTGACCCACTGCCGTCAGGAAGGAGGTATAGGAGCATCAGGACTAGGTCTGCCAAACTGGGTAACAGCTTCTTCCGTTAGGCTAAGGCTAATGAATACCCTGTCACCAGCGAGGACTTGTCACTAAGACAGCAAGCTGTTTACAGCCAACCTGTGCTATGCACAGCATGCATTTTGAATTACATTTTATTATTTATGGCAACATTATTTTATATGCTGTGTGTGATATTGGTTCTGTGGGTGCACTGTGGTCTGGAGGAACATTGTTTCATTTGGTTGTATATATGTACAGTCAGATGATAATAAATTTGAAGTTGAACTTGAACTCCAAGACCCAGGCCTTGATATCGCCCTTTGCAACTGGATCCTCAATCTCCTCACTTGCAGACCCCAGTCAGTCAGTCCCAGTCAGTTACATCTCCACAATCTCCATCAGCACAGGTGCACCACAAGGCTGTGTGCTTAGCCCCCTGCTCTACGCAGTTTATACCAATCACTGCGTGGCTACGTACAGCTCCAATGCCATATTTAAGTTTGCTGACGACACCATCATTAAAAGGTGGTGACGAATCAGCACATAGAAGGGAGAATGAAAATCTGGTCGAATGGTGCCAAAACAACAACCTTTCACTCAATGTCAACAAAACCAAAGAGCAAACTACAGACACACTTTTAAGGACTCTTTACAGCACAGGATTACTTTTTATTTACAAAATTTGTCTTCTTTTGCATATTGGTTGCTGATCAGTCTTTGTTTATGTATGTTTCTTAAGTTCTTTTGATTTATTTTCCTGTAAATGCCTATAAGAAAATGAATCCCAGGGAAGCAGATGGTAACATATACATACTTTGATAATAAATTTACTCTGAACTTTGAACTCTGTCTCAGGATCAGTAATCACACAGTGCACAGAACGATGACAGAAAGACACAGATCCAAATCCCAACCTGGCAGCTGGGGAACTCGATTAAACCTATTCCCTAATACGCTGATGTAAATTGTTCTCAGTCATCTCAACCATCACATCCTGGCCAAAATTTCCACCACGCCCATAGAGTACCGCTTCACGTATTTATGGCTGCCTCAGTAAAGCAGCCAACATAGTCAAAGACCCCCATGCACCCTGGTCATTGTCTCACCTCCCCTCTCCCACTGGGCAAAAGATACAAAAGCCTCTCGTGTTGGGCAGAAGATCGAAAAGTCTGAAAGTACAGGACGAACCACCAGGCTCAAGGACAGCTTCTATCCCACTGTTAATCAGACTACTGAACAGTTCCCTGGCGTGACAAGATGGATTCTTCACCTCTGCTGACTCGCCGAACAATTGCATTCCCATGACCTACTTGTTTTTTTATTTTACTATTTAGAGTGACAGCACGGTAACAGGCCCTTGTGGTCCAACAAGCCTGTGGTACCCAATTACACCCATGTGACCAATCAATCCCCCGACCTATAAGTCTTTGGAACATGGGAGAAAATTGGAGCACCCAGAGGAAAACCACACGGTCACGAGGAGAATGTACAAACTCCTTACAGACAACACAGGAATTAAAACCCAGGTCACTGGCACTGTAATAGCATTGTACGAACTGCTACACTACTGTGTCGTACCTACTCTCTCTCACATGCCTATCAACTTCACCCCCCAATCTTCCTCCCACACCCTGACATGAAGGGTATTTTCAGAAGGCAATTAACCTACCAACCAGCACTTCTTTAGGATGAGGAAGGAAACTGGAACCCACACAATCACGGGAAAACATCCAAAAACTCAGCTTCCCTCTGCCATTGCGGAACTACAGATAATCTTGGGGAACGAGTACTGAGGAGATGGAAACTGCTCTGAGAATGTCAACTGGGAGAACACCATGTTCCCTTCCCTACACAGTTATCACCTTGACATCAGAAGGATACACTTGTGGACTTGTATAATGAAAGTATGTAATATATGGCTGATAACAGGAATTCTGCAGATGCTGGAAATTCAAGCAACACACATCAAAGTTGCTGGTGAACGCAGCAGGCCAGGCAGCATCTCTAGGAAGAGGTGCAGTCGACGTTTCAGGCCGAGACCCTTCGCCAGGACTAACTGAAGGAAGAGAGAGTAAGGGATTTGAGAGGGGGAGGGGGAGATCCAAAATGATAGAAGAAGACAGGAGGGGGAGGGATAGAGCCAAGAGCTGGACAGGTGATTGGCAAAAGGGGATACGAGAGGATCATGGGACAGGAGGTCCGGGAAGAAAGACAGGGGGCGGGGAACCCAGAGGATGGGCAAGAGGGACAGAGGGAGAAAAAGGAGAGTGAGAGAAAGAGTGTGTGCATAAAAATAAGTAACAGATGGGGTACGAGGGGGAGGTGGGGCCTAGTAGAAGTTAAAGAAGTCGATGTTCATGCCATCAGGTTGGAGGCTACCCAGACGGAATATAAGGTGTTGTTCCTCCAACCTGAGTGTGGCTTCATCTTTACAGTAGAGGAGGCCGTGGATAGACATGTCAGAATGGGAATGGGATGTGGAATTAAAATGTGTGGCCACTGGGAGATCCTGCTTTCTCTGGCAGACAGAGCGTAGATGTTCAGCAAAGCGGTCTCCCAGTCTGCGTCGGGTCTCGCCAATATATAAAAGGCCACATCGGGAGCACCGGACGCAGTATATCACCCCAGTCGACTCACAGGTGAAGTGTTGCCTCACCTGGAAGGACTGTTTGGGGCCCTGAATGGTTGTAGGGGAGGAAGTGTAAGGGCATGTGTAGCACTTGTTCCGCTTACACAGATAAGTGCCAGGAGGGAGATCAGTGGGGAGGGATGGGGGGGACGAATGGACAAGGGAGTTGTGTAGGGAGCGATCCCTGCGGAATGCAGGGGGGGGGGGAGGGAAAGATGTGCTTAGTGGTGGGATCCCATTGGAGGTGGCGGATTCTGTGATACCTGAACACTTTCAATAGTTTTCTTTGAGGCAGTATCACTGATCCAATACAAAGCACATCATTCAGAAACATCAATGGAAAAAAAGTCTTCATGTATACATTATGCAAGACATTTTGAAATATGAAATACTTATCATCTTCTCATCCACTTCACAAAAATATATGTTGGACTGCAAATCATAAACAACCTGCTGATAAAAGCAACGGATTGCTTGGGAGATGAATGACATTTTAGCCTTTTCTCTAGGGCAGGGTGGTGAACCTATGGCACGCATGCCCAAGATGGCTCGTGGCATACAGGGACGCCCCAGATTCTTTAAAAACCACTCTTAATAGAAAGATTCAAAATCATTATCTATACTGCCAAATAAAGCAGTAAATGATTTTTTTTTACAACCTGACGATTGTGAGATGTTTTCTTCGGAAATGTCTCACGCCAGCATGCTGCCAGCTACAGTTGAGAAAAGATGTGATGTTGGATGATGCGTTTTGAAATCCTCAATACAATAACAATACTATTCAGAAATTATATTATTTTCCAATTGCCTTTTATTAAAAAAAGTAATAGTCATAGAACACCACAGCACAGAAATAGGCTCTTTGGCCCATCCAGTCTGTGCCAAACCATTAATCTGTCCAGTCCCATCATCTAGCACTCAGACCATAGCCCTCTATGTCCCTACCTACCCCATGCATGTACCTATCCAAATTTCTCTTAAAATGTTGAAAGGGAATCCGCATGTAAGATCTACCCTGGTTAACCCTCCCAAACAGCAACACATCACACTTGTCTGCATTAAATTCCATCTGCCATTTTCAGCTCATTTTTCTAGCTGCCCCAGATCCCACTTCAATCTTTAATAGTCTTTTTCACTGTCCGCTATACCCGCAATCTTAGTGTCATCCACAAATTTGCTGATCCAGTTTACCACGTTATCATCCCAGTCATTGATACAGATGACAAACAAAAAGGGACCCAGCACCAATCCCTGCAGTACACCGCTAGTCACAGACCTCCAGTCAGAGGCAACCACCTACAACCACTTTCTGGCCTCTTCTACAAAGCCAGTATCCAATCCAATTTACTACCTCATCTAGAATGCCAAGCGACTGAACCTTCTTGACCAACCTTGCATCCAGGACCTTGTCAAAGGCCTTGCTAAAGTCCATGTAGACAACATCCATGGCCTTGCCTTCATTCATTTTCCTGGTAACTTCCTCAACAAACTCTCTAAGATTGGTTAGACATAACCTACCACACACAAAGCCATGTTGACCATCCCAAATCAGTCGCTGTCCATCTAAATACTTAAACATCCAGTCCTTTAGAATACCTTCCTATAACTTCCCCAATACTGATGTCAGGCTCACCAGCCTATCATTCTTGGCTTATACTTAGAGCCTTTCCTAAAAAAAAAGGAACAATATGAGCCATCCTCCAATCCTCCAGCACTTCACCCATGGCCACGAATATTTTAATTGTCTCTGCTGTGACACCGGCAATTTCTACACTAGCCTCCCACAGGGTCCGAGGGAACACCTTGTCAGGCCCTAGGGTTTTATCCACCCTAATTTGCCTCAAGACAGCAAACACTCCTCCTCTACGATTTGTACAGGGTCCAAGACCTCACTGTTGCATTTGCCTCACATCTATGGACTCTGTGTCCGTCTCCTGAGTAAATACAGATGCAAAATTAATCATTCTTGAAGAGGTTGCGCAGCTCTCTGGTGAAATGATATCGTATCTGTTAAATAGGGGCCGTGGACGATTCTGATTTGATGGAGACGGACATGAAAGCACAGGGGAACATCTGGAGAAATTTCTGAAATGCCGGTTCGCTGCCGCTGCTACTGTGCAATCAAGAATCTCCGGAGGGAAGGCCCCAAAATCCCTGGCTCTGCCTGCTGCTGGCAACCAAGGCTGAGGTCGAAGCGTTTGGATAGAAATGATGCTTGGTACTTGGTGTCGGAGGGCTGATCAGCGCTCCAAGTTTTCAGACGACTCAGAGTCAGACTGTGGTCGGGCATGGCAGGGAGAGTTTTCTTCCTTCTCGCATCTGCGTAAGATGTGGGACTTTCGAGAAACTTTGAACTTCTTTACTGTGCCATGGCCTGTTCTTCATCAAGTTATGGTATTATTGCACTGTTGTAACTATATGTTATAATTATGTGGTTTTTGCTAGTTTTTCGGTCTTGGTCTGTCCTGTGTTTTGTGATATCACACGGAGGAATATTGTATCATTTCTTAATGAATGCATTACTAAATGACAATAAAAGAGGACTGCGTGTCTTCATAATCTAATCTAATAATCTAAATACATTTATTTCAATCTGTCTGTTATATTAATAGTACCAAAAACTGAATACATGCAAATAAGCAACAGAACTCATCCTTTTTCTTTAAAAAGTCCATAATTATTGCTACTAATTCATTAACCAATGATAATCTCTGCTCAAAATTGTCATGGCGTACGAGATGAAACCTCCAAGCAGATCACCGGAGACTCTCTCCTCCTTATTTGTGACATTCTATGCGAAGGAGCCGAAGCATTAATGAAGATCCCTACCCACTCATCCCACAGTTTCTTTGACCCATTACCCTCAGGAAGAAGGTACAGGAGCATCAGGACTAGGACTGCCAGACTGGGTAACAGCTTCTTCCCTCTGGCTGTGAGCATAATAAATACCCTGCCACCACTGAGGAAAGCAAGCTGTTTACTGTACTATTTACCTGTGCTGCACACACATTTTTAATTATATTTTATTAACTTATTTGTGGTAATGTTTAGGTTTATGTGTGGTGTGTGATACATGTATTGTGGGTGCACCGTGGGTCCGGGAAAATGCCATTTCATTTGGTTGTACTGTATATACATACAGATGGCAATAAACTTGAACTTGAAAATGTTTTCGACGATTATTGCCAATTTGAGCACATGCTCCCAAAAAGGTTCGCCACCCCTGCTCTAGGGAAATGAATTCAATTTATTATGGTTTAAAGACTCACTGGATGAAAAATAAAATGAAAAACAACAGCATTACCTGTACTAGTTTCGGACGCCCCAGGAGTGGTCTGTGGGTTTAGATGTTCCCTCACCATCTTCTGCAGTGAACGCATGAAGACAGAGATGAGGCGATCAATGTAGCTGGGATTGTTGCTGCAAGCAGACTTCAGGATCATCAATGTGCCTGAAGGTTCAAGAAGCCAAGACAAGAAACCAAATTAGAGCAGGTCTTAATAAAAGACTAGTGCGGTACAAGCACCATACTTTCAGGTTACAGCAAGCCTCCATGGATTTCGGTGGTGTTGAACCAGCAGATTTTCCAGATGATTGGCTGCTACTCCCATTCATAGACAAAACCACTATATTTGACTACCCGCACTCCACTTTCTTTACAACCTTAACCGACACTCTGTGGCCTCTTTATTAGGTACACCTGCTCGTTAATACAAATATCAAATCGGGCAATCATGAGGCAACGACTCAATGCATAAAAGCATGCAGACATGGTCAAGAGGTTCAGCTGTTCTTCACACCAAACATCAGAATGGAGAAGAAATGTTATCTTCGTGACTTTAACCGTGGAATGATTGTTGGTTTGAGTACCTCAGATACTGCTGATCTCCTGGGATCTTCACACGCAACAGCCTCCAGAGTTTACAAAGAATCGTGCAAAAACAAAAAAAAAATCCAATGACCAGCAATCCTGTGGGCTAAAATGCCTTGTTAATGAGAGAGGTCAGAGACGAAGGGCCAGACTGGTTCAAGCTGACAGAAAGGTGACAGTAACTCAAGTAACCACGATTACAAAGTGGAGTGCAGAAGAGCATCTCTGAACGCACAACACATCGAACCTTGAATTGGACGGGCTACAATAGCAGAAGACAACGAACATATACTCAATGGCCACTTTATTAGGTGCAGGACATACAGAAGGGTATCCCGAATCCCATTTTTCTTCATATTATCCTGATAGCATGACCTGTCAGGATGGCACACTTACAAAAGCTTTTCACTACGTCTCGATACATTTGACAAAAGATTAGATAAGAGTAAGATCAGATTTATTTGACGTATATACATCAACACACCGAAACACACAATGAAATGGGCCAACACAGTCTGAGGACGTGCTGGGGTCAACCTGCAAATGTCGCCAACAAAGTATGCCCACAACTTAATCCTAACCATACACCATTGTAATGTGGGAGGAAACCAGAGCTCCCAGAGGAAACACACACAGGTCATGGGGAGAACGTACATACTCCTTACAGACAGCGGCAGGAATTGAACACAATCGCTGATTGTTGGCACCGTAAAGCATTGCTCCTCACTGCTATGTTTCAGGCCAAGGCACTTACTCAGAACTGGGAAGGGAGGGGTCAGAAGCAACAATCAGAAGGTGATGGCGAAAGAGTAAGAAGTACAAACTGGCAGGGGATAGGTGAGACAAGGTGAGGGAGAATGTGGATGGCTGTGGGAGGGGAGATTAAGTAAGAAAGTAGAAAAGGTGAACAGATGAAGGAGGAATCTTTTAGATTATGAGGACACGCAGTCCTCTTTTATTGTCATTTAGTAATGCATGCATTAAGAAATCATACAATGTTCCTCCAGTGTGATATCACAGAAACACAAGACAGACCAAGACTGAAAAACTGACAAAAACCACATAATTATAACATATAATTACAATAGTCCAAGCAATACCGTAATTTGACAGAAGAACAGACCATGGGCACGGTAAAAAAAAGTCCCAACGTCTCACGCAGACAGTAGGAGGAGGAAAACTCTCCCTGCCATGAGCTTCCAGCGCCGCAAACTTGCCGATGCAGCATCCTGGAAGCACCCGAACAAAGCCGACTCCGAGTCTGTCCGAAAACTTCAAGCCTCCGACCAGCCCTCTGACACCGAGCACCATCTCTGCCGAGTGCTTCGACCCCAGCCCCAGCCGCCAGCAACAGGCAAAGCCGAGGATTTGGGGCCTTCCCCTCCGGAGATTCTCGATCACACAGTAGCAGTGGCAGCAAATCGGGCATTTCGGAAGTTTCTCCAGATGTTCCTCCATGCTTCTCACATCCGTCTCCATCAAATCAGAATTGGGCACGGCATCCTACTTACAAATACGATATCATTTCACCGGAGAGGCCAGGCATGCTGCGTCGCGCCGCCATCTTCTCCTCCCTCCTTACCTCTTCATAGACTGACAGGGCTGAAGAGCATCTTTGCACTCTGTACATCCTATGACATTACACTTCATGCTGCTGCCTCTCAACAGAAATACACAAAATTTTCCGTGAAAGGATCGACATACTTGGATCAATCGGGTGCTGACTCCTGCAGGTTAATGATCTTTGCAAGGCTCAAGACCTGCATCAGTCCAGGCTCCAAAACTCTCCAAAGTTCAGACACGAGGGCCTGTGATAAGAATAGCACACTGGGAGGGCTCAACACTCTGTAAGATGACAACTGACAAATTGCCAATTCCAAAGTTAAAATTATATCTGCCGGTACCGATCATAACATTTGTTGGTGAAGGACATTTGCCATTTGGAGGAGAATGTAGTGTGATCCACGATGCAACTTCTCACCTGCTTTACTGACAAAACTAATTCATTGTCAGTGTGAAGAATCTGTCAGTCCATCAGAAGGACTGACAGCTCCTTCACGCCAACACCAAATTAGCTCTACAATATTTCAAAGATAGTCAGCCCAATGTTTATTGACACACAAAACCTACAAGGAACTGCTGTTACATTTATAACTACATCATACAGCTGAAGGCATGAACATTGATTTCTCCTTCTGGAAATCTTTCCCCACCCCCTTCCTTCTTCTTCCCCACTTAGCCTCTTAACTGTTCTCCTCCCCTCATGCTCCCCTTTCTCCCATGGTCCACTCTCCTGTCAGATTCCTCCTTTTCCAGCCCTTTGCATTTTCCACCTATCACTTCCCAGTCTCTATTTCATTCCCCCCTCACCCACCTGGTTTCACCCATCACCTTCTAGCTTGACCTCCTGCCCATCCCACCACCTCTTTATTCTGGCATCCTCTTCCTTCCCTTCAAGTGCCGATGAAGGGTCTCAACCTGAAATGTCAACTGTTTATTCCCCTCCGTAGATGGTGCCTGACCTGTGGAGTTCCTCCATCATTTTGTGTGTGTTGATCTGGATTTCCAGCATCTGCAGAATCTCTTGTATTCCTATGGGTTAAGTTGTTCGATCCAATAAGGTGCCAAGCACAGCATAGTAAGTTCCCACTAAAAAATGATACTGGAGAAAGACCTCAGGATTTTAAAGATTAGCTTTATCTGTCACATGTACATTGGAGTGGAATGGACAGTTGAGGTTTCAGGCTGAGATCCTTCACCTGGACTGAAAGAGTAGAGCATAGAGAGCTAATACAAAGAGGTGAGAAGAAGGGCTGGGACAGCATGATAGGCGATAGGTGGATCTAGGTGAGGGGAGGGGGGCTATATGTTGTTACAGATTGAGTCAGATGAGACAGAGAAGGGTGAAGATAGTGGCAAAGGGTTGAGGTGATAGATGAAGGCCACAAAAAACTGACAGATAAAGTTATCTGATAAGACAGGAATCTGGAGTTACTCAGGCTAAAACTGGTCTGAAAGGATAGCGTAAAGAATCACAGCGCCAGCTGCGAGGTCAGGGTTCAGTCCCCACCGCTGACAGAGGATCTTATATGTTCTTCTCCCCGTGACCACATGGTCCAGTTTCCTCTGTCATTCCAAAGATGCAAGGGTTAATAAGTTGTGGACATGCTATACTGGCACAACACTTGTGGGTGCTCCCAGATCCTCGGACTGCGTCAGTCATTGATGCAACCAATGCATTCATTCACTGAACGTTTTGATGTTTTGATGTACATGTGACCCACAAAGCTAATCTTTATTTGATCTTGATATGATTTAATTTAATATTGGACAATACAACTTCAAGATTCAAGATTCAAGACTCAAAAAACTTTATTGTCATTTTAACCGTACATCAGCTCTGCAGGGCAGAATGAGACAGCATTTCCCAGGAGCAGTGCAATCATAACATAACAAACGCAACACTAAATAATAAACATAACAATAAACAGCAAAACACAACAGCCACATGTCAGTTAAAATCAAGTTATAAGTGTCCAGTGCAAGTTAAAAGTGTCCAAAGCAGAGTCAGGTAGAGCAGCTATTTAGCAGTCTGACTGCCTGTGGGAGGAAGCTGTTTAGTAGCCTTGTGGTTTTAGTTTTGATGCTCCTGTAACGTTTGCCTGATGGCAGAAGAACAAACAGTTCATGGAGAGGGTGTGAGGGGTCTTTAATGATGTACCGTGTCTTCCCTCATTCCCACATACGCTTGCGGCTGTATACTGCTATTTTTAAATCTTTATTTTGTTTATTTGCTCTCAGATTTTGCCATCATTGGCATTAATTATTTACTTATCCCTAGTATCCTTGCGCTGAGGAGCTCGGTAAGGCATTGCAGAAGACAGTTGGGAGTTAACTAAACTCAAAAGAGACACCATTGCTGCCACTGAAAGGGATCAGTCCTGTTTGAGCGTCACACTAACACACAGATGGCCGACACAGTAACGCAGTGGTTAGCGCAATGCTATTACAGCTTTGGGCGTTCCAAAGTTCGGAGCTCTTTGTACTTTGTCCTCATGAACTGCGTAGGTTTCCTCCCACGGTCCGAAGACGTACTGGTTAGTAGGTTAATTGTTCATTGTAAATTGTACTGTGATTCAGCTAGGATTAAATAGATGGGGTGCTGGAGGTGTGGCTTGCTAGGCTGGGAGGGCCTGTTTCACACTGTCTCACCAAATAAATAAATAAATAATGTTTCTGTTATCTATTAACAGAGACTTTCAAGTACAATACAGTGTTCAGTCCATCACGAGACTGTACACCATCAGGAGGAATTCATTAATGGCCTTAAGCTAAAGAATGCAAGGAGGAAATAGAATTTCCACACAAATGGCAAATCTGGCATTAAATTAAATTAAACTACAAATCTGTAAAGTGAAAAAAATTGCTGGAAATGCACAAGATGCCTGTCAACATTTAAATAGGTGAACTGGTGGTTTGGGCATAAAAAACAACCGTCGTCAGAATCACTTATTTTCACTATTTCACAAAACAACCATAAAGTCTTTCAGGTCCAATTGTGCAGTCTGCAGAAATGAGACAGGGGGCCTAAAACCAGAGGTTTCGGTTTAAGGACGGAGTAAGAAATTCAGAATCAGAATTATTGTTACTGACATATGACATAAAATTTCTTGCTTTGCAGATATGACAAGGAATATTGTACAAGGAAACCATTGAACCAGCAGCACAGAAGCTCTCCTTAAGCATGCTTTCAGGCTTTTGCTTCCTCTGCCCAGTGAGACAGGGGAGAGGAGAGAATGTCCCAGGTATAACAAAACTATAACATGACAAAACAACAACAGCACGCAAGCCTCTTTCCCATCCACCACCTACATACAAGGGGAAGGTCTCCAACCCTGGGACAGATTTTCACTGTACCTCAGTACATATGACAATGATAATCCCAGTATGAACCATGTACTATGATATTATGTTAGTGTATCTGTTTGGACAGGCAATTGGCTGTACTACCTCGACGTACATCTCTATGGACAGAATGTAAAACAAAGCTTCTCACTGTACCTCAGTACATATGACAAACATTAACCAATTTACCAATAATCTTATCATAAACTATGTACTATCCTCCAAGCGGACCATAACCTTCTCGTAGGGTTTGGAGGCTTGGGTGCCCCACCCACCCTGAGAGCTATGTTAGCTGGAATCGGGGCCTTGGTGCGGTCACCCATGCATTGGTAGGGTCAAAGGGTAGAGGCCAAACTAAGAGTGCTCCACCGGTCCTCCAGGTTCAGGGGTTCAACTCAGGGCTAACAACCCTGACTGGTCAAAAAACAATTGTTACGGAAACAGCAATGAAGATTCCCTCTGCAGTTGGAGGGCCTTCGTTGCTGCCCTAAACAGCAGCAGAGTGAAGGGCAGCAAGTAAAAACCATGTACTATAATATACTGTATTAGTAAGTCATTCACAAAATTGGGACTGCACTGCTAGATGGACTGTTCACCTCCGTGAATGGCATGTAATACAGTTTACTCACTGTACGTACAAGCCAATTTACCAAGTGTACACAGAACACGTGCTTAAAGTTTAATCCCGAGAAAAGGGCTGTGGCCGACTTACCAAAAAGCTGATTGGGGTTGGCATTTGTTGCTTTCTCGTAGTTTGTGAGGCCCTCGTAAATCACTTTGCCCACCGCAGCATAGAGACACTCCAGCTCCTCGTACTTGGAGGCCACACTCGATGTGCCTGTGAGAGAGCGAGGGATGTGACTGAGGGTGTAGCGTAAAATAACACACAAAATGCTGCAGGAATTCAGCAGGTCAGCCATCATCTACGCAGGGAAATAAGCAGTCGATGTTTCAGGCGAGTCCCTTCATCAGGACTGAAAAGGAAGGGGGAAGAAGCCAGAATAAGAAGGTGCGGGGAGGAGTGACTGCAGAAGCTTTGTGACTGGATATCAGATCTATCCATACAATGCTTCAATCTTAACAGCCACTTACTTACAGGTACTGATTGCAAACTTTCAATGGTAAACTCGACCATCTTCCTCAGGCACAAGTTAGTCAAACAACAAGTCCCCTAGAGACACCTCCTTATATACTGTCTCGAGTGAGCAGGGTATGGGCAAGGCTTAATATTCAATCCTGATTGGCCAAATTGCCTATTCCTGATTGGCTAGTTTGAATTGGCCTTGTTCTGATTGGTTAATATTTTAGGCCGAACCTCTCTGGGAATGTGTAGTCCCAGGAGGAGGAATACAAGCTGGCAAGTGATGGGTTGTGGCTAGTTGAGGGAGAATGTGGGTGGGTAGGGAAGGGGGAAAATAAAGAAAGAAGCTAGGAGGGGATAGATGAAAGAGGTGAAGGGTTAAAGAAGAAATCTGATGGGAAAGGAGAGTGGACCAGGGGAGAAAGAGGAGCAGGGTCACCAGAGGGAGGTGATGGGCAGCTCAGGAGAAGAGAAAGGGTAACAGAAGAGGCAGAATGGGGAATTGAAAAAGAGAGGATAGGGAGGGGAGGAAATTACCAGAGGTTGGAGAAGCTGATGTTCATGCCATCAGGTTGGAAGCTACCCAGACAGAATATGAAGTGTTGCTTCTCCAACTGGAGAGCAGCCTCATCATGGCAAGAAAGGACACCGTGGACCAATGTGTTGAAAAGTGAATGGGGAGTGGAATTAAAATGAGTGGCCACCGGGAAATCCTCTCTGCTGCGGACAGAGCGAAAGCACTTGCCAAAGCAGTCGCCCAATCTATGTCAGGTCTCACCGATGCAGAGAAGGCTGCATTGGGGACACCGGATACAGAAGATGACCCTAACAGACATGCAGGTAAACAGTTGCTTCACCTAGAAGGATAGTTTGATACCCTGAATAACCTGTGAAGCTGAAGCTTAAAGAATGCCAAATCTGTGCCCTTCCCCTTAACCATCGTCAGCACAACCCACGCCCTCCACCCCCGGCAGCACCTCGCCAAACCCCGATGTGCAACCTACTCGGTTCAGTTGGGAAGACACTCATCAGCCGGGACAGCAGAGTGTGGACAGCCCGCAGCACCTTGTTATTGCCGCAGGTCATGCAGGCCGCGACACCTCGCTGCAATGGCTTGAAGCTGCTCAGGATGGCCGAAGACTGGAGCACAGTCAGGAGGAAACTCAACACCTCCAAGCCTGTGCAGATGTTCGCCATGTTTGCCTGATTGGGCTGCTCCTAAAAACAGTACAAGCAAACGTGAAAAATACTGGAGGTAAATATAAAACCAGACTACTTTATTTTCAGAATCAGAATTAATATCACCAGCATATGCTGTGAAATTCGTGAATTTTACAGCAGCAGTACAATGAAATACATGATAAATAAATATGTCTATTAACTATTTAAGTTAAAATATGAGGGGTGATTGTTAAGTTTGTGGCCTACAGTAGAAGGAGTCAATTTTAGAAAACCTAGCACATTTATTTTTCAACATAGTCCCCTCCTACATGTACACACTTAGTCCAGCGGTCGTCGAGCATACAGATCCCTTCTTTGTAGAAGTGGTCCACAGCAGGGATGATTGATAAGTTTGTGGCCTACGGTAGAAGGAAATGAGTGATACAGCTCTTACATGCACGTGCAGATCAACTCTGAGTGAAAATGCAGAAAGGTTGGAGTTTCTCATCTCCTTCTACTTTAGGCCACAAACTTATCAATCACCCCTGCTGTGGACCACTTTCTGGAGGTTCAAGATGCCAACTTCTACAAAGAAGGGATCCATATGCTCCACGACCGCTGGACTAAGAGTGTAAATGTAGGAAAAACAAATGTGCTAGGTTTCCTAAAATTGATTCCTTCTACCTTAGGCCACGAACTCATCAATCACCCCTTGTAAGCAGTGCAAAATAACAGAAATTTTAAAAAAGTAGTGAGATAGTGTTCATGGGTTCAGTGTCTACTTAGAAATCTGATGGTAGAGGGGAAGAAGCTGTTCCTGAACTGCTGAGTGTGTGCCTTCAGGCTTCTGTACCTCCTTCCCCGTGGTAACAGTGCGAAGAGAGTATGCCCTGGGTGGTGGAGATCCTTAACTATGGACGCCACTTTTTTGAGGCACCACTCTTTGAAAATGTCTTGAATATTACAGAGGCTGGTACCCATGATAGAGCTGACTAACTTTACAAGTTTCTGCAACTTATTTTGATTTTGTGCGGTAGCCCCCCCCCCCACCGCCCCGCCATACAAGACGGTGATGCAGCCAATCAGAATACTCTCCACAGAATATTTGTAGCAGTTTTTGACCGTTTTAGTACACAAACCAAATCTCCTCAAACTCCTAATGAAATATAGCCACTGATTTGCCTTCTTTATAGCTGTATCAATATCTTGCGTTCAGGTTACGTCCTCATAGAGATACCGACACCCAGGAACTTGAAATTGCTCACTCTCACCACTTCTTATCCCACTCTGAGAATTGGTTTATGTTCCCTTGTTTACCCTTCCCGAAGTCCACAATCAGCTCTTTGGTATTGCTGATGTTGCTGCGACATCACTCAACTAGCTGGCATATCTCGCTCCCATATGCCCTTTCATCTCTATCCGAACTTGTGCCAACAATGGCTGTATCATCAGCAAATTTAAAGATGCTCTTTGAACTACACCTAGCCACACTGTCATGGACAGTAGAGAGAGAAGATGCCGGAAATCCCGAGTGAGGAACGAACTGTGGGAGACACTGAGCCCCTTCATCTCGACTGCACCTTGATGTTGGCCCGACCCAGAACACTGGTGCTGCCTGACCCGCTGAGTTTCTCCTACAGTCTGTTTTGTTTTATTCCTGAAAATGCAGAGTTCTCTCGTTCATCCGGAGGGTGAATGAGCGAAGTCCACATAGGCAGCACCGCAGGCTGGGTTTAAATGAGCGTTTTGCTCGGTTCTTGATGCTGGGAGTCACAGGTCTGCTGTGCAGCCTGTTTAGTCAGTGAAGAAATACAGCATGGAAAGAGGATTCTTCATCCCCACTGCGTCTGCACTAACCACCCAGTTACACTAATGTCTGCACCAACCACCCATTTACGCTAATGTCTGCACCAACCACCCAGTTACACTAATGTCTGCACCAACCACCCATTTACGCTAATGTCTGCACCAACCACCCATTTACGCTAATGTCTGCACCAACCACCCAGTTACACTAATGTCTGCACCAACCACCCATTTACACTAATGACTGCACCAACCACCCAGTTACACGAATGTCTCACCAACCACCCATTTACGCTAATGTCTGCACCAACCACCCATTTACACTAATGTCTGCACTAACCACCCATTTACGCTAATGACTGCACCAATCACCCAGTTACACTAATGTCTGCACCAACTACCATTTACACCAATGTCTGCACTAACCACCCATTTACACTATCTGCACCAACCACCCAGTTACACTAATGACTGCACCAACCACCCAGTTACAATAATGTCTGCACCAACCACCTGCTTACACTAATGACTGCACCAACCACCCAGTTACACTAATGTCTGCACCAACCACCCATTTACACTAATGACTGCACCAACCACCCAGTTACACTAATGTCTCACCAACCACCCATTTACACTAATGTCTGCACCAACCACCCAGTTACACTAATGTCTGCACCAACCACCCATTTACACTAATGACTGCACCAACCACCCACTTACACTAATGACTGCACCAACCACCCACTTACACTAATGTCTGCACTAACCACCAGGTTACACTAATGTCTGCACCAACCACCCAGTTACACTAATGTCTGCACCAACCACCCATTTACAGTAACTCAGTTCATTTGCCCCACATCCTCATCAACTGCCCAGATTGCACTCCCTCACCCACACACTAGAAGCAATTCACTCCGGCCAATTAGCCAACCAAATTTGGGATTTGGGAGAAACTAAATGGGGGAAACATACCCAGTCAGAATCAGAATTATCAGAGACATATGTCATGAAATCTGCTGTTTTGGAACAGCAGCAGCTATAGAAAGAGCAAAGAGAGCAAAAATAGTGAGGTAGCATTCATAGATTCATTCTGTTCAGAAATCTGACGGTGGGGGGGAAGAAGCTGTTCCTAAAATATTGAATGTGTGTTTTTAGGCTCCCGTACCTCCTCCCTGATGGTAGTAATGAGAAGAGGGCATGTCCTGGGTGATGGAAGCTGCCTTCCTGAGGTATTGCCTTTTAAGGATCTCCTCAGTGGTGGGGAGGCTAGTAAATTAGAACAGCTGAGTGTCTTTACAACGCTCTGCAGCTCTTTCCGATCCTGTGCAGTGGTCCCTCCATACCAGACAGTAGTGCACCTAATCAGAATGCTCTCCATGGTACCTCTGTAGAAATTTGCTATAGTCCCTGGTGCCGTACCAAATCTCCTCAAGATGGCATGCCTACATTGTGATTGCATCAAAAGATAAGGTCAGAGGGCAAACAAACAAACTCCACACAGGTACCAGCAGAGGTGGGGAGTGATCCTCGATCTCCGGTGCAGTGTGACAACAGCTTTACCACTGTGCCACCCCTTTCTGCAGCAGGCTGCAAGATGGCTTGGTAAAAACAAGAGTGCTAGCACTCTTCAGAGATTCCAATTCAATAATTAAGATTCTTCTGGATAGCAACTCCCTATAGTTTCCAAAATGGATGTCCTTTAGATTATTTTTAAAAATACGCACAACTACAGCTGATCAAACGGCAATTATATGGCATCAAATGTCCTGCAAGATTAAAGCCTCCCTCATCTAAACTATGTGCAAGTACACATTCTGCATAAAAATTGATTAAATGTAAGTAATTTTTGTAGCGCGTAGCACGTCTCTCAATTATTGCAATCATCGATGCAGGACTATTTGAATTTCAAATTTGAACCAATACCATCTAAGAAATTCACTGTAGATGGCTTTTATTTCACGGTTGAGCAGAATCAAGAGGGTGACTTTTGTGATTATAAAAATTGGAGCAAATCTGAAGGCATCATTGTTCTCTTCAGGTTGCTTTAGAGTAAGATAAATATCAGAACAGCCCCTGGCTTGTGTCTCAGAATATCATGAGGTATCAGCAGTGCCGTTAGCAGCATGATCCAGTGCTGTTTGTGTGGAGTTTGCACTTTCTCCCTGTGACCACATGGGATTCCCCCAGGTACTGTAGTTTCTTCCCACATCCCAAAGACGTGTGGATTGGTGGGTTAATTGCCCTAGAGTAGTAAAATCTGGAGGGAATTAATGGGATGGTGGGAAAATGAGATTCCTCTAAGATTGGTGCAGGTGATTGTTTGATGGTCAGCATGGACTCGATGGACAGTGTTGACCTGGCTCCACAGCTGTAGCCTGCAACCACTGGGCTCCTGGACCAGCTTCACTCGCCTCAGCACTAAACCTGGCTCCACAGCCGTAGCCTGCAACCGTCGGGCTCCTGGACCACCTTTGCTCGCCTCAGTGCTGAACTAACTCCATGGTTGTGACCTGCGGCCATCGGGCTCTTGGACCAGCTTCACTTACTTTCAGGGACTGTGTGGTTCATGTTCTGTGTGTTATTTGTTTACTTTTTTTTTACTGTTTGCATGATTTGTTCATTTTTTTTCCACACACTGGGTGTTTGACAGTCTTTGGTGTGTGGATTTTTTTTTAATGGATTCCATTGTGGTTCTTTGTTTTGTGGCTGCCTGCAAAAAGGATTCATACTTTGATAATAAAGATAATTTGAACTTTGAATGGTCTGTATTTTACACTTTATATCTCTGTATATAAGAACAGGATTTAGCTCATCGAGTATGCTCCACTATCAAATTGCAGCTGACTTACTGTATTTTCCCTGTCAGCCCCATTCTTCCGGCTTCTCCCCATACCTTTGACACTCTTACTAATCAAGAACCCAACAACTTCCGCTTCTGTGGCAATGAATTCCACAGTTTCACCAACCTGTGCCTAAAAAAAAATCCCTCCTCATCTTGGGAAAGGGGCTTGTTTTGCTGTTGTTGTCTCGTTTTGTTCTGTTGTTGCCGCAGCTGTTCCTGTTGTTCTGCTGAACATGGTGGGTATGTTATGCTGGCGCCAGAATGGGATACTTGTGGGCTACCCCAGCACATTCTCAGACCGTGTTGGTTGTTCACTGTATGTTTCAATGTACTGTATGTGTGACAAATAAATCTGGATCTGTTATGTTAGTGATAATTCAGAGTGGTTATTCTGTGAAATATCTATAAAGCAAGGCAAATCCTTTTCAGCCTGCAAGTGGTGTATTTATGGAACCAGCTGCAGGAGGAAATGGCAGAGGCAAATATATTGGATACATTTAAGTAGTATGTGGACAGGTATATGGATGACAAGAGCTTAGAGGAGGGGTTATCAACCTTCCTTATGCCATGGACCCCCTACCATTAACCAAGGAGTCCATGGACCGCAGGGTGGGAATCCCTGGTCTAGAGGGATAAAGGGTAAGTGCTGATATGGGATTGGCTTGAAATACATCTTGGTTGGTATGAATACATATAAGCCAAAGGGTTTTTCTCCCCTGTGTCAACAACTCTATGACTCCAAATCTAATTCGTTTCGTGTTTTTTTTAAAAAGTGTGCTGAGCAAAGTTTTGCCAATTCTTTAAAAAAAATTACTAGTTTTAATCTAAGCATTCATGGTCATTATCTGTAAACCTCATAAACAAGAGCACAAATCTTCATAAACACAAAACCTCCCACAAATTTGCAACTTAAAATCTCTCTAGGCCGTGTGAGTAAGCCACATCCATGAGAATACAACAATCATCCACCACCATCACGAGCCCATGTGTTGGCACGTGCGTCTGTGCGCGCGCGCACAAGTGTGCGTATACGTGCACGTAAGTGTTTTGTGTGCACATGTGTGTGTGTACAAGTTTTTCGACGGTGGAAGCTAACAAAAACATTACCATCAGGTACAGATCTCCTACAGATCACGCTAGAAATGACAAAGAACAGACTGCTACCTTGTGGCACATCCCTCTATAAAGAATGCACACTGCAGTAAGGCAGAAAGATATCACAACCAGCAAGGATGATGATAAACTATTTTATCTTTCTGGCTACAGTTTGCGCCAATGCTTCTTACAGGCTGGAATAAAGCTGAAAGCCAGATTGAGTTCTGTAAAAATGAGGTGAAAGATTTGTCCCCAAATAGATCAACAACTCAATGCATGAAATCAGTGTGAGTGAAGAGATAACATATTGCCAATGTACTAGCTATAACTCCTCTGTTTGTCCCTCTGTTTTACTGCTCTGCGTACCTTAGCCCGAGCAGACTCTTTCCCTGTCATCAATTTCCACTCATTTCCAAACCATCAGCAGCCTGCAATAGTAACGTTCTTTGAAATAATAACCCGGGATAATTTATCTGCAGTGTTTAATATCCAGCAAAGATAATCTCTTTAGTTTGGTAACTTGTGCAGTAACTTAAGTTAACGCACATCAGAACCTGGTCTGTATCTACCTCGCTCTTTCCAATGGATCAGCCCTCAAGAGTGAAAACAGGAAAATTTTTCTCCAAGATCAGCTTTATTTGTCACGTGTATATCGAAACATACGATGAAATGCATAGTTCTGCGAGGGTTGTGCTGGGCAGCCCACAAGTGTGGCCACACTTCCAGCGCCAACATAGCATGCCCACAACTCACTACCCCTAACCTGTACGTGTTTGGAATGTGGGAGGAAACCTGAGATCTGGAGGAAACCCTCGTGGTTATGGGGAGAAAGTACAAACTCCTTACAGACAGCAGCAGAAATTAAACCCCAATCTTACAGCCAGTGCTGCAAAGCATTTCACCAACAGCTATGCAGCCACCTAGTAAGAAGTGTGTCCAGCCTGCAAAGTGCATGCAAATAATATAGTGTGACGTGTAGCTCTCTACAAATATAATCTGCTTGCAAAATCATACCACTGTCATTAGTAACTTGTCAAACCACTGGAGCTTCAACTCTGCTTTTGGCCACATATCAGATCGAAGAGCCATCTTCAGGAGGCTGACGCATCGCCTGGACAACATTTCTCCCGGTGAACCCGCAGTGTTGGAGGAGTCATTCACCTGGGATTCAATTGTCACATGTATCAGACAGAGTGGAAAACAATTAACAATTCACACCTTTATCTTGTCATCTCTTTGCAGGAGACGAATATCACAGAACATTGAAAAGTACAGCATAATACATGCACTTTGGCCCACTACGTTTGCCAACCTTTTAACTTCCTCTAAGTTGAATCAACCCTTCCCTCTCACATAGCCCTCCATTTTTATTTCATCCACGTGCCTATACAAATGTCCCTAATGTATCTGCCTCTGCTACCATCCCTGGTAGTGTGTCCCACGCACTTATCAGTCTCTGTGTAAAAAAACCTACCTCTGACAGCCCCCCCTCCCCCCTGACAGTTTCCTCCAATCATCTTAAAATTACTCATTTCTACTTTGGGATAAAAGGCACTGGCTGTCCAATCTATCACTGCCTCTTATCATAAGACCATAAGACTTGGGTCTGGAATTGGACAATTCATCCCATCGAATCTGCACTGCCATTCCGTCATGACTGATTTATTATTCCTCTCAACAACATTCTCCTGCCTCCCCCACCCCCCCGTGACATTTGACACCCTGACTAATCAAGAATCTTTCAGCCTCCACTTTAAATATACCCAATGACTCAGCCTCCACAGCCGTCTGTGGCACTGAATACCACAGATTCACCACCCTTACTAAATATCCCATCATCAGTTGAGGGATTTAGTGTTTAAATTTGTAAGAGCCTGTTACCATCGTAAAATGAGGTTTGGACTGCAGTAAAGAAAGGCTGCTCAAGGTGGAGAGAGTGAAGAGAAAACAATTCATTAGCAGGATAATGATCCAATTTTGGCATCTATCTACTACATTTGAAGGGAAGTCTCACTGTGGAAAGGAACTGGAAGTCAATTGGAAGTAATGAGAAGTGACAACCAATGCTCGCAACAAATTCTCCCTCCTTCTAAAGATATGGAATTAATAAGGAAAGCTTTATACTGAAAGCTTTATACTCTGCATACAAATTGAATTGCTATGAAGTGTTGTGACTACTGTTATCTCACTCCCAGCATGAACTCGGATGACTGAGAAGATAATCTGGCATTTTCACTCTCCTTTCTGACTGAAGAAACTACTTTATAAACAATATCCCCATCAACCTTAATTCATGGCAACAGGCAAGCAGCAGAGGCTTAACGTAGCATTTTAAAAATGGTTCATCTGACAGCAGGCACACTCAGTGGTTTATTAGTGTCAGGTAAATTAAATTATTATTTGCTACAACAAATGCAAGAGATTCTGCAGATGCTGGAAATCCAGGGCAATGCGCACAATATGCTGAAAGAACTCAGCAGGACAGGAAGCAAGGCAGCATCCATGGAGATGAATAAGGGAAATCAGCCGGTCAGGGAACAAGGCAGCACCTATGGAGAGAAATAAATACACAAAATCCTGGAGGAGCACATTGTAGGGTCTCCGCCCAAAACCTCGGCTGTGTATTCCCCTCCACAGATGCTGCCTGACCTGCTGAATTTCCAGCATTTTGCTTGCTACATGCTATAAAACCCTTTTTGGGGATTGGGCTCCTAAGCTTTCTTTCACCAAAATGCTTCACATGTGTAGTTAGCATCAAGATTCAAGATTATTTATCATGTGCCTATAAAAACATACAGTGAAATGTGCTGGGGGCAGCCTGCAAGTGTGGCCACGCATCCTGGTGCCAACACAGCATACCCATCAGTCAATTTGCCCAATAGCCTCATAATAATAATGAAGACCTGGTCATCTGCTTTGGTAACGTTGATTCAGATACATATACTGGGCAAATCTCTGCACATTTTGGAAACCACAGATGCTAGAATCTAGAGCAAACAAGAAACTGCTGGAGGAACTCATCTGCAGAGGGAAATGGATAGTCGACAGTTCAGGTTGAGACCCTTCATCTGGACTGAAAGAGTAGAGGGGAGATAGCCAGCTTAAAGAGGTGAGTGGTGGGGCGGGTGGAAGCAGGCAGAACAGGCACAATGGGTCGAATGGCCTAAGGTGGGTCAAGGACTGACAATGGATCGAGGTGAGGAGGGGCAATAGCAGATGGAGGAGGGGAGAGTGCGAATGGTGAGAGGCTGGAGGAGACAAAGGGATGAAGATGGTGGTATCTGACAGGAGAGGAAGGTGGAGCTTGGAACCAGGAGACAGAGGGGGAGGGCAGATGAGAACAGTGAGGGGCAGGGGACCCCGTGGGTGATGGGCAGATGGGGCACTGGAAAAGGAGGAAGAAACAGGCTAATGGGGGGAGGATTGTGATGGCGGGGAGGAGGAACTGGGCAGATCAGGAAGAGGGAGAGAATGGGATAAACAGGGAAGGGAAAATTGAAAATTCAATGTCATGTCATCAGGTTAAACAAAACCCAAAGAAATACGAGGTGCCTTTTCTGTAGTTTGCACTGACCTCACTATGACAGTGGAGGAGGTCAGTATGGGAATAGGGAGAGAATTTAAAATGACTGGTAAGTGGGAACTCCAGTTGGCCATGGCAGACAGCGTGTAGGTCCTCAGTGAAACAGACATATCCGCAGTCGAACATCTCGTCTGTGGCAGTGAAGCACTTGTTCTACACGCAGTGCCAGCCTACATCACTCACTTGAATCTCTGGAAGGTAAACTGAACTGAAACTCTTGAAGTCCGAGATGAGCTTACCACCAGATGAATTAAGCAAGCTGTGGGACAAGGATCTTGATCAAATAAATACCAGAGAGTAAAGAAAGACATAGGATTGGCATTAGAAAGCCTCTTACTAAATTAACATTTTTTAATGCTATACTTCAGATCAGACAGTTCAAAGTTCAGAGATTAGCATTACAAAGTGTGCCCTTTACCTGGCAAGCAATCCGGATGAGGAAATTCACCACAGTATCAGTGTGCTGTTTGTCAATGGGTTTTGAAAGCAGATGATCAGCTCCGGTCAGTGACTGGCTACGGCCAAACACCTATCAATTAAAGAAACACAAATTCAGGTTTCTTTGTGATGAGATATAGAATTAACTGCACTGAAACCAAATCCAGCAGACACAAGTTCCAACTAATCTTGGTGTGACCAACTGCAGAGGGAAGGCGTGCACTTGCCTTGTGTACCACACCTGGCTCCCCAAGCATTACTACACTTGTGTGGCAAGAGACCAAGTCTCAGATGATGATCAATTTCACCGGCTGGAGTCCCAAAGTGTGGCCTTCACCTGGCCCAGTGGTTCCATGTCAGGTCCATTGACCACAATCTAGCTCATTATAATACTGTAAGACCATAAAACATAGGAGCAGAATTAGGCCATTCTGCCCAATGAGTCTGCTCTGCCATTCCATCATGGCCGATTTATTATCCCTCTCAACCCTATTTACTTGCCTTCTTTCCATAACCTTTGATGACCTGACTAACCTAGAACCTATCAACCTCCCCTTTAAATATACTCATTGACTTGACCTCCCCAGCTATATGTGATTTCATATACCATTCAGCTAGGTCTCCTAATATACAGTATCAAACTACAACAAATTCAGAGTGGATCAAATTAAAAACATGTTTACTACTTGCAAGGGAGAGTCTACCTCCATACATTAAGTCATTGGAAGGTAGATTCAATCTTGCAGCTCAAAACAAACCACTTGTATACATTTACAAAGTCCAGTCATTCACCAACTTCATGTCTTTGAGGTTGTTCCACCCAATAATTGTAATCCTTCCTTATCTGCATGGGTGCATTTGTCTTTAATCAGCCTATCTAGGAGGGAGGAGAAGATGGCGGTGTGACGCAGCACGCGCGGCCATCCCGAATGAATATCGTATTTGTGAAGTAGGATGCCGTGCACAATCCGGATTCGATGGAGACATCCGTGAGAAGTGCAGAGGAACATCTGGAGTAACTTCTGAAATGCCTGCTTCGCTGCCGCTGCTACTGTGCGATCGAGAATCTCTGGAGACAAAAGCCCCAAATCCTCAGCTTTGCCTATTGCCTGTTGCCGGGGCTGGGGTCGAAGCGCTCGGCAGAGATGGTGCTCGGTGCTCAGTGTCGGAGAGCTGGTCGGAGGCTCGGAGTTTTCGGACGGACTCAGAGTCGGACTGTGGTCGGATGCTTCCGGGATGCTGCATTGGCAAGTTGGCGGCGCTGGAGGTTTACCGTCTGCGTGAGATGATGGGACTTTCGAGAGACTTTGAGACTTTTACTGTGCCATGGTCTGTTCTTATCAAATTACGGTATTGCCTTGCACTGTTGTAACTATATGTTATAATTATGTAGTTTTTGTTAGTTTTTAAATTGGTTTGTCATGTGTTTTCGTGATATCATTCTGGAAAAACATTGTATCATTTCTTAATGCATGCATTACTAAATGACAATAAAAGGGGACTGCGTGTCCTCATAATCTAATCTAATCTTTCGAGACTTCTTCCCCTCTTGACAGCCGTGTCACTTTTCTCTATTGTCAAACACTCCCTGACATAAACACATCCTCTGCTATAAAGTGCACACACACTGCTTGTAAACCTCCATCCAAACCAGCAAAGCACCCTGAGATCACATAAGTTCCATTTTGACACGTTATATTTTACAAAAGTTATAAATTCATAAAGACTTCAGGGTTACAGATATATTTCCACAGTGGTAAAGAGTTCCACAGATTCACTAGCCTCTGCCTAAAGAGCTTCCTCCTCATCTGTTCCAAAGGGATGTCCACCTATTCTGAGATTGTGCCCACTATCTTACACTCTGTTGTTCGCCTGCACTGTAGCTCTAACAATTTATTTTATATTCTGTTATTATCTTACTGTATTCTACCTCAATGCACTGTGTAATGATGTGATCTGTATAAACAACATGAAAGACAAGGGACAGGATAGAAAAGGTCAGAGAGTGAACCAGCGAACTCCACGTTAGCAGCACTGGAGGTGGGACATGAACTTGGATCCCGGGTGCAGTCAGACAGCAGCTATACCAAATGCGCCACCATGCTGCCCCCTCCGCAGCAGGCTGCAAGATGACTTGGTAAAAACAACAGTGTTGGCACTCTTCAGAGATCCCAATTAAATCATTAGATTCTTCTGGATAGCAACTCCTTATAGCTTCCTAAATGGATGTCCCTTAGATTATTTTTTAAAATACACAAAATTATAAAAAAATTGGCAAATGGCAGTTATATGGCATCAAACGTCCTGCAAGATTAAAGCCTCCCTCATCTAAAATTTCCCAGTAGACTAGTGAACATATAGAGAACATAGAAGAGTACAGCAGAGGCCCACAATGCTGTGTCAAACCAGCTAAATTAATAATCAAATAGCTAACTATTCTTTTCAGCCTACACATTTTCCATGAATTTTTCCAAAAGTCAGTGAAGACTGCTGAAATCCCTAAGGACTGGAAATAGACTAATGTGGTGCCAGTATACAAGGAGGGTGACCACACTGACCCTGGTAACGCTAAATCAGTAAGCCTAACGTGCATCATAGGTAAGATAATGGAATCATTAATAAAGAATGAGATGGAAAAGCGACCGATAAGAACAGGCATGTTAGCCGAAAGCCAGCATTTGGAAATCATGTTTTCCTAATATGCTGGAGTTCTATAAAGAGGCAACTAAATTTGATAACAATAGAGCAGTAAATATCATTTACTTGGACTTTTGACAAGGTATCTCACAAGAGGTTAATAATCAAATTACAGCAGGTAGGGACGCAGGGCAAGATGAGTGAATGGGTGCAGAATTGGCTTAGAAACAGAAAACAAGTTAAGGTGAGAGAATCATTTTCACACCTGGAAGATGTTAAAAGTGGGTTTCTGCAGGGATCAGTCTGGGGCCGCAACTGTTTTTAATTTACATTAATGATTTAGATAAGCACATAACAAATAAGCTGGTAAAGTTTGCAGATGACACAAAATGAGGGGGACAGACTGATAACATTCAGGCAGCAGAATCAATACAGTTAGATCTAAACAAAATCCAGATGTGGGTGGACAAATGGCAGATGAAATTTAATGTAAGTAAATGTAAAGTATTACATACGGGAAGTAGAAGTATTAGATATAAATATACAATGGAAGTTTTGAGTTAGAAAGTGCACTGCATGAGAAGGATTTGGGCATCCTGGTAGACTCATCACTATCGACATCTAAACAATGCACAGAAGCGATTGGGAAAGCTAATAGCAAGTTGGGCTATATTGTAGTCAGTGGAGTCTAGAGATGTTCTCCTTAAGCTGTATAATGTGCTTGTGAGGCCACAAGTTGAGTAGCGTGTACAATTTTGGTCTCCATATTTTGTGAGGGATGTGAAGGCACTGGAGAGAGTTCAAAGAAGGGCGACTACTCATCCCAGATCTGCAGGATGTGAGCTACAAAGAAAGATATAAATAATTAAATCTTTTTAGCCTAAGTAGATGTAGAATGAAAGGAGACATGGTAGAAGTGTTCAAAATCAATAAGGGTATAAGTAAAGTGGATACCAGCTGCTATTTCAAAATTAATCCATCAACAAGGACACAGGGCCATAGGTGGAGACTGGTTAAAGGGAGAGTTCAGACTAATATCAGGAAGCATTTCTTTACACAGTGAGTTGTGGACACATGGAACAAACTACCTGGTTGAGTAGTTGAGAACAGTACCTTAGAGACTTTTAAATCTGAACTCGATAGTTATTCCAACACACTATGTGAAGAAGAATTTGGCAAGCTTTGTTGGGCCTGCTCGCATCAAAAATTTTCTACTATTCTGATGTTCTAATATCCTTCCATTTTCCTCACATTCATGTGCCTATCTAAACATTTCTGAAAAGTCGCTAATGTTACTGCCTCTACCACCACCTTAGGCAGCGCATTCCAGGCACCCAATACTCTCTTGTAAAAGCTTCTTCCCTCCGCCATCAGATTTCTGAACGGACAATACACCCATGTGCATTACTTCACTATTTTTTTCTTTTTCTCTTTCTGCACTACTTATTTTATTTAATTTTTAAATTAAAATTATTTATTATAATTAGTTTACTATAATTATATATTGCACTGTACTGCTGCCACAAAACAACAAATTTCACAGCATATGCCAGTGATGTGAAACCTGATTCTGAAAATTGAAACAAGTGAATAATTCAAGCAGTGAATCTGAATCAATACAATACTTCACATCTGAACTGTACTCACTGTTCCCGTGTTTGTTCGGAGACGTTTCACGTCCTGAGCAGAATCCACAGATAGGCCTCGTTTGACGTTACCATTGGTTGCACTGGTTCCTTCTCCACCACCGTTCAGATCCGGATCAGCATCAGGCTACAGATTGAGGGTGGGAGGTTGCAAGAAGAATGATTTTAATATCCCAAAACCAAGTCTCACATTAAAGTAAGCTACATTTATCTAGCACCTTTCTTGACTCCAGTGCCCCTTTGAAACTCAGTGGACCGCAGATGAGACATGCCACACCAAACTCTTTGCTTGGTTTTACTCATAGCGAGTGTAACATAAACTCTATTTTTCCATTTTATTTTACTTCTATTTAGATACAGCATGGTAATAGGCCCTTTCAGCCCAATGAGCCTCTGCTGCCCAGTTACACCCATGTGACTAATTAACCTACTTTGGACTGTGGGAGGAAACCCAAACCATCATGTGGAGAACATACAGATGGCAGCGGGAATTGAACCTAGGTCACTGGTGCTACAATAGCATTATCGTTACCATTACACTATTGTGCCACCCTCTCGTACCCTTCAGGTCTGAGGTGAGAATATGCAGGGTGAGGACATAAAGAAAAATTTTAAATTATAACCAACATCCAATTCCAGGACTGCTGATCAAACCAACTAGTTAAACAAAGTTCGTATCATATAAAGACAGCATTTAGATTTTACAGCTATCAGACCACGTCGTACAAGAATTTTGTGAAAAATAGACCAGGTTCAGCAACAAATGCCTATTTAGTACCAGTGAGAAACTCTAACAGGAAAATAAAGGAACCAATTTAAGCAAGCTCCCTTTTTGTACCAAGACGTAAGATTAAGCCCACTGGTGAACCAGAATGATGGACCCCTACATTGGCAGGAATAACAATGAGTGAAATAGAAGTAACTCTAGTGATTTTGAAAACAACACTACTCTTTTGGCATCAAGGCAAACAAAACTAAATCAACAGCTCTAACAAAAAAAAATTCAATTCTTGCCACTTTTTAAAGCATTGCATTGATGTGTTAAAATTTTTAAAATCATGAATCTAAAAGTTTTAATTAACAGTTGTCTTGCTTTTAGACTGGGGCCATTTAGATCATAAAACATGGAGATTAGTCCATTCGTCCCATCACATCTCCTCCAGCCCATCAAGGTGAATCAGTTATCCATCTCAACTCCATTCTCCTGCCTTCTTCCCATAATCTTTGACGCCCTTACTAATCTACAACCTATTAATTCTCACTTTAAATATACTCAATGACTCATCCTCCAGTTACCTATGATAATGAATTCCACAGATTCACCACCTCCTGGCTAAAGAAATTCCTCATCTCTTTTCTCATCCTCATCTCTTCTGTTCTGAGGCTGTGCCCACTGGTCCTTCCTAGGTCCACTCTATCTAAGCCTCTCAATATTTGGTAGGTATATAGGCTAGATGGTGAAAAACTGATCCACATAACAGAGGGCACATTTAAAGCGTAGTAGATTTGGAGGATATAGGCGGCAAGTCTGCTTTCTCACCTGCTGGTCCTTGATCCGTTGCAGCTCCCACTTAATAACAACTTCGGCCAGATCAACAGCCAGCTTCCGCTGTTCGATGGTGACGCTGGGTGTGAAACCAAGCCGCTGCATGGCGCTGACCATGTGCTGCACGAGGTGGTGCCGGACCGGGAAATACACCTGAAGAAGACAATTGTCACCTTTATAAACGTCACAGCACACACAAAACACTGGAGATACTCGTGAAGGGAAATAACCGGTCAGCGTTTTAGGGCAAGACCCGTCGTCAAGACTGTATCTCCAATAGCTGTATCTCCCAATTAAGACCATCGTGCAAATTCTGGAAAATTGGAGCAACACACAGACAAAACGCTGGGGGAACTCATAAAGGGAAATGAGCAATCGGCATTTCAGGTCTAGACCCTAAATATCCAATAGCTGTAATCTCCAATATACGACCACCAGAGCAAATGCTGGAAATCAAGAGCAACACGCACAACATGCAGGAGGAACTCAGCAGGTTAGGAAGCATCTATGGAAGGAAATGGACAGTCGGCATTTTGGACTGAGACTTCATCGTTCTCCCGGCTGTAACTGATGCCTGTGGAAGATAGCTCTTCCTTCCAGCCAAGAGTCTGCAACCAAGGTAAAGCAATGACAGGAAGACTCGATCTCATTGGAATAAACACAAGAGATTCTGCAGATCCCGGAAATCCAGAGCAACACACACAAAATGCTAAAGGAACTCAGCAAGTCAGGCAGCGTCAGTGGAAGTGAATAAACTGTCAACATTTCAACCTGAGGCCCTTCATAAGGACTGGCTTCTGCCCCCTCCCTTTCCAGACCCAAAGAAGGGTCTCAGTCCGAAATGTCAACTGTTTATTCCCCTCCATAGATGCTCCCTGCCCTGCTGAGTTTCTCCAGCACTTTGTATGTGTTGATCTGGCTGGGTATGTGTTAAACTGGGCAAGATGGAAAACTGAGATTAATCAAGTTCGCCCCCTACCACCCTGACATCAAGTGATGAAACAGCAACAGCAGAGCTGACAACTCCCTGCAGTAACTATCGGTTTATGACAAATGCAAACAATTGGATCTTTGGAAAAGCCATAATTCACTGTCCAATCCTGAATGCACTTCCTGTAGGTGGTGAATCACCTCCTTCAACCACTGCTGATGAAGGTAATCCCTCAGTGCTGTGGGTTAGGTAATTCCAGGATTTAAATCCACTTATGATAAAGGATTGAAGATATAGTTTTAAGACAGTGTTTGTGACTTGGAAAGGAACCCAGAGACCAAGGACCTGATGTTTGTTGCCAGTGGAGGACAGAGCAACAGAGGTAAGTAATCGAGGTGAGGAAACACCCTGAAGTACAAAACCTTGCTCCTTTTACATTAGACTAGCTTTATTTGTCACAGGTACATCAAAACCTTGAATAATGCAGCGAAACGTGATATTTGCGTCAATGACTAACACAGTCAGAGGATGTGCTGGGGGCAGTGGCAAATGTTGTCCCACTACTGCCGCCAACATAGCATGGCCACAAGTTACTAACCCTAACCCGTATGTCCTCAGCACATGGGCGGAAACTGAAGCACTGAAACAGTAGGGAACTTACCCTGAAATGTTGAACTATCAGATGCAAGATATGGACCAGCTGAGGGACCGTGTACCCCTCTTCCACAATGATTTTTCTCGTCCAGTGAGTAAGCATCTGATGGCCATCCTCCATCCGAGCAGGAACAGCTGGGGTCAGAATGGCCATTGCTTGTCGGACCACCAATCGAGCCTCCATCGCGTGGGCTTTTAGCAGACTGAGGAACACCTGTGCAGAATTGTGTTCAAAACTTAGTTAAGGAACATGTAACCTGACGATGCATCTTAAATTCATACCCAGTTAGCCCACAGTTAACCCATCACCCTTCCTCAAGCTACAATGGCTGCTGCAATCAAAGCACCTAGCAGAGCATTTAGAGGGAGGGGTAAGAGCTTTAGAATGGGCCTGAGGGAGACCTTTCACCCAGCATGGTGAATACCTGGAAAGTCCCACATGAAGCAATCACTGATAGCATTTCAATGTTTGGATAAGGACTTGATTCAAATTCAGATTTATTTATCACAAGTACATCGAAACACACAGTGAAATGTGTTGTTTGCATTAAGGATGGGTTGGGGTAGCCTGCAAGTGTCGCCACACATTCCGGCACCATCATAGCATGCTCACAATGCTCAGCAAAACAACTCAGAACACAACTAAACAGAACATAGCAAGTTATTAGTCATAGAACACTACAGCACAGAAACAGCCCCATCGTTCCATCTAGTCCATGCCAAACTATTAAACTGCCTACTCCATCAACCCACACCCTCCATACCTCTCCCATTCATGTACCTATCCCTACTTCTACTATATGTTGAAACCGAACCTACATCCACCTCTTCTGCTGGCAGCTCGTTTCACACTCTCACCACCTTCGAGTGAAGAAGTTCCCCTCAGGTTACCTTTAAACATTTTACTTTTCATCCTTAACCTATGACCTCTGGTTCCAGTCTCACCCCAACCTCAGTGGATACAGCAACACATATAAAAGTTGCTGGTGAATGCAGCAGGCCAGGCAGCATCTCTAGGAAGAGTTACGGTCGACATTTCGGGCCGAGACCCTTCGTCAGGACTAAACTTCGTTTCGGGCCGAGACCCTTCGTTAGTCCTGGGGGCTAACTGTCAACTGTACCTCTTCCTAGAGATGCTGCCTGGCCTGCTGCATTCACCAGCAACTTTTATGTGTGTTGCTTGAAATTCCAGCACCTGCAGATTTCCTCAGTGGATAAAGCCTGCTTGCATTTACCCTATCTGTACCCCTTATAATTTTGAAAACGTGCCAAATCTTCCCTCATTCTCCTACACTCCAGGGGAAAAAAAGTCCTATCCTATTCAACCTTTCCTTATAACTAAGGTACTCAAGTCTCCGCAAAAATCATTGTTATTATTTTACCTTATTCTAGCTCGATGCACTGTGTGATGATCTGAACTGCATGAACAGTATGCAAGTCAAGCTTTTTACTGTATCTTGGTACATGTGACAAATACCAATATAAATTGAGGTTATTATTTCAGTCATACCTAGACTAAGCACCAAAACAAAACTTATACCAAGACCTGTCAAATAATCAAACAGCTCTGCTCAAAACTCCAAAGCATCAGCACTAAATGACTGTCACATGGACAAAGTAAAAACAGAATACAAGAGCTGCACTTTGATACAAGACCATAAGGTATAGGAGCAGAGTTAGGCCATTTGGTCCATTGAGTCTTCTCCACCATTTCATCATGGCTCATTCAATTCCCTCTCAGTCCCAGTCTCCTACCTTCTTCTTATATCCCTTTATGCCCTGACTAATCAAGAACCTATCAACCTCTGCCCTAAATATATACAATGACTTGCCCTTCAAAGCCAAGATTCCACAGATACACTATGACCTGGCTAAAGAAATTCCTCCTCATCTCCGTTCTAAATGGACGTCCCTCTATTCTGTTCACTTTGATTTCAGGTACACTCTATAAGCATGTCCGAGTCATCAAGGAAAACAAACAAGGTAGCTCCAGAAAAATATGAAACCATTTGTGTCCTTACAATGGCTTTAAAGAGTTCCACAGCCAAATTAAACAGTTCTGAAGCTTAATGACTATCGCTTTATTGGCAAGGATGAATTTCAGTTTTCCCTCATGCTAACTTCTGGCAAGTGGGAAAGAGATGAGAGGTTAAATGCTGAGCTTTGAGAAGGATTGGCTGAGGATGGAGAACTCCCCTGATTCCCTACCCTTTTCAGGCAATTCTAATGAGATTTCATACAATCACAAACAGGTATATAACACATCGATTTTATATTGGAAAGCACCTGTGCAACCCCTCAGTACTGAAGCAATTCCTCGATAAACTACTGGTGCACCAGAAGTGAGATTTGACACCCATGGGCGTGTGTATCAAGTGAGTGTTGCTGCAATTTGGCTTAATGTAGCTTAAGTGCAAAACTGTTTAATATGCATACTTATCACCTTCCTACTCAAAGACACAAGAGATTCGGCAGATGCTGGTAATCTTCAGCAACACACACAAAATTTTGGAGGAACACAACAGATCAAGCAGCATCTATGGAGGGGGATAAACATCAACCGTTCACTTCCCTTCACATGGATGCTGCCTGACCTGCTGATTTACTCCAGCACTTTCTGTGTGCTATCTTGAACACCAGTTAACAGAAAACACTAACATTACAAAAACAATGTGAATTGATTTAGGGGAAAAAGTTAGAGCTTAAATCAGAATTCTTTTATACACTTCGTGGCCACTATTAAGTACACCTGCACAACTACTTGTTAATGCAAATCTCTAATCAGCCAATCATGTGGCAGCAACTCATGGTCAAATAAAAGCATGCAGATATGGTCAAGAGGTTCACTTGTTATTCAGACCAAACATCAGAACGAGGAAGAAATTTGATTTGATCTAAGTGATTTTGACTGTGGAATGATTGTTGGTACCAGACAGGGTAGTTTGAGTATCTCAGAAACTGCTGATCTCCTGGGATTTTCATGCACAACATTCTCTAGAGAATGGTGCAAAAAACAACAAACATCCAGTAAACAGCAGTTCTGTGGGCGAAAATGCCTTGTCAATGAAAGACCTCAGAGGAGAATGGTCAAACTGGTTCAAGCTGACAGGAAAAATGGCAGTAAGTCAAATAACCGTGTGTTACAATAGTGGTGTGCAGAAGAGCATCTCTGAATGCACAACACATCATTTCTTGTCAGTGTCACTTTACGTAGAGACACTCGTAAGCGTAGTGTAACTTTATGGATATACAATATCTATGTATACAAGCTATCTAATGCATTTACATTTTACTTTGCTTTATTAATACTATGTTCTTATCCTTGCAGAGGTTGGTTAGGGGAGCGGAGAAGGTTATTGGGGTCTCCCTACCATCTGTCCAAGACCTCTTTCAGAGTCGATGCCTCCAGAAGACACGGTACATCATTAAACACCCCTCACACCCTCTCCATGAACTGTTTGTTCTTCTGCCATCAGGCAAACGTTACAGGAGCATCAAAACTAAAACCACAAGGCTACTAAACAGCTTCCTCCCACAAGCAGTCAGACTGCTAAATAGCTGCTCCACCTGACTCTGCTTTGGACACTTTTAACTTACACAGGACACTTATAACTTGATTTTAACTGACATGTGGCTGTTGTGTTTTACTATTTATTGTTATGTTTATTATTTAGTGTTGCGTTTGTTATGTTATGATTGCACTGCCCCTGAGGAACGCTGTCTCATTCTGCCCTGCAGAGCTGATGTATGGTTAGAATGACAATAAAGTTTTTTGAATCTTTGATTGTATTTTTTATGCTGCATCATAACTGGAGTAACAATTATTTTTTCCCTTTTACACTTGTGTACTGGAAATGACATTAAACAATCTTGAATTTAAAAAAAAAACAGATTTCACAATATACATCAGTGATAATAATATGTTAAAAACAGAAGGTCTACCTGCAAGACGATCTTTTTATGAATTGCGAACTTGGCTATGATGTGCGCCAGCAGCAAGTGGCCACTGTACTTGCATGCTGGGTCCACGCAGGTTTTGGAGAGCAGGCAAGGCCAGGCAAACGTCATCAGCCTCCTCAGCTTACTGTTGCGATTTTTGTTGTTGTCATGTATGTGGTGAGGGGCGTGCTCAACCAGAAGAGTAGCAAACTGCAGCAGGTAAATCCTCAAGGCGTCCAACATTTCCGCGTGCTTCTCTGGGTCCAGAACCTGGAAAGAAAGGTAAGTGCAATGACTGATACAGATTAAAGATTAGCTTTCACTGGGTGTATTTAAAGTGCAGGCTGATAGGTTCTTGTTTAGTGAGGGTTTCAAAGGCAGGAGAATGGGGTTGAGAGGGATAATAATTCAACCACGATAGAATGGCAAAGCAGACTCAATGCGTCAAATAGCCTAATTCTGCTCCTAGCAACACACATTAAAAATGCTGGTGAACGCAGCTGGCCAGGCAGCATCTATAGGAAGAGGTACAGTTGACGTTTCAGGCCGAGACCCTTCGTCAGGACTGCCTGGCCTGCTGCGTTCACCAGCATTTTTTATGTGCGTTGCTTGAATTTCCAACACCTGTGTATTTCCTTATGTTTGCATAACCCACCACATGTACATTGAAACATACACTGAAATGCTTTGTTTTGCATGAATGACAAACACAGTCTGAGGATGTGCTGGGGACAGCCCCAGTGCTCACATGCCTCCGGCACCAACACAGCATGCCCACTATGTTCAGCAGAACAACAACAATTATAACTAACAACCTGCAGGAAAGATAACAATAAGCTTGAAGGAGAGCTGAGAAAATTAACAAGGATGTTGCCAGGACTTGAGGACCTGAGTTATAGGGAAAGGTTGACCAGGTTAGGACTTTATTCCTTGGAGTGTAGGAGAATGAGGGGAGATTTGATAGAGGTATACAAAATTACGAGGGGTATAGACAGGGTAAATACATGCAGGCTTTTTCCGTCAGTTTGGGTGAGTCTACAAATAGAGGTCATAGTTTTAGGGTGAAAGGTGAAATATTTAAGGGAAATCTGAGAGAGAACTCCTTCACTCAGAGGATGGTGAGAGTGTGGAACGAGCTGCCAGTGGAAGTGGTGGACACAAGTTCAGATGTAACACTGAAGCTGGTGCTGTCCTGCGGATGCGATTAGATCAGCTTTATTTCACACAGACATATACAGCAACGTACAGCAAAATGCACCGTTTGTGTCAACAATCCACTCAGTATGAGGATGTGCTGGGAGCAGCCCACAAGCGTTGTCATGCTTCCAGTGCCAACACAGCATGTCCACAACTCACTAACCAGTACATCTTGGGAATGTGGAAGGAAACCGGAGCACTTGGATGAAACCCATGCAGATCCAGGGAGACCGCAAAAACTCCCACAGGCAGCAGCAGCAAATGACTCCTAACTGCTTCATCTCTGGTGCTAGAAAGTGTTGTGCTATGCTACTGTGACAGTCTATTATCAATAGTTAATTAATAATTAACTGACTCAAATGTAAAGGCACAGACAATAAAAAACCACAATGAAAGTTTATTCCCACCTTATGAACCGAGAGTGACTGAAATGCACTGTGCCAAGCTAATATAGTACAGGAGCTAGCCATTTGGTAAGATCTTGAACAAGATTTACTAGAGTATCATGTTCCTGCATTAATTCCATCTCTTCAAAATCTAAAATACTGCCTTGAACAGGGGTTCTCAACCTGGGTTCCACAGGCCTCTCAGTTAATGGTATGGGTCATAGCATTAAAAAAAAAGGTTGGGAACCCCAGGTATAACTCAGTGACACAGCCTCTAGAGCCTTCTTGGGTAGTAAGTTCAGTGGCAACCCCTTACTTTAACATGGTACACCCTGGTTCTAGAGGTGGCACAATAGCATAGTTACTACAGGAGCAATGACTTTGGTTCAATTCTGCTGCTGCCTGTAAGGAATTTGTACGTTCTCCCTGTGACTACGTGTGTTTCCTCCAAGTGCTCTGGTTTCCTCCCACATTCAGGTTCAAAGATTCATTGGTCACATGGGTGTAATTTGGCAGTGTGGGCTTGTTGGTCCAGAAGGGCCTATTACCATAGACTCCCCAGCCTGGCTTATCATTATCCCCACATCAATCCTATCAAGCTCTGTAACATCAAGAAAACACAGTAGAAGCATATCAGTTCCACAGACTACTGGCACATCCCAAAACCACACCACCCCCCGCCCACTGTCAAACCTACCTACACAGGGCATTTCCTGAACAATGCAGTTTGGACTCACTGGAGTTTAGAAGAATAAGGGGGTTCTCACTGAAATGTATCAAATATTGAATCTTATCTAAATAGTGTGCAACTCCGCCATGGATGGTCCCAAGCCCGGCTGCAAAAGGAGGAGAGTTGGGCATGGGGCTAGCAACCCCATCCCATAAAAACCCAGGGCTACAGAAACACCAACAGAAGCTCCAAAGATCTCAGCCCTAGGAGAAGAAGGATATTTGAAGATGGGCTACACCTGGGGACAAATTGAAAGACTGGCCCAGGGCGGAGGTCTCTGGCGAGCTGCTGTCGGCAGCCTATGCCCCAGTAGGGATGATGGGCTTAGTAAACAGAGTGGATGTGGACAGGATGTTTCCAATAGAAGGAGAGTCTAGGACCTCTTTCTGGCTTGTTTCATTCTCTGGTAATGATTCAAAGCAAATTAACTCAGTCACTGCTGCCTGTAAAACTCCTGGAACTTCTGGCAATCTATCTCAGTCTACTTTACATGATTCAGCTGTTCCACACATTAACTAATTCCACACAAGTGTGAAAGCCATGGGCATCCTCAGTCCTCCAAAAGATGGAAAACTCATAGCTGGAAATGTTTTAAATTGTGGGAATATTTGAATTATTCATGGTTAGCATGACTGAACTTGTTCATGTAAGAGCTGAAATGAGTTCCTACAGGTGAGACAACAGACTCTTCTTTGAGATTCAATCACAATTTAACACTGATTAACAATTTATAGCTGTGGTAAACAGGATGAACTAATGAATTAGTCATGGCTATGCAGCAGAGAAATGGGCCCTGCGGCCCAACTGGTCCATGTTGCCTATGATTCCCATCCCAGCTAGTTTCATCTGACTGTGTTTCGCTCGTATCCCGCTGAACCTTTCTGTGTAGAGTACTGTGCAAAACCCTCAGGCACATACATAAGGAGTGATTGATAAGTTCGTGGCCTAAGGCAGAAGGAGTCAATTTTAGAAAACTTAGCACATGTATTTTTCCTACATTTACACACTTAGTCCAGCAGTTGTGAAGCATATGGATTCCTTCTTTGTAGAAGTCAGTGTCTTGGACCTCCAGAAGTGGTCCACAGCAGGGGTGATTGACAGGTTCGTGGCCTAAGGTAGAAGGAGATGAGTTATTAATTTCAAACTTCCTGCATTTTCACTCAAAGAGTTGAACTGCACGTAACAAGAGCTGCATAACTCATCTCCTGCTACCTTAGGCCACGAACTTACCAATCACCCCTGCTGTGGACCACCTGGAGGTCCAAGACACTCTCGTTACACGCACATGCAATTCAACTCTTTGAGCGATAATGCAGAAAGTTTGAAGTTAATAACTCATCTTCCTCTACCTTAGGCCACGAACTTATCAATCATCCCTGTGTGGACCACTTCTACAAAGAAGGGATCCGTATGCTCCACGATTGTTGGACTAAGTGTGTACAGGTAAGAGGAGATTATGTTGAAAAATAAATGTGCTAGGTTTTCTAAAATTGACTCCTTCTACCTTAGGCCACGAACTTATCAATCACCCTTCGTATATAGCTAGGGTGCTTAAGACTTTTGCAGAGTACTATATTTGTCAGCTTAGTTCCTTAAGGTTGTTATAGTCAGGGGGGAAGGGGTGGTGGTAATGGGATAAGCTGCCACTACCTATTAAATGCTCCCAATGGCATGCGCCTCAAATAGCCTCTGACAACCAAGTCCAGCTCCTGGACTTCATGTGTGGCTTAGCTACTAAGGCCGGCAGAACAATTTCTACTGACAGGAGAAGGGACAAAGGCTGGTTACTGGCGCATTTGTCACTTTGGGCAGATGGGGCTCATCAGCCGTGGTTGGCAGCTCACCTAGGTAAAGGAAAACGCTGATCTCAAATCTCCTCTGCCTTGTGGCTATAACCACTCACTGGGAAGGCTTCGGGAGTAAAAAAACTCCAAGGGAAAAGTCTGGAACAGGAATTCCTAAGGCAGTCCTATGTTGAGTTCATGCTGACTGGCAACTCCTGCGATGCTGCTGGTACCAAACTGTATTGGTCTCTGCTGTTCCTTCGGGTTCATCAGACATGTGGAGAGGGGGAACTTGCTACATGGGCAACAGCTTGCTCTCCATGTTGTACTGCCCAGGCTTGCGTATATCAACCCTAACCAATGGAGGCCTCATTCATGTTTGTCAACGTGAAGCAGAGAGCGAGTCTGTAAATCTTGTGGAACCAAAGGATGTTGGCACTGGTAAGGATGGAGTGGAGCACCGCAGGAGGGGTGTGACACAGGTGTGCCAGGGGCTAGTGGAGGCAGTGCAGGCCAGGCACACCCAGCCCTGAGACACCAGGCAAGGTCATTTGATTCCAAACAATTGGTTTATTGATCATTACACAATGTCTCTCCGGTGCCTCCCACTCCCTCCCCACTCCCTTCCTCCTTTCCCAACCATGATTCTCCTCTCCCTGCCCCCTTCTCACTCTCAGTCCACAATAGAGACCCATATCAGAATCAGGTTTATCATCATCATCATCATGTGATCACTCGTGGTTGAGTATTATTCTTCTCCCGGTGATTGATCTGGTCACTTGTGGGTCTTCAGATGACTGAAGAGGCCGGTCTGTGATCCACAAGCCCTACTGTGGTGTTGGCAGGTGTAGGTCATTGAAATGTATTTGGTTGGGCCTTTCCCAGCCTCTCCTTACATTGAAGCCACTTAGTCTCAGTAGCATGGTGGAGGTTTTCTTCGAGCTGTGCAGACCCTCATAGACAGTCCTTCTCCAGCTTTCCCTATCCGGTGCTAATTTCTCCCATCCATTCAGGTTGATGTGGCACTTCCTCAGGTGGCTCTTGATATTGTCCTTGAACTGCTTTTTCTGCTGTCCAGGAGTGTGCTTTGCATTTTTGAGTTGGCTGAACAGGAGTTGTTTAGGGCAGCGGTCCCCAACCACCGGGCCGCGGACCGATACCAGGCCGCAGAGCATGTGCTACCGGGCCGTGAGGAACCGATATGATTTGGCGATATGAGTCAGCTGCACCTTTCCTCATTCCCTGTCACGCCCACTGTTGAGCCATTACCCGCGCATCGTCCATGTCAGCGCAGGAAGGAGATCAACTCCTCGAGCTTGCAAATGACGGCGGGCTGAAAAGTCTGTTTGACATAACATCTCTGCCAGCATTCTGGATCAAAGTCAACGCTCAATATCCTGAGATAGCCACAGAAGCACCAAAAACGTTGCTTCCATTTCCAACATATCTGCGATGAATGTAACAAAAACTAAATTGCGGATTAGACTGGACACAAGGAACCCCATTCGAGTATCGCTGTCTCCCATCACCCCTCGATAGGACCGTCTTGTTTCAGGAAAGCAAGCCCAGGGCTCCCACTGATTCAGCAATATTGGTGCGTTGCAATGATTTTATATGTTCATACGGGGAAAATATGCGCTGTGTTTAATATCCAAACGTTACTTACATTGTTATGATGCTATTGACTTATATAACCATATAACAATTACAGCACGGAAACAGGCCATCTCTGCCCTTCTAGTCCGTGCCGAACGCTACTCTCACCTCGTCCCACCGACCTGCACTCAGCCTATAACCCTCCATTTACTTTCCTGTCCATATACCTATTCAATTTTTCTTTAAATGATAAGATCGAACCTGCTTCTGACACTTCTACTGGAAGTTCGTTCAACACTTAGCTCCCCTGTCCTCCCCTGATAATTGACTTATCGCTATATTCACGCGAGGAAAATGTGCTGTGTGTTTAATATTAAATTCGCTAGATCATGCCTTTTAGAAACGAAATTGAGTGTATTAGCCACTTACCACCGATATTCCGGTCGTGATTAACACCCCCTCCGAACAGAATCGCCACACACGATTTGTGGAAAAATAATCGGCAGGTGCACGCATGCGCACTGGTGCCCGCGCAAGGCTTCATGGTCATTGTAGTCTTTCTCTGGGCAAACGCAACGTATTTGACTGCTACTCTTGTCCGTTGGCAACCATCTCCCACTCCCCCCACCCACCCGGTCGGCCGGTCCACTGGTCCGCAAGAATATTGTCAACATGAAACCGGTCCGCACTGCAAAAAATGTTGGGGACCCCTGGTTTAGGGAGGCAAGAGTCAGGCATTCAGATAACATGACTGACCCATCGCAATTCATGTTGAGTCATGATTGCAGCTATGGATTTAACGTTAGCTTCCTCCAGGATGCTGGAGTCAGTGTGTCTGTTCTTCCAGCTAACTCTCAGAATCTTACGGAGGCATCTTTGATGGTAAGTTTCTATGGATTTTATGTGCCTACTGTATGCTGTCCCTGACTCCACTCCATATAGGAAGGAGGGGAGGACTATAGACAGAAGCTTAATGTTGGTCTTGATACCCCGATCTTCAAAAACCCTCTTTCTCAGCCTGATAAAAACTCCACTAGACAGCCTGGTCTGCAATTTACTTACTTCAAGGTCAATGTTGGCTTTTGAAGAAAGAAGGCTGCCAAGATATGGGAATTGATCAGTGTTCTCCAGAGGGATGTTGCCAACTTGGATGGCTGGAGGTTTAGGAGCTTGATCTGGAGCAGGTTGGTGCCGGACTTGGGTTTTCTTGATGTTCAGATCAAGTCCCAGGAGCTTGTAAGCTCTGGCAAAAGCATTCATTATGCACTGTAGATCCACCTCAGATTCAGCTATGATGATGTTGTTGTCTGCATATTGGAACTCAATGATGGAATTAGTTGACACCTTGTCTTTGCCTTGAACCTGTTAAGGTTAAAGAGCCCCCTCCCCCCATCTGTACTATAGAGAATCTGGACTTGGCAAGTGAAGAATGGTTGTAATGAAAATGATACGCCCCTGTTTGACCCCGGTCTCAAGCTTAAAAGGTGCTGTTTCAGAACCGCTGTTGCTGATGACTGTTGCACTCATATCATTGTGTAAGAGCTGCAGGATCTTGAGGTATTTCTCCAGGCACCCGATTTTGGACGATACCTGCAGGGCAGGATGACTTACAGAGTCAAATGTTTTTGTAAGGTCTATGAAAGCCATATAAAGTGGGAGATTTTATTCCCAGGCTTTCTCCTGCAATTGACATGCTGTAAAAATCATGTCAAATGTTTCTCTGGCTGGATGGAAGCCACACCAAGACTCAGGCAGGAGGTTGTCTGCCAGAGGTGAAAGCCAGTCACATAAAATTGGATCAGTACCTTTCCTGTTGTAAGATGACTCTATAATTTCCGCATTCAGCTTTGTCACCTTTTTTTTGAAGAGTGTGACAACCGGGGAGTTCCTGAGTTCAGTTAGAACCTTCTGGTCGCACATCTTGACAAGCAAGACATGAACATGATTTAAAAGTTCTGTGCCACCTTCACTGAGGATTTCTGCTTGAATTCCATCAGGCCCAGTGGCCTTGTTGTTCCTCAATTTCTTGTAAGCTCTCTGCAGCTCTTTGATACTGGGAGGCTTACTCATGTCCTCCTTCAATGGGTCGTTGTGGGAGCTGGTTGATGACTTCAAGGTCAACAGTGGTGTTACAATTAATTAGCTCCTGAAAGTGTTCCATCGAGAATCGATGGCATCATTGTCCTTTAGCAGCCTTTGTCCATCTTTGGAGCGAAGGGGGTTTAGGCCCCAGGACTTTTGCACAGTACTGTACTTACCTAAATGCCTTTTAAATATTAATATATCTCTAATTTGGAATTATTATCCTTAACATATGTCGTGAAAATTGTTGTTTTTGCAACAGCAACATAGTTCAGTACATAAAGTATACTACAAATTATAATAACAAATGTAAACTCCATGACAACGACAGCGACCTGGGCTCAGTTACCGCCACCATCTGTGAGGAATTTGAACATCCTCACCGTCTCCTCTGACTGTGTATGTTTCCTACGTTTGCTCCGTTCTCTCCCACAATACGAACACATGCGGATTACTAGGTTAATCGGTGTAATCATGCTGCGCAATCTCGTTGGGCCATAAAGGCCTGTTACTGTGTTCTATCTCTAAGTAAGCATATATATATAAGCGCAAAAATAGCGAGGTGATGTTCAGAGACTGTTCAGAAATCTGATGGCAGAGAGGAAGAAGCTATTCCTAAAACATTGAGTATGTGTCTTCAGGCTCCTACACCTCCATGCACATGATAGTAATGATGTTCTAGGTGGTAAGGGTCCATAATAGTGGATGCCACCTTGCTGAGGCCTTACTTTTTGAAGACATCCTTGATGCTGGGGAGGCTAACACCCATGAACTTCTTTAGAAACTCATTCTTATTACAAACCACTCTCTCAATATGGTTCCTATTAAATCACTCTCCTCTCACTTTAAACCTGTACTCTCCGGTTGCTGATACCCAATCCTGGGGAAAAAGACAGTGTGCATTCACCCTATGAGGTGAATAGTAGGCCAAGGGGACCCGTTCTGTTCTATGAATTGGTAACTGAAGACTGGACGGCATGAAATTATTAAGAAGGGATACGGCCGACTCCACCTTACCTTGGTGATGAAAACACTGGTGATGCTTTCTGGGTTGTCCCCCTCAGGGTTTGGGGGTCCTAGCAGTTGCTCTCCTTCCCCTTTATCGAAACTGGACTGGAAAGCAGGGATCAGGATGTGCTGCAAAGCCTACAGAGACACAAAGCAAAACCAGTCAGCACATGGCATCCTGTGGACATACTGTAGGTCTTTCACTGGTACATCCAAGACCAACTACTCCAATAATTAACTTATAAGTGTCATTCAGAGTCATAGAGCGTTACAGCAGAAACAGACTCTTCAGCCCCTCTAGTCCATGCAGAATACCTTGTCCCACAGACCCACACCTGCACCATAGTCCTCCGGATCCATCCCACCCATGTCCTTATCCAAACTTCTCTTCAATGCCCAAAATGTCATCAGTTTATTCCCTCCATAGAGGAGGAGGAACTCAGCAGGGCAGGCAGCATTTATGGAGAGGAACAAACAGTCACTATTTCAGGCCAAGACCCTTCACCAGGCCTGGAAAGAAAGGGGGAAGAAGCAGAATAAAAAGGTGAGGGAAGAGCAAGCAGTACAAGGTGATAGAAGAAACAGTCAGAATGCTGCAGGAACTCAGCAGGTTAAGCCATGATTATAGAAATAAAGTCAACATTTCTGGCAGAGACCCTTCATCAGGACGATGCTGCCTGACCTGCCAAGTTCCTCCAGCATTTTGTGTATTGCTCTGCATTTCCAGCAACTGTAGAGTCTGTTATATGTGTAATTTAAGTTTGATGTTTTTATTTGTGAACATTGCTTATATAATGCTATGTTGCTGTGATACTACTGTAAGTTGTCATTGCATTTGTGCATATGATAATAAGCTTGACACTGACTTTAACAGCACTACAGATATATTCACCTTGGCTTTAAGCTCATCTCCAAAGTTTGGATCATAAAACTCCACAAATCGGAAAAAGAGGGCGCGCTTCTGCGGCACGCTGTAATTCTTCGGGATCTCCTCCTCCATGTATTCCTTGAGGAAGGTCATATTGCTGAGGAAACGTCCTGTGAAGGCTCGCAGCAGCTGGAAGAGCAGCTCAATCTCCGCATAGTTCCGCCTGTGGGAAGTGAATATTCATCCGCAAACTGGTCAGTTCAATTCACCTCCACAGGGCCTGATCAGACCTTACAACCACAGTCAGAATCAGCATCAGGTTTGTTACCACTGACTTACGTTGTAAAGTTTGTTGTTTTGCAGAAGAGTACAGTGCAATACATAAAAATGACTACAAAGTATAATTGTATATTTATATACACAAATATAAATATATACATGTATATTTGTGTATATAATATATATAATATGAATTATATTAATTCTATTAATTTTATAATACAGTTGAGTCAGGGCAATTGGGCAAAAGATTAATCAGAGCAGCAATTTATTTGGGACAACTGTTAAAGAACAAAAACTATTCAAGCAAATAGCCAGGATTCCCTTCGGTTATTTTGGACACTCTGCCACTTGATTGGGACAGAAGACTGTTGCTGAACAGTTTCTAACTAGCATCAGTGGTGCGCACTTGTACGATGCTTAGAGCGAACAGTTTTTAAATAGAATCTGTTGCATGTGTTTCTGTTCAAACAGTAGTGATTATACTCACTGATAGTTGTCAATAAGCAGTAAGACAATTTAGAACTGATTTGCTCACTGTGGTTTCAAGCATTCAGGTTTGGAGGTGCCAGAAATAGTTATTAGACATTATGGAGAGAACAGTTTTAAATAGCATCAGTTGTAAAAACTGTGTATAATATAATGTTTACTTTATGTTTCTCTTGAGAATGCTGCTAATCTGACACAATGGCATTCAGAATCAACTGGCTGAACATTACAGTTTAGCAACACATTGAGCATTTTGCACTAAAATTGAGCATTTTGCACTAAAATTGACCTTTTTTGTTCGAATTGCTTGCTTTCTTGTAAAAATTGTGTACAATTTAAATTTAATTTGTTTTCCTTGTGAATGCAGTTTATATGTGCCACGTGCCTGCGATACTGTTATACCTGTGCATGCATGAACTTGACAGATGATATAAAAAATCCATTTCGAACATCTGACTGAATAAGTTACTTTGTTCGATCATACAACGCCGAAAAATTCCAAACAATGGACCAGTAAAGATAATGCAATATCCTCACAACTTACAATAATCTAGCAAGCTGTAAATCACAGAAATTCAGGTTATGGTGCAAATTAAAACAATCTTTGTAACTTCACAACAAGCTTCAAACATTAGATGGAAGTTTAGAGAACTTTCACAAAGATTTTATGCTCAGAGTGGCCATAAATGAAAAATTTATGAAGGAAGTCTTTCATCTGAACCCTGGGAGCAAACAAAAAGGAATGTTCCATACTTGCAGTAATTCAGCAGACAGAAGGCAAGGAGTTTTGGCTCCTTCCAGTGCGTGGCAACCATGCTTTCCTTGCGATGTCGCTCCTGGAATGCGTCACTCACCCATACCCGTCGCAGGTGACTGACCAGCTGAGGCTGGCCTGACAGCCAGTTCCCGTCATTTTTCACGATGATGCTGATTATCTATCAGACAAAATGATGGTTAACTGGGTGATAGAACCAACCCACAGTAAAAATCTGTAAAACAGAAGGTGGGGGTGGGGGGGAGATTAAATACCTTTCTCTATCAGTCCCTCCTCCTCCACAGCATGGATCGTGGCAGCACACCACTCCTAGACTCCCTGGTCCAAAACTCTCACTACTGGAAACATCCTGTCCATGTCCAATCTAGGCCTTTCAACATTCAGTAGGTCTCCAAAAGATTCCCCCCCTCCCATGCTTTATTCTTCTAAACTCTAGGTAAAGTACAGGCGCAGAACCAAATGTTCCTCATACATTAACCCTTTCATTCTTGTGAATCTCCTCTTGACCCTCTCCAATCATTCATCCTCAGCATCAAACAATGAGGTTAGGTAGTATTCGCCACCTCCAAAAGCGAGCAAAAATTCTAATCATAGTCACCAAGTCAGACACCATCCACATATCTTACCTCTGCATCGGTGACATCACAACTATTCACAAGGCCTCACTTGAAGCTGTCAAAAAGATCATCGTACCAGCCCATACCATCATCTTCCAGCTCCCATTAGGCAGAAGGTTCAGAAGTCCCACACCACCAGGATGAAGATCAGCGGCAACCATTTGGTTCTTGGACCAACTAGCAAAACCCTTATCACTTTAAGTTTAGCAAAACTGGCCACTTTGATCCCTTTGCACCAAAGTAGACCTTTTTGTTCTAATTTAATTTCTTTAATAATTGGGTCTGTGTACATACACCTATTGAAGCTTCTGGACACATCTTCAGTGATGTTCCTGGAATCATCAGGTGTTTCGGGTCTTTCAACATCATACAACCTCCTCCAGGTGACCCAGCCGGGGCTGATCAGACCCCAGCTTGTGTCCAGATGGCTAGCTACTTATGACTCCATGGCTCCCCTCTTTTGAGCCACAGCCATCTTGAGGCCCTCTCTGTCACATCGGTGTTACTGCGGATGGCTCTCCTCTTCCTTTCTCCCTCGATCCCTAAAATGCTGAAGGCTCTAACTAAAGAACGGGCTACGAATCCCCTACAACCAACCTCCACTGGGAAACACCTCACTCTCCATCCAGCCTGCTGACAGTTGCTGACCAGTCCTGCGTACTTGGAGAGCTTCCTTTCAAAGGCCTCTTCCAAGCTATCTTCCCATGGGACCGTCAGCTCCAGCAGCACCACACTTCCAGTGCCAACAGAATATGCCCACAACTAATTAACCCTAACCGTATGGCAATGGAATGTAAAGGGAAACTGGAGCACCCGGAGGAAACCCATGTGGTCACGGGCAGAATACAAAATTTTACAGGCAGCAATGGGAATAGAACCCCAATCTTACAGCTGACACTGTAATAGAGGTACGCTACTATGCCACCAGTATGTATTGGATCTGTGCGTTATCAATGGACAAGATGGATAGGCGGACCATTACCTGTGGTGTTGGCTTTAAGGTTGCAGCTACAACACCAGGTTAAAGACCACCACCAAACAGAACATGCCCTCTTCTCATTACTACCATAACAGGGGAAGTGTGCACTCAAAGCTTTAAGACAGCAAATTCCCTGCCAAAATCAGCTTTCTAAATGAACAGTGAACACATGGACACTATCTCACTATTTTTTGTTCTTTAATAACAACTTATTGAGCACTTTTCATACAGGTGGTGTAGTTCAAAGTGTTTTACAATGGGATAAAGTGCAAGCATGAAAATAAAATTAAAAAATAAAAATAAAAATAAACATGAAAGTAAAAGACAAAAAGATATTAGTTAAAGGCAAGATTAAATAAATATGATTTGAGCTGGTGTTTAAAAAAATGTCAACTGAGTAGCATCCCCTATAGTTCTAGATATTGAATTCCACAGTTTAGGAGCGCAGTTCAAAAAAGCTGACCTGCCAGTTAGCTTTTGAGAAAGTGTTGAAATTAGAGAGACCAGCAGAACACCCGAGAGCTCGAGCGGAATGATAAAATAAAAAGATTCTGTAATGTACTCATTTCCACTACTTTGTGGCAATAAACTCGTATTTGAATAAATATGATAGAAGACCAGAAATTCAATGCGGCAAAAATACCTAAAGGCTAATGTAATTTAGCAGCACATCTGGAGAGATTCACTCACCTTAATGGCTTGGAACTGGAGATCTAAGCGAATGTTACTGGTACTGGGAGAACCAGGCCTGACCGCAGCTTGCGCTCCAGGGAACAGCAGGTTGACGAAGCGTCCAGGTGTGGCTGCAAGTACGTCACGCAGTGGCTTCGCATCCTTGTGCTTGAGGAAGCTCTGGAAATAAGTGAACATGATAAGGAATCAGAGAAGATTAACTTGATTTGACCCATGACCATCGAAACACGCAGTGAAACACGTTGTTTTGCATCAATGACCAACACAGTAGAAAGATGTGCTGGGGGCAGCCTGCAAGTGTTCCCAGGCTTCCGGCATGTTTGCCATTTATTAACACTTCCTATCCTGTACATACATGGGAGGAAACCAGAGCTCCCAGAGAAAACTCAAATCAGCACGGGGACACCATTTACAGTCAGTGGCAGGAATTGAACTCCATCCTTACGGCTGGCACCGTGAAATCTGTACTAACCACTACACTACCATGCTGCCCGTGTTTCCACTTTCAGGGTGCTATGGGCTTGACCAGAATGATCTCTGAGCAAATGTCTCCTTCTGGAGAAGAAGTCACCAACTAGAATTCTTTTTTTTATTTTTATTCAGCAATTCAGAGCAAGAAAGCTGCGGGTGGAACGGCTAAGGGTTTCTGGAGTGAAGGCATTTTACTACTCGGGGTAAAAGAGAGGCAAGACTGCGCAGGTGTGTGACATCAGCTAGTAAAGCGGGGAAAGTTTAAAAAGACCGCCATATCCAGCAAGCAGCGTTCGGAGTGGGCAGCGGAGTGAGAGGTAGCAGAGTGATAGGGCTTTGGCTTATCGGGCTTAGGCGGTAACAGGACGAGGTAGGTTTACCTGTGCTAATTGCGGAAAGGAAGTGGTATGTGTGAGAGGCCGGTTTTCTGTGCTCGGTGTCCGATGTGGGAGGGCCTGGAGTCTCCCAGCCTCCCGGACGGCCATATCTGCACCTGATGTGTCGAGCTGCAGCTCCTAAGGGACCACGTTAGGGAACTGGAGTTGCAGCTCGATGACCTTTGTCTGGTCAGGGATAGCAAGGAGGTGACAGAAAGGAGTTATAGGCAGGGGGTCACACCGGGGCCACGGGAGACAGACAAGTGGGTAACAGTTAAGAGAGGGAAGGGGAAGAGTCAAGTACTAGAGAGTACCACAGTGGCTGTACCCCTTGACAGTAAATACTCCTGTTTGAGTACTGTTGGGGGGACGGCCTACCTGAGGAAAACAATAGTATCTGCCCCTCTGGCACAGAGTCTGGCCCTGTGGCTCAGAAGGGTAGGGAAAGGAAGAGGATGGCAGCAGTGATAGGGGACTCTATAGTTAGGGGGTCAGACAGGCGATTCTGGGGACACAGGAAAGAAACTCAGATAATAGTTTGCCCCCCAGGAACCAGGGTCCAGGATGTTTCAGATCGCGTCCATGATATCTTGGAGTGGGAGGGAGAACAGCCAGAGGTCGTGGTACATATTGGTACCAATGACAGAGGTAGAAAAAGGGAAGAGGTCCTGAAAAAAGACTTCAGGGAGTTAGGAAGGAAGTTGAGAAGCAGGACTGCAAAGGTAGTAATCTCAGGAATACTGCCTGTGCCACGCGACAGTGTATTGGAATAGAATGAGGTGGAGGATAAATGCGTGGCTCAGGGATTGGAACAGGGGACAGGGATTCAGATTTCTGGATCATTGGGACCTCTTTTGGGGCAGGTGTGACCTGTACAAAAAGGACGGGTTGCACTTGAATCCCAAGGGGACCAATATTTTGGCAGGGAGGCTTGCTAAAGCTACTGGGGAGAGTTTAAACTAGAATTATTGGTGGTTGAGAACCGAACTGAAGAGACTGGGGAAGAGGCGGTTGGCTCACAAATAGAGAAAGCTTGGAAACTGTGTGAGGGAGGATAGGCAGGTGATAGAGAAGGGATGCACTCAGACCGACGGTTTGAGATGTGTCTATTTTGTGTTGGGAACGTGGCCAAGTGGTTAAGGCATTCATCTACTAATCTGAAAGTCGCTAGTTCGAGCCTCAGCTGTGCTGCGTGTTTATGTCCTTGAGCAAGGCACTTAACCACACGTTGCTCTAGTGTCTGTGCGAGAAGTGGCGCCCCACACAGACTTCTAGTCTGCGCCTTGTAAGGCATGAAAATACCCGACACAGGCCTCTCATGGTCTGAGTCGACACTCACTCCCTCCCTCCCCCGTCCTCTCTCCCTATTTTAACACAAGGAGTATTGTGAACAAAGCGGATGAGCTTAGAGCATGGATCAGTACTTGGAGCTATGATGTGGTGGCCATTACAGAGACTTGGATGGCTCAGGGACAGGAATGGTTACTTCAAGTGCCGGGTTTTAGATGTTTCAGAAAGGACAGGGAGGGAGGCAAAAAAGGTGGGGGTGTGGCACTGTTGACCACAGATAACGTCACGGCTGCAGAAAAGGTGGACGTCATGGAGGGATTGCCTACAGTCTCTGTGGGTGAAGGTTAGGAACAGGAAGGGGTCAATAACTTTACTGGGTGTTATTTTATAGGCCACCCAATAGTAACAGGGACATCGAGGAGCAGATAGGGAAACAGATCCTGGAAAGGTGTAATAATAACATGATGGGAGATTTTAATTCCCCAATTATCGATTGGCATCTCCCTACAGCAAGGAGTTTAGATGGGGTGGAGTTTGTTAGGTGTGTTCAGGAAGGTTTCTTGACACAATATGTAGATAAGCCTACAAGAGGAGAGACTGTACTTGATTTGGTATTGGGAAATGAACCTGGTCAGGTGTCAGATCTCTTAGTGGGAGAGCATTTTGGAGATAGTGATCATAATTCTATCTCCTTTACAACAGCATTGGAGAGAGATAGGAACAGACAAGTTAGGAAAGCGTTTAGTTGGAGTAAGGGGAATTACGAGGCTATCAGACAGGAAATTGGAAGCTTAAATTGGGAACAGATGTTCTCAAGGAAAAGAACGGAAGAAATGTGGCAAATGTTCAGGGGATATTTGTGTGGAGTTCTGCATAGATACGTTCCAGTGAGACATGGAAGTTATGGTAGGATACAGGAACTGTGGTGTACAAAGGCTATAATACATCCAGACAAGAAGAAAAGCTTACAAAAAGTTCAGAGAGCTAGGTAATGTTAGAGATCTAGAAGATTATAAGGCTAGCTGGAAGGAGCTTAAAAAGGAAATTAGGAGAGCCAGAAGGGGCCATGAGAAGGCCTTGGCACACAGGATTAAGGAAAACCCCAAGGCATTCAACAAGTATGCAAAGAGCAAGAAGATAAGACGTGAAAGAATAGAACCTATCAAGTGTGACAGTGGGAAAGTGTGTATGGAACCGGAGGAAACAGCGGAGGTACTTAATGAATACTTTACTTCAGTATTCACTATGGAAAAGGATCTTAGTGATTGTAGTGCTGACTTGCAGCGGACTTAAAAGCTTGAGCATGTGGATATTAAGAAAGAGGGTATGCTGGAGCTTTTGAAAAGCATCAAGTTGGATAAGTCACTGTGACCGGATGAGATGAAGATGAAAAGAGGATGGTTTCTACAACAGGATAATGATCCTAAACACACCTTAAAATCCACAATGGACCACCTCGAGGCGTAAGCTGAAGGTTTTGCCATGGCCCTCACAGTCCCCCGACCTAAACATCATTGAGAATCTGTGGATAGACCTCAAAAGAGAAGTGCATGCAAGACGGCCCAAGAATCTCACAGAACTTGAAGCCTTTTAAGGAAGAATGGGCGAAAATCCCCCAAACAAGAATTGAAAGACTCTTAGCTGGCTACAGAAAGCGTTTACAAGCTGAGATACTTGCCAAAGGGGGTGTTACTAAGTACTGACCATGCAGGGTGCCCAAACACTTGCTTCGGGCCCCTTTCCTTTTTTGTTATTTTGAAACCGTAAAAGATGGAAATAAAAAAGTAATCTTGCTTAAAATATTAAAGAAATGTGCCATCTTTAACTTTATGCCTTCTTATGTCATCTTTTACTCGCTTAGCTATTCACAGTAACAGAAATTTTGATCGGGGTACCCAAGCTTTTGCATACCACTGTATCAACAATTTGGTTGAGGGGACCAGGTGGAATATATCCAGTTTTACTGATGAAACAAGGCAGCAGGCAGCGTGGGCTATGAGGAGGACATTGAGAAGTTTCAGCAGCAGTGACAATAGTTAGCAGAATCAAAGGCACATCGGATGGAATATTAGGTTGTAAATTGGCTTTTTGTAAGGCATAGATAAAGCAGATGTGGAAAGCATGTTGCCAATAGAGGGAGTCTCAAACCAGAGGGTACAGCCTCAGAATGGAAGGATGTCCCTTTATAACAGATATGAGGAGGACTTTCTTTAGCCAGAAGATAGTGAACCTGTACAATTCAGTGTCACAGACAGCTGTAGAGGTCAAGCCATTGGGTCTATTTAAAGCAGAGTTTGATAGGTTCTTGATCAGTCAGGGTGTCAAAGGTTACGGGAAAGGAGTTGAGAAGTGAAGTAAATCAGCATGATGGAATAGCGGAGCAGACTCGGTAAGCTGACTGGCTTAATTCTGCTCCGACATCACGAGTTCCGAAATACAGTGAAAAACTTGTCCTGCATACTGTTCATACAGATCAATTCAAGAGAAAACAATAAAAGAATGCAGAATAAAGTGTTACAATTACAAAGGAAGCACAGGTCAGGTAGACAATAAGGTGCAAGCCCAAGTAGATTGGAGGCTGGGTCATTGAGTATATTCAAGAGAGGGATTGGCAGATATACAGATATTATGAAAATAATGGAGCATAATTTTAAGGTGATTAGAAGAAAGTATAGGGAGCATCATCATCATCAGGTGCCGTGCCCAGTTTGAGCTTTGACTGCCATGGCCCACACACTCCTGTTTCAGGTCAAGTGGATCAATTCATTGGTATTCATTTCCAGTTCTCTGGCTGCTGTCTCCATCATCATGTGTCTTTGCCTTCCTCTTGCTTTCTTCCCTTCAATCTTTCCCATAATTACTGTGCATTCTAACTCCTCTTTTCTAATCACATGTCCAATTGCCTTTTCATGATCTCATACATTATTTCTCTTTTTGTGCTTGCTCTGTTCATGACATCCACGTTAGATATTCGTTTCGTCCATGATATTCCTTGCATCCTCCTCAAAAACCACATCTCTGCTGCTTCAATTTGTTTCCTCACGTTACTAGATATTAGAGTGTTACAACATTCTGAGCCATATAACATAACTGGATAAATGGACCATTTCAGTACTCTGAGGCGGGTTGTCATGCCTAGTTTAGTATTGGTCAGTATACTCTTCATTCTCATAAAAGTGTCCTTTGCCATCCCTATTCTTCTTTTGATGTCCATGTCGCACCTGCCATCTGATGTCACCCAGCTTCCTAAGTAGCAAAAGTTCTGTACTTGTTTTATGTCTTCCCCATTTATTCTCAGCCTGCAGATAGGATTCTCCTTCTTTTTGGATATCACCACACACTGTCTTTTTGCAATTGATAGATAGTGCAAAAACGGATCTTTCTTCAACAACTGTATCAATTAAGTTCTGTAATTCTTCCTCCGTACTTGCAATTAACAGTGTCATCCGCATATCTGAAATTATTGATGTTTTCACCGCCAACTTTGATTCCCAAGGTGTCTCTTATTTTTTGTAATATTGTTTCACTGTATACATTAAACAAATCAGGGGAGAAAACACACCCTTGCCTAACGCCTGTCTTGATTTTCGTAAACTGACTCACTTCTCCATCTATTCTTACAGCGGCAGTTTGTTCCCAGTACAGATTTCTGATTAGGTGGAGGTCTTTCGAATCTAGATCTAGAGTTTCCTGTAATTATAGGGAGCATGTCAGATCATTAACAAGAGAAAATCTGCACATGCTGGAAATGTCAGAGGTAGTTTTTTTTTTAAAAACAGAGTGGTGAGTGTGTGGAACATGCTGCTGGGGTGGTGACAGAGGCAGATACATTGGAGACATTGAAGAAACTCTTATGCTCATGGTTGAAAGAAAAATAGAGGGCTATGTGAGAGGGAAAGGTTAGGTTAATCGTGGACTAGGTTAAGAGGTTGGCATATCACTATGGGCCGTAGGGCCTGTACAGTGCTGTGTTCTCTGTTGTAAAGTAGGGGTTCCCAAACTTTTTTATTGCCATGCACCAATACCATTAAGCAAGGGGGCCCATGGTCCCCAGGTTGGGAAACCCTGTTCTAAAGGGACAGGGGATTGCTGGACAAGTGATATTGAAGCAAAAGATTAGCCATTATTTTATTGAATGAAGGAGCAGATGAGAGGGAACAAATGGCTTCCTCTTGATCCATCTTATGTAGCACTGGTGAATTTATTCTCTATTTCACTAAGATACAAAAACATGTGCCTCAAACACAGAATGATTATAATATCCATCAGAACCCTTTTCCACAGCTTAAAACACATCTATAGTTAATGCAAGAGTAATTATCTCTCAAATGAAGATAAGAATCAAACCAGACAAGCTAATGCAAGTCTACCCGATCTCATCTAATGTTCTCAAATCTCAGGAAGTTACCCTACAATGTTGAACGTGCTTTATAAAACACAGAAAGCCGTACAGCCCAACTTGCCACTTCAAAAGAGTGCTGATTCTCTCCTATTGCCCCATTTCCTAACCTTTTTAAGTTATTAACCAATTCCTTTGGAAAGTTACCATTGAAAATATGCTCATTGCTATTTGAAAAAGTGTATTCCAGAGCACAGAGTATCACAGAACAGAAGCAAGTCCTTTGGCCCATCTAGTCTGCACTGAACTATTATTCTGCAGAGTAGCAACAACCCACACCTAGACCATAGCTCTCCATACCCTTCTCTTTTATGTACTAAAAGAATCTTCCCTTAAATGTTACAATCAAAACTGTATCCACCACTTTTGCTGGGAACTCGTTCCACACTCGCACCCACTGAATGAAGAAATTCCCCGAGGTTCCCCTTAAATATTCACCTTTCACTCTTAAGCCATGACCTCTAGTTCTGGTCTCACCCAACATCAGTGGATACAGCCTGCTTGCACTTACCCTATCTATACCCTTCATAATTTTATATACATCTATCAAATCGCCCTCATTTTTCTGCACTCCAAGCCCTACCCTATTCAATCTTGAGTACAGGTACTCAAGACCCAGCAACATCCTTGTAAATCCTCTCAGTACTCTTTCAATCTAACTGATACCTTTCCAGTCAGTAGGTGACCAGAAATGCACACAATACTCCAAATTTGGCCTCACCAGCATCTTATACAGCTTCAAGGTCATGATAACTTTCTGTGTAAATTTATCATCTTCCCTCCTGCTCACTGATAAATAATTTAAAACCAGATCCACTAACTGAATGTCTTCTTGCCAAAAACCCCCAGTTGTGAATTCCTCCATTAATCATTCCTCACCTCTACTCTGCAAAGAAAAATCTCAAATTACTTGGCACTCCCAATACTGCATCGTTCTGATATCTCCCCAGTGGATCAGCTCTCAGAAGCTTACATAAAAATATCATCAAACAGAGCAGTTCTTCAAATTGGATTCATCCATCAAGAGTTTATGGTGCCTAAACTAATTTATCAGCATTAATTTGGGAGGTGGATTCCCTACATATTGGACACTCACTAGAGTTGAATCTAGATGTGATAAATCAAGCTGAAGGTCAATTTTGTTTTCCTTCAAGTAATCATAGAGTCATAGAACACTACAGCACAGAAACAAGCCCTTCGATCATCTTGTCTGTCCTGAACTATTATTCTATTATCCTATGACCTACACCTGGACCACAACCTTCCATATCTCTCCCATCCATGTACTTATCCAAACTTCTCAAATGTTGGAATTGGGCACACATCCACCACTTCCAGTGGGAGTTCATTCCACACTCTCACCACCATCTGAGTGAAGAAGCTCCCCGTCAGGGTCCACTTAAACATTTCACTTTACACGCACCAGTTTATATGCATACTTACAGATGGGTAAGGCTAATCAGTGATACTTCTACATGAACTGTTTATTAGAAGGAAAGTCATCACTGGAGTTAGTTTTTAAGGCAGTAGGAGTCGTGTTGGTGTAGCCAGTAGACAGTGTCAAGGCAGTGGTGACTGGTCCTCCCTCTGGAGCCTCCCGATTAGTCTCGAGTCTGCTCTACACTAACTTCAGCAGAGCTGTGCTGTAATCACAGCTGCTTTACCAGGGGGGCACGACGCTGGAGTATTGTGTTCAGTTCTGTGCGCCTCATTATAGAAAGGATTTGGAAACTTTAGAGTGGGTGCAGAGATGATTTACTGGGATGCTGCCTGGATTAGGGAGCAAGTCTAATGAGAAAAGGCTGAGTGAAGTAGAGTTTTTGTCTATGGAGAAAAGGAGAATGAAAGGTAACTTGATTGAGTTGTACAATATGATAAGAGGTATAGTTCAAGCAGACAGTCAGAAACTTTTTCCCAGGATGGAAACATATTACAAGAGGGCATATTTTTAAAGGGGTTGGAGGGAAGTGTATGAGTGGGTGGGGGGAAAACGGATGTAGGTTTTTATTTTACAGAGTGGTGAGTGTTTGGAATGCAGTGCCAGGGTGATTGCCAGACAAATACATCAGGGGCATTGAAGAATCTCTTAAGATAGGCACTTAGGTGACAGAAAAATTGAGGGCTATGTAGAAGGGAAGGGTTAAATGGATTTTGGAGTAGGTTAAAAGTCAGCACAACATCATGGGTTGAAGGGCCTGTATGGTTCAATGTTCAATATTTCACATTCAATGACTCCAGAGGGCTACTGAGCATTACCATAAACATTCTGCTCCACTGAGGGTCATTCAAAGTGGCTTCCATCATAAAAAGCTCCACCGTTTGCGCTGGGTAACGTGTCAGAAACTTGATTAGGGGCTCTCGGAATGGACTCCCAGCCTGCATGAGGGGAATATAATACAGGAATTAAATTCCAGACACAAAAGAAGTCCATTTGTTCAGCCAATGCAGTACACAAGTCAGTATGCAAAATGTAAATACTTAATAGCGACATCTCTTCCCCAGTCACTGTTAGGATCTGGATAAAGGGTTCATTAGGATTCAAATTCCACAGTTTGCTGACACATTTTCACTTTAATGAATCCAGTCAACAGCTCAGTTATTTTGGAGCAACATGCAAAAGAGCTGGAGGAACTCAGAGGGTCAGGCAGCATCTATGGAGGGAATGTTTCAGATTGAGACCCTTCAAGGGTCTCCAGCCGAGCTCCTCTACCTCCTTTGTGTGTTGCCATGACTGATGAAGGCCAGTGTCCCAAACACTTTCTTCACTACCCTGTCTATCCAGGGCCCCACTTTCAGGGCACAATGTACAGTGTCACTGTTAAGCTAGAGGCAACAGTGAGAAGAGTTATAAACTCAAGTGATTCTGCAGATGCTGGAAATTCAGAGCAACACACACAAACTGCCAGATGAATTCGGCAGGTCAGGCAGCATCCATGGAAAGGAACTAAGAGCTGACATTTCAGGTCAAGACCCTTCATCAAGACAGCTGAAGGTCCGGGTCCTGATTAAGGTAATTGGCCCGAAACATCGACACATTATTCCTCTCTACAGATGCACTCCAACCAAGTGGGAAGAGTTATTACCTCAATAAGCATGGCCCTCTCAGTTTTCATCACCACCTCCAACAGGGGCTTCACCAGGGTCTGCGGTGCAGCTGGTATCAAGTGAAACAGATTAATGATGGCTGAGCAGATCTTCATTTCCTGTGCAAGCAAATTAGAAAGATTAAAAAGAAGGCCATTGAACCATTAGACCATAAAGACATAGGAACAGAATTAGGCCTTTTGACGCATCGAGCCTGTACCACCATTCCATAATGACCATCTTATTTTCCCTCTCATCCCCAATCACCTGACTTCTTCCTGCAACCTTTGATGCCTGGACCAATCAAGAACCAATCAACCTCCGCTTTAAGTATGCCAAATGACTTGGGCTCCACAGTCACCTTTGGTAATGAATTCCACGGATTAACCATCCTCTGGCTAAAGAAACTCTTGATTTCTATTCTAAAGGGACGCCCTTCTATCCTGAGGCTGTGCCCTCTGGTCCTAGACTTCCCCACGATAGCAAACATCCATAGAGATGGAAAGCATTAACTCATTAACTATGTACACAGTCCTGCCCACTTCTGAAGCTGTTAGACAAGGTCAAAAAATTTAATGTCAGCTGGAAATAACAGAAATGTTCTCCTCAGGTAAACTGATATCTAGGGAAGCATGGTAGCACAACACTTTACAGCACCAGTGATTGGGATTCAATTCTCACCACTGTCTGTAGGGAATCTGAACATCCTCCCAGTGACTGTGTGGGTTTCCTCCCAGTGCTCCGGTTTACTCCCACATTCCAAAGACTGCTGGTTGACAAGCAAGGGAAGGAGTCAAGTTAGAACAAGATTCCACAAGCAGAAGTAATTGAAGAAAAGGAGGAAGTCGTAGAGGGATTGTCTACTGAGTCTCTGTGGGTGGAAGTTAGAAACAGGAAGGGGTCAATAACTCCACTGGGTGTTGTTTATAGACCACCCAATAGTAACAGGGACATTGAGGAGCAGATAGGGAGACAAATTCTGGAAAGGTGCAATAATAACAGGGTTGTCGTGGTAGGAGATTCTAATTTTCCAAATATCGACTGGCATCTTCCTAGAGCAAAGGCAGATCGTGCCTTACGAGCCTGATTAAATTTTTTGAGGATATGACTAAACATGTTGATGAAGGTAGAGCGGTAGGTGTAGTGTATATGGATTTCAGCAAGGCATTTGATAAGGTACCCCATGCAAGGCTCATTGAGAAAGTAAGGAGGCATGGGATCCAAGGGGTCATTGCTTTGTGGATCGAGAACTGGCTTGCCCACAGAAGGCAAAGAGTGGTTGTAGACAGGTCATATTCTGCATGGAGTTTGGTGACCAGTGGTGTGCCTCAGGGATCTGTTCTGGGACCCCTTCTCTTCGTGATTTCTATAAATGACCTGGATAAGGAAGTGGAGGGATGAGTTAGTAAATTTGCTGATGACACAAAGGTTGGAGGTGTTGTGGATAGTGGGGGGCTGTCAGAGATTACAAGGGGACATTGATAGGATTCAAAACCGGGCTGAGAAGTGGCAGATGGAGTTCAACCCAGGTAAGTGTGAGGTGACACACATCAAAGTTGCTGGTGAATGCAGCAGGCCAGGCAGCATCTCTAGGAAGAGGTACAGTCAACGTTTCGGGCCAAGATCCTTCGTTGTGTTTACGTAAGTGTGAGGTGGTTCATTTTGGTAGGTCAAATATGATGGCCGAATATAGTATTAATGGTAAGACTCTTGGCAGTGTGGAGGATCAGAGGGATCTTGGAGTCTGAGTTCATAGGACACTTAAAGCTGCTGTGCAGGTTGACTCTGTGGTTAAGAAGGCATACGGTGCATTGTCCTTCAACAACCATGGGATTGAGTTTAAGAGCCGAGAGGGAATGTTGCAGCTATGTAGGACCCTGGTCAGACCCCACTTGGAGTACTGCGTTCATTTCTAGTCACCTCACTACAGGAAAGATGTGAAACCTATAGAAAGGGTGCAGAGGAGATTTACAAGGGTATTGCCTGGATTGGGGAGCATGCCTTATGAAAATAGGTTGAGTGAACTTGGCCTTTTCTCCTTGGAGCTGCAGAGGATGAGAGGTGACCTGATAGAGGTGTACAAGATGATGAGAGGCATTGATCATGTGGATAGTCAGAGGCTTTTTCCCAGGGCTGAAATGGCTATCACGAGAGGGCACAGTTTTAAAGTGCTTGGAAGTTGGTACAGAGGAGATGTCAGGGGTAAGTATTTTTTACGCAGAAAGTGGTGAGTGCATGATGGGCTGCTGGCGACGGCGGTGGAAGCGGATATGATAGGGTCTTTTAAGAGACTCCCGGATAGGTACATGGAGCTTAGAAAAATAGAGGGCTATGGGTAACCCTAGGTAATTTCTAAAGTACATGTTTGGCACAGCATTGTGGGCCGAAGAGCCTGTATTGTGCTTGTAGTTTTTCTATGTTTCTATGGATGGTTTTGGGTTTTGGGCTCGGAGAATAGTGTAGCCTCTTATAAAACACCACACTTAGATCTCACACATCGGCTTGATTTCTACGGCAGAACACTCAATTTGCTAAGATTAACTTCCTTTACTTCTATGCAAGGAGGGATATGGAGCAGGAGGAAAATCTGATGAAGGGCAAGAATACAAGGAGGAGACATGTAAAATGCCTTTGGCATCTTCCACATTATCTCCTGCTCCCTCAGTTTTGAGATATTGCAACTGCTCAGAGACTATTACTCCTTAAGTTAGAAACTCACAAATGATTCTTCAGAAATGCATCATTTACAAAATCTTGCGTTAATTGTTCTGAAAAGCCAAAGGGCTTGAAGTTTGTCAGAAAGTTACAATTTAATTAACCCTTCCTTGAAATACTAAAGAAGAAAGTTTTGCCAATTATAATCACGTTATAGCTTTCTCAAGGTCACCAGTCATTGGGAATTAACAATCAGTCTCAAAGGCTTCATTACAATAACGCCCACTGAAGTAAATCTCTAATCATAATATTGTTTTCAGTATTGTTTCATTGGAAAGCTTTGTAACAAAGTGCTGCAGTAGTTTTATTTAGGACTTACATTGCCATCACTCCTCTGCCCTCCTTTGTGCGTGAGGACCACCACCTCCATCCACTTACGTAGGTGGGCCTGTGTTTGGAAAGAAAGATTTCCATCCATTAGAAGAGTCTTCAGACAGAAAGCAACAGTTCGTTTAAATCAGAATTGGGTTTATTATCACTGACGTGTTGTGGTTTGTTGTTTTGCAGCAGCAGTACAGTGCAGTACATATAATAATTACTATATACTCCACGGCCACTTGATAAAGTGGCCACTGAGTGTACGTTCGTGGTCTTCTGCTGCTGTAGCCCATTCACTTCAAGGTTTGACTGGTTGTGCATTCAGAGATGCTCTCGTGTACACCACTGTTGTAATATGCGGATATTTGAATTACTGTCACCTTCCTGTCAGCTTGAAGTGTATGGACATCGTGTAGGCAGAAAGGAGTCATTCGATTAGGCGTTTGATTATTAATTTAGTTGGTTTGACACAACAGCTTGTACAGCCTCAGCATACTGATGTAATGAAATGATCCATATGGATGGCATGAAAAACAAAGATTTTCACTGTACCTCAACACATGTGGTAATAATATACGAATTTATCAATTCATTAAAGAAAAATCCTGTTATCCTTACTCAGGCAGGACCTATAGGTGACTCCATCTACAGCTTTGCAATTAACTCTCAAGTGCCTTTGGAAAAAGAATTGCAAGACATTCAGTGGTACAAAGCTGCTGCAGTCTACATTCTAACATAATTTCTTACACAATTAATAAACCCATCAGCAGTAAACAAGACCTAAACTTTGAATACAGAGCACATTCCATTGAATTCTCTGTGGTCCAAACTACTCACATGATAACTTGCTCCACCTTCCTTTCCTAGGAAGAACTCAGGAACAAAGAAAACAAGAGCAGGAGCTGGCCTTTTGGCCCATCGAGCCTGCTCTGCCATTCAATAAGACCATGGACTCAGCTCCACCTACCTGCCTTTTCCATACCCTTAATTTTTATACTACACAAAATACTCCTCATAGACTAATCCCCTCATCTCAGGAATTAACCTTGTGAACCTCCCCTGCACTGCCTCCAAAGCCAAAGCCAGTATATCTTTCTTCATGTAAAAAAAATCCATTAATTGCAGCCCTCCAACTATCACCTCCGAAACCCCATCGCTATTTCCACTCTTCCCCTCCTTCATATGCTTAATCGCTGCTCTTCATCAAGATCTACCTATCACCTCTGAAATCCCACCAGTACCCCCCACTCTCTCCCCTCCTTCACATGCTAAATCATTGCTCCACACCAGGAGCTACCTATCACCTTCAAAACCCAATCATTATTTCCACTCTCCCCTCCTTTATGTTCCTAATCACCGCTCCTCACCAGAATCCACCTATCACCTGCAACCTCTTGCTCCGTGCCTTCCCACTACCTCTTTATATGGCTATCTCCCATTTTATCTTTCAGTCCAGATGAAGGGTCTCAACCAAAAACATCAACTGTCCATTTCCTTCCACAGTTACTGCCAGACCCACTGAGATCCTCCAGCAAGTTTGTTTCTGTTTTGCTCCAGATTACAGCATCTACAGTCTCGTGTGTCAACATGAGACAGACACGTTCACCAGTAAGTCACCTGCCCCCTGACTAGTTATATCCTGGGAGCAGAACAGAAATTCTGCCTGAATTGTTCAGGAGCTGAATGGCTCCTTTTTCAAATTTGAGAAATTGCGTACAAACATCCTTCACAATGGAACAATTTGCTGCATTGACTCAATCACAGAGGCTTTCACTAAAAGTTCAGGGTCATCTCGTTAATTTCTATAAGCAAGATAATTGTAAGTCAAGAATATACAATTACAGAAGAGATTAAGATGACTAGAATGATGCCGCTGCCTCTTACTGGGTTCAGAAAGTTTAATTAAGTTGGCACAAAATATAAAATTGCATTCCTTCAATTACTTCAAAGTAGTTCATCCTGAAAGCACTGAAACTCTATAAATGAAAGCACCTCTGTCATTGAAGCCTAAAATTCATTATGCAGGCAGCAATTAATAACAACAACAGTTCAAAAGTTTAAAGTTCAATGTAAATATATTATCAAAGTACTTGTATGTTACAACAGAATAGATCACCTTGAGGTTCATTTTCTTGCAGGCATTTACAAGCAAAGAAGTACAACAGAATCTATGAAAAACTATACCTAAACAAAGACTGACAAATAGTATGCAAAAGTAGACTGAAAATTAAAAAAAATACTGAGAAAATGAGTTGTAAAGAGTCCTTGAATATGAGTTTGTAGGTTGTAGAGTCAGTTCAGAGTTGCGGTCAGTAAAGTTACCTACACCGGTTCAGGAGCCTTATGGCTGTAGGGTAATAACTGTTCCTGAACCTGGTGGGACCCAAGGTTCCTGTACTTCCTGCCTGGTGACAGTAGCAAGAAATGAGCATGGCCTGAACGATGAGGGAACTTGATGACAGACGCTGCTTTCTTGTGGCAGTGCTCTATGTAAGTATGCTTAATGGCGAGGGGGGCTTTGCCTGTGATAGACTGGGCTGTGCTCTCACCCACTTTCTGTCCCTCACTGTCACCACCCATTCAGGAGCTCACTATATACTACCTCGAGATTCATTTTCTTGCAGGCATTCACAGTAGAATCCAGAAATACAATAGAATCAATAAAAAACTACGCACAAAGACTAACAGCCAATGTGCAAAATACAAACTGTGTAAATACAAAAAGAATAAACAAATAAACAAGTGAACAAATACATACATAAGTAAATACATATATAGATTGCACTCATGAGTTGTAGAGCCCTTGAATACGATTCCATGGGTTGTGGAATCAGTAGAGTTGGGGTGAGTGAAGCTATCCATGCTGGTTCAGGAGCCTGGTGGTTGAGGGGTAATAACTGTTCCTGAACCTGGTGATGTGGGTCCTGAGGCCCCTTTTTCCCCTTCCTGATGGCAACAGTGAGAAGGGGCATAGGCGGATTGGGGGGGCGGGGGGCAGGGTTGCTGACTGATGTTGCTTTCTTGTTCCAGTGGTCCTTATAGATGTGCTCAATGATGCGGAAGAATTTTCCCGTGATAGACTGGGCGTGTCAACTACTTTTTGTAAGCTTTTCCATTCTTCAACATTTGTGTTGCCGTATCAGGCCACGTTGCAACCAGTCAGGATACTCCCCACTAAGCATCTCTAAAAGTTTGTCAATGCTTTAGATGAAACGCCAAATCTTGGACACAGGTGCATTCATGCCATTGTCTTGATGTAGGACTGGAGTCACTTGGGTTGCGTTGGTTATTAACACAAACGACACGGTTGACTATATGTTCCTATATACATGTGATAAGTAAAACACAATCGGAATCTGAAATTACTGCTGACTATTTTTGTTCTCAATTTAAAAGTCTAGTCAGGGCAACTACATCCAGACTAAGAACAGAAAAGTTAATTATAATTCTATGATGTAGTTAAATTCACCCATAGTACTCATATATGGTTAACACTTCTCCTCATCTGAAATCAAAGCAAAATGCTTCAGAAGACAAAAAAATAAGTTGATGACAAAAATCACAAGTGGAGTTGGTTTTTAATGCTGGAATGGTTTGGACTTGCACTTAAAATGCATGCTTTCTAGTTCATTATAGAGAGGACACTCACACTACAATTATACATTACCCACAGTCACTGCTTCATGCAATTTTCCAATTTAAAAAGTTCCAGACCAATTAAGGTAGAATATTCACCAACATTATCCATACCATCGTGAAATAAGCTTTCAAACTAAGGACCATGCTCATCAAACTATAATTACAGAAATGATTATTCATTGCTTCATAACTTCGAGGTAACTCTGCCTACTTATAACTGAATTAAATCAGGCAACATTACTACGTGATTTACCACAGCAGGCAAATGTAAAAAAAAAAGCAACTGCATTGAAGTCTCAAACTGAAAATGGCCCTGTATCCAATGGTGACACATCTGCAATGGGTCAGAACAACTAGTTTGTAACCTGCAGGAAGGCCAATTCGTGTCCAGTCTCCACACTCACACACTGCAAACCCCAAAGAGGGGAGTAAGCCACAAGTTGATCTGACCTCCTGTTCCATCAAATTTCTATAATGTACCATGGAAAGCACGCTGAATGGTTGCATCACTGTCTGGTATGGAGGCACTAATCCACGGGATCAGAAAAAGCTGCAGACAGTTGTCGACTCAGCCAGCTCCATCATGGGCACATTTTCAAAAGGCAAAGCCTCAAAAAAGGCGGCATGCATCATTAAGGATCCCCACCACCCCGAACATGCCCTGTTCTCGTTGTTACCACAAGAGAACAGGTACAGGAGCCTGAAGACAGACACGCAACGTTTTCAGAACAACTTCATCCTCTCCACCATCTGATTTCTGAACAGTCCAGGGACCCATGAAACAGCCCGGTACACCGCTTCGCCAGGCAGGCTAAACTAGGCGAGGGTAGCCGGCGGGCCTCGTACCCCAGTGAGATAGGGACATCAAGGTGACCTGGAGGGAGGGATTTCTATATTTCTCACTGCCTCAGTAAAGCAGCCAAAATAATCAAAGACCTGCATCTACCCCATACATTCTGTCTTCTCCCCTCTCCCATCCAGCAGAAGATTAAAAAAAAACTGAAAGCATGCACCACCAAGATCAAGGACAACTTCTAGCCCACTGTACCAGGCTCTTGTATGATAAGATGGTCTCTTGTTTTCTCAATATTATCATTTTACCTGCATTGCATTGGTTTCGTTAGCTTTTATACTTTATTCCGCATGGTGCTGTGCAGAGGGACTTGGGAGTGTTTGTGCATGAATCACAAAAGGTTGGTTTGCAGGTGCAGCAGGCTATCAAGAAACCAAATGGAATATTGGCCTTCATTGCGAGAGATTGAATTTAAGAGCAGGGAGATTATGCTGCAACTGTACAGGATACCAGCAAAGCCACACCTGGAGTACTACATGCAGTTCTGGTCTCCTTACTTGAGGAAGGATATACTGGCTTTGGAGGTTGTGCAGAGGAGATTCACCAGATTGATTCAAGATGAGGGGGTTGGACTATGAGAAGAGATTTGAGTCACCTGGGACTGTACTCGCTGGAATTCAGAAGAATGAGAGGAGATCTTATAGAAACATATAAAATTATGAAAGGGATAAATAAGATAGAGGCAGGAAAGTTGTTTCCACTGGTAGGTGAGACTAGAACAAGGGGACATAGCATCTAGATTCGGGGTAGTAGATTTAGGATAGAGATGACTCTGCTTTTCCCAGAGTCTGTAGAATTCACTGCACAATGAAGTAATGGAGGCTACCTCAGTAAATGTATTTAAGACAAGGTTGGATAAATTTTTGCATAGCATGGGAATTAAGGGTTATGGGGAAAAGCAGGTAGGTGGAGATGAGTTCATGGCCAAATCAGCCATGATCTTAATGAATGGCAGAGCAAGCTTGTCAGGCCAGATGGCCTACTCCTGCTCCTATTTCTTACGTTCTTATTCCGTTATTGTTTTACCTCACGCTACCTCAATGCACTGTGTATGGATTTGATCTGTATGAAGAATAGGCAAAACAAACTTTTCACTGTATCCAGGTACATGTGACAATAATGAACCAATCCTAAAGCAACCTGTCCAGCTGCATCCTCAGAGAGAAATTCTGTCAGCAACTCAGGAAAACTCACCATATCTGTAGTTAGTGTGTGACAACTTTCAATATGGTAAATATACCGTACTGAAAGTTGGAACAGGTTCGACAAGCCAGAAGGCCTACTCCTGCTCCTGTTTCTTATGTTTTTAACTGGAGTGAGAGATCTCGATGGCAGGACTCACTCTATCGTGTCTAGTTGGGAGAGCAAACCTATACGTCTTGTGGTACCTCAATGTCTCTCAGAATGGGAATTGGTTTATTACTGTCACATGTACCAAGATACAGTGAAACACTTGTCTTGCATTCTGGTCATACAAATCTGATTGCTACACAATGCATTGAGGTAGTTGTAGAGCAATCACAAGTTGAGCACATCGTTCTCTTAAGGGCTTGTCTACTGGAGAGGCCAATCCAAGATCCGCATATTCTGCTACAGTGTGGGCAAGAGTAAGTGGTGGCTGTGGTTAGTGGTTGGGTCGTTTGGTTTCTCAGTCCCTCCTTTCGCAGCCGCAGCACAGCGGATATCATTCTCACGTGGAGCAGCTCCCTCTTGGACAGATTTTTTCCAGCTATATCTACTGAGTACAATCTTTTCGCTGTTTTTAGATGTAATGTTGAATTTCTTCAGGCTGATTTTGACACTATCTTTGAAACTTTTCCTTTGCTCACCAGGGGTCTGCTGACGTTCCTTTGTCTGGGAGTAAAGCATCTGTTTTGGGGAGACGTGAGATAGGCATCCGGATGATAATGACCTACCTATCCATCGGAATTGGTGTGGCATTGAGGTAGAACATGGTAAAACAATAACAAAATGCAAAATAAATGTGTAATGCTCCCTCTGTAGCTGTTCCCAGGTATCTCACGGCATCTCAACGCAGAGATCAGCCACATGATCAATAAATGGTAGAAAAGACAGGTTAAAGCCAAAGCTAAAGATTCTGCAGACGCTGGAAGCCCAGAGGAACACACACAAAATGCTGGGGGAACTCAGCAAATCAGGCAGCATCTACGGAGAGGAATGAACAGTTGACATTTCAGGGTGAGACTCTTCATCCTGTCATTACAATCTTGCAACACCCCAACCCTACAAACGTCAGGAACAATTCAAATGTAAAAGAACAGCAACACTGTTCTGTTTACCAAAGCAGGTTAGGGTTGGGAAAGAAAAATCAGCTTCAACAAAGATTGGTCAAATGTCTGGGACACAATTCTGATCCCACAGACAAGAATACCAGCGTTTTGAATGATTCACGGTACCATTTGGCTTGTTAAATTTGCACACTGAAGTCATGGATGTCATGTTGTCCTGGACAGAGTTAACATTAATGAGAAAGTAAACATGAAAACTGAAAAAAAAGAGACAAAAAAACTCTCTTCTAGGATTCATTGTGCACCACGTTCAATTTTGACTAATGTACGCTCAGTGGCCACTTTATTAGGTACAGGAGTGGAACCTGGTGTGGTCTTCTGTTTCTGTAGCTCATCCACTTCAAGGTTCAATCTGTTATGCATTCAGAGATGTTCTTCTGCACACCGCTGTTGTGACGTGCAGCATGCGAGTTACTATCACCTTCCTGTCAGCTTGAACCAGTCTGGCCTTTGTCCTCTCGTTAACGAGGCATTTTTGCCCACAGAACTGTCGCTCACTGGATGTTTCTTCTTTTGTTTTTGCATCATTCTCTGTAAGTGCTAGAGACTGAAAATCCCAGGAGATTAGCAATTTCTTATACTCAAACCACCCCATTTGACACCAACAGTTCCATGGTCAAAGTCACTTAGATCACATTTCTTCTCTGTTCTGATGTTTGGTGAATAACAACTGAACCTGCTGATCATGTCTGCATGCTTCCGTGCATTGAGTTGCTGCCACATGATTGGCTGACTAGATATTTGCATTAATGAGTAGGTACAGGTGTACAAGTGTACCTAATAAAGTGACCACTGAGTGTGAATTTTAAGATTTTATCCATACTGCTAATGATAAGAACGATCACCAACTTACCATCATCTGGTCGCAAAATTTATCATTGAAGGAGTTAGGAAAAAGCCTTGTGACAGATGTCAAGCGGTTCACAACATTTAATGTCAGGCTCCGATAATCACCCAGCATCATCAGGAGAGGCCGCATGTGGATGTGGATTTGATCCACTTCAAATGTAGCTCCTTCCAAAAACTGATAGGAAACACGAGTAAAGATAATTTTGGTTAATTGTAGCAATGAAATTCAGCACAATGGCTCATAAAGACAGCACAGCTCAGCAAAAATATTTGGTCCTGCAAAGTAATCTAGATAATGTTTAAGTGTATGAGGTGATGAATACACAGGCACCTATCTTTTCATAAACCTATTATGGCTGGCTGGATGGCGACTGGACTGTTAAACAGAGCAAGCAAACAGACCAACTCCTCCTTTACTTTTCTGATATGGTTTCTTTATGGATGAGTATTTGGGCTCACTCACTGAGGAATAATTCAAGAGAAAAGCAAGTGGTTCTGCTAAAAATCTTTGGTCTGGCATTTCAAAACTACTACGTGGCTGGGGATTTCTGGGACAATAAGCAATATTTACTTTTGTTCATACTTGGATCCAGGTTTATTCAGAACTATGTCACACCGAGCCCAAATGCAAGAATATATCCTTACTGAATGACAGCAGCATAGTGGTTGGTACAAAACTTTACTTTGCCAGCGATCACCAATTGGGGTTCAATTCCCTCCGCTGTCTGTAAGGAGTATGAATGTTCTCCATGTCTGTGTGGGTTGTCTCGCACATTACAAGACATATATGGTTAGGGTTAGGACTAGTGAGTTGTGGGCATGCTGTGTTGGTGCCAGAAGTGTGACGAGACTTGTTGGCTGCCCTCAGCACAATCCTCAGACTGTGTCCGTAGTTGGCTGTTATGTTTCAATGTACGTGACAACTAAACCTAATCTTTAATCTCAATCTTTATCTTGTTACATAAAAAAAATACAAGGCATGGCTTATATCATTGTAGACAGTTGGAAACAGTAAACATGACAGAACTCCTGAAAAGTTCTTGACTTGAAATGTTAACTATCTCGGACACAGCCGTCCCGATGAGTATCTTAGGACGGTTTCTGGTTTCATTTTTATGCCAGATGCAACCTTGCATGAGAACAGCACAACCAATCATTTTCCTTAAGAGGAAAGGATACAAAGGAGATGGGCAATAAAAGGCCATTAACATATTATTTAAATTAAGTTTGTTTCAATGTTTTATTGTTTAAAGTGCAATCAATATAAATTTTTTAGAACTTAAAATCTTTCAACTATCTAATTGATTTTTGATCTTTAGGAAGTCAGAAACATGTTTAGTCAGTTTTAATGTTTCTGTATGAGCTAGCTGAAAAGCATTTTAAACACAAGAGGTTCTGCAGATGCTGGAAATCCAGAGTAACACAGACAAAATGCTGAAGAACCTCAGCAGGTCAGGCAGCATCTATGGAAAGGAATAAAGGGCTGATGTTTCAGGCTGAGACCCTACATTACTCTTCAACTATCAGGCTCCTGAACCAGCACAGATAACTTCACTCACTATGAACTCATTTTCAAGGACTCTACATCTCATGTTCTCGATATTTATTGCTTATTTATTATTCTTTCTTTCTTCTTGTATTTGCACAGTTTGTTGTCTTTTGCAGATTGGTTGTTTGTCCACCCTGTTGGGTATGGTCTTTTATTGATTTTATTATGGTTATTATTCTATTATGGATTTACTGAGTATGGCTACAAGAAAATGAATCTCAGGGTAGCATACGGTGACGTATTTGCACTTAGATAATAAATTTACTTTGAACTTTGAAAAGTTTCTTGCCAGCAACTTTGTTGGTGCGAATGTGCCAGTCTATGCGACAACATGGAAACGCCACACAGTGTAGGAATCTCACAGCTTTGGATTAGGTTGGTGCTCACCAGAAATTTTACAACTGGGTGATCTTCAAAAGGCTGTTTAGTGACTGTTCCATCTATCAGTGGTGAGCATGATTGGCTCATTAATGAGAGCAAGTCCTGGTGTTCAAGTCTCAATGAGCCACGTCACTATCAATTACCGAGCTTATTTGAGAGCAACATAGCCTGGCTTTACACTACTGGGCCAAAATATATGGTGTTCAATAGAGGTGAAACTACTGACAGTTCTGTCACTGTACTGTGATGAGTTCAATGCCTCTGATACTTCCACACGTGCCGAGTGTACTGTGGAAATGTCAGTGATTCAGCACCCCTTCAGAGGTCTCTCTCTTTCAACAGAAGCAAGGAAAACCATTGAAATAAGCAGAACTAAATAATTGTCAAACCATTTATAGTGACACTAATTCATGTTGAAAAGTTATGCTTTACTAAGTTAGCTGGAATGTGTACTTTTAAATGCTGTACTAAGCCATTGGCCTGCTTACATATTCAGGATATTTTTCATTTGTCACATGTGCATTGAAACATACACTAAAATCCACCATTTGTGTCAATGACCGACACAGCCCAAGCATTGTGCTCAAGGTAGCCTGCAGGTGCTACCATACTTCTGGTGCCAACATAACATGCCCACAGCTAATTAACCTTAACATATTTGTTACTTACCAAGTTGTCAGCACTATGAAACTAACTTCATGTGTACTGTAATATTATAAAAAAATTAAAAACTTGCCTAACACTAATCACCACAGTTTAGTTTTCTGAGGAAGGGTCTCAGCCAGAAACATCAGCAGTTTATTCATTGCCATTGATGCTGCCTGACCTGCTGAGTTCCTCCAGCATTCTGTGTGTGTTGCTCTGGATTTCCAGCAGCTGCAGAATTTCTTGTGTTTATATTAGCAACACTTTGATCACGGTACACTAAAATTACCTTTTGTTCTAAACATGCTTTTCGTTGTTAAAAAAAAGTGTATAATTTATGTCTAATTTAGTTTTCTTGTGAATGCTGTTCACATGCTACTAAGGGCCTATAATGCTGCTGCAAGCAAATTTTCCATTGTACCTGTGCATATGACAAAAGATTTGACTTCAAAATAATACAAAATTTCAATGTATATGTATGAAATTTCACCTCAAGCTTAATCACAAATACTCTAACTTCTAATTTGCATTTTTCAAATGGTCATAAAGTGAAAAGAACATAATTTCCCCTTTCAAGTGCCACTCAGCCATCTTGATGACATCACAGCTGCTGGGTGCCAGAATTTCTCTGAACAAACACTCAAAAACCCGGGTATTGGGGAAGGAATTCTTGCTGTGGATCTACACAAGTCACACACAGTTCATTCAAATGCAAATGGGATTTGAAGTTAGAATCTAAATAATGCAACTTTAATTTTAGTACCAAATTCCTACCTTGCTAAACATTATTTATGTTTATATTTAATTACTGGATAATTCCCCCAAGAAAAGCATTAAAATGACTTTATTATGAGCACAATACATCTGGTACATTATTATTGTTAAGCAAGGCAGCTGTCTGGAGGATTTTAAACTGTTTTGCTGTCATCTCAGCACCAGCCAGAGTATATTGCTAATGGGTATTTGGGAAAATATTAATAGTTAAGTAGGAAAGCGAGTATATCCAGCAGCATTATTCCTCTAACAATGCAAATTATTTTATTGCAATTACAAATTTAAATCGCTTATTTAATTCCATTTCTAAAGTTTACGATACAAACATGGTATTAAATATGTGACGCAGAGCACCTGGTAAACACCCCCCTCACACACATACGCACGCACCACTCCCCCACCCCCGAATATTGCCTTGTCATTCCACTGTCACTCTGCTGAGTGTGTGCACTTCAATATCTTTCCCGGTACATTCTCATAATGGGTTTTAAACTGAGCTGATGTGCTTGGGTTGGCTTTATGTTGCCTTTTCCACCATACACGGCGCAATATTCCATGTCTCTAGTAATGGGGATGTGTAAATGTGTATATGTTGTTTGTATACTGTATCTAAGGTATATACTTCTGTTTATTTTGTAATATGATTGTAACTGTATTGTGGGACACATCATATGCTAATTCATGTAGAGTCCTAAATTAACGTTGTGGGTTAACTTAGGACTCTACATGAATTAGAGTATGATGGACACACAATTTGACAACATTTGCGCTGGATTTCTCTCAATCTGCGTACAGACAGCAACCCCACCACAGCGTCACTGACCTTCCGCAAACAGGCCTCTCCTGCTTCCTGCAGTTCATTGTTGGTAGAGTTCAGTGCCTTGAATAACGCAGCGATAATTTTTTCTCGTGACTGAGGCAGGTAATTGCAGGCTGCAAGGGCATCTGTTGGAGGGAGAGTGAAAGAGCAAATTAACAGTCTCCACAGATATTACAAAATGACTTCAATTATTGGAAACACAGAGGTGTGCACATTTAAATATCCCTTGATCTGCCACAACACGTTTTTTTTTTAAATTTTATTTTTATTTAGAAACACAGCATGGAACAGGCCCTTTTGGCCCAACGAGCCACACCGCCCAGCAGCTGCTGATTCAACCTTAGCCATATCACAGGACAATTTACAATGACCAATTAACCCACTAACCGGTATGCCTTTGGACTGTGGAAGGATATCGGAGCATCCGAAGTAAACCCACACGCACAAAGGAAAAACGTACAAACTCTCTTACAGCAGACGCCGGAAACGAAGTCAGAACTCCAATGATCTGAGCAGTAATAGTGTTGCGCTAACCACTACACTACCACGGCATATTCTTTGGAGTCCGTGTTCTTAGGAGGTATATCCAAATTTTGCAGCCTGCGGGATTCGGGGATGAGTTTCCTTGAACCAAGAAGGAATCTAACATAAAACTTTTCCCACAAATGGCATCTACAAAAGATGTGTGTGTTTGGCAGGTTAAATGGCCACCGTAGAATGTCCCTAGTATGTGGGTGAGTGGTAGAATAAAATGGGTTTTGTGCAGGATCAGTGTGAAGGGGTAGTTGAGGGCTGGTGCAGATTCACTAGGAAGATGGACTTGTTTCTGCACTGCATCTCTGGGTTCTGTATTTCTTTGTTTATTAATTTATTTATTTGGTGATACGGTGTGCACTAGACCTTCTGGCCCCCACAACCCCGAGTAACCCTAACCTAATCACAGGACAATTTACAATGACCAATTAACGCACTTGGTATGTCTTTGGACCGTGGGAGGAAATCCGAGCACCCGGGGAAAACCCACACATTCCACGGGGAGGACATACAGAGACACCTTACAGAACGGGGCCGGATTTGAACTCTGAACTCCAGAATCCCCCAAGCTGTAACAGCATCACACTAACCACTACGCTACCTGTGGCTACACTACTGTAACTACAATAATTGCTAGATACATTTTCTCTTACAAAAACAGAACAATGATGGAGAAGGAACATCATAATAAACACGGTTTATCGTGGCACCTCTGCTCCAGCAGCCTTACATGCAATCTCCTGACATCACCCTTCCACCAGATACGTGTTGGAGTAATCCAACATAGGATCTAAGTGCAACACACTCAAAATACAGACAGAACAACTACAGCAGAGAAACAGGCTCTTCGACACATCTAGTCTGTGCCACTGTTATTCTGCCTAGCCCCATCAACCCACACCTGGATCACAGCCCTTCATATCACTCCCATCCATGTACCTATCCAAACGTCTTCTAAATGTTGCCTGAATGGACACCCTGTGATTCAGCTTCTTCCCATCGCCATCCGATTTCTGATTGGATATTGAACCCATGAACATTAACTACCTCGCTAGTTTTGTTATTATTTCCTTTTTTTGCACGACTTATTTAATTTAACTATTTAATTCATTTATTTATTTATTTCACCATTTTCTTTTTCTCCCTATTATCAGGTGTTGCAATGTACTGCTGCCATGAAGTTAACAAAATTCACAACATATGCCGGTGATATTAAACCTGATTCTGATTCTGAATTGAAAATTAATCTCAGGGTTGTATATAATGACATACACATACTTTGATGATAAGTTTACTTTGAACCTTGACTCCAGCTGCCACTATAACAACTAATACATAGTCTTTAAAATACTATATACTATCACCTTGCAAAGAAACCTCTAAATGTCTTGAAATTATGTACTCCCCAAAACTACCTCTCAATTTGCTGCAGAGTAGTTGTGAGGAACACGCGAGTTGCTTTGAGAAGACTGCCTGCTCTAAGTTTCCAGTTTCACTTACTCAGGGCAGCAATGCGTAAAGGCACGAGAGAAGGCAGGCTTTTGTAACAGGGCAGCTTCATGAGTGCATTGTCGTCAGCTTCACACAGATTCAGCAACTGCAACAAGAAAAAAATCATTCAGCAAATCGATTGACAACCTTCACTACATAGAAGGTATTCAACTCTTGGACGTTTATTACTAATATCTTTGTACCCAGACAATGACTCCCAGAACATACACATTACTGTAAATATATCTTAAAAATTGCCGCTGCTTTTAAATGAATACCATCACTTCAGAAAGAATGTTACAAGCTTGAGCGTAAGGGTAGATTGTTTCACCGTAAAAGGGAACCAGTTGGGAACTTAATTACAATAACCACCCGTCTCAACTCAGATTGGATCATTTACATTCTCCAGATATCCAAGGCTTTTCAAAATCACTGAGACACATCCAAGGCACAACCACCGACACACTCTAGTAAACTTGTACAAACACACAGTTGAAATTACCCAGACTGGTTGCATCACAGTCTGGCGTGACAATCCGAATGTGCAGGAATGCACAAAGCTGCAGAGAGTAGTGGTCTCTGCCCAGTACATCACAGGTAAATCCCTCCCCACTATCCGTACTATCTACAGGGAGGTGTTCCCTCAGGAAGGCAACATCCACCTCCAAGATGCCCACGATCCAGGCCATGCCATCTTCTCACAGCTACCATTGGGCAGGAGATACAAAAGCCTGAAGCCCCACATTCATGTTTCGGTTCTTGATCATAAAACTAAGTTTCAGGTAAAACTCTAAACAGTAGCTCAGTGTAGCAACACTACGATCACTTTGCACTAAAATAGACCATTTTTTGTTCTAGTTGTGTTCTTTTTGTGTATAATTTGTTTAATTTATGTTTTTCTTGCGAACGCTGTTTATCTGATGCAATGTGCCATTGATGCTGCTGTAAGTTAGTTTTTCATTGTACAGTACATACACAGGCATAGATTTGCGCACATGAGAATAAAGTCCACTTTGATAACGGAGAATCATTTGGTTGAGGAGTTGAACAAACTGGGCTCCCACAGGCAACAAACAATGTTGTCCCAGGTTAACGTATGGCCAGGACTCCATAAACCTGTGGACTAACTTCCAAGGAGTCTACAACTCATGTTCTTTAACTCACTCTCACTCACCTTCTCTTCCACCCTCCCTCCCTCTGTTTGCTTATTATTTATTTGCAGTTTTTCTTTTGCACATTAGTTAGTTGTCCACCCTTGTTAGTTCAATAGTTCCATTTAATATCAGAGAAATGTATGCAATATACATCCCGAAATTCTTGTTCTTTAGACATCTACGAAGACTGAAGAGTGCCCCAAAGAATGAATGACAGTTAAGATGTTAGAACCCCAAAGCCCCCCACTACCCCCTCCCACACACAAGCAGCAGCAAACAACCCTCCTCTCCTCCACTCACCTCCGCACTAAAACATCAGCACCCTCCACCCACCAAGCATGCAACAGCAAAGCCCCCAAATAAAGACCTCTGTTTGCAGTACAACAAAAACTAATTGTTCACTCGACAATTGAACATTTAACAGGTTCTCTCTCTCTCCCGAATAAGGGAAAAAAGGTGTTCCCTTTCACAGTGAGAGGGGAGGCATAACAAAACAACTCACTGAGTGTGTACTTTCTCTATTGATTCTTTTGTATTTCTCTGTTCTACAGTAAATGCCCAAAAGAAAATGAAATTCAAGGTAGTATATGGCAATATACTGTACATGTACTTTGATAATAAATTTACCTTGAACTTTGATCTTCGTAAAACAATGGGGGGGGGGGGGGTTGAGTGTACCCAACAGGACAGACAGGCTCTTGGTTTAAAAGTTAATTTGAAAGACAAGGTGCAGTACTCCCTCAGGCATCTCCCCATGTAAGATTACACATCTTTGAGCTCTGCAGCAACTGTCCAGTCTCCTGACTGATGCGCAGAAATGTTGACACCCTAATACACTGGCGAATCGAATTGTCCAAGACATGTATCTGCCTGAAGTAAATGACTCTGTCTTGTCTCTGATTGCTAGGTGCATGGATAGACTTGAAATTAAAATGCTAGCGAGAGTGCTGTGGATATAAACCTGGCAACGCTGAACTTATTAAAAAGAATTCTTCAGAATCTATATCATCAGTCACAGTAACTGGATTTTCTTTTTGAATCAATGACTTGTTGGACAGTGACTTCCCATTCTATCACAATAGCTTCAGCAGTGTTAGTGAAGGCAAACTGCTCAAAAGAAGACCACAAGACCTTAAGACATAGGAGCAGAATTAGGCCATTCAGCCCAATGAGTGTTTCCATCATTCAATCACAGCTGATTTATTATCCCGCTCAACTCCATTCTCCCACCTTCTCTCCATAACCTTTGATGCCCTTAACCAAACAACAACCTATCAACCTCCACTTTAAATATACCCAATGACAGCCTCCACAGATGTCTGTGGCCATGATTTCCACAGACTCACCACCCTCTGGCTAAAGAAATTCTTCCTCATCCCCATCCTAAAGTGACATCCTTCTATTCTGAGACTGTACCCTCTGATCCTCAACTCTCCCACTACTGGGAACATCCTCTCCACATTCACTCTATCTAGGCGTCAATATTCGATGAAAAGGTTTCAACGAGATCTCCCCTCATTCTTCTAAACTCCAGTGAGTACAAACCCAGAGTCATCAAAAGCTCTTCAAATGTTAACCCTTTCATCCTCAGGATCATTCCCATGAATCTCCATTGGACCTTCTCCAATGCCACTGTATCCTTTCTTAAATAAGTGGCCAAAACTGTACAACTACAGGTCCAGAGGCATCAAACAATCTTGATACATTAATGTTTTCATTCCTAGGATCATTCCCATGAACCTTTTCTGGACCATCTCCAATAGCAGCATGTCCTTTTTAAAATATGGGGCCCAAAACTGTTTAAGTACAGGTCCAGAGCCATTAAATGTTCATTCATCAAAATAAATGACCACAGAGGAAGGCAGGAGAAAACTCCTCAGGCGGATGTGGAGAATTGCTGAGGAAAGAGGCCAACCCATCACTTACCTCTGTATAAAAGACTTTGTGCTCCACCACGTTGAGATCCATTGTAAACAGCCTGGGTTGTAGGGTGGTGCAAAATGTATTTCCTTCCATCAATCCAATCTGAGCATTTGCTGGCTGATGTCGTAGCAAGTGTTTCTTAGGTGGAACCATGTCTTGTAGGACCTGGTGGGACATGGGAAAGTCCAGGGTCAGTTTACAATCAGTCCACGTTTCAGTTCCACTGACATGTACAATGCACAACACGAATCACAGAAACACTGTGGCAAAAAAAATGCTAATGAACCAACGAACAATCAGCAGAAACTTCAGGGTTTCAACCTGAAACATCAGCAATTCCTTTACTCCCACAGACCTACTGAGCTCTTCTAGCATCTAGTATCTCCAACATGCTGTTTGGAAACTGGGTTCACTAAAGACTAAAAGTCTCAAATTATCCATGTAGCAATATTGGCAAATGAATAATCATGCACATGGCCCTGGAACCTCACCAGGACCTCTAACGCTCTCAGGAGGCTAAAGAAATTCACATGACTGTGTTAATCCTCGCTAATTTTTATCAAAGCAGCCAACCTGGATGCATCACGGCTCGGCTCGGCAACTGCTCTGCCCATGAATGCAAGAAACTGCAAAGAGTTGTGGAGACAGCTCAGATCATCACGGAAACCAGCCTGGCCTCCATGGACTCTGTCTACACTTCTCACCGCCTTGGTAAAGCAGTCAGTATTATTAAACACCATCCACCCTGGACATTTTTCTCCTCCAGTCCATCGGGTAGAAGCTACAAAAGCCTGAAAGTGCATACCACCAGGCTCAAAGACAGCTTCTAGTTCAATGTTATCAGACTATCGAACAGTCCGCTGGTATGACAAGGACTATTGACTTCACAGTCTAGCTCACTGCGACCTTGCATCTTATTGCCTGCCTACACTGTACTTTCTCTGAAGCTGTTACATTTTATTCTGCATTCTGTTATTGCTTTCCCTTGTACTACCTCAATCTCTGATGTGGTGAAGTGATCTGTATGGACAACATGCAAAACAAGTTTATCCACTGTACTTTGGTACACGTGACAATAATAAACCAACTTACCAATGACACAAGATTACATGCGATTGAAAGTTACCTCTTTATGAGGCTCCATGATCTCGGTCACACTTTTGCCTGTCACCTGGGCGAGTACTTGCAAGGAATGCATGGCCTGCTTCCGCACGGTGGAGTTCGGGGAAGTCACTTCGCGCACCAGGTCGTGGGTCACGTGGTGGAAGGACTTCTCCTGAGCCGTCAGTAACTCTTCGGACTTCTCCTCGTCCTTCAGGGGAGTGGCACAGCGAACCAGCAGCTGCTCCAACGTCGTCTTGGCCATTGCAACCGCACCATTTGAAACCTAGGGAGTAGCAGAGTTATCCCCTTGGGCAAAACTTCAAACATTCAACAGGACACTACAACCAGGGTTTGCAACATGTTTTTTTGTTGTTGGCCTGTTCATGTATCACACTGAGCTATGATGAAAGGTCACTGCCCTGTAATGTTAACTGTTTCCTCTTATGTTGCCAGGCCTGCTAAATAATTCCAGCATTTTCTCTTCTAATTGCACACTTCCTGCAGCATTTTGCTTGTAGGCTATAACACCCATTGGCCTACATTTGTTCCCCAGTTCAGTAACACCTTGATTTTCAAATTGATACCAGCTTCCCATCTTACCTCCAACCTCTCCCAACCCATAAAAGACTTTGGAGATCTCCAAACTTCTTCAATCTTCCATCCACGATTTTAAATTACTCCTCCAGAGGTATGCGCCCTCCGATGCCTGGGTTCTAAGCTCATATTCCCTCTCTAAAGCTCTCTCTCTCTCTTTTAAGACAAACATTCACGCCTCACCAAGCTGACCCAATCTTTCCTTGTATGGCCCAATGCCAAGCCTTCATCACCATTACTCCCTTGAAGAAGCCTGGAATGTATTACAATGTTAAGGTCACTATACAAATACATGATTTTTTATTCTGGACATAAATTAATGATTAGTGTCACATAACATTGAAAACTAGTCAGTTGTGTTAATGACCAACACGGTCCAAGTCTTCAGTGCTGAGGGCAACTTATAGGTGACAACATGTTTCTGGTGTCAACATAGCCATGCTCACAAGTTACTAACCCTAACCGGTTTTTTTTTTGGAATGTGAGGAAAACTACAGCACATGGAGAAAATCCACGCCGTCATGGAGAGAATGAACCAACTCCTTACAGATAGCAGTAGGAATCGAACACCAAACGATGGTCACTGGTACTGCAGTAGCGTTAAGCTAATCGCTGCGCTACCATGCCACTGTTAGTCATAGTCATGCCACCTCACCTAAAGTCTCCAAACCAAAAATTGAATTCCTATTAATCTTTCCACCGCTGCATATCTTCAAAATGTTTTTTTTCCAGCATTGAACTCTCTTTTGCCAAACATTTAATTTCAGGTCAGATCATCCTCTCTGCAGGACGTATTCAGTGCTAAATGTGAAACTACTTTTCACATGAAATATATGCACGGCAGGTAGAGCTGGCATTGCAGGGGATATTCAGTGCACACAGCAAACACCGTGCTATATAGGACAGACATAGCTGAAGGTTCTTTCAGCTCTGTGTCTAACGTTGCTGTAGTAATAGCCTTCTCTCTTTGGTAAATAATTGTGTGCTATAACTGGTTTTTACAAGAATCATTATTTCCTGCAGATGGACAAATGCTGATAAAAAAGACTCACAGTTAAGTATTTCTACAATTATAGTCCCATCTTATCATATAGTATCACTGTTTAAATGATCAGCATAGTTAACTGAGCATATGCATATAGAGTCAGACATTACAGCAAAGAAACAGCTCCTTCAGCCCATCTATACCATGCCAAACCATTAATCTGCTCGGTCCCATCAATCTGCACCCAGACCATAGCCCTCCGTACCCCTCCCATCCATGTACCTATCTAAATTTCTGTTAAATGTTGAAATGAACCCACATCCACCACTTCCACCAGCAGCTCGTTCCACTCTCTCACCACCCTGAGTGAAGCAGCTCCCCTTCATGTTCTCCTTAAACATTTCATCTTTCACCCTTAACCCATGATCTCTAGTTCTGGTCCCACCCAACCTCAGTGAAAAACACCTCTTTGCATTTACCCTATCTATACCCATTATAATTTTGTATACCTCTCTTAAATCTTCCTTCATTCTCCCATGCACTAGGGAATAAAGTTCTAACTTATTCAACCTTTCCCTATAACTCAGGTGCTCAAGTCCTGGCAAATTTTAAATCCTTGTAAATTGTCTCTGCACTCCTTCAATCTTATTGACATCTTTCCTGTAGGTAGGTGACCAGAGCGGCACACAATACTCCAAATTAGGCCTCAGCAACATCTCATACAACTTCAACATAAAACCAAACTCCTGTACTCAATGCATTGATTTATGAAAGCCAATGTGCCAACAGCTTTCTTTACAACCCTATCTACCTGTGATGCCACTTTCAAGGAATTGTGGATCTCGAGTCTCAGATCTCTCAAGTGCACACAGTGAACAGTGGAAGTCCTATCCTGGTTTGTCTTCCCAAAGTGGAACACCTCACACTTGTCTGCATTAAATTCCGTCTGCCATTTTTCAGTCTATTTTTCCAGCTGGTCCAGATCCCAGTGCAAGCTTGCTATCCACTACACCCCAGACTTGTCATCTGCAAATTTGCTGATCCAGTTAACCACATTATCATCCAGATGACAAACAACAACGGGCCCAACACCGGTTACTGCAGCACACCACTAGTCACAGAACTCCAGACAGAGGCAAACACCTTTACCACTCTCTGGGTTCTCCTGCAAAGCAAATGTCAAATCCAATTTACTACTTCACTTTCATCCACTCAGACTGGAGTTCAGCAATTTGAACATGCATCTAGAACACCAAGCAGTATAGAAACAGGCCCTTCAGCCCACAATGATGTGCTTAAACCAGTAATTAAATGTCTATCTAAACTAACCCCTTCTGCCGACACAATGTTCATGTCCTTCCAGTCTCTGTACTTTCATATGCCTATCTAAAAGCCTCTTAAATGTTTCTAAGGCTTAAAGATTAGCTTTATGTCTCATATGTACATCAAAACACACAGCGAAGTGCATCGTTTGTATCAATAGCCAACACAGTCTGAGGATGTACTAGGTCAGGGGTTCCCAACCTTTTTAATGTCATGGACCCCAATCATTAACCAAGGGGCCTGAGTACCCCCGGTAGGGAACCTCTGTGCTAGCTGAAGCCCACAAGTGTCTTCATGCTTCCGTCACTAACATAACATGCCCACAATTCACTAACTCTAACCTGTACGCCATTGAATGAGCAGGTCGGTAGGACAACCAGCCGCTGTAAATTTCCCCTGGTGCCCTTGTGGTACAATCTAAGGGTTGGGAGAGCTAATAGGAACGTGAGAATAAAAGGCGGCAATAAGATAGGATGCAATGGGTTGATGGCTGGTACAGATTCAATGGGCCGAAAGAACCGTCTGTGCTCTAGTTACCCATACCAAGCTTCACAATGCGTGACTGCAGTTTGAGAACTAGGCAATGCTAGCTAACATGAACTGATTGGAAATTCCAGAACAGAAATTTGTCTCTGCAGTTGCACTAGATAGGAGCTACTGTTTAACGCTGGCAATCTCCCCTCTTTCTTTCAGTCCAGGGGAAGGGCCTTGACCTGAAATGTCGACTATCCATTTCCTTCCATATATGTTGCCTGACCTGTTCAGTCCCTCCTCCAGAAGTTTGTTATTTGCTTTAGATTCCAGCACCTGGAAAAGCAGCTTGCAGGGTGGGTAGTGGTGAAGTGTGGAATACGCTGCAGGCGGAACTGGTGGAAGCGGGGCTGACTTCAACATTTATGAGAAGTTTGCATCAAGAACATGGATGGGAGGGGCATGGAGGGTTATTGTCCAAGGACTGGGCAGAGCAATAGTTCAGCACAGACTAAATGGGCCAAAGGGCCTGTTTCTGGGCTGTAGTGCTCTATGACTCGATCACACACACACAAAGCTGCATGCTGTTTATATACACACAAGGCCAGATTAGTTACTTAGATAATCAACTTAACTGAGATTATATGTACTTCAATAAACATTCAACCAGGTTTACACTGATAGCCCAACTTGCATCTAAAAGCCAGTTGATTGAATGTTCATTTACCACTGACACTGCCATGCAAAGTCACAACAGGTCAGCATCTATACAGGTAAGAGATGAACTAGATGGACTGATGCACTGAAGGCACTGTTTCTGTCTTGTAGTGCTCAATGACTATGATTTGAGCCACACAAAACACACCATGAACCTCTTGTGACCACCACATAAGAAAAACATAGTACCTCTCCTGTCAGATCCATCATGACAAAGAGGAGAGCCTTGAGAAAGGTTTGCTGATTCTGCAGGACCCAGATCAAAGGGAGGCGTTCCATTAGGAACTTGATGGAGACGACACCTCCGAGTTTAGCGTACCAGGCTTGTTCGTAACAGCAGGCGCAGAGACGCTCCACGATGTATGAGAACAAGGGCAGCAGGCATGCCTAGAGGAATTTTATGAAGAGTCACATCATAAGTTTAAGACCAGAGCAAGACATTCCAGATATCAGCTTTACAGACGAGATGTTAATCTGAGAACTGTATGCCCTGTTGCATCTGAGTATATAAAAATAAAATCAATGACACTTCACTGAAGTAGGGGAGTCTAAAGACTATAAGATCATTGGAGCAGGATGAGTATTCAAAAACACAAAACATTCTGCAGATGCTGGAAATCCAGAACAGCAACACACAAAATGCTGGAGGAACTCAGCAGGCCAGGTAACATCTATAGAAATGAATAACAGTCAACGCTTTGGGCCGGGTGAAGGGTCTCGGCTGAAAACATCAACTGTTTATTCCTCTCGATAGATGCTGTATGACCTGCTGAGTTCCTCCAGCACTCTGTGTTTGTTGCTAAGTTTGTTAGAACTCAAGTCTGCCCTCTCACTGAATATAACCAAAGCCATTCTGCTTGAGACTCTATAAGGTCACGTTTATTGTCATGTGCACAAGAACGGTGAGGTACAGGTACAGTAACCAGCATCACAGACACACAGGTCCAGATAACATTATGATCTTGTCTCTTAACGTCTATCTGCACTACACTCTCTGTAGCTGTTACAATTTATTCTGCATTTTTATTGTTTTATCTTGTTCTAGCTCAGTTCACTGTTTAATGACCTGATCTGTATAAACAGTATGCACAAGCTTTTCACTGTATCTACATGCATGTGACATTAAGAAACCAATACAACACACAGCGTACATACACGTTATACCAGTGAAGAGAGAGGAAAATCATGGAGTCTTCCCCAACTTCTTCTGTGACTGTTCCCCATAATCTTCAATTTCTTAATCTTTCAAAAATGCACCAATTTTCACTCAATATCTCATAAAATCTAGCCCCTATAAACTCTAGTTTCCAAAGATTCTGTGAGAAGATCATATGCACCTCGGTTTTAAAATGATATTCTCAAAAATTCTGAAATGAATGCACAAGAGGCCAGCAATTATACTTGGCAACATACAAAGTGCTGGAAGGACTCAGCAGGTCAGGCAGACTACAGCCCAGATGAAGGGTCTCAACCTGAAATATTAACTGTCCATTTCTCTGACCTGCTGAGTTCCTTCAGCACTTTGTATGTTGCTCCATATTCCAGCATCTGCAGTCTCCTGTTATATTCCGTCTGGGTAGTCACCAACCTGATGGCATGAACACTGACTTCTCTAACTTCCATTAATGCCCCTCCTCCAGTTCTTACTCTATCTTTTATTTATTTATTATCTTCCTCTCTTTTTTCTCTCTCTGTCCCTCTCACAATAACTCCTTGCTTGCTCTCCATCTTCCTCTGGCGCTCCCCACCCCCCCTTCTTTCTCCCTAGGCCTCCCGTCCCATGATCCTCTCCCTTCTCCAGCCTTGCATCCCTTTTTCCAATCAACTTTCCAGCTCTTAGCTCTATCCCTCCTGTCTTCTCCTATCATTTCGGATCTCCCCCTCCCCCTCTCAAATCTCTTACTATTTTTTCTTTCAGTTAGTCCTGACGAAGGGTCTCGGCCCGAAACGTCGACTGTGCTTCTTCCTATGGATGCTGTCTGGCCTGCTGCGTTCCACCAGCATTTTGTGTATATTGCTTAATGTTTATCCTTTGGTTTGCTTTTAATTGACAGAGGCCATCTGCTCAAAGGAACACCACAGTGGGAGCTTGCTGTGCGCTAACTGGCAGCTGGATTTTCCACACTTCAACAGCACTGCACTGGTTATAAAGCACTCTATGGTAACATGAGGTTGCAAGCAGCTCTGTATACGTTCGAGGTATCTACTTATTTTTATTTATTTATTTATTTATTTAGAGTTACTGGGTGTAACAGACCCTTCCGGCCAACAGGCATACCTTCCAGCACCCCACTTATTTAACCCTAGCCTAATCACATGACAATTTACAATGACCAATTAACATCTTTGGATGGTGGAGGGAAACCACAGCACCCACAGGACACCCACGTGCTCGTGCGGAGAACGTGCAAACTCCTTTCAGACATCATTGGAACTGAACTCCGAACCCCAACACCCGAACTGTAATAGCATTGTGCTATCTGCTAGTTACTGCAATGAAGGGTCCTGGTGACCTGATGAAGGGTCTTGGTCCGAAATGTCAGCTGTTAATTCCCCTCCATAGATGCCGCCTGCCCTGCTGAGTTCCTCCAGCATCTTGTGTGTGTTATCCTGGGCTTCCAGCACCTGCAGAATCTCTTCAGTTTGTGAATACACTGCACTGCATCGTTTAAAGATATTATGCAGCATATTTGTATTCAGAAATTTGGAACCACTAACCCGTTCCTTCGAGCCCAAGATGATGCTTGCCACATCAAAGATGACAGCCAGAGCCACTTCCCCTATCTTGCAGAGCTCCTTTTCTTCATAAGCCATGCAGATGGCGATGGCGTCGATGAGGACGAGGGGGTCCATTCCTTTGGATCCGTTTTCCTCGCTGTGGAACATGGCAGTGCTAGGCTGACTCCCCACCTGGTAGCACTGCAGCAAGAATGGGCCTGCAAGCAAACAACAGTGAGCATAAATCGTACTGAAAGGGTAAACACAAGACATTCTGCAGATGTTGGAAATCCACAGTAACACACACAAAATGCTGGAGCAACTCAGCAGCACCTATGGAGAGGAAAGAACATCAAAGAACAACCTATGAATACTACCTCACTACTTTTGTGCTCTTTTGGCACCACTTATTTAACTTAATTTTCTGTGTGTGTACATATATATATATATATATACACACACACATATATATATATATATATATATATATATATATACACACACACACACACACACACACACACACACACACACTAGCAATCAGTGCATTGCTGCCATAAAACAACAAATTTCATGACATATAGTATGTCAATAATATTAAACCTTGATTCTGAACAGTCTAACATTTTGGGCCGAGTTCCTTCATTAGGGCAGGTTGATGAATTGCCGAGTTCCTCCACCATTTTGTGTGTGTTATTCATGCAGCAAAGGAAAAGGCCCTTCTGCCCACAATGTTGTGCCAAATTAAAATAGTGAATAAACGTGTAATTAATCTCTTCTGTCTACACAATGTCCTTAACCCTCCAATCTCCGCACATTTCTGTGCCCATTTAAATGCCTCTATTGTATTTGCTTCCACTACCACCACTGGCTGCACAATCCAAGCAGCCACCACTCTCTGTGTGGAAAACCTGCCCTGCACATCTCCTTTGAACTTACTCCCGTTCACTTTAAATCATGCCCTATGGTACTAGCCATTCCAACCCTGGGAGAAAGATACCAACTCTCTGTCGAAGCCGATCCTGTGAAAACAACTCATCTTCTCCTTATAACACATCTCCTCTAATCCACACAGAATCCTGATAATCCTCTTCTGCACTCCTCCACATCCTTCCGATAATGGAGCAACCAGAACTGAAAGCAATACTCCAGCTATGGCTTAACTAGACACTAACAAAGCTGCCAAGAATCCATTTGAATAACCGTAACACTTATAAATCAACGAATTATCAAGTCCAAACAAAATAACTAATAGCTGAAGTGAAAGTGGAGTCCAAAGGGGAGCAAATAAAATCTAATTAATAAAAGCATTAATGGGCTAAAGAAGCCATTATATTATATAAACACAACATATGAGAAATACCCAGCAAGTCAAGCAGCATCTATGGGAAGTCAAACCATGCCAGTCAGTCCACATTGCTCTGGTCCAATATAACGTTATAAAACACTGTTGAGACCACAACAGGACTATCACATCCATCTCTGGTCACCTAACTTTTGGAAGAGTGTGAATGATCTCATGTGAACACAGAGAAGATTTAGAACATAGACCAGTACAGCACAGAAAGGCCCTCTGGCCCACAATGTTGTGCTGAGGCAATTAAATTAATAGTCAAATGGCCAACTAAATTAATCTCGTCTGCCTACATAATATCTATATCCTTACTTTTTCCTCACATGCATGTGCTTATCTAAACATCTCTTAAAATTCCCTAATGTTTCTGCCACTACCACCACCCCAGGCACCCACTACTCTGTGTAAAAAAAAACTTGCCCCTCACATCTCCTTTGAAATTACCCCTCTGGTATTAGATATTTCAACCATGGAAAAAAGGTATTCTCTGCCTACTCTATTTATGCCTCTCATAATCTTATAACCACCTATCAGATCTCCCCTCAGACTCCACCCCTCCAGGGAAAACAGCGCAAGTTTGTCCAAATTCTCTAATCCAGGCAGCATCCTGGTAAACCTCTTCTGCACCCCCTCCAAAGCCTCAACATCCTTCCTATAGTGGGGTGACCAGAACTGTATTTACTAGAAGGAATGCACTGTGGTGGGTACATGGAATGCACTGCTGGCGATGGTGGTGGATACAATAGGGTCTTCTAAGGGACTCTTAGATAGGTACATGGAGCTTAGAAAAATAGAGGGCAATGCAGTAGGGAAATTCTAGGCAGTTTCTAGAGTAGGTTACATGGTCAAAGGGCCTGTAATATGCTATAGATATCTGTGTTCTAAGACTCTAGGGAGGTGGAGTCTATTCATTAGTCACGACTGGAGAAACTGGTTTTTGCCTACTTGTGGCAAAAAAGAGGTTGTGAACAGATTTTTTAAGAGGTAAAAATCATAATGGGAACACATCAGCTGTCTGTTGATGCCTGATTTCTCCAGCAACTTGTTTTATTCATTTTTAATTTTATTTAGCAAAACATTGCAGAGTAGGCACCCCAGGTCCTTCAAGCCATGTCACCCCAGCAACTTCACAACCCCAATTAACCCTAACCTAAACATGGGACATTTTACAATGACTAATTAACCTACTAACTGGTACACCTTTGAACTGTGGGAGGAAACCAGAGGACCAGGAGAAAATCGAAGCATTCCACAGGGAGAATGTACAGAAACTCCTTAGCCAGCAGGGATTTTGTGGGTAGAATGGCCTACTGCATCATAGCATAATGTTTCCAGTTAAAGTAACTAGTCAATTTACCCCTCTGGTGTTTGTGGGAGCTAAATGTGAAGCTGACAGCCTACATATACGCTTTATATAGCACTTCCTTGACGGTAAAGTCATTTAGGAGGACATGAGTTAGTGCTTTGGAAATGGAAAACCTTTCCTTAATCCAATTTGGCAACTAAATAACTGTCTGTGCAGTTACATTGCAAAATCAGAGTACCTGCATTACTGATCTGTGGAAGTGCTTTCAAAGGTCAAAGTAAATGTATTATCAAAATACGTTTATCTCACCACCTACCACCTTAAGATTCATTTTCTTGTGGGCCTTCACAGTAAAACAAATACAGTGGAATCAATAGAAAAAACACACACATACAAAGACTGACAAACAACTAATGTGCAAAAAAAAACAGCAAAAAACAGATAAATAGGTAGATAGCTAGGTAGGTAAAAAATAGATAGGTAGGTTAGAAGGTAAGTAGGTAGGCAAATAGGTAGATAGATAGGTAGGCAGATATGTACAATGATACAGATAGCTCAGAGTAGAGGTGAGTGAAATTATCTATGCTGATTCAGGAACAAAGCAAAACAAAAGTAGTGAATGAAAATTAATATAGATAAAGACAGACAAGGGTACACTGATGCCACAGGGCCAGAATTCTGCACCCATGGCCAATGTCAACTACAGTTGGGAGTTTCACACACATAAATGGAAGAACAGAGACTTCCCCCCTTCTTTTCCCTTTTCCCTAGATTTTCCAAACCTTCAAGAAGCTGCATTCAATCTCAGCCACCTGGTAGGTGACACCAACTCACCACATTGCTGAGCTACAGCCACCATGGTGTAATGACGGATTAAGCTGGCCACAAAAGGCAGGGCACTGGGCCGCAGGTCTTTGATGACAGCAGACATAAACGCACCCGTCAGGGCCTGTTCAAACGTCTTACGAGCGGGAGTGTCCTGTGCCTTGTAGCGGTGCGATATAATCACGCTAGGTATCGCCTTCTCTGTGAAGCTATGAGACAAAACAAAATTAATTTGCTGCCTGATTACCAAGCCAGGCATGAAAACCACGCAGTGGGTAGAAGCGTTTCTTGTACATTTTGATCGAGTTGACCCAATTCAATTACTCCATTTTAATACTGTCAGCAACTGACTACAAAGAAGATGGATGGTTTAATTTCATCAGCACTATTCAGGAGTGGCTGCTACAAATAAGGTAAGCTTGCTCCAAAATGTCCATGCACTGACAAACAAATGTGATTATTGAGTGACGTTTCAATATTTACAGAGTGCTGCATTCAACTCTTTGCATTTGGATTTGAAAGGCTGAAATATTAATCAATCTGGCAGACATACAGAACTATTATACCAAGATGGAGAAGCACTTCTGACTGCTGGCCTTTGTCACTTGCTACAATTCTGCATCACTTTTATTGAGAGAGAGAGAGAGAGAGAGAGAGAGAGAGAGAGAGAGACTATTTCCTGCCCCCATTATACTCCCCTTTACTCAAGCAATTGGGTACAGGATGTTGAAAACAGGTACCTGGCTGAGCACTGGGTGCATCCTCACCGATAATTCATAAAGTTGGCCCCTCAGCCCAGCTGGTCAGGTTGTCCCATCCAGGTCAATGCCATTTGCCAGCAATTGGCCCAAAACCTTCTAAAGCTTTCCTATCATACATGTCCTAAACACATTTGATAGTTGGTAAAATTCCATCTTCCACAGAACATACTGGTGCAATTCCACACTGGCATCACAGAGAGCATCTTCTCATCAGCCATTACTGTCTGGTTTGGTGCAGCATCCTCTCACAGTGTACAAAACCCACAGTGAACTGCCAGGACAGCAGAAAAGGTCATTGGCTGCAATCTACCATCACTGCAGGACTTGGACGTGTCCAGGAGAAGGATGCAGGCAGGAAAGATCACTGCAGACACTACCCACCCCACAAACTGATTTTTCCAAAAGCTCCCTTCTGGAAAGCACTATAGGGCTATTAAAACTAAAACTTTATGCCATCTTGAAAGTTTCTTTCCCCAGACAGATAATCTGATCAATCATTCTAGTTAGCCCCCTACCCCCCTTGATCTATTTCCACATTCACTGCACTGCTCTACATTGTAAACACTTTAAACCTCTTTTAGATTGTATAAACAAACATGTTGGTATTTATGTACATTCTATTCCATATTTGTATTAATTTTAAATATACATAATTATTTAAAATTTATTTTGGTTGCATGTCACACTCTAATCACCACTCCACAGCAAATTCCTAATACATGTAAATGTATATGGTGAATAAAGTTGATCCTTGATTGTATCTGCCTCAACCATTTCCACAATTAGCTCTTATGTATCGCCCTACATGATTTACAAGAACCCTGTTCCTCCAGTTCCTATTAAATCTTTTCCCTCTCACCTTAAACCTACACCCTATAGGTCTTCACTCCCCAATTCTGGGGAAAAAAGATTGAGTGCATTCACCCTAGCTATGACCCTACAATGGACAGACTTCCCACATTTATAACGTGTCTGTGTGTGCGCGCCTCCGTCTGTGTGTGTGCCCATGTGCGCACCCGTGTATCCCAGTTAATCTTCAGGAGGGAAAGAGGTCTAGACCAACAGAAGTGCAGTGACTAGACAATGTCTCCCTTCATGTTTTCTAAGATCAAGCTTCTAAGTTGTAGTATAATTGCAGAGCTTCATGAAACTAAACATTGTCCTAGCATTTTGAATCAAGTGGTTTCTGCTTTAAAACACAGCACCATGGGATCTTAAGGTCATAAAATGTAAGACTTTTAATTTATTTCTAACCATCACAATGAGTAGTAATGGCTCCATATTAGAATGGTTCCAGTCTGGTTCCATTTTAAAATGGTTTCCATTCTGATATGGAACCAGACTGTTCACGCAAGAGGCCGTTATCACTGTCCTTTCACAGACAAATTTATTCTAAAACCAAACTAATACAAAACGGGATTATCTGAAATAAATTTGGCCAGGAGCCAAATTATTTCAGTGGCAATAACAGGTAAAATCTGATTAGTTCATGGGCTTCTGCTTGTGTGTGGGTGGGATTGACTTCCTTTATTTCAAATCTTTAATTTTGTTTTCTTAAGATATTTCAAACTCTCAGTAGTTCCAGGACTTGAGGAGCTGAGTTATAAGGAAAGACTTAAAAGATAAGGACTGTATCCTGGGAGCGTAGGAGAACGAGGAGATTTGATAGAGGTGTACAAAATTATGAGGGGTATAGACAGGGTAAATGGATGCAAGCTTTCTCCACTGAGGTTGGGTGAGACCACAGCTCGTCATGGGTTAAGGATGAAAGGTAAAACATTTGAGGGGAACCTGAGGGGAAACTTCTTCACTCAGAGAGTGTGGAACAAGCTGCCAGCAGAAGTGATGAATATAGGTTTGATGTCAACATTTACGACAAATTTGGATAAGTACATGGATGGGAAGGGTATGGAGGGCTATGGTCCAGGAGTGGATGCATGTGACTAAGCAGAATAATATCTGGCATGGACCAGATGGGCCGAGAGGCCTGTTCCTATGCCCTAGCGCTCTAGGACTCTTACAAGCAAAATCTGTGAATAGTACGGTGTCAGAGTGTGGCATCTCACGGCAAGCGGCTCCCTACAGATCTAATCAGTACTTCTATTCTAATTATTCTACTTTTTTTTAAATATCTAAATCGTCCCTTGTCCAAAACTACAGCAATAAATGCCTGCAGCAACGGGCAGCTTCTGTGGAGACAAATACCACTGACCTTTCAGGTCAATGAAAGGTTAAGAATCTGCAAATTTAAATGCCTGTACTCTGCAGGTCATGAGTACTTCCTGCATAGTCTGTTTTCTTATCCGACTATGCACGTTTATCTGAGCTTAATTCCACCATGTCAGCAATTCAATAACTATCTTCGAAAGCTAATGTTTCAGCTCTATAATACCCTAGTTAGACCACACAGAGTTCAGTTCTGATCGCCTCATTAGATGAAGGACGTGGATGCTTTAGGGAGGATGCAGAGATTTACCAGGGTGAGAAACACACACAAAATGTTGGAGGAACTCAGCAGGCCAGGCAGCATCTATGGAAAAGAGTGAACTGATTTCGGGCTGAGATCCTTCAGCAGGACTGGAAAGGACTGGATCAGGAGAAGTCAGAGTAAGAAGATGGGGGGAGGGGAGAAATAAGTACAAATGGCATGTGAAAGGAGAAACCAGGAGAAAGGGAGGGGAATGAAGTAAAGAGCTGGAAAGTTGATTGATGAAAGAGATAAAGGGCTGGAGAAGGGAACCTGATAGGAGAGGACAGAAGACCATGGAAGAAAGGGAAGCGGGAGGAGTACCTTCAAGAGCTGATTAGAAAACATGTCTTGTAAGGAAAGGTTGAGCGAGTTAGGGCGTTTATCTTTGGACCAAATGAAAATAAGGCAACTTGACAAAGGTATTGAAGATTATAAGGGACATAGATAGAGTGGACAACAAGCACCTTTTACCCAAAGCAGCAAAAGCTTATACTGTACAGAGAACAAATCATAAATACAGTACAAGAGATTCTGCATAAGTTAGAAATGCAGAGCAACACAAACAAAATTCTGCAGAAAATTGGCCAAGTCAGGCAACATCTACAGACAACAGGAATTCTGCAGATGCTGGAAATTCAAGCAACACACATCAAAGTTGCTGGTGAACGCAGCAGGCCAAGCAGCATCTGAAGGAAGAAGTGCAGTCGACGTTTCAGGCCGAGACCCTTCGTCAGGACTAACTGAAGGAAGAGTGAGTAAGGGATTTGAAAGTTGGAGGGGGAGGGGGAGATCCAAAATGATAGGAGAAGACAGGAGGGGGAGAGATAGAGCCAAGAGCTGGACAGGTGATAGGCAAAAGGGGATACAAGAGGATCATGGGACAGGAGGTCCGGGAAGACAAGGGGGGGCGGACCCAGAGGATGGGCAAGAGGTATATTCAGAGGGACAGAGGGAGAAAAAGGAGAGTGAGAGAAAGAATGTGTGCATAAATATAAGTAACAGATGGGGTACGAGGGGGAGGTGGGGCCTAGCGGAAGTTAGAGAAGTCGATGTTCATGCCATCAGGTTGGAGGCTACCCAGACGGAATATAAGGTGTTGTTGCTCCAACCTGAGTGTGGCTTCATCTTTACAGTAGAGGAGCGGACAGAGAAAGCAGGATCTCCCAGTGGCCACACATTTTAATTCCACATCCCATTCCCATTCTGACATGTCTATCCACGGCCTCCTCTACTGTAAAGATGAAGCCACACTCAGGTTGGAGGAACAACACCTTATATTCCGTCTGGGTAGCCTCCAACCTGATGGCATGAACATCGACTTCTCTAACTTCCGCTAGGCCCCACCTCCCCCTCGTACCCCATCTGTTACTTATTTTTATGCACACATTCTTTCTCTCACTCTCCTTTTTCTCCCTCTGTCCCTCTGAATATACCTCTTGCCCATCCTCTGGGTCCCCCCCCCTTGTCTTTCTTCCCGGACCTCCTGTCCCATGATCCTCTTGTATCCCCTTTTGCCTATCACCTGTCCAGCTCTTGGCTCCATCCCTCCCCCTCCTGTCTTCTCCTATCATTTTGGATCTCCCCCTCCCCCTCCAACTTTCAAATCCCTTACTCACTCTTCCTTCAGTTAATCCTGATGAAGGGCCTCGGCCTGAAACATCGACTGCACCTCTTCCTACAGATGCTGCTTGGCCTGCTGCGTTCACGTCACACTTTGATGTGTGTTGCAACATCTACAGAGTTCATCCAAGATTTTATGTGTGTTACTAAAGGACATCTTTTCAAGGGGAATGGAAGAAAGTTTTGGGGAGATGTCAGATGTAGATTTTTTTTCAAAAAGAGAGTGGCAGGTGCCTGGAATATACTGCTCAAAATGGTGGTAGGAGCTGATATAATAGGGACATACAAGAGATTCTCAGATAAGCACATAGATGAAAGGTCACGAGAGAAGGCAGGAGAGTAGGGCTGAGAGGGAAAGTAGAATTAGCCATGATGGAATGGCAGAGCAGACTCAGTGGCTGAACGGTCTAATTCTGCTCCCACTTCTTATGATCTTACAGGTGCATAGTCGTATTGATCAGGGTGGAAAGGACAGGAGAGCGACTAGAACCCTAAAACCACAGGCTAAAAAAGATACCTTATTCAAGAGCTTTAACAACATGAGCATAAAGTGTGATGAACATATTGTTCGACAGATATCTGGTTTGTAGTGGGTTAGCACAACACTTTCCAAAAGATGACTCAGGTTCAATTTCCTCCACTGCCTGTAAAGACTTTATACATTTTTCCCTTGACTGCGTGGGTTCCCTCCGAATGCTCCGGTTTCCTCCCAGTCGGTAGTTAATTGATCGTGGTAAATTGTCCCATGATTAGGCTAGGATTAAATTGGGGGATTGCTGAGCAATGTGATTCAAAAGCCTGGAAAGACCTTTCCACAACGTATCTCAATAAATAATTAAATTAGCTGCTGGTTAACATGAAAACAGCTACTCGAGATGTACAGGGATCAGGTCAAGCATGGATCTGACAGAGCTGTAGAGAGTTACTAAGTAACCAGGAAGGAACAAAAGAATGGACTTAGGAGAGCTAGAAGAGGGCATAAGGAGGCCTTGGTGATCATTATTAATGAAAACCCCAAGATGTTCTACCCGTATGTTAAGAACCGGAGGATGACTAGTGGACTGATCAAGGAGAAGAGAGGAAATGTGTGCCTAGTCAGAGGAGCTAGGGGATGTCCATGACTATGTTGTATAGAAAACATATTCCCTAGTTAACACATGTCAATTCAAACTAAAGTACAAGTGCATAAAAAAGAAATATAATCTTTTCTTTTAAAAAGAAATATAATCTCTTCCTTTCCAAAAAGGAAGAAGTTCTCTTTCAAGATGACTATGCCATCACAAAAACACCAGTAAATTAAACTAGTTGAGTCTTAAAGGAATGTAAAAGGGAACTATTACTGCAAGTAAGACATGCAAGGAACCATTCTCATCTTCTGAAACGAATCTGTGCTTCCGTACTTTGGGTGGGCCAGTAGTTGGTACAGTGAATGCTTGTTATCATCCAAGCTCATCATTGCCACCAAAAAGCATTTGATCACTTCCCAGGCCTGGCGACGGTAATAGGGCTCAGTGTTTGCACTCTTCAGACAATCCAACGCTGTTTCAATCGCCTATAACCAAAAACAAAATGTTTTCACTCACAGTCTAAACCAGTTAATTGTCCCTTATGCATTACTAAACCATCATCAACATATCTGCACAGAATTTGAAGATTCTCAAAAGGATATTTAATCTGTGCTCGGACCATGAAGACTCGTTTAATCTGAGGCACTGTCCTGCACTGAGTTACACAAGAGCAGTGAGACATCAGTGGATGGCACATGGATGAAAGAACACTGAAGGGTTATGTGGGAAGGAGGGGTTAAACAGATCTTAGAGCAGTGCAAAAGGTCAGCTAAGCACTGTGAGCCAACCGGAGGTGTAGTGGCATACACACCGGTCAAGGTTCAAATCCATGCTGGGTTGAGTGTTGAGCTAGCAACTCGGCCTCATAAAATACAGGCAAATGCTAAAGGAACGACAAGGTTGCTGTCCATTGCACCACAAGGCTCAGAAAGGAAGAGCAAACACTGTAGGCTGAAGGGCCACAGGGTCCAGTTCAACGTTCTAGGAAGGACCTACAGCTGTCTGCTATATTGCTCTAACAGACACGTGTTAGTGGGTGATAGGTAGAGTTTAAAAAAAAAGATGGAGGGGCAGAGATGAAGCAAGGTTTGAAGAGAGTGGGAGAGAAATAGATAGCGAATGGAAGGTGGAATGGAAACATGGCAGATTATGTAAAGAAGATACATGTGGTATTTGTGGGAAACTTGGTAGGCACACATTAACTGCATCACTTACAACAGTGACCTCACTTTAAAAGTGGCACTGAAGTGATTTGAGATGCAGTGTTAATTTGCTTTTACCAGGCAATGCGTAATTTCACACCAACTTCCAGAGCTGAGCATCCACAATTCATGAGACTATCAAGGCATCAGTTCTTACCACAATGTTGCCCTGTAAGACTCAACACTACTGTTTATACACGGTGCCATCAAGTGGCAGGACTCACACTTCAAATACAGAACAGAAGCATGGTGGTTCTACATTCTGTACTAGCTGAACCACACTGACAATGCTTGGCTTCACAACCTAACTCATGAACTAAAGAATAATAAAAACAGCAGATTGGAACTGTGTGGGTAGCACACATGGCCTGAATCAGATGGCCAGGGTTCGAATCTCACTTGCACCACCATCAAAAACTCAAAATCTCGATGGATCTCTAATACTAAAGGGCATGTTTTTAAGTTGAGAAGGAGAAAAGTTCAAAGATGTGCAGGGCAAGAGTTGCTTTTTTTTTTTAAACACAGAGATTGGTGGATGCTTGGAATGTGCTTCCAGGGGTGGTGATGGAGAGATTGAAGAGGATCTTGGGCAGGCACATGAATATTAGAATTGGAATATTAATGTCACAGGTACCGGTGGAGGGCGGTGGGGTGGAGATACGTCCCTACCAAAGGAGGTGAGGGTGCCCCTTCCCTCCACTAGTCTTTAGGTCACCCTTGGGCAAAGTGTAGCACCTGCTTAGCCCCCCCCACTCCCCAATCGGGGTCACGTGAAGCCACGGGACCAGGTGGTAGATGACTGTATGAGCAGCTGCTGAGTATCACCAGTGACCACTGACACCAGGCAGACAATCTCTGAAGAGTATTGATAATGGCTGGGGTCACCCATCTTGTAAAGACACTACCCAGAGAAGGCCATGGCAAACCACTTCAGTAGAAAATTTGCCAAGAACAATCACGGCATTGGAAAGACCATGATCCCCAACTTTATACAACATGGCACATAATGATGATGTGCTGACTTACAGTGAAAGATCTCCTTTGCATTCTGTTTTTACAGATCAGATCATTACACAGTGCATTAAGGCATTATAGGGGAAAACAAAGCAGATGCAAAATAAAGAGTAACAGCTACAGAGAAAGTGCAGAGCAGGAGCAAGAGCATAATGAGCGAGATTGTGAGGACAAGGGTCCATCTTATCTTACTATGGGACAGGGTAGAAGCCGTCCTTGAGCCTGCTAATACACACTGTCTGGCTTTTGTATCCTCTTTCTGATGGGAGGAGGAAGAAGAGCGAATGTAGGGATATGGACCATGTGCTGGCAGAAGGGATTAGTTTAATTCATAGTCGTTAGTTCAATTAGTTTGCAACAGACATTGTGGCCTGTTCCTGCTCCTATGCCTTATTATTCTATGGTCCGTGTTCTATGACCTGCAAGGCAGCATTAACAGATGTGTTTCTTTCTCCACTGCAATCTGCCCTCTAAAATAGATGTGAGAAATCCCATGCCTCTTTTTGGGATAAGATTTTCCCCACAGTGTCCTGCCCAAGATTTTTGCCTCACAAACGTAAGGGTTAACGTGTGAGCAGCATTTCATGGTTCCTGGTCTGTACTCGCTGGAGAACAAGGTGGGCAGGGGGATCTCATTGAAACCCATCAAATACTGAAATGCCTGGATACAGTGGACATAGAAAGGATGTTTCCTACAGTGGGGGAAGTCTAAGACCAGAAGGCACAGCCTTGAATAGAGGGAGATCCATTTAGAATAGTGATGAGGAGGAATTTCATTAGCAGAGGCTATTGGATTTGTGGAATTCATTGCCACAGAATACTGTGGAGAACAGGTCATTGGGTATATTTAAAGCAGAGGTTGATAGGCTCTTGATTAGTAAGGGTGTCAAAAGTTACAGGGAGAAAAGAGGATGATGGGATTGACAGAGATAATAAATCAGCCATGATGGGTTGGCAGAGAGCAGACTCAATGGGCCAAAAGGCCTAATTCTGCTCCTGTGTCTTACAGACACTTAAACAGGTGTCTGAAACAGATTCTCTGATCATTAACACATTAATCTTTGTGGGAGTTTGCTTCACACAATCAACAGCTCTGTTTTCTACTTAGCAGCAGTAGCCCCACTTAAAAATTATTTGATCCCAGCTGAAAGGCATCTTTGAACGTCCGGAAAAGGACAGAAGTAGTGCATCTTTCACGGAAGTGTAGCGGTTAGCGCAATCGCTTTACAGCACCAGTGAGCAGGTTAAGTGAGGGGATCAGTCAACTGAGAAGCAGTGACAGAAATCTGAGGGGGTTTTCCAAAGCACACAGAATAAATGCATCCTGATCTGAGGAACTCCACAGTGTCAACCCACCACCCACGGTTAAGTGAGCAAGTTAACAAGAGTATCAACATAAAGCAGAAAACAAGAACAGTGTTAGATCAGATGGTCAACCAGGAAATCAATTGGAGTAGATAAAGCTAGCCGAAAATGCAAAAAAAAACCCATCAGATTGAGGAAGAAATATGGTCTAAGTAACTTTGATCATGGAATGATTGTTGGTGCCAGACAGGTGGTTTAGGTATCTCAGAAAAAGATCTCCTGGGATTTTCACACACAACGGTCTCTAGAGGTTACAGAGAGCAGTGTGAAAAACAAAAAAAAATCCAGTGAGCAGCAGTTCTGTAGTCGAAAACACCTTGTTAATGAGAGAGGTCAGAGAGAATGGCAACAGTAACTCAAGTAACCACACGTTACAACAGTGGTGTGCAGAAGAGCATCTCTGAATGCACAATACATTGACTAGGAAGTGGATGGCCTACAGCAGAAGACCACACAAATACGTTCAGTGGCCACTTTATTAGGTACAGGAGGCACCTAATAAAGTTGCCACTGAGTGTATTTATAGAAGATTTAAAACAGCAATTATACGTAGTACCTAGATAGCTATGTGGAGGGGTAGAGCTCAGAGATATAGTATAAACACAGGAAATATGGACTAATTGGGTGAACACTGTGGTTGGCATGAACTGGTCAGGCCGAAGGGCCTGAGATATAGCTGCTTTGCTCTGTAACCTGTGAGAGAGCAGAAAAATCACAACCAGCATTTAGAAATCAGTCTTTACTATGCAGGATACAAATATTATCCAAGCAATAGCTGTAAATCAGGAATTTGAAGAAAGGGAGGTCCTCAGGGAAGATCTAACAACCAGAAAACCAGCATACAGCACACTGTTGGAGACAGAGGCTGATGCCTCTAGGCCCTGATGGACTGTATCCTAGTGTCTTCAATCAAGTGGCTAATATAGCGTAGCAGTTAGCACAATCGCTATACAGCGCCAGAAATCACTGTTCAGGGTTTTATGCTCCCAGACCGTAAGATACAGGAGTAGAATTAGGAATTTCAGTCCATCAAATCTGCTCTGCCATTCAATCATGGGTGACTTTTTTTTTTAAAAAAACCCATACTCCCCTTTTCTGCACATAATGCTTTAACATTCTTACCTTTCAAACCCTGCCTCAACTATACCCAATAACAGCCTCTATAGCCACCTGCGGCAAGGAATTCCACACAGTTACCACCTCTGGCTGATGAAATTCCTCCGCATCTCAGTTTTAAAAGGGCATTCCTTCACTGCAAGGCTGAGCCCTCAAAATGCTAGACTCTCCTACTAATAGAAACAGTCCCTCCACATGCACTCTATCCAGGCTTTCCAATACCTGGTAAGTTTCAAAGAAACTCCCACACCCCTTAACCTTCTGAGCTCCACGAGCACAGGCCCAGAGATATAAAAAGATCCACATACTCCTGTACCTAATAAAGTGGCCACTGAGTATACTTCTGTAGCTTCGTGGTCCTCTGCAAGTTCGATGTATTGTGTGGTCAGAGATGTTCTTCTTCATGCCACTATTATAACGTATGATTATTTGAGCTTGAACCAGTCTGGCCTTTCTCCTCTGAACTCCCTCATTAACAAGCATTTTTGCCCACAGAACTGCTGCTCACTGGATGTCTTTTTTTTTTGCTCCATTCTCAGTCAACTTCAGAGATTGTTGTGTGCGAAAATCCCAGGAGATCAGCAGTTTCAGAGATACTCAAACCACCCCATCTAGCACCAACAACCATTCCACGGTCAAAGTCACTTAGATCATTTCGGCTACATTCTGCTGTTTGGTTTGAATAACAACTGAACCTCTTGACCATGTCTGCATGCTTTTATGCATTGAGTTTCTGCCACATGATTGGCTGATTAGATACTCATATTAATAAGGCATACCTAATAAAGTGGACACCAAGTGCATGTAAACCCTTTCATTCCTGAGACCATTCTTGTGAACTTCCTCTGGACCCGCTCCACGGCCAGTACAACTTTACAATAACCACAGACCTCACCTTCTCCATTGGAAGCTGGATTGAGGCTTTGCAGTCCAGAAACTCAGCAGTGATGCTTGGTCCCTGAACCTCGGTGACAACGTACTGCAGCTTCTGGGACTCCTTCAACATCTTCCGGTTGCTGCCCCCAAACTTCCCCAGCACACGGTAGGCCACGTGGGAAATGCTGTCGGCTGGGTACCGTAAAGTGCGCCATAAAGCCTTTCAGGAAAAATAAAACAGGCTTCAATTCATAATCTGACATTGGTTATAGACACAGCTTGCAAGCTTTGTCACTGTCTGAAGTGCTGAAAGAGTAACCGCTAAATGCAATAGAGTAGTGTGGCTCTGGGACTAATACCCAATGATTCAGTCAGAAACAGGCCCTTTGGACCAACTCATCCATACCGACTGAGCTACCTACCCAAGTTGGCTCCATTTGCTAGTATTTAGCCAATATCCCTCTAAACCTTTTCAATTCATTTGTGTCAACAGCCAACACAGTAAGAGGATGTGCTGGGGACAGTCCACAAGTGTTGTCACGCTTCCGGCACCAACATAGCATGCCCGCAGCATCCCTAACCTATACATCTTTGGAATCTGGGAGGAAACTGGGGCAATCGGGGGAAACCCACGTAGTCACAAGTAGAATGCACAAACCTCTTACAGATGCAAGTGGGAATTGATCCCTGACCGCTGGCACATTAATAGTGACACACTAACCGCTCTGTTATAATGCTGCCCTATATGATGCCCACAGTCATTTCTTTCTTTGAGTTAAACATACTAGTTCTCCTGCTAACTCCCCTCCCTTCCCATCACAGTAGCACAGTGGTTCTGGAACACTTTACAGTTCCAGGAACTTGGGTTCAATTCCTCACACTGTCTGTAAGGAGTTTGTACGTTCTCCCCGTGACCACATGGGTTTCCTCCGGGTGCTCGGGTTCCCTCCCACAATCCAAAGACGCAGCTGTTGGTAGGTTAGTTGGTCATTGTAAGTTGTTCCGTGATTAGGCTCAGATTAAATCGTGGGTTACTGGGCAGCAGGGTTTGAAGGGCAGGAAGGGGCTATTCTGTGCTGTATCACAATAAATAATAAATAAATAAAAATCTCCTCTTCTCATCCACTACTGTTATGATTTGATGAGGTAAAATCGTCCAAATGGCTTCCTCCTGTCTCTGCTTTTTCTTCTTAGTTTCATTAAACAGCGTATTTCAGCCAAAGCCTATTCCAACATCATCATTAAAGTATTAACCTGTGATCAATAACACTCATGGCTCTCATTAAAAGTTAAACATTACTAAATTTGGCAGAAAAGAAGTTCACATTACACTCTAAGTTCTGTTCATAAATAGGATACAGCCAGTGTTTTCCACCAAGACTGCTTTAGCAGTATTACAAAGATTAAAACGGCGATGCAATGCTGCAAATTAAATGGTATTGATCCAATTCAATGGTATTTACGAGGCCCAGTGTTTTAATGTCATTTAATTCTTGAAGCTTGGAAGTTTACAAAACTGAACTACTAGTCCAAGGCTATTAGTGTTATGAAAAGCACTTTCGCAAGCTTCATTTGCCACATCCACCAGTGAACGAATAGAAAGGATTTCAGTGTGGCACCGCTTTTAACTGCTCCAGATAGATATTTTGTCATCACTTGATATTCTTCATCTTTGACATTGTCCTGCACCCTACAATTCATTTTTTTTTTATTATTCAGAGATACAGCACGGAACAGCCCTTCCAGCCCAATGAGCCAGCTGCCCAGCAACCGACCGACTTAACCCCAGCCTAGTAACAGGACAAACTAACTGATACGCCTTTGGACCGTGGGAGGAAATTGGAGCACCCGGAGGAACATACAAACTCTTTTCAGACAGCGATGGGAATTTAACTCCATACCCTGACGCTCCGAGCTGTAACAGTGCTGCACTAATCGCTAAGCTACCATGTCACCCCTGCTGAATACCTAAACAAGTTCAAGGGGGAAGTGAAGAGGAGTGGTGACTGGGAAGACTGGAAAAGGGTTAAGAGAGGGTAAGCAACAGTTAAAAAGGACAAAGCAGGTAAAACAAGCCGCTCATCAGCAACGCATAGGTCATGAACTGTATTGGATCGAGCGCGAGAATGTGGCAAGAGCACACGCGGTGTGGCCAATTGATCATGCAGTGAATCGACTGGACTTCCTACGCGGGGGAGACACTCCCTTTTGGCACACGTTTGCACATTTTCAGTCACAGCGGACACTGTGAGTTGCTCAGTGTGTACGTTTACTAACAGGACTCAATAAAAACATTTAATTCTAACACTCTGTTGTCGTCCTTACTCCTCACATGTAACAGAATCTATCAAAGAAATGAGAGGTTTATAAAGGGAGGAGAACAATAAAGTTAAGAAAATGGGGCTGACTCTTTGGGAAAATAAAACATTTTCAATCCAACCTAAGCCTTCAACATTACATTGATCAGAAAAGCTGATCCGAATAAAATAGAATGAAGACTTAAAATATTGGGAATTGGCAGATGTACGAAGAAGATTAAGAGTGACAAAGGAAATCTGCACCCAAAAGATAACTCAGTTATAGGAACAACATTAGGAAAAGACTATATAAATAGACAATTGGTTTTATTTCTGAAGAGAAAAGGGATTAATGTATCTGAAAGGGAGTTTGATCTATTAAAGACCTCGCTTTGAATCATTAGACTCTTGGACTTCTAAAAATTTGACGTCCTTGATATTCATCTGCTTCAAATCTTCTCAAAAGATTCTCTTATCAAAAGCACAGATCTTCAAGCAGAAAGATGTAATTTACTCTGCTTCAATAATCTCCTACAATCTAATCCGTTTACTCTAAATTGTCCAATGATTCATTTTTTAAAGCCCTAATATTGTCACTCTTGGTCTGTTATATTTATTCCTCAATTCAAGCAATTGGACATTTTGAAATCAGTTCTGGAAAAGAATTGGATCAGACTGCATACAATGGAGCAAGGTGTACATTATTCATGTATTTTCCTTTTTATAAGTACTACTCTTTCACTTATTCAGCTTCGTAACTTTTTTCTGGACTTTGTGTTAAACCCAAATATGATTATTCCTCTGGATACTCAGTACTTTACCTGTGGAAAAAAAATGATGCCCTTCTCTATTTTAACCAATAAAATGGATAACTTTATGGAAGCCTGAAGACCCACACTCCATGTTTTTAGAACAGCTTCTTCCCCTCCAACAGCAGATCCCTGAACAAAGTTACCTGCTTTTTCAACCACTTATTTTTGTAACTTATGTCTTTGCACTAGACTCCTGCTACAAAACAGCAAATTTTCACAGCATACCTCAGTGTTAATAAACCTGTACTGATGAAAGGTCTTGCGTGAAACATCAAATGTTTACTCCTTTTCCATAGATGCTACCTGACCTGAGCTCCTCCTGCCTTTTGTAGGTGTTGCTTAATAATCCCGATTCTGATTTCTGTCAATACTCCACTCTAAAAGAACCTTGCTCTCTATTTAATCCACTTTCCTTTGGAGACATTTTGAATGCACCTCAGAACTCTGTTTCCCACTTAGCTTTGTGCTGTCAACAAACTGGGATAAATTAAAGTCAACCCTATCGTCTAATTCGTCGCAATGCAATACCAGCACCAATTCATGTTGTAATTTACCATTTACCTCCCATTAATTCGAAGGCAATCAGGTTACCTCTATCAGGAAAGCAAAGTAACACAGATATTGGAAAACTAACGAAAAGACATTTTAAAAAGAACACACTACCAAGAGAAACATTATGCCATTCAGCCCCTTGAACCTGCTGCTGATTAGATTGTTGAATTTTATTTTCTTTGCAGCTTAACAATTAATTGTCTGCTTGTATTTTATATGATACAGGTTTCCCCCGCCATCCAAAGGTAGAGCATTCCTATGAAATGATTCGTAAGCCGGAATGTTGTAAAGCAAAGAAGCAATTACCATTTATTTATATGGGAAAATTTTGTGAGCGTTCGCAGACCCAAAAATAACCTACCAAATCATGCCAAATAACACATTAAACCTAAAATAACAGTAACATATAGTAAAAGCAGGAATGATATGATAAATACACAGCCTATATAAAGTAGAAATACTTCTCCACAATCATTGCCTGCACTGTTCTCCGTAGGGAAAACCTCACGCAAGCACTCTTGCAAAAACACATCGCAAGTGCTCTCGGCAGAAAATCTCACGCAAGCGCTGTTGGCAAAAACACGTACAAATACACAACTTATATAAAGTAGAAATAATGTATGTACAGTGTAGTATCATTTATGGGAATCAGGAAGACATCGAGCACACTGATGATGGTGTGTTAGGCTGAGTTGTCGGAGGTCAGGGTGGTGCCGTGACCCCCAAACCTCCAGGCCGCCGACCGATACCGATCTGCGAAGCATGCAGGGGTACAGTGGTAGCTAGGAGGCCACAGCACATGTTTAAGAAAAAGCCGAAATAAACATGCTAATTAATTAGGTGCCGCCCAGCACGTAAATGTCGGCCCAGATCAGAGGCGATTGCCAATTGCGTCGCCTCTGATCTGGGCCGACATTTACGTGCCGGGCGTCACCTAATTAATTAGCATGTTTACTTCGGCTTTTTTCTTAAAGATGTGCTGTGTGCCTCCCGGTTACCGCTGCATTCTCCGCGATTCGGTATCTGTCCGCAGCCTGGGGGTTAGGGTGGTGGGACACTGGGGTGTCACCTCATCGTCGTCTGTTTCCATTAGGGCAGGCAGCTCATCTTCTCCTATGAATGCCTGCCTCGTTGTCGAAGGTCGAGGTTCGTCGTCTGCTGTGGAAGGCTTGAAAAACGACAGTATGCTTGACTGCTGAGCCTCGCACATTTTTCTATCATACAGTTCTTTGTAAGCACTCAAACCATCCTGCAAATATGCCCTAAACTGACATACCCTCTCAAAATTAAAATCGTACTTTATCATTGCAGTGAAAATCTCACGCAGTTGCCTCACATTCAGTTCCTGGACAACTTCACTTTCACTACTGCATTCGGTTTCGATTGTTATCCTTTCCTCTTCCAATTACATCAGCTCTTCATCTATCAGTTCTTGGTCATGGGATGCCAAAACCTCTTCAACATCATCTTCATCAACTTCCACAAGCCAAACTCACTTTGTCCTTACTTCGTTCACCACGATCAAAACGCTTAATTATGTCTAGTTTTACGCTGTGTAACACCTTTACGAGCTCTTTTAGGCTTTTCCGATACCTTAGAACTCATCTTGCTAACGGCTGCTCACAGGCACGTGTTTAAGCAATGCCGGCGAGAATGCAGTTCCGAATCCGGGGGAGGGTGGCTGCTGGGGGGGGGGGGGGGGGGGCGCACTGCTTTTTTTTCGCGCGCTGCCTTTTTTCGTAACAGTGGAAACACCTTCTGTTAGCGAAAACAGGGAACTAATGTAGGTCTTTCGTCACAGTGAGGTTTCGTAGAGCGAACGTTCGAAAAGCAGGGGACACCTGTACTTATATATTAGTAATTGCTTAGTATACTCCCTAGCAGTCACAGTATATACAAACGTTTGTATTTGCAACTGTTTAAATGTCCTCTTGTGGTAATATTTGTATGATTCTGGAAAGCTCTGGAAGCTTCTCCATTGTCTCATTATTTCAAATGGGACTTTCTGATCGGCTGATTCTTATCTGCGAATTTGAATGGAATCCTTCTTATCAATGTAGTATAAAAGCTGACCACGTAGCGGCGCCATCTTTTTCATTTTGCTTCCATCTCCCTTCATTTAGTAAACCTCTAAAATTAAAAACACCCATCAAATCTATACCAGCTCTTAAACCCATTCCATCAATCCCTTTCTCACACTTGTATCCCTCGAAGCTCTGTCCTCTCCAAATAAATTACCTATTATCCGTACACAACAATACCCATAGACATCACCAATGTGTCCTCCTCTACATTGGTAAGAGCCAGCACAAATTTGGTGACCACATTGTCGAGTATCTGTGTTCTGTACACCCAGGTAATCTACGGCTCCCAGATGCAGGACATTTCAAGTGCTCTCCCCACTCCCCATTTCAATTGTTCTCCCCTCTGCCTCCTCCACTGCCAAGGTATGACTAAAGCTAGCGTTGGAGAGAGTCCAGAGGCAGTTTATGACAATGATCCTAGTAATGAAAGGGTTAACTTTTGAGCAGCATTTGATGGTCTTGGACCTGTATTTGCTTCAGTTTAGAAGAATGAGAGGAGATCTGATTGAAAGCCACTGAATATTGAAAGGTTGAGATAGAGTGGAAGTGGAGAGGATGTTTCCAATAATGAGAGAGTCTAGGACAAGGGAGCAAATCCTCAGAATAGAATGACGTTCCTTTTGAACAGGGATGAGAAATTTCTTTAGCCAGAGGGTTGAGGATATCATTGCCACAGACAGCTGTGGAGGCCAAGTCGTTATGTATATTTAAAGCAGATGTTGATAGGTTCTTGATAAGTAAGGTCATCAAAACTTATGGGGAAAAGACGGGGAAAATAAATCAGCCATGATCAAATACTAGAGCAGACTTGATGAACTAGATGGTCTAATTCTGTTCCTATGTCTTATGGATTTGTACGTAACCATGCCACCATAGCATCTAGTGATTTGGGAAGCAACAGGTCTAATAGGGTCATCCGATGAGACGAGCACGTTTTACCTGCATGAGCTCAGCTCGCACTGGCTGGATGTGGTCATATAAGAAGTCCGGCTGCAGGTTGTCGACACACAACTCCAATGTCCGCAAGCCCTGGCTGACCAGCGTCTGGGATCCGTTGAGTGCTGATACCAACGGGTCCATCAGCATTGGCAGGTAAGGCAGGAGGGAGCTGAGTCGGACAGGCACCGTTAAGCAGAGCTCAACGAAGAGATCTTTCATGTGCTGCTTATGCAGACCACTCTGCAACATGTTCAGCCCTGGAATAAGAACAGAGTACGTACAGCAGCCACCATATCTTCTAACAACAAACAAGAGAAAACCAAAGCAACATACACAAAATGCTGGAAGAACTCAGCAAGCCAAACAGCATCAATGAAAGAGTACAGTCGATGTTTCCGGCGAAACCGTTCAGCGGGACTACTGAAGAGTCTCGACCAGAAACATTGACAGTACTCTTTTCCACAGATGCTGCCTGGCCTGCTGAGTTCCTGCAGCATTTTGTCTGTGTGGCACCGTATCTTCTACCCTGGTCCTGCCTTTGGCATTTATTTGGTGGAAGAGATAAAGGGCCGGAGAAGGGGAAATCTAACAGGAGAGGACAGAAGAGCATAGAAGAAAGGAAAAGTGGAGGAGAACCAGAGGGAGGTGATGGGCAGGTAAGAGCAGAAGGTGTAAGAGGGAAAAGGGAATGGGGAATGGTTGTTAAAAGTGGGGGGGGGGGGTGAGGCAATTACCAGAAGTTTGAGGAATTGATGTTCATAAGCCTGTTGCGGTCATCAACTATATCTGGTGCAGCCTACTGTATATCGGTGAGACCCGACGTGGACTGTGAGACCGCTTCGTCCCCTACAAAAAAGTGGGATTTCCCATTGCCCACCAATTTCAATTCTACTTCCCATTCCCTTATGTCAATCCATGGTCTTGTCTACTGCTACAATGAGGCCACACTCAGATTGGAGGACAAACACCTTATATTCCGTTGGGGTAGCCAAACATCGATTTCTCAAACTTCTGGTAGTTGTTCCCCACCACCTCTCACACCTTCTCTTCTTACCTGCCCATCACCTCCCTCTAGTGCTCCTCCCCCTTCCCTTTCTTTCATGATCTTCTATACTCTTCTATCAGATTGCCCCTTCTCCAGCCCTTTATCTCTTCCACCAATCAACTTCCCAGCTCTTTGCTTCAGCTCCTCCCCCTCTCCCGGTTTCACCTATCACCTGCCACTCTGTCCTTCCTCCTACCCTCTCTCCACCTTCTTATTCTGACTCCTCCCCTTCCTTTCCAGTCCCGGTGAAGAGTCTTGGTCCGAAATGTCGACAGTGTATTCCCCTCCATAGATGCTGTCTGGCCTGCTACCCTACTCCAGCAGTTTGTATGTATTGCTCTAGATTTCCAGCATCCACGGTACCTCTTGTGTCTATAGCATTTATTTTTACGCTTTTCTTACAATATTACAAGCTTCTGCATGTCGGAAATCAGGCATGCTAAACTCACACAATTCTGAGAAGATTAATATAAATATTGAAAATGAATAGAGTCTGCAAAGAGTTGTAGGCTCAACCGGCTCCATCAGACACAACCCTCCCTGCCATTAAGGGTATCTTCAAGAGGCAGTGCCTCAAGAAGGGGCCATCCATCACTAAGGACCTCCACAATCCAGGTCACGTCCCCTTCTCATTACTACCACTGGGGCGAGGGTACAAGAGCTTGAAGATCCACATTCCATAATTCAGGGACAGCTTCGTCCCCTCTGCCCTCTTCCTGAATTATCAATAAACCCTCAATGTTCCTTCTTTTCCTGTTTTATTTAGTTATTTATTTAGTGATACAGCATGCTAACAAGCCCTTCTGGCCCCACAAGCCCACGCCGCCAATTAACCTTCAAGTCTTTGGAATGTGGTTCCTGTATTATTTGTCGTTAATTTAATGTCTTTGCACTGTACAACTGCCACAAAGTGACACATTTCATGTCACTTAAGTCAGTGATAATAAATCTGATTTTGATCCCTGATTCAGTTTAAAAAAAACATCAGGAAGTAGTTTAGCTCTCAGCGTTATAATTTGAGGAAAGCCACTTTGAAGTGAAGCGTTTTCAGCTCTGTATCTGCAGTGTATGCAAGAAAGCAGGATGAGGACCCAGTGGGGATCATCTTCTGCAAGGAACCTGTGCCAGCAAGTGCTCACTTCAATTAAGTCCACAATACATTCCACTGAAGCTTGAAATAAATTGATTGAACATGGAGTTATTTCCTCAGTTAAGTAGTCAGAAGCTAATGTAATTGCGTCCGTACCTTGCAGCAAGTTAGGAAGTAATGGGAGAAACTCCTGGTAAAGGAGATCGTGGCTGCCACCTCCAATGGATCGGAAAAGGGCTCGAAGCAATAGAAAGTAGTTGTATGGTTCCTTGGCCGTCTGTGCAAGCTCCATTGAACTGTTCACAATCTTGTGCAGATGTGGCTATAAGACAGACAGAATTATGTTAAAGGGCTTCTTATTTTGATTTTAGTCGCAGCAAGCAAGTAACACTCTCCTGAGTTCCAGCTCCACTCTAAGGATGAGCACAAAACAGCGTGGTCAGAATTGTAGAGAGTACTGTGTGCAACTCTGGTCATCCTGTTACGGAAAAAACATGGTTAAACAGGAAAGAGTGCAGAAAAAGTTTACAAGGAAGTTAAAACCATAACACATAGGAGCAGAATTAGGCCATTTGGCCCATTGAGTATGCACCACCATTCAGTCATGGCTGATCCATTTTTCTCCTCCTCAGCCCCACTCCCTGGCCTTCTCCCTGTAACTTTGATGCTGTGTCGAGTCAAGAACCTCATCAATCTCTGCCTTAAATACACCCAAGGACCTGGCCTCCACAGCCACCTGTGGTAATAAATTCCACAGATTCACCACTCCCTGGCTAAAGAAATTTCTCCGCATCTCTGTTTTAAATGGATGCCCCTCTATCCTGGGGCTGTGCCCTCTTGTCTAAGGCTCTCTCCTTTCCAAATCTATTTTGCCAAGGCCTTTCAACATTCAAAAGGTTTCAATGAGATCCCCCTTCATTTTTCTAAATTCCAGCGAATATATACCCAGAGCCATCAAACATTCCTCGAATGATAAACTTTTCATTCCTGGAATCATCCTTGTGAACCTCCTCTGGACTCTCTCCAATGGCAGCACATCTGTTCTTAGATGAGGAACCCAAAACTGTTCACAATACTCAAGGTGAGGCCTCACCAGTGCCTTATAAAGCCTCAGCATCACATCCCTGCTCTTGCATCCTGGACCTCTTGAAGTGAATGCTAACATGGCATTTGTCTTCCCTCCACCGCCTCCACCTGCAAGTTAACCTTTAGGGTGTTCTGCACAAGGACTCCCATCTCTTTACATCTCAGATTTTTGGATTTTCTCCCCGTTTAGAAAACAGTCTTCACATTTATTTCTACTACCAAAGTGCATGACCATGCATTTTCCAACATTGTATTTCATTTGCCACTTTCTTGCCCATTTCCCCTAATCTGTCTGAGTCCTTTTGCAACCTACTTGCTTCCTCAACACTACCTGCCCTCCGCCAATCTTCGTATCATCTGCAAACTTGGCAACAAAGCCACCCATTCCATCATCTATATCATTCATATACAACATAAAAAGAAGTGGTCCCAACACCGACCCCTGCGGAACACCACTAGTCACTGGCAGCCAACCAGAAAAGGATCTTTTTATTCCCACTCACTGCTTCTTACGAATCAGCTAATGCTCTAACCATGTTAGTAACTTTCCTGTAATACCATGGGCTCTTGATAACTTGGTAAGCAGCCTCATGTGTGGCACCTGATCAAGGGCCTTCTGAAAATGAAAATACACAACATCCACTGCATCCCTTTTATCTATTCTACCTTTAATCTCCTCAAAGAATTCCAAAAGGTTCGTCAGACGATATTTTCCCTTAAGCAAATCATGCTGACTTTGTCCTATCTTCTCCTGTGTCACCAAGTACTCCATAACCCCATCCTTAACAACTGACTCCAACATCTTCCCAAACACTTAAGTCTATAATTTCCTTTCCGCTGCCTTCCTCTTTTCTTAAAGAGTGGAGTGACATTTACATTTTCAGTCCTCTGGCACCATGCCAGAGTCCAATAATTTTTGAAAGATCATTACTAATGCCTCCACAATCTGTACTGCCATCTTTTTCAGAAACTTAGGGTACAGTTCATCTGGTCTGGGTGAATTATGTACCTTTAAGTCTTTCAGCTTTTTGAGCACCTTCTCCCTTGTAATAGTAACTGCATCCACTTCTCTTCCTTTACACCCTTCATCATCTGGCACACTGCTAGTGTCTTCCACAGTGAAGACCGATGCAAAATACTTACATGGTTCATCGGCCATCTCCTTGGCCCCACTTATTATTTCTCTGGCCTCATTTTCTAGTAGTCCTATATCCACTCTCATCTCTCTTTTATTTTATTTTTTTTACATACTTGAAAAAGCTTTTACTATCCACTTTCATATTGTTTGCTAGCTTGCTTTCATATTTCATCTTTTCCCTCCTAATGATTCTTTTAGTTGTTCTGTAGGATTCAAAAACTTCCCAATCCTCTTGTCTTCCCACTAACTTTTGTTTTGTTGCATGCCCTCTCTTTTGCTTTCACTTCCCTCGCCAGGACTAGACAGCCTATATTATAGGAAGATGTTGGCCATGCTGGGTCTTTATTCCTTGGAACGCAGGAGGATGAAGGATGATTTTACAGAAAGTCATGCTGAAGATTAGATGAAGATGTCAGGTCAGGCTTGCTCTTTATTCCTTGGAGTAGGGGAATGAGGGGATGACCTTATTGAAGTGTTTAACATTATGAGAGGCAAGGATAAGATGGATAGCAGCAAGTCTTTTCCCCAGGATAGAGGAGTACAAAACTAGAGGGCACAGATTCAAGGTGAGAGGAGCAATTTTTACCACACAGAGGGTGGTGAATATATGAAATGAGTTACCAAAGGAAGTGGTTAAGGCAGGGTCAATGTTCCTAGATAGGTACATGAAGGGGTGGGGCTTGGAGGGAGATGGGCCAAACCCGGAATTGGGACTAGCTGAGTGGGCACTGTGGTTGGCACAGTGTGGTTAGCCAAAGGGCCAGTATCCATGCTTTATTGCTCTGTGATAACACTCTGGCTGGCACTGCCACGGCTGCACTGAGGGAATGCTACACACCCAGAGGGGCTGTCCTTTGGAGAAGAGAAACCATGGCTCCCCTCAGTCAAAAAGCACAAAAAACTTCAAGGAGCAGGAGCAAAGGAGCTCCAGACAAGCTTTATCTCACATCGTTAAAAAGCAAATTTCTGATCATTTGTTATGTTTTTAGTGTACAAAATGTTAATTTTTTTTTTGGGTTATAACAGTGATAACACTGCACTGGCAACAAGAGGATTTGGAACATCTTGAGGCCTTAAAAGATTAAGCAGACAATTAGCAAAGACCCCACCCACCCCAGACATCCTTCCTTCTCCTTTCTCACATCAGGTAGAAGATACAGAAGCCTCAAAGACAGCTTCTACCCCGCTGTTGTAAAGTGGTCCCCTAGAATGATAAGAAAGACTCCTGACCTCGGAATCTTACTTGCAGTAGACCTTGCACCTTATCGCCTGCCTGCATTGCACTCTCTGTATTGGCAACACTTCATTCCGTATTTTTTATTATCCTCCCTTGAATTACTTCAACGCACTGCTGGAATCAAGGATCCAGGATCAACCTTATTCCCAAAATATGCGTATATGTACGAGGAATTTGCTGTGGTGTTTTGGTTAGGGTACGACATACAGCAAAAAACATCATTCAATATTTATAAAGATTAATTGTCCTCATAGAGGGATCAGAAGTAGAGGGAGTGAGCAATTTTAAGTTCTTGGGTGTCAATATCATTGAGGACCTAAACTGTTCCCAACTATCAATGCAGCAATAAAGAAGTCAAGTCAGCAACTATATTTTGTTAGGAGCTAAAGGAGATTTGGTATGTCACCTAAAATAACCGCAAATATCTACAAATGTACCGTAAGCAGCATTTTGATTGGCTATATCACCATCTGGTATGGAGGTGAGGGGGGAGGCTACTGCACAGAGTCAATGTAAACACCAAAGAGTTGTAAAATTAGTCAGCTCCAGCATAGGCACTAGCCTCTATAGTATCCAAGACATCTTCAAGCAGCAGTGCCACAAAAGGCAGCATCCATCATTAAGGACCCCCACCACCCAGGACATGTCCTCTTCTCATTGTTACCGTAGGAAGGAGGTACAGAAGCCTGAAGGCACACACTCAACAATTCAGGAACGGCTTCTTCCCCTCTGCCATCCGATTCCTGAATGGACAATGAACCCATGAACACTATCTCACTACTTATATTTCACAATGATAGCCAGTGATAGTAAACCAGAGTCTGATTCTGAATAAAAAATTATATAAAAATAAAGTAAGTACTTCTATGGAATAAAATGGGACAAATAACTAACTAAATATCAGCATGTTTTTACAATGTAAACATTATAAATAGTGGTTTAAAGTGTTTATAGTGCAGGTAACAGACAGAAATGTACTGTACGCATGGTACGCAAGATTAAGTTTTTCACTGTACCTCAGTACATGTGTCAATAACAAATTAATTTATCAATATGTTATGATGTTCTTCCCGAGTATTGCACACTTCCAAGTTCAAAGCATGTGTATGAAGCCCCTCTTCACAATCAGTGCCATAATCAACCTAGAATTAAAAATTATTCAAATAAGACCACATCCGGCATTTTGTTAGTCACAGATCTTCTATTGCAAACCCATTCTCTTTCAAGTCTATCTGAATGCCTTGTAATTCCCTTCCAAATGAGATTAAACTTTGTGGCCCTTGGCTACTTCCTGCAAAGCATTTGCAAGTTCTAATAATACTTTGAGTCAGGAGAATGAAATCTAACCCTCCCTGTTCTTCCTTTAGTGAACGGTGCAATTGTTTTACTGTGGCCTAAAAGACACATTAAATTCAATACCTCACTGACAGCCTCAAAAGACACCAAGATATACAAAAACCGAACTTCAAGCATTTACTTTTTATGTTTGACCAGCTCTAGAAACATTATCCTTGCAGGTACTCTGGGGAATATCCAGTGCTGTGAAAAATGCATTATAAAAAAAGGGATGGTTGAGTAACGTTTTATAAGGCCAGCAACTGGAGCTCAATTCCCACCACTGACTGTAAGGGGTTTGTACACTCTTCCCATGAATGTGTGGGTTTCCTCTGGGTGCTTCTGTTTCCTCCCACTTTCCAAAGACGCACAGATTAGTTTCAGAGAGTCGTTGGCATGCTATGCTGGTGTCAGAAGCATGGCAATACTTGAGGGCTGCCGCCAGGATAACCCTCAGACTGTGTTGGGCATTGATGCAAATGACATATTTTACTATATGCTTCTAAGTACATGTGACAAATAAAGTTAACCTAATCTACGCAACACACACAAAATGCTGGAGGAACTCAGCAGGCCAGGCAGCATCTATGGAGATGAAAAAATTCTCAACGTGTCGGACCGAAACCCTTCAGCAGAATTTGTCAAAGTTTGGAGATACAAATAAAAATGAAGTAATCAAATCATGCAATTGAAATTATATTGTCTTCAGCATCCCAGCTGCACAATAACAGCATTATGGAAACATACCTGACACTGAAGTAAAAGAGATGCAAGGACAGATGACCAAAAGGTTGGTCAAAGAGGAAGGCTATGAAAAAGAAGCAGAGGAGTTCAACGTCCAATTTTCAAAGTACTTGGTAGAGCACAAAGATAGAGCAGACAACAGGCCATAGTTTAGAGGAGCACACAGGACTTCAAGTATCGTAGGAGGTTACTAAGCTGGATAAGAGGGGACACGGCCAGATATGAAAACAGGGGAAATTTCATTTTGAAGATGCTGCTAAACCTCAAAGAAAAGATCTTCTGATTTTTCCAACCTGCTCCAGCTCCACTAAACCATTATACTACCCTATCACAATATCTACACTGTCCGAAGCACAAGAGATTGTGCAGATATTGGAAATCCAAAGCAACAAAATGCTAGAGGAACTTGGCAGGTCAGACGGCATCTACGGAGGGAAATAAACAGTCCAACGTTTCGACTGGAGATGTTGACTGTTCATTACCCTCCAGAGATGCTGCCTGACCTGCCGAATTCCTCCAGTATTTTGTGTGTTGATCTACGCAGTCTAACTGAAGCAATTATACATGACCAGCTGAGAAAACCTCTTATCAGTTAGTTTAAAATCTACAGAAAAATTAGACATCCTCGGGAAAATTAAAACTTATGTACTGTCATCGTCACCTTAGAAACTATTCATAAATTTCAAAAGGCTGGTGGTCCTTCCCCGAAAGTACATTAACATACGGATCATAGGAACAAAACATTTAAATTTCTGTTACAGCTCATTAAATTCACTCAACCTTGAATTTCCTGACAGGGTGAACAAAAGAAGAGTGTTTCACTAATATATTATTTTAAAGTGACCTTCATAAAATAAAATTACATATTAAACCATTAATCATCAAGCAAACCACATTTCAAAACAGTCACATCATTTCAATCCATCAAGAGTCAATTCAATTTTTTCCCCTACACATACAAATTTGAAAATACCGTACAAGGAATTTGAACTACAAGAAACATTTAACCTAATTAATGGAGAAGAAGAAATGAGAAAAAAAAGAGCAAGCCACCTAGCTTTGCCTACACACTAGTAACCATCTGCTTCATACAGTGAATGGTCTGGAAAGCACTGACAGGGAAGTGGTAAAGGCAGATTCGGTTGTTGCATTGGAGAGGAGCCTGGATAAGCAGCTGAAAGGAAAGAATTTGTTAACTAAATATATAGATATACTGCATTCAACTGAAGTGGACCAACAAGCCAACTGGCCTCCTCCTTTATAATGCATAATTCACACAATGGTCATTAAGTGGTGATTCACAGAGTACTCTTACATAGAAGACTACACACAAATGTACAGAATCAATGTCACACTGCAACTTGGAAGGTGAAAGACTAGAACTAGGGGACAAAGCCTTAAGATTGGGTGGCATGGTAGCACGGCAGTCAGTACAGCACAATTACAGTACCAGCGACTAGTGTGCAATTCTGCCACTCTCTATAAGAAGTTTGCACGTTCTCCCATGACCGTGTGTGTTTTCTCTGGGTGCTCCAGTTTCCTCCCACATTCCAAAGATGCAAGCATTAGTAGTTAATTGGTCACATGGGTGTAATTGGGTGGCGTGGGCACATTGGGCCAGAAGGATCGTTTACCGTGCCGTATCTCTAAATAAAAAATAAATAAATATAATTCAGGCAGAATAAATTTAGGATGGAGATGAGGAGAATAAGGATAATGAGCATTCATCTCATGAGCATGCCAGTAAGGCATTTGATAAGGTTCCCCACAAGAGGCTCATTCAGAAAATAATGAGGTATCAGATCCAAGGAGACCTTGCTTTATGGATCCAGAACTGGCTTGCCACAGAAGGGAAAAGGTGGTTGTAGATGGTTCATATTTTGCATGGAAGATGGTGACCAGTGGTATTCTCCAGGGATTTGTTCTGGGACCCCTCCTTAGACCATAAGATATAGGAGCAGAAGTAGGCCATTAGGCCCATCAAGTCTGCTCTGCCATTCAATCATGGGCTGATCCAATTTCTCCAGTCATCCCCACTCCCCTGCCTTCTCCCCATACCTTTTAATGCCCTGGCTAATCAAGAACCTATCTATCTCTGCCTTAAATGCACCCACTGACTTGGCCTCCACAGCTGCTTGTGGCCACAAATTCCACAGATTTACCACCCTCTGACTAAAGTAATTTCTCCACATCTCAGTTCTAAATGGACGGCCCTTCAATCCTGAAGTCATGCCTTCTTTTCCTAGATTCCCTTACCATGAAAAAAAATTTTGCCATATCTAATTTGTTCAGACCTTTTAATATTTGAAATCTTTCTATGAGATCCCCCCCACCCATTCTCCTGAACTCCAAGGAATACAGCCCAAGAGATGCCAGACGTTCCTCATATGGTAACGCCTTTATTCCTGGAATCATTCCCATGAATCTTCTCTGAACCCTCTCCAATGTCAGTATATCCTTTCTAAAATAAAGAGACCAACACTGCACACAATACTCCAAGTTCAGTCTCATGAGTGCCTTATAGAGCATCAAACATCACATCCCTGCTCTTATATTCTATACCTCTAGAAATGAATGCCAACATTGCATTTACCTTCTTCACCACTGACTCAACCTGGAGGTTAACCTTTAGGGTATCCTGCTCAAGGACTCCCAGGTCCCTTTGCAACTCTGCATTTTGAATTCTCTCCCTATCAAAATAATAGTCTGCCCGTTTATTTCTTCCACCAAAGTGCATGACCATACACTTGCCAACATTGTATTTCATTTGCCACTTCTTTGTCCATTCCTCTAAACTATCTAAGTTTCTCCGCAGGCTCTCTGTTTCCTCAACACTACCCACTCCTCCACCCATCTTTGTATCATCGACAAATTTAGCCACAAATCCATTAATCCCATAGTCCAAATCATTGATACACATCATAAAAAGCAGCAGTCCCTACACCAACCCCTGTGGAACTCCACAGGTAACCGGCAGCCAGCCAGAATAGGATCCCTTTATTCCCAATCTCTGTTTTCTGCCAATCAGCCAATGCTCCACCCATGCTAGTAACTTCCCTGTAATTCCTTGGGCCCTCATCTTGCTAAGCAGCCTCAAGTGCGGCACATTGTCAATCTATCCAACTAATTCCTTCAGAACCCAAGAGTACATTCCATCTTGGATTTTCCCAATCCTTTTCGTGATTTTTATAAATGACCTGGATAAGGATGTAGCAGGGTGGGTTGATAAGGTGGGGGTGTTGTGAATAGTCTGGAGGGTTGACAGAGGTTACAGCACAGCATCGATAGTATGCAGAACTGGGCTGAGAGTGACAGATGGAGTTCAACCTAAATAAGCGTGAAGTGATTCATTTTGGTAGGTCAGACTTGAAGACAAAATATAATATTAATGGTTAGACACTTGGCAGTGTGGACAATCAGCAAGATCTTAGGATCTGTGTGCATAAGACACTCAAAGCTGCTGCGCAGGTTGACAGTATCGTTAAGGCGGCATATGGTGTGTTGGCCTTCATCAACCATGGGACTGAGTTCAAGAGCCGTGAGGTAATGTTCCAGTTATACAAACCTTAGTCAGACACCACTGTGTTCAGTTCTGGTCACCTCATTAGAGGAAGGATGTGGATACTATAGAGAGAGTGCAGAGGAGATTTACAAGGATGTTGCCTGGATTGGAGAGCATGCCTTATGAGAATAGATTGAGTGAATTTGGCCTTTTCTCTTTGGAGTGACGAAGGTTGAGAGGTGACCTGATAGAGGTGTATAAGATGATAAGAGACATTGATTGTGTGGATAGTCAGAGGCTTTTTCCCAGGTCTGAAATGGTTAACATGAGGGGGCATAGTTTTAAGGAACTTGGAAGTAGGTACAAGGGGGATGTCAGAGGTAAGTTTTTCACACAGAGAATGGTGGGTGCGTGGAATGCACTGTCAGCAAAGGTGGTACAGACAGATAGAGTCTCTTTTAAGGGGCTCTTACATAGGCACATAGAGCTTAGTAAACTAGAGGGCTATGCGGTAGGGAAATTCTCAGAAGTTTCTAGAGTAGGTTACATGGTCGGCACAACACTGTGGACCAAAGGGCCTGTAATGTGTTGTAGTTTCTATGTTTCTATGATCAAGGAGGAGGTTTCAGACAAAGAGTATTCCCAACCAAGACTTCAGTAGTGGAGCTGGAAGAAGATGATGATACATCACAACAGCAGTGAAGGGGGAGGAAGGCTGCAGCAGTGAAGGATCCCCAGTCATATTGCACTCCATGCCACTGGACCCTGATCCTGATCTATTAAGGACTGGTGGCTGCCCGTGCTTCAGCCTCCCCAGGTAAAAGTCACGCACAGGTATCCTTCATTAAGGGAATCAACCTTAGCACCCCAGAATCCCGGACGACAACTCCTCCAGAGAAAATAATATTCAACTCGAGTGATCGCACTATTAGTCTTCTTCAAAAACATCACATCACCACAGTGTCACAGTGGTGAGTGCCTGGAATGCGCTGCCTGGGGTGGTGGTAGAGGCAGATACATCAGGGACATTTAAGAGACATTTAGATGGGCACATGAATGTGAGGAAAATGGAAGGATTTGGACATTGTGACAGTAAAAGAGGTTAGTTTAGCCGGCCATTTGATTACAAATTGGTTCATCACAACATTGTGGGCCAAGGAGCTCGTTCCTGTGCTGTACTGTTCTATGTTCTGTCTTCTATCAATCCTCAGTTCTGAACATGGCATCGGCAGACATTTAAACAAAGAACTTAAGAGAAAAAGGCACTGGGGCAAGGCTATGACAGTGATACATCTCCCTTCCAGTTCCCCTGTCAACTTCCAATATCCATTCGTTACAGCTGCCGGATCTGATTTAGGAATCATCTTTGTATGGTGAAAACACCACACTCTGTGCATCATCCAATCTCCCCATCCTCACCTTCAGCATCTGTTCATTTTCAGCCGCAAAGAGAGACACCGAGCCAAAGACCAGCTTGAAGAGCTTGAGGTAGAGGTTGGAGAGCTCCACGTTGGAGCCCATCTCTGGGAGGCGGTCCAGGAGGTACTCTACCAGGATGGTGGCGAAGAGAGCGGAAGTAGAAGGATTCGCCAAGAAAGAGTTGGCCACAATCTGTAGGAAAGACAGCAAGGCGGTAAGTCTCAGGGAGGTGCATCTCAGTCCATCTTAAATGGTGAAAGGTAAAATGCATACAGTAAACAAACTGCTGGAGGACCTCAACAGGTCAGGCAGCATCCGGAGGGGTCAATGGACAGCTGACGGTTCAGAATGAGATCTTTCATCATGATCCAGAATATCGGTCATTCCTTCCCTCCACAGATGCTGCCCAACACACTAAGTTCCTAGAGTCATAGAGTGTTACCAAACAGAAACAGGTCTTTTGGCCCTCCTAGTCTGTGCTAAACTGTTATTTTGTCTAGCCACATCAACCTGCACCCAGACCACAGCCCTCCATACCTCTCCCAAACTTCACTTAAATGTTGCGGTCGAACCCACATTCATCATTTCTGTTGGTGGCAGTTTGTTCCACACTCGCACCCCCTCCAGGTTTAACTTAAACATTTCACCCTCAAAACTAAAATTTTGCAAAAGACACGAAGCCAGGTATCAGTAAAGCAGGCCACAGCCTCAGTTCAGTACGGAGCAGATTCGGACAAAACTGGCCCTCACCTCGCCTCCGGTCCAAACATCCTGACCATTTCAATCTGGCCCGGTGCTTAACTGGCCAAACGTCAGGTCATTCCTTGCTCTACGACTACTCTGGGGCCTGAACCCTGCTGCCGGTTTGGCCTATACCCGACCTCTCTAATTCGGCTGGCATTTAAATTGCTTTATTTAATTACCCTCTGAAACGGTGTCAGACTCAGTTTAGGAGGCAATTCTTATACATCCCAATTATATCATGAACCAAGTCTATATCCAATTAAAGGCAAATAAAAAATTATCCAGCATTCTGTATTTTTATTAGATTGCAGTATCGGCAGAATTTTGAGTTGGTTTAAACACTTTTCTCCTCTGATGGCTGCTGTTGATGTGCCACTCATGTGGAATAATGTATTTTTTAAGATAATGACACTAAGATCATACTTTACCTGAAGTGCGTAGTTCTTTGAGATCCTTTCCACCATGTATGGTACAGTTGTCTGAAATATCTCTTTAAATGTTAAAGGATTCATCATAGTGAAAACACCAGCAAAATGCTCCAAAACTTCCTTCTCTTCCTTCATCCTTACTGTCTGGCAATTGGCCACTCGAATGTACGTTTGTCCATTCCCAGCGATCTGTACCTAAAATCAAAGAACACCACTAATGAGCCCATCATCGTCTTCTGGGTTCTACGGAGCTTTCTCCTGTAGAGCACAGGGAAGCAGTGCAAGTATTAAACAGCCTGTTAGTTACAGCATCCACACTGTATCAGAGATCAAAAAGGAATGCAAATGCTGGGAAGCTGGAACAACACACAAAGGAACTGAAGAAACTCAGAATGTCAGCGTTCACATCCTTGGGTTGTGTTCACATCCCTGCACATCCTTGGGTTGCGTTCGTGGTTAATGAAAATGGAACAATTCATACTTATGATAAATAAATGAATTTCAATCTAAATCCGACAGGCAGCACCGAGAGAGGGAATGTGAAGTTGACATTTGGGATTGAGATATTTCGTTAGGACTAGGCTAAACGTCCCATGAATGCCCTGTTCCTAACGAAGGGTCTCCACCCAAAATGTCAATTGTACATCTCCCTCCACAGACGCTGCCTGACCCACTGAGCTCCTCTAGCTGCTTTGCAAACAGCCCAAATAAGTTTCACTACACAATTATAAAATTAGAAAATAAAAACGAGGAATATTCACAACTGGTGGCTCTACAGCACCACCCCCTCCCCCACCAATGCCAAACCTGCTCCATCAATCAATCCATGATTTAATTCCTTCCCTGGGGTTCACTTTCCCACTCATTTCAATGTTATCAATGTTAATTTCATTTCTCACTCCACAGATGCTGCCGGATTTTAATCCAGGATTTCAGTGTCTAACGTTTTTCCTTTCACCCCACACGCACACATTGATATGTTATGACATGTTATATGGGGGGGGGGGGGGGTAAAGTGGATCTTCTCAGATATTTCCAAAAGGAAATTAGACTAAAATACAAATAGGAACATTGACCGGGTTATTAGAAAGTCAGGAAGACCTTGAAAAAGACCAAATAGTGACCCTAGTTTGCTTTTGATTCCTCACGCTCAAAGCATGCCTTTCCCATCTCATCATTCACAACCAATGTAAAAACGTAACTGTGCATATATCCATAGTAAACCTGCACAAAGTTCACTCGTTCCAAAATCCCTCTTGCTTATAGCCAGCTAAAGCAGTTGAAAATGAACAGAATCTTTATTTTAAATCAAGGGACACATTGAAATATATCATAAAGACTCGGTCAAGAGGGATTAATAGATTATGTTTAATTCCAGGCTCCTATTAATCAACAAGTCCTATGTACCAGCATAATTTAGTGTGCTCGGTTTGTTATTTATTCATCAATGAAGACATGACATTAACAACAGATTTTCACAAGTGGCCAGCTCGATAGTCAGCTTGTCCTCGCTGGAGGGGGTCTCATTGAAACCTATCAAGTATTGAAACGCCTATATAGAGTGGATGTGGAGAGGATGTTTCCTATAGTAACGAGTCTAGGTCCAGAGGACACAGCCTCAGAATAGGCTGTATCCCTCCCCCTCCTGTCTTCTCCTATCATTTTGGATCTCCCCCTCCCCCTCCAACTTTCAAATCCCTTACTCACTCTTCCTTCAGTTAGTCCTGACGAAGGGTCACGGCCTGAAACGTCAACTGCACCTCTTCCTACAGATGCTGCTTGGCCTGCTGCGTTCACCAGCAACTTTGATGTGTGTTGCTCAGAATAGAGGGATGTTTCTTTAGAACAGAACTGAGGGTGGTTTCTTTAGCCAAAGGGTGGTGAATGTACAGTATGTTTAAAAGCAGAAGTTGATAGGTTGTTGATTAGTAAGGGTGCCAAAAGTTCCAGGGAGAAGGCAGATGAATAGGGTTGAAAGAGATAATATATCAGCCATGATGAGTGATGGAGTGGATGTGATGGGCCGAATGGCCTAATTCTGCACCTATGTCTTATGGTCTTATATAATTGAAACTGGACTCAGTTATCTGGGATTCAGGATGTCCAGATGTGGAGGGGGGAGAGGGGGGGATTGCAGTTGCTGGCTACAGGCTGTCCACTGATAGCGTAAAGATTTTAAAGATTTTTAAAGATTAAAAATAGCTTTATTTGTCACATGTACATCAAAACATACAGTAAAATGCATGATTTGTGTCAACTATCAACATACTGCAAGCATAGTGGCACAGGAAAAGGGAGGCAAGTTAGCATAGGGGCTAGCATATGTTATTACAGTACCAGCGCATGGGTTCAATTTCCACCACTGTCTGTAAGGAGTTTGTACATTTTCCCCGCGACCAGGTCAGTTTCCTCCGGGTGCTCCAGTTTCCTCCCACATTCCAAAGATGTATGGCTTAGTAGATTAACTAGTCACATGGATGTAATCGGGCAGTGCATCTCATAGCACCTGTTACCGTGTATCTCTAAGTTACAAATTAAAATTGTGCTGCACACAACCCACAAGTGTCACCATGTGCCTGGCGCCAACATAACATGCAGGAAGCTCACTAACCCCAGCCCGTACATCTTTTTGGAATGTGGGAGGAAACTAGAGCACCCTAAGGAAACCTAAGCAGTCACATGGAGCAAGTATAAACTGTTTACGGAAAGCTGTACGAATTCAACTCTGATAGCAATCGCTGGTACTGTAAACTGTTACCATAACCGCTACCAGAACAGAATACTGAAAAGTTATTACTATATTTTTTTATTGTACTTGCACAGTTCATCTTCTTTTATTGTACAAATACAATTAAAAAAAATAATAACTTCTCAGTATTCTGCATTTGCAGAGCTTATCTTCTTTTATTGCGGCTGGTGGCGCAGTGAGATCAGCGCCGGACTCCGGTGCGAAGGTTCCTGAGTTCGAATCCAGTCCGGGGCTTTCCATCCGTGCCCGGTTGAGTGTCGAGCTCGCAACTCGGCCTCATGAAAAAATAAACTGCGCTGCGAGAAGGACGTGGGGGACCACTCACAGAATCTTTCCTCCAAGACAACCACTTGAAAAAGCGGTCATCGAGGCTCTGGCAGAGTATGGCACACAAAAAAAAAAAAATAAATCTTCTTGTCTTCATTGGTTGCTTGTCAGTCTTCATGTGTAATTTTTCACTGATTCTATTCTATTTCTTGGTTCTACTATGAATGCCTGCAAGAAAATGAATCTCAAAGTAACATATGGTGAATATATGTACTTCGATAATAAATTTACTTTGAGTGCGGGTCTTCAGGCTCTTGTGTCTCTTTTCCAATGGTAACAGCAAGGAGGAGGCATGTCCAGAATAGTAGGAGCCTTTAAAGATAGATAATTGACTTTTTTCAAAAATCCAACTGAATTGACAATTTTTTTTATTGTTGTCCCATATGACTCCAGGCTTACAGTAACATCTCTCTGAAACGACCTGGCAAAACACTTGGATTATAGACAGTGTCATCCCTGCTGGCAGCAACTAAATCCCATCACAAGGGTCAGTACTGTACCTGGTATATATCCAAAGCCTGCATGGCATATTTAACCAGCTTGATATAAATCTGTGTTTCTTTTGGCTGTAACTGTTTGTTGGGAATGAATGAAGCCTCTGTAAAGGGAAGAAAACAAATAGATCAGAACCTGATGACCCCACACAAGAGCTCTCCACACAGCACCTCATAAAATGTTATCACTTTGATGTTCTTATTTAATTACATCTCACACTGATTTACCCATTTAGGAAAAAGGCTTCACCACCACATCCTGCTGATAATCTGCATGGTGAGTAATTATTAATTATTAGGGTCACAGGCTTCTGATGCCAATCTCCACATCTCTGATACATGAGTCTTAATACACAGATACAGACCCTTTGGCCCAACTATAATGTTCACACAGCAAGTCCCAATTTCCTGTGTTGGGACCATTTCCCTTCAAGCATCTCCCCTCCGTGTACCTATACAAATGCTTCTGAAATATTATTGTACCAGCCTCAAGCACTTTTGTGGCAGATCATTCCATATACTCACCATCCTTTGCGTGACCCCAAGGACACATAAGTCTTTCCACTCTCACCCTAAACCCAGGCCCCTGGGGGGTGGCAAGAGAGGGAGTTGGGAGAGAGGACTCAACCTCCCTCTCAAGAACCTATCAACCACTGCTTTAAATATACCCAATGACTTGGCCTCCGCAGCCATCTGTGGCAATGAATTCCACAGATTCAGCAGCACCTAGCTAAGGAAGTTCCTCACCTCTGTTGTAAAAGGACACCCTTTTATTCTGGGCTGTGCCCTAGTGTCCTAGACCATTCCATTATTGGAAACATCCTCTCCATGTCCAGTCTATCCAGGCCTTTCAATATTTGGCAGCTTTCAATGAGATCCCCCCCCCCCAACTTTTTTCTGAACTCAAGCAAGAACAGGTCCAGAGACATCAAACGTTTCACATTCACAGGATCATTCTCGTGAATCTGCTCTGCACCCTCTACACTGACAGCACATCCTTTCTCAGATACTGGGCCCCAAACCGCTCACAATACCACAAATGTGGTCTGTCCAATTCCATATAAAGCCTCAGCATTAATGCCTGCTCTTATATTCTAGTCATTTGGAAATGAATAATAAATAAATGTGATAATCTGTCCTTTACCTCCTGGCGCTTTGCATGAGGTTATGCCCCAAGTAATTGTCTTTACTCCACAAACCAGCGTCTTAACCAAGCTGCGACAATCAGACACTTGGAAAGTCTGCTTCTCCTCCTTGTCCTTATCTCCATGTTTGTCCAAGGCTGGAGCGGGGAGAGTTGGCGTCGGTGGGGCAGGAGGAGGTACAGACGAGGTAGGAGTTGCTTGGGCTGAAGCAATAGGGGCATCAGTGGCCATCAGCTCTGACTGAGGTTTGCACTTCTTGAAAATTGTGGACAACTGATAGCGAGAAATGGTGTGAAACTTCAGGACAAACACCTGGAATTGAAGCAGAAATTCCAATCAATCGCGGAAGTGGATTTCAGCTGAAGGAAAGAGCTCAAACAAGCAGAATTAGAAGTTTACATCAGTAACTACCTCAAAATAATTAGGAATAAGCTGCAATAGTTAATAATTAAGCTTTAATAAAGAACTAAGCTGCAATACTTAATGTCTTAAATTTGGCATAATATTGCCAAATATCTGCCCCTAATATCTAACCTTAATTCATACACATAGTGGCCACTTTGGGAAGTACCTACTGCATCATGTTGTGCATTCAGAGATGCTCTTCTGCACACCACAGTTGTAACACATTGCTATTTGAGTTACTGTTACCTTCCTGTCAGTTTGAACCAGTCTGGCCATTCTTCTCAAACGCGAGGAATTCTGCAGATGCTGGAAATTCAAGCAACACACATCAAAGTTGCTGGTGAACGCAGCAGGCCAGGCAGCATCTCTAGGAAGAGGTACAGTTGACGTTTCCGGCTGAGACCCTTCGTGAGGCTAGTGCTGACGAAGGGTCTCAGCCTGAAACGTTGACTGTACCTCTTCCTAGAGATGCTCCCTGGCCTGCTGCGTTCACCAGCAACTTTGATGTGTGTGGCCATTCTTCTGACCTCTCTCATTAAAAAATGTTTTTGCCCACAGAACAGCCACTCCACTGGATGTTTTTCTTTGTTTTTCGCACCATTCTCTGTAAACTCTAGAGACTGTTGTGTGTAAAAATCCCAGGAGGTCAGCAGTTTGAGATACTCAAACCACCCTGTCTGGCACCAACAATCATTCAACAGTCAAAGTCACTTAGATCACATTTCTTTTCCATTCTGATGTTTGGTCTGAACAACAACTGAACCTCTTGACCATGCCTGCATGCTTTTGTGCGTTGAGATGCTGCCACGTGACTGACTGATTAGATATTTGCATTAATGAGCTGGTATACAGATGTACTTAATAAAGTGGTCATCAAGTGTATACTGTGTGGAAGTTGTGCCAAGGCAAAGTAATGGGCAGGAAGGGATCATTTACAGACAGTGGGCAGTCAACCCAGGCAAGAAAAGTCTTTGAAGAGCATAACTCACCTTTGTACACCAGGGGATCAGAGCCATGTCATACCAAGATGGGATAAGAATATAAACAAAGGATGTAAGGCATGTACCAACTAGTGGATAATTACATTACTCAATCTGAAGTGTTACGAGGAGCATTAGATGGCTCTGGGCCTGTACTCTCTAGAATTCAGAAACATGAGGAGTGCATCGCTTTCAAACCTATCGAACGTTGCCTCAATAGAGTGGATGTGGAGAGGAAGATATAGGGTATATTTAAGGCAGAGGTTGATAGATTAGTCAGGGCATGAAGGGATATGGGGAGAACGCAGGAGATTGGGGCTGAGAGAGAATTAGATCAGACATGATATAAATCGTGGAACAGACTCGACAGCCAAATGGCCTAATTCTGCTCCTATCTCTTATGGTTTTATTGTTGGCCTTCTATTGGTTATTAACATCTGTATTATCATACTGTGATTGCAGATTGATTATGTAAATAAGGAATTTGAACATACGCATGGTTACCACTTGGTCAATATCTGTGTCCATCTTGTCAATTTCTATATAAAAATGGCATATTTTGTTTGGCGACAGGGGCCACGCTGTTCTCCTTGTGCACAAGTAAATAAAGTGTGACTGAGGAACGAGTCCTGTTAATGACATCTTCAATTCCCTCAAATTAAAAAAAATATAAACGAGAATTTAAACAATTTCCATTTATTTTTGAGAGATTTATGATCATTCAGCTTCTGTTTTCAGCCACTCTGGTGACATCACACCAAAGGGAGGGAGGAGAAGATGGCAGCCGCTCCGGAATGATATCTGTATTTGTTAAGTAGGGTACGTGCACAATTCTGATTTGATGGAGACAGACGTGAGGAGCATGGAGGAACATCTGGAGAAACTTCTGAAATGCTTGCTTCACTGCCGCCGCTACTGTGCGATCGAGAATCTCCGGAGGGGAAGGCCTCAAATCCTCGGCTTTGCCTGTTGCTGGCGGCCGGGGCCGGGGTCAAAGCGCTCGGCAGAGATGGTGCTCGGTGCCGGAGGGCTGGTCTGAGGCTCAAAGTTTTTGGACAGACTGAGAGTCGGCTGTGGTTGGGTGCTTCCAGGGTGCTGCATCGGCAAGTTTGCGGCACTGGAGGTTCACGGAAGGGAGAGTTTTCTTCCTTCTACCGTCTGCGTGAGATGATGGGACTTTCAAGAGACTTTGAGACTTTTTTTTTTACCGTGCCCATGGTCTGTTCTTTATCAAATTACAGTATTGCTTGCACTGTTGTAACTATATGTTATAATTATGTGGTTTTTGTCAGTTTTTCAGTCTTGGTCTGTCTTGTGTTTCTATGATATCATACTGGAGGAACATTGTATCATTTCTTAATGTATGCATTACTAAATGACAACAAAAGAGGACTGCGTGTCCTCATAATCCAATCTAATCTAATCTAGTCACACTGCTGGACCGTGAGAATCCTGCTGGAAGTGACACTTGACGGCGAGTGATGTGCTAAGACACAGCTCTTCCTGCACACGGTTACAGCTAAATGGGCATCTTTCTCCCAGGTCAGTGGTGATCTATATTGCATATTCTGATCTATAAGTACAATTTCTTCACTCAGAGGGTGGTGAGAGTGTGGAACAAGCTGCTAATCGAAGTGTTGGATGCAAGGTCGATTTCAACATGTAAACAAAATTTGGATGAGTAGAATCACCCCTCATTCTTCCAAAAAATATGATTTCTTTTTAAATTAATCCACTTATGATAGGACAACCATCTCATTCCAGGAATTACCCAGTGAATCTATCCTGACTGCCTCCATTACCGCTATGTCCTCTCTTAAATAAGGGGACCCCTTGCAACAGATCTTTCAGAACAGTAAAAGTCCCCGGAACCATCTGCCAGCGGACGCGGGTTCAATTTCAACATAGAAGAGAAATTTGGATAGATACATGGATGGGAGGGGCAAGGAGGACTATGGTCTGGGTGCAGATCGATGGACTAAGGGACTAAGCAGATTAATAGCACCTGCTAGATGAGTCGAAAGGCCTGTTTCGATGGTGTGGTACTCCATGATTCTATGACCATGACCCAATTTTCCATTTACATCTAAGGAGGTATCTTATTTGCACTGTATTTAACAGCAATGCTAGAAATGCAGCATGCAGAGATTTTGCTTGGGTACGTCACACCCAATGCACCCTGAATGCAAGAGGCTACAGAGACTCTGGGCTTAGGCAGTTTCATCCTGTGTCCAGCTCTCCCACCAATCGAGGAACATCCACAAGAATCAAGGTCTCAGGAAGGTGATGTCCATCATGTACACCCACCATCCAAGCCATAATTGATGCTGCCTCCAAGGCTTGAACAGCTTGAATTTCTGGAAGCAATTCGGAAGGTACAGGATATATACATCGCAAAGAAGAAGAAATATTCTAAAGCCAAGACTACACAACCATGGCTAACAAGAGAAGTCACAGGCCAGCCAACATAAAAGCCAAAGGGAGGGCATATAATAGAGCAAATACTAGTGGGAAGTTAGCGGATTGGGAAGCTTTTCAGTACCAAGAGAAGGCAACTAAAAATGTCATTAAGGTAAAGATGGAATACAAAAGAAAGGTAGCCAATAATATTAAAGAGGATACAAGGTTTCTTCAGATACATAAAGTGTAAAAGAGAGGCAAGAGAGGATATCGGACCACTGGAAAATGATACTGGAAAGGTAGTAATGGGGGGGGGGGGGGGGAGGGTGAAACAAAGTAAGTATTTTGCATCAGTCTTCACTGAGGAGGACACTAGCAGTGTGGTGGAAGTTCCAGGTGTCAGGGGGCGTGAAATGTGTGAAGATACCACAACGAGAGAGACGGTTCTTGGGAAACTGAAAGGTCTGTTAGGTAGATAAGTCACCTGGACCAGATGGTAAACACCCCAGGGTTCTGAAAGAGGTGGCTGAAGCGATTGTGGAGGCATTAGTAATGACTGGGAAACTACAAATGTCTCTCCACTCTTCAAGAAGGGAGAAAGGCAGAAGAAAGGAAATTATAGGCCAGTTAGTCTGACCTCTGTGGTTGGGAAGATGTTGGGAGTCGATTGTTGAGGATGTGATTTTGGGGTACTTGAAAGCACATGGTAAAATAGGCCATAGTCAGCCTGGTTTCCTCAAGGGAAAATCTTGCCTGACAAATCTGTTGGAATTTTTTGAGGAAATAACAAGCAGGATAGACAAGGAAGAGTTAGTCGATCTTATGTACTTTGGTACTCAGAAGGCCTTTGACAAGGTGTCACACATGAGGTTGCTTATCAAGTTATGAGCCCATGGTATTACAGGAAAAAAATTATAGCATGGATAAAGCAGTGGCTGATTGGCAGGCAGTAAAGAGTGGAAATAAAGGCAGCCTTTTCTGGTTGGCTGCCGGTGGGGTCTGTGTTGGGACGATTCTTTTTATGTTATATGCCAATGATTTGGATGAAGGAATTGCTGGCTTTGTTGCAAAGTTTGGACTATACAAAGATAGGTGGAGGAAGGACAGGTAGTTTTGAGGAAATAGGGAGGCTACAGAAGGACTTAGATTAGGAGAATGGGCAAAGAAGTGGCAGATGGAATACACTGTCGGGAAGTGTATGGTCATGCACTTCGGTGGAAGAAAAGAAAGGGTTGACTATTTTCCAAATGGACAGAAAACACAAAAATCTGAGACGCAAAGGGACTTTGGAGTCTTTGTGAAGGTTTCCCTGAAGGTTAATTTCCAGGTTGAGTCTGTGGTGGGGAAGGCAAATGCAATGTTAGCATTCATTTCAAGAGGACAAGAATATAAATGTAAGGATGTAATGTTGAGACTTTATAAAGCACTGGTGAGGCCTCACTTGGAGTATTGTGAGCAGTTTTGAGCCCCTTTATTTTAGAAGGGATATGCTGAAACTGGAGAGGGTTCAAAGAAGGTTTACGAAAATGATTCCAGGATTAAACGGCTTGTTGTATGAAGAGTGTTTGATGGCTCTGGGCCCTAATTTAGAAGAATGATGGGTGACCTAACTGAAACCTATCGAATGGTGAAAGAGCTTGATAAGAGTAGATACAGAAGGATGTTTCCTACAGTGGGAGTATCTAAGACCAGAGGACACAACCTCAAAATAGAGAAGCGTCCTTTTATAACGGAGATGAGGAGGAATTTCTTTAGTCAGAGAGTGGTGAATCTGTGGAATTCCTTGCTACAGGCAGCTGCGGAGGTCAACTCTCAAGTATATTTAAGGCAGAGGTTGATAGGTTCTTGATTGGTCAGGGCATGAAGGGGCATGGAGGGGAGGCAGGACATTGGAGCCGAGGGGAAAACGGGATTAACCCTGATGAAATGGCAGAGCAGGCTCGATGAGCCAAATGGCCTAATTCTGCTCCTACGTCTTATGGTCTTATTGAAGACCCACACTTCAAGCTTCTACTTGAAAAACCCTAACACTACCTCAAACTATTCTTTTTCTTTCTCTCTTTCTCAATCTGGCACTAGTTTACTTAGTTGTTGTTTATTATAATTTATGTTCATTTAAGCTCACATTAAGTTTTGTCTGTCCTCTGTTTTTTAATGTACTATTAAGTTTATAGGAGGCACAGTAATGTGGCTGTTTAAGCACATCCTCTTCCAGGGCTAAGGCCCCATGACATTAAAGATGCTGGGAACCCCTGCTCTTAACAGCTGACAGTACTATATCAGCAAAGTGCTGCTGGACACCATTGAGCAGTAATTTCATGGTTGCAATGGCGACACAGTAGCATAGTTAGTGTAACCTTATCACAGCACCAGCGGTCTGGGTTCAAATCTGCCGCTATCTGGAAGGAGTTTGTACATCCTCCCCGTGACCACACGTTTCCCCCAGGGACAGTTTCTTCCCACTGTCTAAAGACGTACAGGTTAGTAGACCAATTGGTCACGTGTGTTACTGGGTGGCACAGGCTCATTGGGCCAGAAGGGCCTGTTACCATGCTTAAAAAAATACTATACTGTTGCACAAATAAAAAAATCATGACATTTATACTCTGTACTTGACAACATGATGAACTTGGGCACTGCACCGTGTGCCTGGACCTGCCCAAGGCCTCCACCTAAGGAAGGGCCGAGCTTGAAGAAGCGGCCACGGCTGGAGGCCGACACAGACTCGGGCTCGAATTTGGCGGGGATGGCGGCAGGCGGTGCCAAGGTGGCCAGTGAGAACAAACTGGAGAAGAGGCTGTACTCAGTACTGTCGCAAGATCGAAGAAGATGGAGGTGCATAGCTGCCAACCCCGGATTCGGGACGGCACCCACTGACTGACTGACTTGACAACAAAAAACTTGAACTGATTAGTTCACATCCCATACCTCCAACATCCTCATCAGAATATCTCTTCCGTTCCCATTCTCCTGCTCGCTCTTGGATCGAATACAGTCCACCAGATTCAAAAGCAACTTGCAGGACATAGTCTGGATGCTGCTGGGCAGCGACTCATCATCGATGTTCTTCGCAAACAGCTGAACAGCAAGGGCCAGATCATTGAGTGGGAGATGCTGACGGACATGATGCACCAGGTCGGCCAGGGTGCTGTAGGCCAGAGGTCTGTTTGAACAATGGCAAAAGAGATGCAAGTCATGCACAAATTTCCAGGAGGTGACACAACAGGGTGGAACAGTGGTAGATTCTCTAGCAAGCCAGGTTCAATCCCAGCCTCCGGCGCCATCAGTGTGAAGTTTGCATGCTCCGTGACTACATGGGTTTCTCTGGTTTCCTCCAAAATTGTGTGGGTTGGTGGATTAAGCAACCACTAAATTATCTCTAGTGCATAGGTGAGCAGTAAAACTTGGGCAAGTTAATAGGAATTTGAAGATGATAAAATGTTTTTTGTTTAATTTATTTAGAGATACATCATGGTAGCAGGCTCTTCCAACCCAACTACACTCATGTGAACAATTAACTTACTGTACAAATCCATATGTCTTTGGACTGTGGGAGGAAACCAGAGCATCTGGAAGAAACCCACGCGTCACGGGGAGAATGTACAAACTCCTTACAGATAGTGGCAGAAATTGAACCTGACCCTCTGGCGCTGTAATAAAGTTGAGCTAACCACTACTTTACCATACAGTTATGAGAGGATTAATGTAAAAGAAAAGGCAGAAGGTTGAGCTGGTTAGCATCCGTTATAACTTACTGGCTGGTGCTTTTAAATTCAAGCAAGTTTTTCATTGCACCTCCGCATACATGTACTTGTGCAGATGACAACAAACTCGACTTTGACTTGGACTGCGATGATGCAAGTCAGAAGATGGGCAAAACTAGTACCTTGGATGAGCTTGCTAACAGAGAGCGGGACAAGAAGTACCACCTATGGGTGTATTGGACCAGAGAGCCCATGCCTTCAAAGTGCCTTTGCTGATCCATGCATCTCCTGAAAATAAGTACAGCAATCTGGAATTTCCATTTCCCAAGAATGCCTCACACACAGCAACACTGAAATAAAAAGCCTCACAGGCTCCGGAGTACTCTCCAACTATACACTCAGTGGGCACGTTATTACATACTTCCTGTACCTAATAAAGTGACCACTGAGTGTCTGTTCATGGTCTTCTGCTGTTGCAGCCCATCCACTTCAAGGTTTGGCACCTTGTGCATTCAGAAATGCTCTTCTCCACATCACTGTTGTAATGTGTGGTTATCTGAGTTACTGTCTCTGTCCTATTAGCTTGACACAGTCTGACCTTTCTCCTCTGACCTGTCTCATTAAAAAGGCATTGTTGCCCACAGAACTGTCACTCACTGGATGTGTTTTGTTTGTCACACCATCTCTGTAAACTCTGGAAACTTATGCATGGAAAATCCCAGGAGATCAGCAGCTTCTGAGATACTCAAACAATCCTGTCTGGCACCAACAATCATTCCACGGTCAAGGTGACTTAGATCACATTTCTTCTCCATTCGGAGATTTGGTCTGAACAACAGCTGAACCTCTTGACCATGTCTACATGCTTTTATGCATTGAGTTGCTGCCACATGATTGGCCAATTAGATACTTGTGTTAAAGACCAGGTGGACAAGCGTAGCTAATAAAGTGGTCACTGAGTGTATTTCAAATAAAAGCAGAAAGTTTTTCCAAATAAAGTAGATTGTCCAGTACTTTTAGGAGATAGAGGTGCTGCTGAAAAATTCTACAATAATGAAATTCTAAACATACACTTGTAAACATGCTGATATTAAGATGTCAGCACACTGACAACTCATTAGATGTCAACATTAAAGTAACAAATCCTCAATTTTGGTGCCTTTCAATGCATTAAGGCTACTGGCAGCCAAGTCATTGGTAATGTTTAACTTCTCCACACAGGTAATCTTTAATTAAAAGTCCTAATACATTCCCAGAGTCCCAAGTAAATGACTTACCGCAGCGTTTCACGAGCAGTGTACCCCGAGCCTATTAGCACAGATTCATCAAACAACTTATCCATGCATGGAATGAATTCTATAAAAAACAAATTGTTGGTGTTATGTGGAGAATGATCACTGGTGTTTCATTAATACAAACATAAAAACTAATTAAAGATCATTAACTCTTCCCTTGTGAAAGATTAACAAAATTAGACCGTATAAACATGTTTACACTCCTGCTACTACTGTCCAGCATAGTAAATACTTAGTTTCACAAAGGAAACAGCAACTACAATGTCTGTTGTTAAAAATGTATAATCTGGAGATAGAGAATTCACTGTTCACAATATGGAAAATAAATTAGCCCAAGGGATGGTTTAAACATACACTGCCATGTAGTCACCAGGATAAGTATTAATCCTGAACAGTAATTATAAATGCATAATACTGTATGTCTATGGAATCAGCTTACAGAACAACAAGGAAATGCATAACGACTACTACACTGTTGCTGACTTGAGGACTTGTCTACAATCTCGTAGTCAATGTCAGCAAGGCCAAGGAATTGATTATGGATTTCTTGAAGGGGACTTTGAGAGAACACACTCCACTGCTCATTGAGGACAGGAACCCGGGGGATGGTGATGGGCAGGTGAGAAGGAGTGAGAGGGAAACCAGAATGGGGAATGAAAAGAGGGAAAAAGAGAGTAAGGAGAAATTACCAGAAATCAGAGAAATCGATGTTCATGCCATCAGGATGGAAAGAGATTCATCAACAAAGGCTGTCGTACACAAAGTCATTCCAACAGTGAAAGACAATAAGGACCAGATCAGAGACCTAGAGCCATACAGGGAACATGCCCTTCAGCCCATCATGTCAATAACTGACCATAAAGCACTTATCCATGCCTCTACAAATACTGTTCGATAAAATGTCATATTGTATACAAATGGACAAAGGACCCTTTGCATTGTGTTCTATAACATGGCAATTCAAATGGGTCTTCTGTCCATTAGCAAAAGATGTCTCCAAGACAGAGATTGATAAATTTTGAAATATTAAACAATTAAGGGCAGGAAAGTGAGGTAAATGATTAGCCTTGATTTATTGAATGGCAGAGTTGAGTTCAAGTTCAAGTTGAAGTTTACTGTCATTTAACTGTACACATGTAGACAACTAAATGAAACATTCCTCTGGGACCAAGGTGCTAAACAGAGTACATACACACCGTGCAAACGTCTTAGGCACATATATACAGCTACATATAGGTACTATAGTAATTTCATGTATGGCACAGTACTGCTGCAAAAAAAAAAAAAACAAAATTCATGACATATGTGAGTGATAATAAACCTGATTCTGATGTGGGTCTCCATTGTGAACTGAGAGTGGGAAGGGGGCAGGGAGAGGGGAATCATAGTTGGGAAAAGGGGAAGGGAGAGCAGAGGAAACAGGAAGCACCAGCGAGACATTCTGTAATGATCGATAAACCAATTGTTTAGAATCAAATGACCTTAACTGGTGTCTCAGAGCTGGGTGTGTCTGCATCCGCACCAACCCCACCCTTGGCACCTCCTTTACACCTGTCCCACGCCACTCCCACATTTCTCCATCATTACCATTCCCAGCATCCTTACTCCCGCCAGATTTACAAACACGCTCTCCACTCCACATTACATTATTGTGTAAAAGTCTTAGGCACCCTAGCTATATATCTACCAATCTCTACATATTATATATGTATCTACATATTATATATGACATATGGTTAAATATACAGTATTTTGCTAATAGCACTGTCATAGTAGAGTGTTCAGAAGTCTCACAGTCTGTGGAAAGAAGCTGTTACCCAGCCTAAAAATCCTTGCTCTTATACTGTGGTACCTTCTGCCTCATGGTAGGAGATCAAAAAGATTGCAAAGAAATGGGCTATATTCTTGCCTCTTTTTCTGATGCAAACCTGCATGGGCACACTCAAGAGCTGGGAAGGGTGAATTAGTCTCAGTAGCTATTTGGAAATATGGTTACAAGCTAAATGGCCACTTTGTGCATCAAAATTTTCTACGATTCTGTGACTTAGGATACAAGATGCTGAAAGTAGGGTAATAAGAAAACAAAAATTGTGCTGTTAAAATAATCAGCAAGACACTCCAGTACAATTTTATTATTTTCTTCTTCTTCGACTTTCACACAACTTTAAAAACTCAATATTATTTATTACTTAATTATCTATTATTAATTTGTTTCTCTTTACATATTTGCAGTTAGTTTCCTTATGGTGTTTTATCCATCTTTGTGTGTAGTTTTCCATTGATTCTATTGTGTTTCTTTGTTTATACTGTGGATGCCCACAAGTAAATGAAATTCAGGGTGGTGTATGGTGACATACAGGTACTTCAAAAATAAATTTATTCTGAGCTTTGAAAATCTCAGAAATACGTACGGTTGCGAAGGTCGGTGGTTAGAATGTGCTTGGCTGCAATCAGAAGTTCCTTCCGTAGATGCGCAGTTTCAGACGGGCAGTTAGATAACAGTTGTAGCATTCCTTTTACCATCTGTTGAGAATATTTCCCCACCAACTCCTACAGAAAGAGATGCAGAATTGGTAAATTCAGAATCAGATATAGAATATCTTGCATTGTTCAATACGACAATTCAAAGGGAAAAGGGCATACCTGATAGATTCTTATGATATAAGCCAAAAAGGACAATGTTTTAATCTGTGCAGCGATGAAATCAGCATACAGTTCCTTGTTGTAAAGTTTATTTTGTCTATAATAGAGAGTATATCAGTTTAGGTTCAAATCTAGGAATTCAAATATCTAATTTTATTTGTAAAATAAAATGCACAACAATTTATCCAGAACAATGTAAAGCAATTAAAAAGATCTCTTTTCTACTTAACGTCTGAAGGTGAAAATCTACATGCACTGTAATCATCCAAAAGATATTTGGCACTGTTTATGGAATCCCACTAAACCCCTACTACATCCATTATTGAAATTACAACTCTGGTTTAGTTAAAAAACTTTCGTATCTATCTACGTAAAGCAAAGATCACCAGATGAGACCAAAATTGAACCCAATCCAATTGTTGACCAATTACTTTGCTGGAGAGCCTTTTCAAAAGTATTCAATAGCTGGGGTGTTTCTACTTGGAGAGAAGCAGGATGACGGATGACTTGATGAAAGTGTATATGATGATAAAAGCCTTCAATCAAATGTACAGCCAGACATTTCATTTTCCCGGGGTGGGAATGGCTAATACAAGGGGGGGCATAACTTTAAGGTGTTGGGTGGAAAGTATGGGGGTGAGATGTCAGAGCTAAGTTTTGTTTTTACATGGGAAGTAGTGAGTGCGGCAGGTACATTACAGGCACTTAAGAGACTCTTAGATAATCACATGGATGATAGGAAAATAGAGGGCTATGTAGGAAGGAAGGGTTAGATTGATCTTGGAGTAGGGTAAAGGGTTGGCACAACATTGTGGACTGAAGGACCTGAACTGTGCTGTACTATAATCTTATTGTTTTCCCTCAAAATAGTTGCAGCATCAACCCATTCAGAGCTCTACCTTTAATCCCAACCACTGCCAAAATGCATAATGCCTCACAGTAGAGGAAGTAATTACCTTAGTGATTAACATATTCTAAACCCAAGACAATCAGAAGTGAACAGCAGGACACCTGACGCGAGACTTGATTCACTACATACTCTGGAGACCAACCTCAAAACGGCCTAATTGTGTAAACTATAAACTGGCAGTCCCCGTGGAAGAAATCCAAATTAGGAGCCAGTTAGAAGGGCTGCTTTTGATATCAGCTAAATTCATTTATATTGACTAGCATAACAGAAAAACTGAGCAAAAAAGATAGATTGAGTTAGCAAGGAAGGACAAAGGAAGACTTGAAAACAAAATGTCCTGTCACCAAAAACCCTAACAAACTTCTACAAATGTACTGAAGCCTCTCTGTCCTAAAAACTTTTTCTAACTTCATTAGCTTTTTTATTTATATATAATTCTTGATTCATTATAATTGTTAAATGCAAATTGGATGTCACGCCCTGACTAACACATCACAGCAAATTAATAATGCATGTAAATGCGAATAAAATTGATTCTTGATCCTGACTGGATACATCACTGTCTGGTACTCCAATTCGAATGTTCAGCAACTGAAGTACAGACAGAAATAGTCTGTTACAAATACATTACAGGCACATCCCCTATCTACAGGAGACCTTGCCTCAAGAAGACAACATCTATCATTGAAGATGCCCACCATCTGGGTCATGCCATCTTCTCACAGCTACCATCTTGCAGCAGGTAATCCCACACCACCACATTTAAGAACAACTACTTCCCTTCAACCACTTAATTCTTTTTTTTATATAATTTTTTTATTCAATTTTTAAACTTGGTTACATGGAATAATAATATCTACCCTCCCCCTCCACTTAACGCTTCCCCCCGATACATACCCCTACCTAAAAGAAAGAAAAAGAGAAAAAAAAACAGAAAAAAAAAGAAAGACTGCCTGAATATTGGAAGGTCTCCACATGCTCCATGGGATTCGAAATAAATTTAATATATGTATTTGTTTCTTTTCCCAAAGGACCAACATCTTTATCATCGGAGAACCTATATATACAATCCTATCTTTTGTAAATAAGGGTGCCAAATATTCAAAAATGTATCATATTTATTTCTTAAATTATAAGTAGTTTTTTCAAGTGGAATACAGCTAAAGATTTCATTATTCCAACGATCCATACTTAAATATGAATCCAATTTCCAAGTAACTGCTATAGCCTTTTTGGCTACTGCCAATGCAATTTTTATAAATTCTTTCTGGTATTTATTCAATTTAAGTTTCGGTTTTATCCCTTCAATATCACCTAATAAAAATAATATAGGGTTATGTGGAAGTTGAGTTCCAATAATTTGTTCTTCAATTTATCCAAAAAGGTTGAATTTTGGAACAGGACCAAGTAGAATGTAAAAAAGTGATTACACCGAAAACATTGATCAGATAAGTTTGAATCTAATCTATTTATTTTTTGCAGTGTAATATATAATTGATGTAAAAAATGTAAAATGTAAAAATGTAACCACTTAATTCTTGAACCAGCCAGCACAACCCTAATCACTAGTTTAGCAACTGTGACGAAAATGAACTTCTTTTGGTCTAATTGTCTTGTAAAAATAGTGTATAAATTATGAACCATTTACATTTTTCTTGTGAATGTTAATTATATAATGCCATGTGCCTGTGGTGCTGCTGCAGCTGTTTTTCCTTGTACCTGTGCATGCATAACACCATTAGACATAGGAGCAGGAAAAGGTCTTCTGCATGCACAGTTGCAATAAAAACCTTGGTTGCAGCAGCATCACAGGTTTCACATATGCAGTTGTGCAGATGACAATAAACTCCACCTTTACTTTGACTGAACATTTCCAAAGCAATATATTCCCAGGAATTTCCATTTTCTTTCATGTGCACTTTGGTATTTCTTATCATGAGGCACAAAAATGGTTCAATCCAGGATACAAACCTGTGTATTTATCCTATATAAAGACACGCACCACAGAAATACTGAACAATGTAAAAAACAACTAAGTCTGCCAAAAGTCAGAATCTTCATGATAAGGTTGGTCAAATCCCCTGGAAGATTATATTTTTCATCAAGTATCAGCTTTTTTGATCTGTGCTACTAAACTATAGAACTCAATACCTAAAACTACCAGGGATGCAGACTCAGTTGACACTTTTAAACACCAGCTCAAAACCTATTTATTTAATCTTGCCTTTAACTAATATCACAGTGTCTTCTATTTTCATGGTTGCACTTTATCCCATTGTAAAGCACTTTGAACTACATTACTTCTATGAAAAGTGCTCAATAAATAAGTTATTATTATTACTTGTCATTAGGTCATCTGGGTGCCTGCTTCACTACCTTTCAAAATTACACTAAACAGACTGCACGACGCCAAATCAAAATGTGGTCAAAATGATAATAAAAAGATGATTTTTTTAAAATGAGAAAAACCCTGTGGTCTACAGCACCATCTGGAGGAAATCCACTCACCTTGCTTGAGGTGTGATTTGTAGCATGATGGTGCTCATTATTAAGGGGACGAATTCGGATACAACATTGTGGATACTCTGCTTGTACAACTGAAATGAAGTAGGAACAACATTATATTTTCGACTAATTAACAGCACAGTAACGCAGCTGTTAGTGTAATGCCAGTGACCCAGGTACATAACTTCCACTATGCTGTTGTGGTTTGGTGGTGGTTAGGGTAAATCGGGGTTCAATTCCTGCCACTGTCTATAAGGGGTTTGTACACTCTACCTGGGACCGAGTGGGTTTTCTCAGGATGTTTCAGTTTCCTCCCGCAGTCCAAAACCGTACAGGTTCGGGTTAGTAAATTGTGGGCACGCTACGTTGCCACCAGAAGTGTGGCAACACTTGCAGGCTTCCCCCAACACATCCTCAGACTTTCTTGGTTGTTGACGCAAATAACACATTTCATTGTATGCTTCCATATTCCGATGTACGAGTAACAAATAAAGCTAATCTTTATCATTAAAACGCAAGGCAGGAGAAGGGGTAACAAGCACTAAGGAAGTAATCACAAGGCAAGAATCCAACCACAACAAGCCTCCCCTCATTTACCCGATTAAGGTTAGTAACTAGGGTGGCTGTGCAGCAATAGTATTACTCGCTACTACATAAGACTATAAAAGATAGGGGCAGAATTAGGCCAAATAGCTCGTCCAGTATGCTCCACCATACCATCAATGACTTGGCCTCCACAGCGATCTAGCTGAAGAAATTTCTCCTCTAAGGGGACATCCTTCTACTCTGAGGTTGTCCCTACTGGTCCAAGATCTCCCCACAAAAGGAATCACCCTCTCCATATCCATTGTATCTAGGCCTTTCAACATTTGGTAGGTTTCAAAGCATCACATTGCAAGGATAACAACTCATTAGCAGTCATGCTGATTTGACAGGATCAGCAGCCCAGTGACATCGACATTCCTAGATTTCACAATAATGCTGGAATTCCAGGAAAGCAGGTTAAGCAGCATAAAGCATGATTTATTATCCCACTAATCAAGAATCTATCAAACTCCACTTTAAATATACCCAATGACATGGACTCCACAGGTGTCTATGGCAATGAATGCTTCTTTGCAATGGGTAAATGAGAATAAATGGTTGAGGATTCAGCTACTGGCTTATATTGATGTAACTGCTTAGCAGAAAAAAGCATGAGGGAATTGCCTTATCACAAACAAGAGAAAATCTGCAGTTGCTGGAAATCCAAGCAACACACACAAAACGCTGGAAGGACTCAGCAGGGCAGGCAGCATCTACTGAAAAGAGTACAGTCGACGTTTCGGGCTGAGACCCTTCAGCAGGACTGTCTTATTCCTACAAGAGGCTTACCTTTTAAGTCGGTGAATTACTTGAGCACTCAGCCACAATAACCAGTAGCTGTATCCTAGTGCAGAAACAATAACAGCTCCCATACACATGCTAGAATACTACACCAATTCAAAATGCAATAATGATTATGATAATTTGCTTAAACCATGGGTTGGCTGCACTACCAATCAGCAAACTAAAACTCATTTGGACCATGAGGGGCATAGAGAGGGTAAATACACACAGTGTTTTCCCCAAGAGTTGAGGAATCCATAACTAGAGAGCTCAGGTTTAGGGTGAGTGGGCAGAGATTTAATAGAAACTTGAGGGACAACTTTTCCACAGAACGAGTGGTCTCATAAGTCATTGGGAAGAATTAGGCCATTTGGCCCATCAAGTCTGCTCCGCCATTCAACCATGATTGCGGAATTCAAGGCGGCACAGGTCGACCACTTTCCATTACATATCATGGCTCTGCCGTGGAGAGAGTGAAAAGCACTAAGTTCCTTGGTGTGCACACACAACCTGGACCCATAACACTTCCTCATTAGTTAAAGAGGCAAAACAGCGTCTGCACTTTCTGAGGAGATTGAGGCATGCAAGGCTCCCCACCCTCATCCTAACAACATTCTACAGGAGCCCCATCAAAAGTGTCCTGTTTGGCTGCATCGTTGTGTGGTGTGGAAGCTGCAAGGCATCAGACCACGATACTCTACAGGATAGTGAAAACAGGGTCACTGGGGTCTCCCTCCCCGCTACTTGTGATATGTGCTGGGGGTGTTGTTTACAAAAGTTTTAAAAAAGGCATTTTTGAGGATCCTGACCACCCACCCCACAATCTCTTTGACCCAGTACATCAGGAAGGAGGGACAGGAGCATCAGGACTAGGACTGCCAGACTGGGTAACAGCTTCTTCCCTCAGGCTGTGAGACTAACGAATACCCCGCCACCACCGAGGTCTCATCACTAGAGCAGCGAGATATTTAGTGTTCAAAGTTCAAAATATATTTATTATGAAAGTACATATATATCATCATATACAACCCTGAGATTCTTGCAGGTAATCAGAGTAAATATAAGAAACACAACAGAATCAATGAAAGACCACACGAAACAGGACGGACGAACAATGTGCGAAAAAAAACAACAAACTGAAAATACAAAATGAAAGAGAAGATAGTAACAATAATAATTAATAAAGAAATAAGAAATATCAAGAAAATGAGATAAAGAGTCCTTGAAAGTGAGTCTATGGGTTGTGGGAACAGTTCAGTAATGGGACAAGTGAAGGTGAGTGAAGTTATCCCCTCTGGTTCACAAGCCTGATGAGGGGTAATAACTGTTCCTGAACCTGGTGGTGAGAGTCCTGGAGCTCCTGTACTTTTTCCCAGACAGCAGCAGTGAGAAAAGAACATGGCCTGGATGGTGGAGGTCCTTGATGATGGATGCTGCTTTCCTGCGATAGCACTCTGTGTTGATGTGCTCATTGGAGGGGAGGGTTTTACCTCTGATGGACTGGGCTGTATCCATTACTTTTTGTAGGCTTTTCCGTACAAGGGCATTGGTGTTTCCGTACCAGGCTGTGATACAACTAGTCAAAACACTCTCCAATATACATTATAGAAGTTTGTCAGTTTTAGATGACAAGCCGAATCTTCACAGACTCCTAAGTACAGAGGCGCTACCATGCTTTCTTCATAATTACACTTACATGCTGGACCCAGGACAGATCCTCTGAAATGACAGCACTGAGGAATTTAAAGTTGCTGACCCTCACCACCTCTGATCTCCTGATGAGGACTGGCTAATGGGCCTCCAGCTTCCTCCTCCTGGAGTCAATAATCATCTCCTTGGTCTTGCTGACATTGAGTGAGAGGTCGTTGTTGTGGCACCACTCAGCCAGATTTTCAGTCTCCCTCCTACATGCTGATTTGTCACCGCCTTCAATTCAACCAACGTCAGTGGTGTCATTGGCAAACTTAAATATCTACTGTTTTAATGTACTGTTCACTCACACATTACCTGCGCTGCACACTTCACATGCATTTTGAATTATATTTTATTAACTCATTTGTGGTAATATTTTGTTTTATGTGTTGTATATGATATACATATTATGGGTGCACTGTGGTCCAGAAGAACGTTGTTTTGTTTGGTTGTACAAATGTACAGTCAGATGACAATAAACTTGAACTTATCCCTGTCAAACCCAAGGGGAGGTGTTGGCAAAGAACAGAAAATGGTAAGACTGAGATTAGTTTTATTTGTCACATGCACATCCAAACACTTGATCAAATATGATCATTTGAGTCTGAGCGCGTGTTGAACGCAGCCCACAAGTATTGCCGTGCTACTGGCGCTGACACTATCATCTGACCAACACTAACCCATACATCTTTGGAATGTGGGAGGACACCAGAGCTCCCAGTGGAAACTATTTGAAGCCAGGGGTCACAGGGAGAATGTACAAACCCCTTACAGACAGCGGCGGGAATCGAACCCCGGATCACTGGCACTGTACCGTGTTACATTAGCCACCATGCTAACACCACAATGACTTGCAACAGGATGGGATGTCGAATGACTTTACAGACAGAATCCGAAAATGCCACAATGTCCCAAGCATTAAAAATACAATGGTGCTTTCAAAATAACAGGAAATTATAGTAACTACCTGATACATGAGAACGACAATGATCGGCAGCTCAGCCAAGACCTTGAGCGAAAGGGAGCCTTTGGGAATTATGGTATGCTGAAAGATAAATATTTCATATAAAGATGGAGTTTGACATTAATCTAGAGAGAAAGCATAAGCATTTCCTAAGAATAAAAAGATGCTTGGAACGGACTGCCAGGAGTTGTGGTAGAAGCAGATACACTCAGTGGCCACTTTATTAGGTACAACTACTCATCAATGCAAATACTCAATCAGCCAATCATGTGGCAGCAACTTTGTGCATAAAAGCATGCAGACATGGTCAGGAGGTTCAGTTGTTGTTCAGACCAAACATCAGAATGGGGAAGAAATGTGATCCAAGTGACTTTGACCATGGAATGATTGTTGGTGCCAGACAGGGTGGTTTGTGTATCTCAGAAATGGCTGATCTCCTGGGATTTTCACACACACTCTAGAGTTTACAGATAATGGTGCAAGAAACAAAAAAACAGCCTGTAAGCAGCAATTCTGTGGGCGAAAACACCTTATTATTGAGAGAAGTCAGAGGTGAATGGCCAAACTGGTTCAAGCCAACAGGAAGGCGACAGTAACTCAACAGTGGTGTGCAGAACAGCATCTCTAAATACACAACATGCCAAACCTTGAAGTGAATGGGCTGCAGTAGGCGAATGCCATACTGGGTTCTGTTCCTATACCAAATAAAGTAGCCATTGAGCATAAAGTAGTGGTGTTAAGAGGCTATTAGACACAAGACCTTCTCCCTCACTACCCTGATCAAGCTACCCATCCCATTTTGTGCATCTCTTCAAAAATTTAAATGTTTATGCAGGTTAAAATTACCACGATTTTTCAGAAGTTTTTACAACCCGTTAAAAGAGACACAGTTGTCCAAGTTTGGGTTCAAAACATCTAGTTGCTAAGATGAAGTACAATACAAGTCTAGACAGGTGTACTTACCGTTCTTGATTCACTATCCTCTCGCTCAGGGTTGGTCTTGACTGCAACCTGCGTAATCATGCCCACCATCTCTGGGGAGGGGACAGTGTTGTCAGCGATTGCTTGTGGCTTCTCGAAGTATCGTGTCTAGGAGGAAGTAGAAAAATTAAGGATATTGCCTCAAGAGGTGTTCAGGAATGTTACAGAACAATCCCCAGCAGAATACATACCACGACTTTTGGGAGATCATTGTAAATCTGCTTCACAAAATCAAGGAAGTGGTGAATCTGCATGGAAACAGAAATTTTCTCAGTAAACTGTGCTCATTTATATACTGCATTCTCTAAAAATATCTCAGAATCCAAACGCAACCAGAAACTTTGAAATCATTTAAAATTTCAAAGGTATTTTAAAGCATTAAAAAAAAACAATTATGAATCTATTTCCTTGTCAAAGTCACCTTATGTTCAGATACTCCTGCACCTACCATTACTTTATGTACACAGTCTATGTATACAAGTTAATCTCATGTATATACAGCCATACTCAAAGAGTTACTTGTACATTGAGTTTTACAGGATTTATTTTATATTATAATTACTTTCTTTCATGGTTTTTGTGTTTTTAATGCTGCAGTAACAATCATTTTGTTCACCTTTACACCCATGTTCTGAAAAATGTTAATAAGCAATCTTTGACCTTGAGAACTAGGATACGGTTGAGTTTCTGGATTAGTGTCAAAGGAATTGGAATAATGATCTGGGAACATGAGCTTGAATTCCATCAGAGCAGCTGGAGAATTTAATTAAAGATTGGTATCAGTAACTGTGATCTTGAGACCACCTGACCCTCGCATAAAGTCGTTTAGTTTGGGGAAGGAGTCCTTGCCCAGAAACTCCTCATCAACTCCTCTTCAATTCGCTCTCTACAACTCCATTACTGACTCCAAACCATCTCAACCTCGCTTTACCTCAAATGTTCCATACTCCGACTTTGCATCGCATTTGCACAGCTCGACCCGAGTCAACTTCACCCTCACTCACCTCTTCACCATTTGCGGTGATAGTTTACCACAACTTACCACAGAAAGTGTTATTAGTAAAGTATTTAGTCATATTTCTTGCCTTTTGAACTACCAGTAACCTGTTGCTCGACTTCATTAGCGCTATCTTAAACCAGAAGTCACAGGTGATAAGCACTGAATGATGATCTGACCAGCAACACCCACATCTTAGGGATAGAAAACATAAGGCAGTTCGGCACCAAACATGACACAAAATTGACAAATTTCTATACGATTTCGTCTTTTAAGCAAGGGCACTTACTTCCTGCGTGATTGGCGGTCTGAACTGTTTGTGTAATTCAATGATGATACGGAGGCAAATAAGAACGTTCTCTTCATTCTCAACCTAGAACATTACATTCAACATGTAAGCAACAACAGAGGTCTTAAATCTTTGACTTTTCACCTCACCTAAGTTTTTAATTTATAATCATAATAAAATAAGCACAGTCTGACACCAAACTGCTGGTTTCACTAAGCAAACACGAGAGACTGGAAACACTGGAATCTGGAACAACAATGTGCTGGAGGAACTTAGCAAGTCGAGCAGCATCTGTGGGAGGAGAGGAATTACTGACTGCGCTGACAGACAGCAACACCTGTAGGTTCTGAGGCTTTATCACGTCTGCTGTGTCAAAGGCGAGGGAACAGGGACAGTCCAGTCTGTCTTTGATCCATTTACAATCTTCGGTGGGAGGAAAAGAATTGTTGAGGTTTTGGGTCGAAACACTGCGTCTGCTCTCTCCTCCAAGAGACTGTTTGTTGCTGGGTTTACTAACTTCAGATGGTGAACGAACCACTGCGATCTGGGATAGGGCACCTTTCATATAATCTCATATTTTGCGTCATAAAAAGTCTATTCCCACCTATTTCCACTGTCTACAAAGGGTTTATACATTCTCCCCATGACCACGTGTGTTTCCTCCTGGTGCTCCAATTTCCTCCCACATTCCAAAGATATACATACTAGGCATCCGTTAGTCTCATGAGACCATGGATTTGCGCCATGGAAGGTTTCCAGAGCGCAGCTTGGGCAAGGTTGTATGGAAGACTGGCTGCAAATCTCCCCTCTCCACGCCACCGATGTTGTCCAAGGGAAGGGCATTAGGACCCATACAGCTTGGCACCGGTGTCATCGCAGAGCAATGTGTGGTTAAGTGCCTTGCTCAAGTACACAACGCTGCCTCAGCCAAGGCTCGAACTAGCGACCTTCAGATCACTAGACGAACGCCTTAACCACTTGGCCACACACCAACACATACATACATACTAGAATTAGTAATTGTGGGGATGCTATGTTGGTGCTGGAAGCATAGTACCTGTGGCAGGACAAAGTAAAGCTAAATCTAGGGAGAACCAACGTTCCACTCGTCATATATTGTCATGGCAACCAATTACTTGTGCGCTAGAGGCAGCGGTGGGATTTGAACCACGATCATGATTACTGGCGCCGATTGCATTACACTAGCTGTAACGTTACCTCTCAACACATTAAAGTCCAAACTTTCAATGCTGGCTGCATCACAAACTCACCCTGTATCGTGCACTAATAGTAATACTCTAAAAAGAACTTCACTGATTGTAAATATATTCAGTGGCCACTTTATTAGGTACATCTGTACACCTGCATCAATGCAAATATCTAATCAGCCAATCAAGTGGCAGTAACTCAGTGCATAAAAGCACGCAGATATGGTCAAGAGGTTCAGTTGTTGTTCAGACCAAACTTCAGAATGGGGAAGAAATGTCCTCAGAAGTGACCGGCTGTGGAATAATTATTGGTGCCAGACAGGGTAGTTTGAGTATCTCAGAAACTGCTGATCTCCTGAAATTTTCACACACAACAATCTCTAGAGTTTACAGAGGACAGTGTTATAACATTAAGAGTGTAGCAGTTCTGTGGGCGAAAGCACCTTGCTCATTAGAGAGGTCACAGAATGGCCAGATGGCGCTAGCTGACAGGAAGGCAACAGCAACATAAATAACCACACGTTACAACAGTGATGTGCAGAAGAGCATCTCTGAACCCACAACATGGCGAACTTTGAAATGGATGGGCTACAGCAGCAGGAGACCAGACTGGGTTCCACTCTTGTACCTAATAAAGTGACCACTGAGTGTATAAATCAATTGAAAAAAGAAGCAGCAGAGAAAATGTTGTCAAACTTACTTCCAAAAACCGGAACATCAGGGACAAGATATTTTTCGTGTGGGAGCGCAAATGCTCATTGGTTGGAATTCTGTGAATAATCTCAAGGACGAGTTTTCGAACTTGCTGGAAATACACAATACATGAACTAAAATTAGAATACACCAGAGTTCAAAACCAGATCCATTGTATTGCACAATATCAGCTGAAATGTTTATGCAGAACCTGAGCGGTAACTTTGTCACTTAGAGGGTGCTGTGAGTGTGGAAAAGGTTGCAGCAGAAGTGATGGACGTGAGTTTTATTGTAGCATGTAAGAGAAGCCTGGATAAGTACATGAACAGGAAGAATATGAAGGGCTATGGTCCAGGTACGGGTCGATGAACTAGGCACAGTAATAGTTCAGCATGGGCTAGATGGGCCAAACTACCTGCTCCAATGCTGTAGTGATCTTTGCCTCTATGACACTAATATGATTACAGCTCTGGCATTATCTTAATGTCTGAAACAATTCTGGACAAATTTTGGTGAAATGTTTGCCTGACCTCTTAAAGTACACAAGTATTTGAACTAACTTGGAATTTTCAACTACATTCATTTCAGAAATGTTGAGGATGAAAATTACCAGAGTGTAACACCATAATACGTAGGATCAGAATTAGGCCATTCAGCCCATTGGGTCTGCTCAGCCGTCCAATAATGGATGAATTAATATCCATCTCAACCCCATTCTCCTGCCTTCTCCTTCTAATCTTTGAAGCCCTAGCTAATCAAGAACCTATCAACCTTCACTTTAAATATACCTAATGACTTGGCCTCCACAGCTGTCTGTAGCAATGAAGGCTTTTTTGCAACGAGTGAATGAAAATAAATGGTTGAGGATTCAGCTACAGGCCAAAATTGCTGTAACTGTTTATCCTTGCAAGAGTCCTACCTTTTACCCATAAGACCCTAGTATACAGGAACAAAATTAGGCCATTTGGACAATCAAGTCTGCTCCGCCATTTCATTGTGGCTGATCCATTTTCCCCCTCAGCCCCAATCTCCTGCCTTTTCCCCCATATCCCTTCATATAAGCAAAAATCTATTACCCTCTGCCTTAAATATACCCAGTGACTTGGCCTTCACAGCTGCCTGTGCAATGAATTCCACAGATTCATCCCTCTCTGGCTAAAGAAATCCCTCCTCATCATAATAACCAATAGCTGTATCCTTGTACAGAAAGCATAGATATCTCCCATACACGTGCTGGAAGACTACACAAGCTCAAAATGCACTAATAATTGCAATAATTTGCTTAAACCATAAATTAGTTGCACTAAAATTAGTTTATTTATTATTTTATTTATCGCTTCCTCTCTGCTAGATTATACATTGCATTGAACTGCTGCTGCTAAGTTAACAAATTTCACTTCACAAGCGGTGATAATAGACCTGATTCTGATACCAATCAGCAAACTAAAACTCATTTGGACCACGTATAAAATCATCAGGGGCATAGAGAGGGTAAATACACACAGTTTTTTCCCCAGTGTTGAGGAATCAGTAACTAGCGGGCACAGGTTTAGGGTGAGTGGGCAGGGATTTAACAGAAACCCGAGATGCAAATTTTTTTTCCCCCCACACAGAGGGTGGTCCATATACAGAACAAGCTGCCAGAGCAAGAGGGTGAAATAGGCACATTAACATCACTTAAGTGGCGTAGAAGAGATCTAGAGGCATATAGACCAAATCCGGACAAATGGGACTAGCTTAGATGGGAATTGTGGTCAGAATGGACCAGCTGGGATGAAGGGCCATTTTGTATGTTGTCTGACCCTATAAATTGGTAAATTGATTTACTATTGTCATATACAGGTGATAATAATAAACCAATTTACCACTGGGTCTTGTAGCACACTGGTTAACTTACTGGATCAGCATCCAGAAACCTGGACGCTTGACCTGATGATACGAGTTCAAATCCCACAGCAGTAGCTCAGTATGTGATTAAACAGATCTGGAATTTTGGGCACCACGGTAACGTAGAGGTGAGTGTGACACTATTACAGCTTGGGGCACGGAGTTTGGAGTTCAATCCCGACATCCTCTGTAAGTAGTTAAGTACATCCGCCCCATGGTTTGTGTGGGTTTTCATGGGTGCTCCAGTTTCCTCCCACAGCCCAAAGATATACCTGGTAGGTTAATTGGTTATTGTAAATTGTTCCATGATTGGGTTAGGATTAAATCAGGATGGTTAGAGGTTGCTAGGCGGCATGGCTCAAAGTACAGGAAAGGCCTACTCCACACTATATCTCTAAATAAAGTACATAAATACAGTATACCATGATACAGCAAAAAAACTTTGTTTTATATGACATACATACATCTCTTCATCACAAATACACTGATGCAGTACAAGGGAAAACAATAACAGAACACGGAATTAGGTGTTTCAGTTTGAGAGAAAAATGCAGTAGGTGCAAGACTATAAAAAGGTAGATTGTGAGGTCAAGAGTCCATCTCATCATACCGAGGAACCAGGTAGGAAAGAACATTAATTACCACACAAAGCAAACTATTAATGTGCAGTTCAAAGCATAACAAAGCAAGCAAAATTTAATATATCCAAATTTAAAATGGTTAGTTTTACACACACATAGCAATAACCAAGAGATGTACAAGAACACACCCCATGAATATGCAATCCAGAGAAGGACACCAGATACTATTACTGAACTAATAAACAAATGGAAGTCAAGGCAGCAAAACACCAAGCTGCCATTTTGGCAGAGCAGCTTCCTTAACCCTAAAGGATGCTCTGCTTTGAATATATAGCAGCACATCACTTATCTTGGGAAGTGAAGTTAGCCTTTTTGGTTTCGTAAATAAGATTCAAGAGACTGGAAGTTTAATTTTTAAACCCGCTAGGCCAGGGGTCGGCATCCTTTTTGCCCCTGTGGGCCGGATCGCGTATTAATGAGCGAACGGTGGGCCAGATAAATGCCATAAAAAACTTGAAATATGGGAATTATCCATTTAAATACTTCTAGTTATGTTTTGCCTCAAATTAATGAATAACGCATGCTAGAAGGCTGCCTACCCCTGCATTAAGCAAAATGTGTCACTTGACAAAACAAATCCTGAGACACCTCTGCCACGTACCTGGGCAGACTTTTCCTGAAGGAACTGCACTTCCCCATCTTGTAGGAACGTGAGAAAACGAGGAATGATGTGTTCAAGGAAAGTTGAGTACTGTGGTGAAGTGGTGACATTCTAAAAAACAAAGGTACAGAATTTGTTTATAATCTGGGAAAAAAACATCAAGGTTAACAAATCTAATATTATTCCCATTCAAACCACCAAGTTAAAAACTAGCTTCTAAGTTTTACATAAGAACCAGCATGTTTGCTCTTTAAACAAAATTATCTAAAATATTTTTACCATTTTATCTGATTAAATTGAGATTCCTAGAAAGTAAACATTACAAGGTTCAAAGGTTCATTTAATATCAGAGTATACAGTATACAACCTGAAATTCGTACTCCACAAACATCCGTGAAACAAGAAACCCACAGGATGAACGACAGAAACGTTCATAGTGAAGTTAAAGCAAATCCATAAGACCAAGGTGCCCAAGGTATAATTCAGAGAAGGAATGATCACCTGAATTTTAAATTCTGCTAAAAATCTGCACTTTTTTAATATTTGTTCATAAAAGATGTATACAAATACAAAAATAGTGCATGGCTCTCTTTTCAATTGCAATGTCTATGTATTCACATATTAGTAATGTTTGCACATTGTATGTGCAAAGCACCATTGACATTTATGTGGCCTCCTGAGATGATACAAGTTTCAAGTGTTTAAGGGGCTTCTACACCAGAACTAGCTCCTTGATGTCCAGTGGCAGAAGGAGCCATGACTGTGGTCCTCCCCCACAGAGCCTTTATGTTGGCTGCACCGAACTTCAGTGCGTCCCTCTCTGCACGTACTGTCGCAGTCTGAAGTGTGTCAGTTGGCAGCATTCCTTTATGGACGTCTCAATGCTGGAAGACCAAAGGGCATCTTTCACCAGAGTTGATCACCTTCCAGCAGCATCTGACATCTGTGTCAGTGCGATCTCTGGGAACAGCAAAATTTTCTTTATCCAAAAGATGATGACAATGTGGATTTTGAGGTGAATGGTACATACAGGAAACTGGAGGGAGAAAGGAATGGCAGGATATTCTGGCACAGCACAGTGCAAGGGAAACCCACCATGAATGGTCCCGAGCCCGGCTGTGAAAGGAGGGTTGGGCATGGGGCTAGTAACCCCAGCCTGTAAAAACCCAGAGCTACAGAAACGCCAACACAAGCTCCAAAGACCTCATCCCTGGGAGAGGAAGGATCTTCAAAGATGGTCTGCACCTGGGGATAACCTGAAAAACTGGTCCAAGACAGAGGACTCTGGTGAGCTGCTGTCAACGGCCTCTGCCCAGTAGGGGTGATGAGCTTAAGTAACTACGCACAGTGCAAAGGAGTGGGAGGAGGTTCCAGTTAAGAGTGTAAGAAATGGAAGCAGCATCTAGCCAAATGCCACTCAAATCTGCTTCACCGTTCAGTAAGATCACAGTCTCGACCCCATTTCCTCTCTCTTTTCCCTTCCCCATAGTCCTTGGGCTGAATGATCTAAATTTATGCTGTAAATGCAATAATGGTGTGACATACATTCAGTGGCCACTTTATTACGTACCTCCTTTACCTAAGAAAGTGGCCACTGTCGTCAGCTTCTGCTGCTGCAGCCCATCCACTGCAAGATTTGATGTGTTGTGCATTCAGAGATGCGCACCACTGTTGTAACATGTGGCTATTTAAGATATTGTCACCTTCCTGTCAGCTTGAACCAGCCTGGCCATTCTCCTCTGACCTCTGATGTTTTCAGCCACAGAACTGCCACTCACTGAACGTTTCTTTTTGTTTTTCACACCATTCTAGAAAACTCTAGAAACCATTGTGCATGAAAATTCCAGGAGGTCAGCAGTTTCTGAAATACTCAAACCACCTTATCTGGCACCAAGAATCAATCCATGGTCAACGCCACTTAAATCACATTTCTTCCCCATTCTGATGTTTGGTCTGAACAACAATTGAACCTCTTGACCATGTCTGCATGTTTTTATGCATTGAGCTGCTGTCACATGATTGGCTGATTAGATATTTGCATTAACGAACAGGTTAAGTTAATAACATAGCCACTGAGTGTGCTTGCTAATTTGTTCATTTAAACCAGGGCTCTTAATCCATGTTCAGTAGGAGATCCAAACCTCAGGAGAAACACAAACAATTTAAAATTCACACAGAACATCATTCTTGTAGGGAACTTACTTCGAAGTTTTCACTGACTTCCTGCATCATTTTTAGTTTGGTTTCATCAGCTGCAGAACAATAAGAACAATATCCCATTAGATCTGACAGAACACTTGGTCTACTTTGCTTTTGATATTACTGTTCGACAGAAGCAATCAGATCTTATCAGTTTCACTAACATCGCCCGTAATAGAAAGTAGCATCACTGTCATACCAGTGTACACACATACTCACACTCACGCACACACGCATGCACGCACACACACTCACGCACACAGCCACTTTCTATATAATCTCAAGGGCTCTAGCAAATTGTCTCCATCATTTTGCTTCTGTTTAGATCCAAAATAAATTTATTATCAAAGTACATATAGGTCACCAGATTCTACCCTGAGATTCATTTTCTTGCAGGCATTTACAAGTAAATAAAGAAATACACTGGCATGTACTGTATATAAAACACTACCATAACAAAGACCGACAACTAACCAAAGCGCAAAAGAGAAAGCGTGCAAGTAATTTTTTAAAAAGTAAATAAATAATACTGAGTTGTAGGGTCCTTGAAAGTGAAGCTGTGTAATCAGTTCAGTGTTGTGGTGAGTAAAGTTATCCCCTCTAGTTCAGGAGCCTGATTGTTGAGGGGTAATAACTGGTCCTGGGGCCAGCTGGTGGTGTAGTGGCACCAGCACTGAACTTCAAGGCAGATGATCCTGAGTTCAAACCCAGCCGGGTCCCAACCTGGGCAGCAGCAGTTTTTGCACGGAAGAAAGGCCTGGCAATCTACTTCCGTATCTTGCCATGAAAACCCTATGGACCCTATGGTCCATGATGTCACGAAGAGTCGGACTCGACTAAACAACTGAACAACAACAACAAACTGTTCCTGAACCTGGTGGTATGGGGCCTCCTGCCTAAGCCTTACGTCCCACACCACCAGAATCATCCTGTCAATTTTGATAAATGGCAAGGTTTAATTTCAAAACAATTAATGAACTCCTTGTGTTATTATTCCAGTTGCTAATGTGAATCAGTGGCATCTTTAATTCCTATTCCCCATTCCCATTTGTGCAGTAAAAAGGTACATAAATCGTTAAATCTATAAATAGAAGGGCAGGGGTCAAAAAGCAGCGAAGCGTCAAGAATCACTGGTTTGTCCTCGGCTGCAGAACCGTGTCCAATAATCACACGTTAGGAAAGATGGCATAATGGTGAAGAAAGTGTGGAACAGACCCTGTGTTGAAGAACTTCACACACACACAGACGCTGCCGCTGCGACACAGAGAATTAATTAGGTTAACTCCTTTTCACAACAGCGAAATCAGTTAAAAGATAGGCAATAAAAGAGCCCAGAAAGAGGGTGAAGGACATGATGCTGAAACTTTATAAGGCATTGGTCACACTGCACTTGGAGTATTGTGAACAGTTTTGGGCCCCTGTATCTCAGAAAGGATGTGCTGGCATTAGAAAGGATCCAGAGGAGGTTCACAAGAATGATTCTGGGAATGAAAGGGTTAATATGCGAGGACCATTTGATGGCTTTAGGCTTGTACTTGCTGCAATTTAGAAGGGGAGGGTGGAATTCTCACTGAAACCTATCAAAATAGGTTAGCGTGGATGTAGACAGGATGTTTCTTACAATGGGGGAGTCTAGGACCAGGGGGCACAGTCTCAGGTTACAAGGATGTCCCATTAGAACAGCAATGAGGAAGGAATTCTTTTTAGCCAGAGAACGGTGAATCCGTGGGATTTATTGCCACAGATGACTGGAAGCCGGTATTAAGTATACTTAAGAGTTTGCTTGCTCTTGCAGAAATGTGGCTCCAGGACAACATCCTTTTCCTCGTACAATCAATCCATACACCATGACACTCGGGGACTTGGGCTACACATTTTTTGTGACAATACGTATTACTGTCGTAATTTTAAGTGCTATATGTTGCTTTGTGCTGTGTGTGACCGTTGGGGCTATGTTTTACAGCTTGGCCCAAGAGGAACACTGTTTTGTTTCACTGTACTCATGTGTATGGTTGAATGACAATTAAACTTGAGCTTGAGGTTCTTGACTATTATGGCATCAAAGGTTATGGGGAGATGGCAAGAGAATGGAGCTGTGAGGGAAAATAAATCAGCCATACTCGATTAGGGGTGCAAATTCAATGGGCCAAATGGCCTAATCTGATCCTACATCTTACAGTCTAACAAAATTTGTAAAACAGAAGGCTAACAGGGTTTGTAAAATATCAGTGTTGCTGAGGTTACCTCAATAATGTGCTGACTATGATCATCCACAGTTGAGAAAACCATTTTAAGAGTTGCAAAAATAAACTACAATTAATCAAAGGAGAAACCAGCCCAGAAGTTCATTATACAAAATTAAATGTTTTAGGATATTAGGAAAGGTGTTGGGCCTCTGCCTAGCTAGAAAAGATACGATCAAATCCAGAGTAACACACACAAAATGCTGATATTCAACAGGTCAGGCAGCACATATGGAGAGGAATAAAGAATTGACGTTTCAGTCTGAGACCCTTCATCATTTCCAGCATCTATAGAACCTCCTATGTTTTAAATCAAAACCATACAGCCTAAGGTTCACAAAACAGGTTTCAATTCCAGTGCTAAGGTACACCCATAGAAAAGGTGTTTCTAAAAGAACACGGGGAGATATAGAAAAGATAGAAAGCAATTAGCCAGGGAATTAACAGGTTGGGGGGGGGAGGTCCTGCTAAGGTGGATGCCCCAGTAATACTGCAGAACTTGAGTTACACTTTAAATTTCAGTTTACTGTCTTGAACAATAAAGCAGATATCCAAATGTTTAGAATGGGCTGACAAATGTTCATTTCAGGCTTTGCAAAGACAATATCCCTTTGGCTCATTGAGAAGTTCTTCCCAGAACGCCTCCCGCGACCAGGCAAGGTAAAATTTTTTAAAAAGGCCAAGATGTGGGTTGGACATCTGATTAGCTGGCAGGCAGTGTGACAAAGTCCAAGGAAGAGACAAAGAGGGAAACTGCAGTGAGATATTCATGGTGCTCCTGCCCAATGGGGTTTAATCTGACAACATGGAAATACTATCTGCATGCTTGTCCTTGAATAAAATTTAATAATAATCAGGTTTAATATCACAGATACACAAATTTAACTGAGTAGTGCAAAAAGAGAGCAAAAACAGAAGTATGGTGTTCATGGGTTGGGTCGTTGTCCATTCAATCAATGACGATGGCGGGGAAGTAGCTGTTCCTAAAATGTTAAGTGTGTGTCTTCAGGGCCTCTCAGTCCAACCCTACATCCCCGTCACGAGAGGTGGAAACAGGTAAGGCCAGCCAGCAGGGCTCTGGTGAAGCTGTATCAGCCAATCCCCCTGTACAGTGGATGCAACGGATTTGACCTCCCTTTCTGGGATTCATCATCGACCGCCTAGGCTCCACTGGGAGCCAATTTATATCTGGTTCACTGGGAAAATCTTTAGAGTCAGGAATTGAGTATCAACTTATCACCATACATATTTTCATATTTTAGGAATTTGCTGTGGTGTGTTAGCATAAAATCCAACAAAAACAACATTCAAGAATTATAAAGAATAAAGAATTATATAAAAATAAGTTAGAGGTTAAGCTACAGATATGGAATAAAATGTACATAAATACATAAACCCTGGTTAGAAGCTCATGGGTTCAAGTCCTGCTCCAGGAAATCTCTGTGGACACACTTCAGCAGACCTCATTGGACACAGTCAGCACACAGGGAAACTCAGCACTCCATGAAACGCCCAGGTCCCGCTCCAGGACACCTCAGCAAACACAGTCCAGGCTCCACTCCAGAAGACCTCACCAGACATAGTTCAGACTCGACAAGGTCAGCACAGGAGAGAGGAATAAAACTATCAAAGACCCTCTCTAGAAGACCTCAGCAGACATAGTTCAGACTCCGCTCCAGGAGACCTCAGCGGACAAAGTCAACACAGCAGAGGGGAACAAAACTATCAAAGTCCCTGATCTCAGCAGACACAGTTCAGGTCCCGCTCCAGGAGACATCAGTAGGCACAGTCAAGATCTTGCTCCACGAGATCTCAGCAGACACAGTCAAGATCTCGTACCAGTAGACCTCAGCAGACACAGTCAAAGTCTTGCTCCACAAGATCTCAGCAAACACAGTACAGATCTTGCTCCAGAAGACCTCAGCAGACATAGTTCAAACTCTGCTCCAGGAGACCTCAGCAGACAAGGTTAGCACAGGAGAGAGGAACGAAACTATCAAAGTCCCTCTCCAGGAGACCTTAGTGGACACAGTTCAGATCTCACTCCAGGAGATCTTAGTGGACACAGTTCAGATCTCGCTCCAGGAGACCTTAGTGGACACAGTTCAGATCTCGCTCCAGGAGACCTTAGTGGACACAGTTCAGGTCTCGCTCCAGGAGACCTTAGTGGACACAGTTCAGGTCTCGCTCCAGGAGACCTTAGTGGACACAGTTCAGATCTCGCTCCAGGAGACCTTAGTGGACACAGTTCAGATCTCGCTCCAGGAGACCTTAGTGGACACAGTTCAGGTCCCACACCGGGGGACCTCAGTGGACTTAGTTAAGCATAGGACAGAGTTGCAATATTGTCAAAGTAAAGGGGAAGGATTTAAACCAAGATCCTATTTATCATGATGAACACGAAAATGCCTCGGCAATGACGATAGAGGGGCAGTGAGTCTATCCAATCATTGTAATGTTGGAACAGCAACAGCACGTTAAAATTTCACTGGCTGGAAAGTACTTGGGATATCCACTGCAAGGACTCAAAAGCCAGCAGAAAGCCCATGTTGCCAAGGCCAGTGAACCCGCATCGCCAAGGCTGTAGATCAGAACAAGACTACAAAAACGCGTCCAAGACATGTTCGTTAGGCAGATGTAGTGAAGGAAACTGAACCAAGATGCAGAGCAGTTGCAGAAAATCAGAAATGGATCAAAGACCAAGAGGCATAGGGTGGTGACCCGGATCTGGGCCATACCCTCCAAATATCCAGACCTGCCTCTCGTTTTTTTTGCACTACCTTACTTTCCCTTTTCTGTTTTCTATTTATGATTTATAATTTAATTTAAATTTTTAATATTTACTATCGATTTGTACTCCAGGGAGCACGAAGAGCAGAATCAAATATCGCTGTCATGATTGTATGCTCTAGTATCGTTTGGCGACATAAAGTAAAGTATAAAAGTATAAAGTATAAGAGGCAAAGATCACACCCAGTGACTTTTTCCCAGGGCAGAAATGGCTCGTACCAGGAGCATACTTTTACGGTAATTGGTGGAAAGTATAGGGTGGAACATCAGGGGTAGTTTTTCTTTATACAGTTAGTGGTGGGTGCATGGATGCCAGGGGTGGTAGTACAGGATATTGAAGAAACTCAGAGATAGGCACACAGATAATAGAAAAATAGAGGCCTGTGTAGGAGGGAAAGGTTAGATTGATCTCAGAGGAGGTCAGCACAACTTTGTGGGTACTGTGTGGTCGTGTTCAATATTCCAAAATGGCCTCTCCCCGTTCCTGCACCTTCGATACAGCAGATGTAATAAAACCACAGAACTTACGTGTGTTGCTGTCCGTCAGCGCAGCCACAAACTGAAGGTACTTCTTCATTAAAGTAGTCTGGTCCACCACTGCTCCTGGGGTTGCCACAAATGCCATGCTGGTTCGAGGTGTCGCACCAGTTAGTTTCCAGAAAGATCTCTCACACACCAAAGCTGTACCCAAGGGGTGACAGGGAGAGGGTTCCCTCACACCAAAACTGTATCCAAGGGGTGACGGGTTACCTGCAAACAATGGGAGGGAAGAAACTATTTACCCTCTTTTACAATCAACAGGTGATGGGACCTTCATAATCCAATTATAGATCTTAACGTATTGTAATTCAAAAAAATACAAAATGCAATTCTATTTGACCAAAATATGGCAACCAAAAAGATGGGAGTACATTTTTGTTATTTACTGCTAGTCCTAGTAAAGAGAAAGAAACGGGAGACGGTATTCCGAACTCCAAATCCCAACCCTTCATTCTTCCCTTTGCTTCCTACTACCTGCCCCACCTCCCCACACCCATCTAGCCCTCCCCAGTCCCCCTCAAATGTTCTTACCCCCTTCCCCTGTTGTTCACCTCTTGCTCACTCCCTCCCTATCCAAACCTCCTGTTACCCATCACCCTCTAGCCCACCGTCCCATCCATTACCCCAACCTTGCCCCCGATCTCTCCTGTCCCACCCCTCTGCCCCCACTCCCGCGATTGTCCCAATCCCCCTCCCTCCACCTACTCCAGAACTTCCTCTATCTCCTACCCCACCCCTCTCCCTCCTTCCCCGGCCTCACCATCTCTCCCCCATTTCCCCACCACCATCTCACCTCGTCCCCGCGCTCCGCCGCCCGCCAGCCAGCCTCCTCACCGCTCCCCGCTGCCTCCGCACAGACAGCCCACTATCCCCATATCACACACCCCACGACCCCTTATCAGTGCTTTCCATCCTACCACCACCCGCCGTGCCACTCGCCCTCCCTTCGGGCTGAGCGCGAACCTTCGACAGCCTCCAATTCCAAAAATATTTTGGGACTCGTTTTCTCTGCGTAGAGACCAACGTGCGACTGAGCTGTACTCAGACCATCGAAAGTGATGGTCTTCCGCAACATCATCAAGTCGCGACAAAACCGAAGATAACATGAACTTTATTTATAGTTACTGCAATCAGACACATTGGGAAAGTTCTCAGTTTAGTTCAACCAACTAAAAGCCGAATTAATACCCGGTGTTTGCACACAAAATCCCTCACTATTCATTTATTGTGTAACTATAGTAATTTTATGTTTTGCGATGTACTGCTAAAAACAAATTTCACATTATGTAAGACAGTGATAATAAACCTGATTCTAATTCCTTTATAACCTGTCAGAGTCATTTTGATTGTGCAAAAACTACTGGGCAAATTATATCTGGAGAAAATTGTAGTTAAACTAAAGTTTTGCCATACATTTTAGATTCGCAAAGGAAGTAAGGTGCATATATTATTGGATGTCAGATATCTATAATCGGCAATTTCTGCTGCGGACTGGCATGCAAAATAACAACTCCCTGCATAAGAGAGGAATGGGCAGAACATTTTGTTCGTGTTTTTCTAGTGCAGCATGTGCAGTTTCGACTCTGCATCGTCAAGCGTACTTATGTTACGAGCCAACTGAGCAGGATATCACGTGGTTGTTCCGTCTTGGTCACGTGACCTCGATCAACCTTTTAAATAACCCTATCTTTTGAAGGGGAGTCCTGTATATTTTCCCACCCTCAGGTAGTCTCTTGGCAGTGAGGATAACTTGTTTCCATTCCGACTGTAACGAGTGCATGTAAAACTCTGCATGAGTTTATTTCACGTGCGGTAGCCCTTCCACAACAGCTGCTGAATGAATTGTAGAGCCAAGAAATCAGCATATATCTATATATATCTAAGTTCATTCAGTGGCCACTTTAGAAGGTACACCTGTACACCCGCTCATTGATGTAAATATCTAAGCAAAAAGAACGAAAATAGTGAGGTCATTGTCCGTTCAGAAATGTAAAACGTTGAGAGCTGTGGACAGCACATCACGGAAACCAGCTTCCGTTCCAAGGACTCAATGTTCAAAATAGATTTATTATGAAAGTACATATATGTCACCGTATACAACCCCAAGATTCATTTTCTTGCAAGCATTCACAGTAATACAAGAAACAGGATAGAATCAATGAAAGACTATATCCAAGCAATCAATGTGCAAAAGACAATAAACTGTGTAAATATAAAAGAAAATAACTAATAATAAATAAATAAATAAGCAATAAATATTGAGAACATGAGCTGAAGATTCCTTGAAAGTTGTGGGAACAGTTCAGTGATGGGGCGAGTGAAATTGAGTGAAGTTATCCCCACTGGTTCAAGAGCCTGATGGTTGAGGGGTGATAACTGTTCTTGAACCTGGTGATGTGGGTGGTGAAGCTCCTGTACCTTCTCCCTGATGGTAGCAGCGAGAAGAGAGTATGTCCCGAGTGGTGGAGCTCCCTGATGATGAATGCCGCTCTCCTGGGACAACGCTGCGTGTAGATGTGCTCAGTCATGGGAGGACTTTATTCATGATGTACTGGGCCGAATCCACTAGGATTGTCTGTTCAAGTGTATCGGTGTTTCTAGACCAGACCATGATGCAACACAGTCAATATACTCTCCATCACACATCTATTGAGGTTTGTCAATGGTGTAGCTGAAGCCTGATTGAAGCAGGTGGGTACTCAGACTGCTGGAGTGAGAGGTTAAAGATCTCAGTGAACACTTCAGTCAGTTGGTTAGCACAAGTCCTTAGTGCTCGGCCAGGTACCCCATCTGGGCTGGATGCTTTCTGTGGGTTCACCCTTCTGAAGGATGCTCCTACGTCGGCCTCGGGGACTGAAATGACAGGGTGATCGGGGAATGTGGAAGCCTGTGGAGTTTCCTCCATGCCTTGATGGTCAAAGTGAGCATAAAGGGCATTAAGCTCATCTGGGAGCAAAGCCTTGTCACCTATGTCGTTTGGTTTCTCTTTGTAAGAGGTGATCACATTCGAGCCCTGCCACAGATTCGAGCATCCCTCTGAGATTAAAGGTTGGAATTGCCACTTGGCATGCGAGGTGGCTTTCCGGAGATGGTGCTTGGACCAAATGCCATGGATCTGGCTCTCAGCAGATCTCATGGTTCATCCAGGGCTTCTGGTTGGGGGGGGATTCTGGAAGATTCTGTGAGGACACACTCGCCTACGGCTGTTTTAATAAAAAGTCCGTGACAACCGTGGTGTGTTCATTCAGATCCTCTGATGAGTCCTTGAATACGGCCCATTCCACTGACTCGAAGCAATCCCGTAGCCTCCCAAAGGCACCTCTTCATTGTCCCTTTCTCTGGAGCTTTCCTCTTTAGCTTCTGTCTGAATGCTGGCGGGAGAAGGACACCCAAGTGATCAAATTTCCCGAATTACAGTCTAGGCATGGAACGGTAGGCGTGCCGTATCGCAGTATAGCAGTGGTCAAGTGTGTTGGAACTTCTGGTACTGCAGGTTATATGCTGAAGGTAACTGAGCAGGATTTATTCAATCAAGCTCGATTGAAGTCCCCGACTATGATATGAAATGCATCGGGGTGGGCTATTTCTTGTTTGCTGATGGCAGCATTCAATATCTTCAGTGTCCGATTAATGTCAGCTTTTGGAGGTATGTAAGCTTTGGTCAGAATGATGAAGGAGAAATCGCTTGGTAAGTAGAACAGTCGGCAATGATTCAGTCCAGGTTGGGAGAACAAGAGTGCGACAAGACCGCCACATCCGTGCACCATGAAGAGTGGACTCTGTCCACACCTCTTGCTGCCTTGGTAAAGCAGCCAGCATAGCCAATCACCCCACCACTCTCTCTTCTCCACCCCCCCACCACCATCAGCAGAAGATACAAAAGCCTGAACACTCTAACTACTAGGCTCAAGGGCAGCTTCTCTCCCACTGTTATAAAATTATTGAGTAATCCTCTGGGTACAATAAGATATTCTCTTGACCTCACAATCTTCCTCATTGCATGTTATTGTTTGCCTGCACTGCACTTTCTCTGTAACTGCCGCACTTTATTCTGCTCTCTGTTATTGCTTCTCCCTTGTACTACCTCAGTCTATTTCTGACCTGTAATGATCTGTGCAGATGCTGTGTGAAACCAAGCTTTCACCTTATCTCAGCATATGTGACAGTAATAAACCAATTCTCCCATTTACACACACACACACACTCTCATACACAGGTTCAAAGGTTCATTTATTATCAAAGCACACAACACTGAAATTCTTCCTTCTTGTTTTCATGGCTATCTGGAGAAGAAGAGTTTCAGAGTTGTATACTTCAATAATAAATGAACCCTTGAACCTTGATACATGTGCGCACACACACATACACACACACACACACACACACACACACACACACACACACACACGCAGAAGAACTTGCCCCCACACCCTTTCCTCAGCCTCTATCCCAACAAGTAATGGGAATCTTACTGAGAGAGTGAGCTGGGACTGGCAGGAGACCAGAATGAGTGGGAGGTGATGGCAGAGGAGAAGAAGTTATTCCTGAATCATTGAGCGTGGGTCTGCGGGCTCCTTATCTTCTCCCCTATGGTAGAAATAAGACAAGGGCCTGTCCTGGCTTGTGGGGTCCTTAATGATGGAAATGCCCATCTTGAGGTACCACTATTTGAAGAAGACCTCGATGGTGTGGAGGGTTTGGCTGAGCTTACAATCCTCTCCAATCCTGTGCATTGGATCCTCCATTCCAGACAGTGATGCAACCAGTTGGAAAGCTCTCCTTGGTATATCTGTAGAAATGCACAAGTCTCATTGATGACATACCAAACCCTCAAAATCTTGATGAAGTAGAGCTGCTGCCATGCCTTCTTCGTGATAGCATCAATATGTTGGGCTCAGGATAGATCTTCAGAGATGTTGATGCCCAGGAACTCGAAGCTGCTCAGACTGTCCACTGCTGACCCCTCGATGAGGTCTGGTGCATGTCCTCCCAACTTTCCCTTCCTGAAATCCACAATCAATTCTTTGGTCTTACAGACATTAAGTGCGAGTTTGTTATTGCAAAACCACTCAGCCAGCCAATCTATCTCACGCTTCCTCATCATCATCTGTGATTTTACCAGCAAAAGCAACATCACCTACAAATTTATAAGACCGTATAATATAGGAGCAAAGTCAGACCGTTCTGCCCATCAAAACTGTTCTGCCATTCCATCATGACTGATTTATTTTCCATCTCAACCCCAAGGGTGGGAGGAAGCAGAAAGGAAACTATAGACCTGTTAGCCTTACATCAGTGGTTGGGAAGTTGTTGGAATCGATTGTTAGGAATGATATTACAGAGTACCTGGAGGCACATGACAAGATAGGCCAAAGCCAGCATGGTTTCCTGAAAGGAAAATCCTGCCTGACTAACCTACTGCAATTTACCCTACAAGCAGGGTAGACAAAGGAGATGTAGTAGATGTGGAGTACTTGGATTTTCAGAAGGCCTTTGACAAGGTGCCTCACATGAGGCTGCTTAGCAAGATAAGAGCCCTTGGAATTACAAAGAAGTCACTAACATGGGTGGAGCATTGGCTGCTCAGCAGAAAACTGAGAGTGGGAATAAAGGGATCCTATTCTGGCTGGCTGCCAGTTACCAGTGGAGTTCCACAGGGGTCAGCGTTGGGACTGCTGCTTTTTACAATGTATGTCAATGATTTGAACTATGGGATTAAAGGATTTGTGGCCAAATTTGTCAATGATACAAAGATAGGTGGAGGAGCAGGTAGTGTTGAGGAAACAGAGAACCTGCAGAGAGACTTAGATAGTTTAGAGGAATGGGCAAAGAAGTGGCAAATGAAATACAATGTTGGAAAGTGTATGGTTAAGCACTTTGGTGGAAGAAATAAACGGGCAGACTATTATTTAGATAGGGAGAGAATTCAAAATTCAGAGATACAAAGGGACTTGGGAATCCTTGTGCAGGATACCCTAAAGATTAACCTTCAGGCTGAGTCGGTGGTGAAGAAGGCAAATGCAATGTTGGCATTCATTTCTAGAGGTACAGAATATAAGAACAGTGAGGTGATGTTGAGGCTCTATAACGCACTCATGAGACCACACTTGGAAGATTGTGTGCAGTTTTGGGCTCTTTATTTTAGAAAGGATATACTGATATTGGAGAAGGTTCAGAGAAGATTCACGAGAATGATTCCAGGAATGAAAGGGTTACCATATGAGAAATGTCTGGCAAGTCTTTGGCTGTATTCCCTGGAGTTCAGGAGAATGAGAGGGGATGTCATAGAAACATTTCTAATTTTAAAAGGCCTGAACAGATTAGATTATGCAAAGTTATTTCCATGGTAGGGGAGCCTAGGACAAAAGGGCAGGACTTCAGGATTGAAGGACATCCTTTTAGAACAGAGATGCAGAGAAATTACTTTAGTCAGAGGGTGGTAAATCTGTGGAATTTGTTGCCAAGAGCAGCTGTGGCAGATAAGTCATTGGGTGCATTTAAGGCAGAGATTAGCCAGGGCATCAAAGGGTATGCGGAGAAAGCAGGGGAGTGGGGATGACTGGAAAAATTGGATCAGCCCATGATTGAATGGTGGAGCAGACTTGATGGGCCAAATGGCCTACTTCTGCTCCTATATCTTATTGTCTTATGGTCTTCTGCCTTCTTCCTGTAACTTTTGATACCCTTTCAAATCAAGAACCTATCAACCTCTAAACACGAGGAATTCCGCAGATGCTGGAAATTCAAGCAACACACATCAAAGTTGCTGGTGAACGCAGCAGGCCAGGCAGCATCTCTAGGAAGAGGTACAGTTGACGTTTCGGGCCGAGACCCTTCGTCAGGACCGTACCTCTTCCTAGAGATGCTGCCTGGCCTGCTGCGTTCACCAGCAACTTTGATGTGTGTGGCCTATCAACCTCTGCTTTAAATATTCCAAATGACTTGGCATCCACAGCTATATATGACAATGAATTGTGCACATTCACCTCCCTCTGGCTAAAGAAATTCCTCCTTATCTCTGTTCTTAAGGAACATACTTCTACTCTGAGGTTGTGCCCTCCAGTCTCAGGCTTTCCAATTATTAGAAACATTCAATAGCAGGGAAATATAGGACCGGGGTGGCATTTGAGCCACACAGTCATGTGAGTAGGGAGAATGGAGAATTGGGCCAAACATTCATCCTGGGGGTGTGCCTGTGTTGATTGTCAGCAAGGAGGAGATGTTATCATCAAGTTGATGATCTCCCTTGAGTGAAATGCTGGGATCAGGTGCTGAAGTGCTAGGACAGCTCTGTATCCAGGAAGGCATCAGCCATGGATGTCCCCTTGGGAAAAAGGTTAACAATAGCAACTTGTATTTGTGCGGAGTCTCTGCTGGGACAAAACATCTCAAGGTATTTCACAGGAGAAGCAGGGAACACACCAGGCGACACAAAGCAACAGTCAGACTGATAGAAGGTGGATGAGAAAGAAGAAAATGGAGGCCCAAGACCAAACCTCTTTAGAACAGAGAAGATGAGGAATTCCCTAACCAGATGGTGGTGAATCTGTGGAGTTTACAGATTTCACGAATCATGAATGTTTGGATCAAAGCTCAAAGGTTGATCGTGTTATGCTTTATAGCTCTGAAACTAATTGAAAGAAAAACACAGGAGCTGGAATGAACAGTCCACTTCTCTCCCTTTCTTTCGTGAGGTGCACACATATGACAAGATGGCATCATAACGTATCCCATTCACATACTTTTACATTAAACCCATAATTGATTATGTGTTGTTGTTCATCCATCGTTGACGTTGAAGAGGACCTCGACACCATAATGATGGTGTCGAGACTAGCGCATGATTTGGATTTAAGTGAGGGAGAGTTGCGCAGCGTCAGCCTCACTCTCTCTTCCCAATTCCCATCTGGATCCAGTGGCAAGACAGAGTCTAGACGGCTGGAGATGGGACTAGGCACAGTGGATGACCAGGACATCTTCTGTGTCTTGTCCTGCTCTACATGTTCCATGACGCTTGCAGAGACTGCCTTCTTGACCGTTGGACCTTCCATTGGTCTCGTCCGCTCAATCTGCTGGAGTCTGCCTTCACATGCTGGGATAGACAACTCCCTATCTCACCGAGGGTTTGAGACCCGTCGGCTACCCTCACCTGGTTTAGCCGGCTTGTCGAAGCCGTTGCCCGGGGTGAGGCCGCTGTCGCGTACAAACAGCTACAGGGAGCCACAGGTGAGAGCTGAGTGCCAGGTGGGGACCAAAGGTGGACTAACTGCCCTGAAAAGGATGCGACATGTTCCCCCACCAGAGGTGCTACCCCTCCCTGACACCCCATATACCCCATATACATAATTGATTATGTAAACAAACAAAGAATGCTGAATCAAACAATATATTTTCACAATATTACTCCAATGTCACTGATATATTAAGTACAGAACAGATCAGAGATCCAAATCAAAGCCTAAAAGTCAACTGGAGGTCCAGAAATTGAGGCCCAATGGCAGGAGTGTGGGTTTGCAAGCCTTTTGACCCCACCGAGGACATCAGAACCAATGGTCTGAGAATCCACAAGTCCGTTAGAGGCTGCAGGCCAAAGAAAAGGGCCTGTCCTGAGGTTAGAGAACTGTATACGTGTGCAGGTGGGAGGGAAGAATGGGGCTTGTTTCACTGTGGTTGGTATATTCTGTTTTATTGTGTTCTGTGGTATTCTGTTGGCATCGGAATGTGTGGCAACACTTGCAGGCTGCCCCCCACTTGGGTGTGTTGGTTGTTAACGCAAATGATAAAGTTCAATGTACATGTAATGAATAAATCTAAATGTAAACCTAAAATCTAAATCATTGCCACAGAGGGCTATGAAGGCCAAGTCATTGGATATACTTAAAGCAGAGGTTGATGGGTTCCTGACTGGTAAGGGTGTCAAAGCTTATGGGGAGATTACAGGGTAATGGGATCGGGAGGGAAAATAAATCAGCTATGATGGAATGGCATGGTGGACTTGATGGGCCAATTGGCCTAATTCTGCCCCTATGTCTTACGTTCCTAAAAGGGAGTGAGTTCCAGAGCTTAGGGCCCAGATAGCTAAAGGTGTGGCTGCAGTTAGCAAGTGATTCTATTCAGACAAGACCAAGACATATGCAGAGGACTGGGAGTGTTGTAGGTCTGGAGATGGTCACAGGGATAAAGGAAAAGTGTGAGACCAGGGTTGGATTTAGATCAGCGGATGGGGGTTTTAAACATGAGGGGAGAGTTCCAATGTCAGTCATGATGGGCGAAGGTGTTAGGAGACACGGCAATGTACAAACTCGAGCTCCCGCAATATCTGAGATGGGAGGGCAGTCAGGAATGGCCCAGTGGAGATGTCAAAGGCTTGTGTGATGGATTGGAGGAGAAGGAGGGGCGATGTGGCCAAATCAAAGGTGGTGACAATTCAGTATATAGGAGGGAGATTGAAAATCTGATTATATTTCAGTCTTCATTTATGTATAATTTTTCATTGATTCTATTATATTTCTCTGTTCTACCGTGAACTCCTGCAAGAAAATAAATTTCAGGTGACATATACATTCTTTAATAATAAATCTACTTTGAACCCTGGTGGTGGGAATGCCAGTGTTGAAAGGTCTGACCCCATGAGAATGATGTTGCTGGGGTATTGGGGCTGCCTTATTATCTCTCTCTCTAGGATAGGAGCAAGCAGACTTTAATAAGAGCAGGAGTCGGCTGTTTGACCCTTCCAGCCTGTTCCGTGATCCAATGCGCCAGAGATCCGGGTTCAATCCCGACCTCCAGTGCTGTCAACTTGGAGTTGCATCACCCAAAATGCCGGAGGAACTCAGCAAGTCGGGCAGCATCTATGGACGGGAATAAACTGTTGACCTTTCAGTCAGAGACCCTTCGTCCTGATGAAGGGTCTGGGCCCAAAATAATCAGGCCATTCATACACAATCAGATTATTGATATTTCCAGATCTTTTTTCAATACTAATCCCAAACACAAGCAATTCTGCAGATGCTGGAAATCCAGAGTGACGCATATCAAATACAAGAGAAACTCAGCAGGTCAGGCAGCATCTATGGAGGGGAATAGACAGGTGATGTCTTGGGCCGAAACCCTTCATCAGGAGTTCACATGTTCTCTTTGTCACCTTGTGGGTTCTGGGAGTGCTTCACTTTGCTCCCACATCCCTTTGATGTGTGGTTTAGTAGGTTAGTTAATTGTAGTTAATAATGGGTGCTCTCCATTAAGAGAATCCATCCCAACAGCCCAGGTTAAGTCCTATCATGATCAGCAAGTGGTGAAGGGGGCAAGATTGTGCGGTTTGTTTGCTTTTCAGAGTATGTAGATAGTCAATCGGCCTCTACAGCTACTGAAGACCCACCAATAGACAACACCTTACTGGACCCAAGTGATTCCACTGCACACTACTTTAGTCTTAAATCAGCAGGGTAGAAAATGTCCATCAACCTTGCTTTGCCTGCACTGCACCTTCTCTGTAACCGTAACACTTCAATTCTGCACTCTGTTATTGTTTTCCCTTGTCAATACCTCATAGCTCAATATTATTTGTTTATTTATCTATCCATCCATCCTTTGTTTTTTGTTGTATTTGCACAGTTAGTCTTCTTTTGCACATTGGTTATATGCCTGTCTTTCTGTGTAGTTTATATTATGAAGACAAGCAGTCCTCTTTTATTGTCATTTAGTAATGCACGCATTAAGAAATGATACAATATTTTTTCATTGATTCCATTGTGTTTCTTTGTTCTACTGTGAATGCCTGCAATAAAATGAATCTCAGGTAATATAGAGTAGCATATTCATACTTTGATAATAATTTTACTTTGAATATTTATTGTACTACTTCAATGCGCTATGTAATGATTTGATCTGTATAAACAGGATACAAGAGAACTTTTTCACTGTATATACAGTATGTGACAATAATAATCCAATACCAATACCCCTGAGGTTAGGACGCGGGGGGACAACGCCTTTACCAGCTGTTACGTTGCGCTGCCTGGTAGAACAGAGACAGGGAAAGGGACAGGATGGCTTCCCCTTTCGGTTCGACACAGGCTGGCGTGGGCTGGCAGATGGATCATGACGCATAGGAAGTGCAGAGGCTGGTTGATGTTGGGCGAGAATTGGGAAAGCTCAGTCCGCAGCTGGAAGCTCTCAGGTCGAGAACCATGAACGTTGTCTCTCTCGTGTTCCTGTTGAACGCCGCAATGCCGGCAGGTGAGGAGCGGAGGCGAGCAAAGGTGGACCCGCACCGAGAGAGATCAAATCGCCGTGTGATTTATTAAAAGCTCGGCTTGTATTTAGGATGGAGGAGGCGAAATAGGTTGCGACCTCAACCGCAGCCGAGGGGAAATGTTCCCTAACACAAGATGTTGGAAAACTTCTACGCCCCAAACGCTGGAGGCACTCGGTATCTATAGAGGGAAATACACACTAGCCGTTTCGGACCGAGGACTAGAATGGAAGGGGGCAGAAACCAGAATAAGAAGGCGAAGGAGAGAGGGAAAGGGCGCAGGTGAGGTGAGACCAGGAGAGGGGGAAGGTGGGTTGAGGTCCTGATGAGGGGTCTCGACCCGAAACGTTGACCCGTTACCCCCCTCCACAGGGGAATTGTAAATGATCTTCCTTAACCAATCGTAGAGATACACGGTACAGTAGCAGGCTATTCGGCCAGTCGCGTCCATGAATTCTTCCAGCATTTTGTGCGCGACACTCAGGAACTGTCCCCTGGCTTCAGCAGAAACCCGATCAGTGCGGTCTCCTCGAACCAACCTGTTTGCATTTAATAGCTGGGCTTTAGTTCGCGCTGAGCGCTTTGCAGTCATTATATTCGTTATTTTAACCCACATTTTCCCCGCGCTGTTTTTGCAGGAGGTTCTTCGCTCTATTCCTTGGTTCTGAGCAACGACAGTCCCATCACCACAGGCGCAGAGGGTCTGGTGGAGGCCCGGCTGATAAACAGGGCTGGGACGCAACTTTCTCCCCGTTCCCTCGCCTTCCACTGGGACCTGCGGAGACCGCTCTCCATCGTGCGCCGCTCGGAGGGAGCGCTGAACAGCACCCTGGTCGTCCGCAGCCGGGCTCCGGGGTTCTACAGACTCCGCGCCTGGGTGAGCTGGGTGGAGTGCCGGAGGTGTCCTTCGCTCGCACGCGGGGCCACAGTTCTGCATGTGATGGGTGAGGGGAAGACCTTCAGACCGACCGACCGACCCGCCCGCCCCCGATGCGTCTCCCGCAGAGAGTCCAAGCGCCCGCTGCCTGCAGCACCAAATCTAATAACTTTTACCCAGGGGCGTATCTACGGAAAACAGCGCCTTGCCAAGCACTGAAATTACGCCCCTGTCCAAACATCTGACACCCATCTTTTAGATAACCTTACCATAATATTAGCTCAAAAATACAAGTCAAGCTCGCTAATCTTTCACCTTAAAACGCTGCCAATTCTGCTGGTGCTGGAAATCCAGAGCAACGCACACAAAATGCTGGAGGAATTCAGCAGGTCAGGCAGCGTCTATGGAAATGAATAAACAGTTGATGTTTCGGGCCGAGACCTTTGTCCTGCCTGACCTGCTGAGTTCCTCCAGCATTTTGTGTGGGTACTCTCCATTGTTTCGCTGTTGTTTTGTGACTTGTCGTGTCCTGTGTGTGTGTGTTTTTTTCTGTTGAGCATTGTCGGCCGGCATCTTTGGTGCCGGAATGTGTGGCGACACTTGCGGCTGCACCCCCCCCCCCCACCCCGCACACAATCGGGTGTGTAGGTGGTTCAGTAAAATGGTTCACTGTATGTTTCGATGTGCAGGTGGCGTAGTGGTTAGCGTAAAGCAACGCAATTAAAGCTTGGGGCGTCCGAGTTCGGACTTTAAATCCTGTAAGGAGTTTGTACATTCTCCCCATAACAGCTTAGGTTTCCTCCGGGTTCTCTCGCTTCCTCCCACAGTCCAAAGACGTACTGGCTAGTTGATTAAATAGCCATTGTACATTGTCCTATGATTAGGCTAGGCCAAATAAGACCATAAGACAAAGGAGCAGAGTTAGGCCATTCAGCCCATTGAGTCTGGTCCACCATTCCATCATGGACCATCCTGGATCCCACTCAACCCCATACACCTACCTTCTCGCCATATCCTTTGATGCCCTGACCAATCAGGAAACTATCAACTTTAAATATACCCATGGATTGGCCTCCACTGCAGTCTGCGGCAGAGCATTCCACAGATTCACTACTCTCTGGCTAACCACCCCCCTCCTTACCTCTGTTCTAAAAGGTCACCCCTCAATTTTGAGGCTGTGCCCTCTAGTTCTGCATACCCCCACCATAGGAAACATCCTCTCCACATCCACCCTATCTAGTCCTTTCAACATTCGGTAGGTTTCAATGAGATCCCCCCACATTCTTCTAAATTCCAATGAGTACAGGCCCAAAGATGCCAAATGCTCCTCATATGTTAACCTCTTCATTCTCGGAATCATCCTAGTGAACCTCCTCTGTACTGTCTCCAATGACGAGACATCCTTTCTGAGACATGGGGCCCAAAACTGTTGACGATACTCCAAGTGCTGCCTGACAATTGTCTTATAAAGACTCAACATTACCTCATGGTTTTTATATTCTATTCTCCTTGAAATAAATGCCAACATTGCAATTGCCTTCTTTACCTCAACCTGTAAATTAACCTTCTGGGAGTCTTGCTTGGGAACCCCTAAGTCCCTCTGCACCTCTGATGTTTGAATTCTCTCCCCATTTAGATAATAGTCTGCACTATCGTTCCTTTTACCAAAATGCATTAGATTAGATTAGATTATGAGAACACTCAGTCCTCGTTTATTGTCATCTAGAAATGCATGCATTAAAAAATGATACAATGTTCCTCCGGTATGATATCACAGAAACGCAAGACAGACCTCATACGTTTCCTAACACTGCATTCCATCTGCCACCTTTTTGCCCATTCTTCCAATTTGTCTAAGTTCTCTGCAATCATATTAATTCCTTAGCACTACCTACCCCTTCACTTATCTTCATATCATCTGCAAACTTTGCATCAAAGCCATCAATTCCACTATCTAAATCATTGACAAGCAATATGAAAAGTAGTGGTTCCAATACTGATCCCTGAGGAACACCACTAGTCACTGGCAACTAACTAGAGTAGGCCCCCTTTATTCCCACTTGCTGCCTCCTGGCTGTCAGCCATTCCTGTATCCATGTCAGTATATTTTCTGTAATGCTGTAGGATTTTATCTTGTTAAGCAGCCTCACGTGTGGTACCTTATCATGTTTGGCGCCTTTTGAAATCCAAGTAAATGACATCCACCGCCTCTCCTTTGAACACTCTGCTGGTTACGTCCTCAAAGAACTCTAAAAGATTTGTCAGGCAAGATTTCGCTTCACAGAAACCATGCTGATTTTGACATATTTAACATTAGTCTCCAATTACCTTGAAACTTCATCCTTAATAATAGACTCCAACACTTTCCCAACCACTGAAGTTAGGCTAACTGGCCTTTAATTTCCTTTCTTTTGTCTTCCTCCCTTCTTAAAGAGTGGAGTGACCTTTGCAATTTTCCAGTCCTCCGGGACCATGCCAGAACCAAGTGATTCTTGAACGATCATGACCAATGCATCCGTTATCTCTTCAGCAATCTCTCTCAGGTCTCTGGGATATAGTCCATCAGGTCCAGATGACTTACCCACCCTAAGAACTTTCAGTTTGCCCAGCACTTTTTTCTTTGCAATAGTAATGACATTCACTTCTGCTCCCTGACACTCATGGACCAGTGGTATACAGCTAGTGTCTTCTACAGTGAAGACTGATGCAAAGTACTCATTAAGTGTATCTGCCATTTCATTGTCCCCCATTACTACCTCACCAGCATTATTTTCCAGTGGGCCAATATCAACTCTCACCTTCCTCTTACTCTTTATATAACCGAAAAAAAAAACTTTTGGTATCCTGCTTTATATTTTTGGCTAGTTTGCCCTAATTTTTCACCTTTTTTCCTTCTTATAGCTTTTTTAGTTGCCTTTGGTTGGATTTTAAAAACTTCCCAAACATCCAACTTCTCACTCATTTTTGCTACCTTATATGCTCTTTCTTTGACTTTAATGCAGTCCTTAACTTCCCTTGTCAACCACGGATGCCTGGCCCGTCACTTGAGAATTTCTTCTTCTATGGGACATATCTATCCAGCGCATTGTGAAATATTCCCAGAAACTTCAGCCATCTCTACTCTGGCGTCATCCTTGCCAGTATCCCCCTCCAATCCAGTTGGGCAAGCTCCTCTCTCATGCCTCATTAATTCCCTTTATTCCATTGCGATACTGATACATGTGACATGCTTCCCTCTCTCAAATTGTAGTATAAATTCAATCATAATATGATCATATCTTTCTAAGGGTTCCTTTCTATTAAGCTGACTAATAAAATCTGGGTTATTACACAACACCCAGTCTAAGATAGTCTTTCCCCTAGTAGGCTTAAGGACAAGCTGCTCTAAAAAGCCATCTTGTAGGCGTGTGGCCAAGTGGTTAAGGCGTCGGTCCAGTGACCTGAAGGTCACTAGTTCGAGCCTCAGCTGAGGCAGCGTGTTGTGTCCTTGAGCAAGGCACTTAACCACAGATTGCTCTGTGACGACACCGGTGCCAAGTTGTATTGGACCTAGTGCCCTTCCCTTGGCCAACATCGATGGCATGGGGAGGGGAGACTTGCAGCATGGGCAACCGCCGGTCTTCCATACAACCTTGCCCAGGCCTGTGTCCTGGAAACCTTCCAAGGTGCAAATCCATGGTCTCATGAGACTAACGGATGCCTATAAAAATAAAAAAGGCATTCAACAAATTCCCTCACCTGTGTTCTGACACCAACCTGATTTTCCCAATCCCCCATATTAAAGTCCCCCATTATAATTGTGCCATTACCCTTATTACATGTCCTTTCCAGCTCCCTTTGCAATCTCAACCCTACATCTTGGCTATGATTTGGAGGCCGATATATGATTCCCATAATGTTCTTTTTTACCCTTGCAGTTTCTAAACTCCACCTACAAAGATTCAACATTCTCTAACCCTATGTCTCCTCTTACCAACAGAGCCACATCACCACCTATGCCTCCCTGCCTCTTCTTTCAATACAAAGTATATCCTTTGATGTTATGATCCCAGCCACAATTCAGTGATGCCCACAACATCATACCAACGAATGTCTAATTGCACCATGCGTTCATCCACCTTATTCCAAATACTATGTACATTTAAATACAGCACCTTCAGTCCTGCATTTTTCACCCTTTTGAATTTTGCCTCTGTGGTACAATCTAACTCTTTGCTCTGTCTGCATTTGTACCCAATCACTGGCTTGTCCTTCCTGCCTATCATCTACTTATAAACCTGCTGGCTCATCCCCAGCTCTATCATACTGGTTCCCATCTCCCTGCCATATTAGTTTAAACCACTCTCAACTACTCTAGTAAAGCTGCCCACAAGAATATTGGTCCTCTCGAATTCAAGTGCATCCTTTTGTGACCTGCTGAGTATTTCCAGCAGATTTTGTTGTTAGAATTATAAACAATTTTTATCATATGGTTAAACAGCATCAATAACGGAAGTTGTCTAATGATGCATTTATTCTCGGTTAGTGGTCAAAAATTTTTAAGAAATCTTCGGCATCGGTTTGTGCTACTGCTGAATATCAGATCTAATTTCCTTTCCTGATGCAGACTCTGTAATGGGAACTGTTTCATTGACACAAACGAACAGAAGTGTCACTTCTTTGACCAATGGGTATGAACTGGCCACAAACACACCAACAAAAATCTCATTCATCCTCTACGACCCCAGCGGATACTTCAGCACCGCGTTGTTCCACTACTGTTGGCACTTTGGAGATGGGTGAGTCCATGTCCCTGCACTGTGTGTTGAGTCTGGAGAAACATAGAACGTAGAACATTGGAGCACAGTGTAGGCACTAAGGTTCTCAATATTGTGCCAACCTCTTAAGCTACTCCGAGATCAATCTAATACTTCCCTCCTGCTTAGCCCCGATCATGGTCATGTGAAGCCATGGGAGAAAGTGGTGGATGGTCATATGAGCAGCTGGTGCATATCACAAGCCCTGGTTATGCGACCACTGACGCCGGCAGACAATCTCCGAAGAGAATTGATAATGGCTGGGGTCACTCGTCTTGTAAACACACTGCCCAGAAGAAGGCAATGGCAAACCACTTCTACAGAAAAATTTGCCAAGAACATTCACAGTTATGAGACCTTGATCGTCTATGTTGTTCGACATGGTACATAATGATGATGATATAAAATTATGAGGGGTATAGGTAGGCTTTTTCCACTGAAGTAGAGTGAGATTAGAACTAGAGGTAATGGGTTAAGGGTGAAAGGTGAAAGGGGAACCTTCTTCACTCAGAAGGTGGTGTGAGTGTGGAACAAGCTGTCAATGGAAGTAGTGGATGTGGGTTTGATTGCAACATTTAAGAGAAGTTTGGATAAGTACCTGGATGGGAGAGGTATGGAGGTACATCGTCCAGGTCTGGATCAATGAGACTCGGCAAAGTAACAATCCAGCTTGGACTAGATGGGCAGAAGGGCCTGTTTCTGTGCTGTGGTGCTCTGTGACATGTGTTTTTATTCTTTAACTTCACACAGGGAGCGAGCTGTCACAAATGATTCAAATGTATTCCACGTCTACTCAAAGGCAGGCGTTTACCAAGCTCATGTTGACATCTTTGCATCCCTCAGCCGCACCCGGAGGAAGATTGGCATCTTCGGTGCCACACTGAGCCTTCTAGGTAACGTTGGGTCTCCTTAGCACTCTATTGAGCTATGTCCTACAGTGAAGCAAAACCAATGCAGAAGGTGAACCTTTGTTCTCAGACACAAGTTTGAGTTGGGGGGGGGACTGGGGGTGGTAAAGGGGTTTGTTTTGTTGTTGTTGCTTGCTATATGCTGGTCACATGTTCTGTCAAATATTGGGGCATGCTATATTGGCACTGGAATGTGTGCCTATACTTGTGGGCTGCCCAGAGAGCATTCGAAGTGGCTGCATCACCATCTAGTATGGGGTTGGTGGCTACTGCACAGGATCGAAATAAGCTGCAGAGAGTTGTAAACTTAGTTAGCTCCATCATGAGCACCAGCCTTTGTAGTATCCAGGACATCTTCAAAAGCGATGCCTCAGAAAGCCGGCACCCATTATTAAGGATCCCCATCACCCAGGACATGTCCTCTTCTCATTGTTACCATCAGGAAAGAGGTACAGAAGCCTAAATGCACACACTCAACGATTCAGGAACAGCTTCTTCCCCTCTGCCATCCAATTTCTGAATGGACATTGAATCCATGAACACTACCTCACTACTTTTTTTAAACTTCCATTTTTGCACTACTTACTTAATTTAACAATTTAATTTTATTACAGTGCCTATAAAAATATTCACCACCCTTTGGAAGTTTTCATGTTTTATTGTTTTACAACATTGAATCACAGTGGATTTAATTTGTCTATTTTAACACTAATCAACAGAAAAAGACACCTTTGTGTCAAAGTGAAAATAGATCTCTACGAAGTGATCTAAATTAATTACAGATATAAAACACAGAGTAATTGATTTCATAAGTATTCAGCCCCTCCTCCTTTAATATGACACGCCAAATCATCACTGGTACAGCCAATTGGCTTTAGAAGTCACATAGTTAGTTGAATGGAGTTCTGGTTTGGAGACCTATATACAGTGAAGGTGTTTCAATTGATTGTAGTAAAAATACACCTGTATCTGGAAGGTCTATTTGCTGGTGAGTCAGTATCCTAACAAAATAAGCATCATGAAGACAAAAGAACATTTCAAGCAACTCCATAAAAAGGTTTTTGAAAAGCATAAGCCATGAGATGGATACAGGAAAATTTCTAAGTCACTGAATAACCCTTGGAGTAGAGTTAAGTCAATCATCGAGAAATGGGAAGAATATGACACGGCTGTGAATCTGCCTAGAGCAGGCCATTCTCAAAAACTGAGTGGCCGTGCTTGAAGGGGACTAGTGAGGGAGGCCACCAAGAGACCTATGACAACTTTGAAGGAGTTACAAGCTTCAGTGACTGAGATGGGAGAGACTGCACATACAACAACTGTTGATCGGGTGCTTCACCAGTCACAGCTTTATGGGAAAGTGGCAAAGAGAAAGTCACTGCTGAAAAAAAAAACTGACATGAAATCTCGGTTAGAGTTTGCCAGAAGGCAGATGGGAGACTTTGAAATCAGCTGGAAGAAGGTTCTATGGTCTGATAAAACCAAAACTGAGCTTTTTGACCATCAGACTAGATGCTATGTTTAGTGTAAGCCAAGCATCGCACATCACCAAAAACACACTAACCCTACTGTGAAGCGTAGTGGTGACTGCATCATGAGGCCAATCTGCCAAGATCCTTGTTATGATCCTATGTACTTGTGACATGTTAATCTTCAACACTGTAAAGTTTGATTTGATGGTTGGAAATGAAAAGTCCCACGTAAAGGGACTTGGATGGCATGAAACCGTCTCTGTGGTTGTGGACTGTAGTCATTGACAGAGCGCTAAACTGAACTAACTCGGTGGCTGCCACTCCTGAACCACTTCAGGAACTCTGCAGTTGAAACAAATAAACTCTTCTTGGGCTTCCAGCTGGGTACAGATAACGATTTTAACCGACGTTTTATTTCAATGGCTTCCTTCACCAGGCAGTCCCAAAAGCCAATGGTGTGCACAGTAGTTTTGTATCGTTGAAGTCAATCCTACGGCCGTTGTGAATACAATGGCTTCGATGGCACCAAACTACTGTGCCACGCCAATTGCTTTTGAGGCCGCCTGGTAAAGGAAACTATTGAAATAAAACTAGAGAAAAAGTATTTTAACAAAGACAAAGGCCTCACTCTAAGTAAGAATTGGAATTTGATTGTAATCAAGGCTGGACAGCGGAAACCTGATTGGATGAGGACTAACCAATCAGGAGGGATGGATGATAGGGGTATAAATACCACCGCACTAGACATGTCCAGGCATCATCCTTGATGAAGATGGCAGATTTTGTCATAGAAACATTGGTTAAATTTGTTAACAGTACCCGGCCAGAAGCCTGTGAAGAGTTTATTTGTCAGATATGCTGGGAAAGCACTAGGTCCTTTTTCTGCAGTTGGAAGTTTAATATTCTGTGTGTTATTTGCTCACTTTCTGCTGTTTGCGATTTGTTCTTTCTTTTGCACATTGGGTGTTGAATGGGTTCCTAGATGTTTCTTTGTTTCATGGCTGTCATTGGGAGTATGAATCTCAAGAGTTATATACTGTGTACATACTGTGATAATAAATGTACTTTAAAACTTTGAACTGTAGTATTACAGTAACACATCACATCACTCAATCTTCATTTATCTGCCTCATTCCAGATCCAATCAAGGCAATTGAGATCGAGCGCGCAGATGACAAGCGTGCAAGTGACGTCCACGATTTCCAGCTGCATGTTAATGGCAGGTAGGAGCCTGAGCAAGTTGGTATTTGGAGCTACAGATGCCAGAATAGGTCCAATCCACGCTGAAATTAGACTAGTTGGAGACTAGCTGTAGGTTTGATGGCCCTGACAATTGGCCCCATTGTACCCTGACAGCTGTCACTTAGACAACCCTGCCAGCTTCATTCTCCCGCTCTTTCCCCAACACCACATGCATCATAGGAGCAGAATTATGCCAATCAGCCTATCGAGTCTGCTCTACTATTCCATCATGGCTCAGTAATTATCCCTCTCAGCCCCATTCTCCTGCCTTCTCCCCATAACTTTTGATGCCGTTACTAATCAAATTTACAAATTTACTCATCAAACTTACAAACTCGCAGAACAGACTTGACGGGCCAAATGGCCTAATTCAGCTCCTATATCTTGTGGTCTAATCTCAAGGACCTATCGACCTCTGCTTTAAATACATCCAATTACTTGTCCTCCACAGCCATTTGTGGCCATGAATTCCACAGATTCACTACCCTCTGACTAAAGAAATTCTTCATCACTGTTCTAAGGGATGGCCTTCTATTCTGAGGCTGTGTGCTCTGCTCCTGAACTCCCTCACCATTAGAAAGATCCTCGTTACATCCACTCTATTTAAGACTTTCAATATTTGGTAGGTTTCAATGAGCTCCCCGCCCCAGCCATTCTTATAACCCTTAGTGAGTACAGAATTTACACAGTCTAGCCGAGGGAAGGAGCGCCTTAAACTTCCTTTAGTAGAGACGTATCTCCACCCCATCATCCACTATTTTTGCACACTTATTTAATTTTTCTATATATTTCTTATGGTAATTTATAGTATATTTTATGTATTGCACTGTACTGATGGTACAACATAACAAATGTCATGACAACAACCTACATCAAAGTTGCTGGTGAACACAGCAGGCCAGGCAGCATCTCTAGGAAGAGGTACAGTCGACTTTTCAGGCCGAGACCCTTCGTCAGGACTAACTGAAGGAAGAGTTAGTAAGGGATTTGAAAGTTGGAGGGAGGAGGGGGAGATCCAAAATGATAGGAGAAGACAGGAGGGGGAGGGATGGAGCCAAGAGCTGGACAGGTGATTGGCAAAAGGGGATATGAGAGGATCATGGGACAGGAGACCCAGGGAGAAGGAAAAGTGGGAGGGGGAAAACCCAGAGGATGGGCAAGGGGTATAGTCAGAGGGACAGAGGGAGAGAGAGAGAGAGAGAGAATGTGTGTATAAAAATAAATAACGGATGGGGTACGAGGGGGAGGTGGGGCATTAGCAGAAGTTTGAGAAGTCAATGTTCATGCCATCAGGTTGGAGGCTACCCAGACGGAATATAAGGGGTTGTTTCTCCAACCTGAGTGTGGCTTGACAGTAGAGGAGGCCATGGATAGACATATCAGAATGGGAAAGGGACGTGGAATTAAAATGTGTGGCCACTGGGAGATCCTGCTTTCTCTGGTGGACAGAGCGTAGGTGTTCAGTGAAACGATCTCCCAGTCTGCGTCGGGTCTCACCAATATATAGAAGGCCACATCGGGAGCACTGGACGCAGTAGATCACCCCAGCTGACTCACAGGTGAAGTGTCACCTCACCTGGAAGGACTGTCTGGGGCCCTGAATGGTGGTGAGGGAGGAAGTCATGACATTTGTCAGAGATATTAAATCTGATTCTGAATGCAGAATAAAGTATTACAGAGAAAGCAGAGTACAGGTAAACAACAAGATGCAAGGCCCTAACGATTATGAGATCACAAGTCCGACTTATCATATTAGGGAACCATTTACTTGTCTTACAACAGTGCCTGAGCCTGGTGGTATGAGTTTTCAGACTTTTGTATCTTCTGCCTGTTGGGAGAGGGGAGAAGAGAGAATGCCTGGTGTGGGTGGGGTGATTACTCTAACTGCTTTATTGAGGCAGCAAGAAGTGTAGACAACCCACGGAGGGGTGGCTGATTTCCGTGATGCGCTGAGCTGTGTCCACAACTCTCTGTAGTTTCTTGATTCACAGAATTACTTATTTTTAACCCATGTCTCTTGATTCATGTGCAATGATGAGGTTTCATGTTATGTGTAAATCACTGTGGGGACCTCATCTTAAAAGTTCAAACTTTATTATCGAAGTATGTATACCATATACATCCTTGAAATTCATCCTCCAGGCAGTCACAAAACAAAGGAACAAAGTAGATTTCGCAAATAATAACAGACAACAAAAGCCGTCACATATCCAATGTGCAAAAGAGGAAAAATCATGCAAATAGTTAAACAAAGTAAACCAAAACAGAAGGGCCATGAGCTGGGAGTCCCTGAAAGTCATTCCTCAGCTGCTGAGGCAAACAAAGCCTGCCCAGGAAGCTGATGGCCGCAGAGCAGCAACTGCTTTCCAACCTGGTGGAGAGAGGGACCCAAGACAGCCATAGCGAGAAGAGATGGAGACTGGTCAAACACAGGCAGGCGGCTGTTTGTTTCCCACTGTCAGTCTCAACAGTTTTAATCCTGCTCGATGCTTTAATCGGCGCAGAGCAGTAGAGCACGGACTCGTATTCCACCACCAGGCCTCGACGCGGTGTCCACCCCCAGCGATCACCACCCCGGCTGTAGTGACACTCTCGAGGGTCTAGTTTGCCAAATCCTCAGGAGGTCGAAAAATCACCAATTCATTTAATCGTTCAGACCATACAGGAGCAGAATTAGGCTACTTGGCCCATCGAGTCTGCTCCGCCATTTCATCACGGCCGATCCGTTTCCATCTCAGCCCCAGTCCCCTGCCTTCTCTCCATATTCCTTCACGTCTTAAAGAATCTGCCTTAAATGTACATGAAGATTTGGCCTCCACAGCTGCCTGTGGCAATGAATTCCACAGATTCACCACTCTCTGGCTAAAGAAATTCCTCCTCATCTCCAGTCTAAATGGACATCCCTCTGTTCTGAGGCTGTGTCCACTGTTCCTGGTTTAGTTTATGTTAGAAACAAAACCACCCCCTCCCCGCCCCCACACCACAACCGGGGAATCACCCGCGTGTCCCCTCTATCCTCATTGGGCAGACTACACCTTCCTGGCTGCAGCTATTGAATTCTCTCTATGTAAACTTCTCCATCGAAAGAAGAGAATAAAACTGTGTAAATTGCTCCATTGTGGCCTCATCTCGTTCTCACTGTCTCGGTAAATCAGCCAGTATAATCAAAGACCCCACCTACCCCAGGCATTCTGTCTCCCCCCCCCCCCCCACCCCACAGGGAAGAGGATATAAAAGTCCAACCACCAGGTCCAAGGACAAATTCTAGCCCACTATCATAAGACTAATGAACAGATCCCCAGTACAATAAGATGCACTCTTGACCTCACAATCTACCTTGTTGCACCCTATTGTCTGTCTGCACCGCACTTTCTCTGTAACTGTGACTCTTTATTCCGCACTCTTTTATTGTTTTCCCTTGTACTACCTCAATGCATCGATGTGATGAGATGATCTGTATGGACGACATACAAAACAAAGTTTTCCAGTGTACTTCGCTACATGTGACAATAACAAACATAGAATGGAGACTGTCAGGGCACAGTACAGGCCCTTCGGCCCACATTGTTCTGCCAACCCTTTAACCTACTCCAAGCTCAATCTGACACATGGCCCTCCATTTACATTCATCCTTGTGCCTTCCTAAGGGTCTTTTAATTGTCCCTCTCAAGATGATAAGAGGCACAGATCAAGTGGACAGCTAGAGACTTGGTCCCAGGACAAAAATGGCTAATATGAGGGGGCGTAATTTTAAGGTAATTGGAGGAAAGTTTTGGGCAGGATGCTAGAGGTAGTTTTTTCACAGGGAGAGCAAAGGATGCATGGAACGCCCTGCCAGAGGTGGAGGTAGCGGCAGATACATTAGGGACATCTAAGAAACTCTTCAGTAGGCACATGGAGAATGGAAAAATGGAGGGCTATGTGGCTGGGAAGGGTTAAGTTGGTCTTAGAGTAGGTTAAAAGGGCATTATAACTTTGTGGGCCAACAGGTCTGTACTGTGATGTATGGTTCTATGTTCTATATTCTAATGTATCTGCCTGCACCACCACCTCTGGCAGTGTGTTCCCTGTATCCACCACTCTCTGTGTAAAATACTTCCTAACTTCCCCCTTTCCTCCAATCATTTTAAAAGTATGTTCTGTCATATTAACCACTGTGATTTTATCAATCTGCATAAATTAGCAGGAAGGAGTCTTTAATGCTGTATTTAACTTCACTAGTTGTTTGTTAGGGAGCTGACGTGAAAGAGGGAGTGGGTGTGAGCTTTGATGAGGTAACCGGTTCTGATCTGCAATCCCCTTGCAGCCCGCCACTGCAGATCTGCTGGCTGCTGTCCCAGGACTGTGCCCCCGTCGTCGGCCGCAAGTGTCGGCCAGTCCGCCTGGAGCACTCGCGCAACTACAACCTGAGCTACAGCGCGGCTTCTCCGGGACCGTACTCCTTAAGCGTGCGGGCTGAGAACAGCGTGAGCTCCTTCCAGACCTGCTACAGGGTGACCTCGTGGCAAAGTGGTGAGTCCGTTCTGCTGGCAAGGGGACCCCTTTTGGGAGACAACTAGGATTGGGTAAAAGCTGATACAACTGCGAGCAATATTATTATTATCAGTATAACTCATTCATTCAGTCATTGCCTGGTTTGCTAATTTGTTTGCTTGCAAATTTGTCTTCTTTTACACTTTGGTTCTTTGTCCCATGATGGGCTGAAAGGCCTGTTTCTGTGGTGTATGACTACATGAGTTGTCCAGAGTCAGCAGCCTTGCGTGTGACTGCGTTCTGCCGTGCCACCCACGTGCAATCACTCTCCACGGCTTCGGGAGGAGACTGACTTCAGTCTCGGCCACTCTCACTTCTGCTTTGCTAGGAGCTGTCACAGGAACTGATCCTAAGCACAAGGGATCCTGCAGATGCTGGAAATCCGGGGCAACGCACGCAAAATGCTGGAGGAACTCAGCAGGTCAGGCAGCGTCTATGGAGAGGAACAAAGAATCCAGGTGTCTAGAAGTGGAAACTCCTTTCCAGTTCTGATGAAGGGTCTCGGGCCAAAACGTTCGCTCTTTACGCCTGTACATCAGGAGTTCCCACCCTGGGATCTACAACTCCTCAGATACTGGTAGGGGTCCGTGGCATATAAAAGGTTCTACATAGGTGCTGCCTGACTGCTGTGTTCCTCCAGCCTTTTGTCTGTGAACCTCATGGTAGTTTATGTGTTGCTGTTGAGTGCCACCAGACACCACCGACTCGTGACGACCCTATGGATCGTGTAGTTGTTCGTAGGGTGCTTTGATAAAAACACTGCTTTGAATTTGACTTTGGGGGTGAACCACAACCCAAGTACGGGAGGCATGCGTTTACACTTCTTGATGAAATACTATCGCGGTCTGAAGAAATTATTTTTTCCTTGTCACTGGAGGACGTGGAAGTTGCAGTAAGGCTTGAGTTAAGGCAATGTTCATGTAAGGATGGTTTATAATTGACGTTTCAGGCCGGGACCCTTTATTAGGACTCCCACCGGCAGCACCAGCTCGTCTGACAAGAAACTGGTCAAGCCACACGGGGAATTTTAAGGGCTGAACAAATCAAGAAATTGGAGTGACTCAGTTTCAGATTAGCTTATTGTCACACACACCACGTGGTGCAATGAAGTTCCCTGACTGTGTAAGGGAATCAGGTTTATTATCACAGTGCGTTGTGAAATTTTGCAAACATGAGGAAATCTGCAGATGCTGATCCTGACGAAGGGTCTCGGCCTGAAACGTCGACTGTACCTCTTCCCTAGAGATGCTGCCTGGCCTGCTGCATTCACCAGCAACTTTGATGTTGTGAAATTTGTTATTTTACGTCAGCAGTACGGTGCAATACATAAAAATATTATACATCATATCAGAAATACATATAAAAAATAAATAGAACGCATAACAGAACAGCACAGAATCAGGTTTTTGTCACCAGCATGTGTCGTGAGATTTGTTAACTTAGCAGTGGCAGTTCAATGATAATATTGAAAGAAAAAAAAATCAATTACGTTAAGTCTGTATATAAAATAGATTAAAAATATTCCAAAAGCAGAAGTAATGTATATATTAAAAAAAAGTGAGGTAGTGTCCAAGGGTTCAGTGTCCATTTAGGAATCGGATGGCAGAGGGGAAGAAGCTGTTCCTGAATCGCTGAGTGTGTGTCTTCAGGCTTCTGTACCTCCTTCCTGATGATAGTAATGAGAAGAGGGCATGTCCTGGGTGATGGGGGTCCCTAATAATGGATGTCGCTTTTCTGAGGCACCGCTCCTTGAAGATGTCTTGAATACTACGGAGGCTGGCTAATTTTACAACTTTCTGTGGTTACTTTCTGTGCAGTAGCCTCCGCACCCCCATACCAGACAGTGACGCAGCCTGTCAGAATGCTCTCCATGGTACACCTATAAAAGTTTTAGAGTGTTTTAGGTGACAAACCGAATCTCTTCAAACTCCTAATGAAGCATAGTCACTGTCTTTATAGCTGCATCGATATGGTGGGATCAGATTAGATCCTCAGAGATCTTGACACCCAGGAACTTGAAACTGCTCACTCTCTCCACTTCTGACCCCTCGATGAGGGTTGGTTCATGTTCCATTGTCTTACCCTTCCTGAAGTCCACAATCAGCTCTTTCAACCTACTGACGTTGAGTGCCAGGTTGTTGCTGCAGCACCATTCCACTAGTTGGCATATCTCACTCCTGTACACCCTCTCGTCTCCATCTGAGATTCTACCAACAATGGTTGTATCATCAGTAAATTTATAGATGGCATTTGAGCTATGCCTAGCCAGACAGTCATGGGGATAGAGAGAGCAGAGCAGTGGGCTAAGCCACAGCTCTGAGGTGTGCCAGTGTTGATCGTCAGCAAGGAGGAGATATTATCACCAATCTGCACAGATTGTGGTCTTCCAGTTTGCAAGTCGAGGATCCAATTGCAGGGGGAGGTACAGAGGCTCAGGTTCTGTTGCTTATCAGTCAGGGCTGTGGAATGATGATGTTAAACACTGAGCTATAGTTAACGACCAGCATCCTGACGTAGGTATTTGTATTGTCCAGCTGATCTAAGGTCATGTGAAGAGCCATTGAGATTGTGTCTGCCATTGACCTATTGTGGCGATAGGCAAATTGCAGTGGGTCCAGGTCTTTGCTGAGGCAGGAGTTGATTCTAGTCATGACCAACCTCTCAAAGCATTTCATCACTGTAGATGTGAGTGCTACTGGGCGATAGTCATTAAGGCAGCTCACGCTGCTCTTCTTGGGCACTGGTATAATTGCTGCCCTTTTGAAGCAGATGGGAACTTCTGTCTGTAGCGGTGAGAAAATGTACAGTCCCCTTGGCCCATGATGTTTTGCCGACATTTTAACCTACTCCAAAATCAATTTAACCCTTCCCACCCACAGAGCCCTCCATTTTTCAATCATCCGTGCGCCTATGTGAGAGTTTCTTAAATGTCCCCGATGTACCTGCCTCTACACCACCCCCGGAAGCACGTTCCACGCACCCAGCACTCTCTGTGTAAAGGGCCTACATCCAACAACCCCTCTCTACTTTCCCCCCAACACCTTAAAGTTATGTGTTTATTTGTTTGTTGATGTATCATTTATTTATTTATGTCTGTTTATTTGTTTATCGAGATGTGGTGTGGCATAGGCCCTTTTGGCCTTTCAAGCTGCGCTGCCCGCCAACCTCACCACCCTCATTTAATTCTAGCCCAGGGTCCACAGACCCCTCTCTTAATGGGAGGGGTCAATGGCATAAAAACGTGAGGAACCCCCGCCTTAGCATAATCACAGGATAATTTATGATGATCACTCAAGCTACTAACTTATATTGGGAGGAGGCTGGAGCACCCAGAAGAAACTCACAGCCCCTTGTATTATCCATTCTGCCCTGGGGAAAAGTCTCTGGCTGTCTACTCGACCTACAGTAGGCCTCTTATCATCTTGTACACCTCTCATCCTCCTCTGCCAGGAGGAAAGCCCTAGCTTACTCAATCTTTCCTTGTAATACCTGCTCTCTGATCTGGGCAGCATTCTTGTAAATCTCCTCTGCACCCTCTCTAAAATGTCTACATCCTTCCTATAGTGAAGGGACCAGAACTGAGCACAATTCTCTTAAGTGTGGTCTAACCAGAGTTTTATAGAACTGCAACATTACCTCATGGCTCTCGAACTCAGTCCTCTGACTGATGAATTGCCAACACACCATACACATTCTTAACCACTCTATCAACCTGCATGGCAACTTTGAGGGATTTGTGGACATGAACCCCCAGATCTCTCTATTTCTCCACAAGAATCCAACTATTAACCATATATTCTCCTTTCAAATTTGACCTTCCAAACTGAATCACTGTACAGTTGTTTGGATTGAACTTCACCTGCCACAACACATGCTGGCTTTGCATCCTGTTAATGTCCCTTTGTAACCCATGGCAACCTTCTATACCATCCTCAAAACCACCAACTGTCATGACATCTGCAAACTCACTAACCTGTACTTCCACTTCCTCATCCAAGTCACTTATAAAAACCACTAAAGACAGGGGTCCCAGAACAGATCCCTGCGGAACACCACTGGTCACTCACCTCCAGGCAGAAAATGCTCCATCTACAACCATCCTCTGCCTTCAATGGGCAAGCCTATTCTGAGTCTACACTGCCAACTTTTCCTAAAGCCTCTTGACTTTCTAAATGAGCCTACCATGAGGAACCTTGTCAAATGCTTTACTAAGATCCATATACATCACATTCTTTACACAACATCTTTAATGTTCTGTTTTGTCACTTCCTCAAAGGATTAAATTAGGCTCACGAGGCACGACCTACCCCTTTCAAAGCCATGCTGACTATCCCTAGTACAAGAAAAGGAGCAAAATAGTGAGGTAGTGTTCATTGTCCATTCAGAAATCTGATGGCGGAGGGCAAGAAGCTCTTCCTAAGATGTTGAATGCGCATCTTTAGCCTCCTGCACCTTCTCTGTGAAGGTCGTAATGAGAAGGGGGCATCTCCTAGATTAAGAGAGGTTCCTAACCTTTTTTAATGCCATGGTCCCCTATCATTAACCTAGCGTCCCTGAAGCCCAGGTTGGGTATCCCTGGTCTAGGTGGTGAGGGTCCTTAGTTATGGATACCACTTTCTATGATTAATGTTGTTAATCACATTTACATTGAAACACACAGTGAAATGTGTCGTTTACATCAACGGCCAACACAGTCTGAGGATGTGCTGGGGGCAGCCCACAAGTATCGCCCTGCTTCTGGTGCCAACATAGTCTTCTCACAACCCACTAGCCCTAACCCCATGTCTTTGGACTGTAGGAGGAAACTGGAGCACCTGGAGGAACCTCACACAGTTACAGGGAGAATGTACAGACTCCTTACAGACATTATCGTGGCTATCCCTTGAGGTCGAGGATGATAGTCTTCATTCTGTTGATCTACTTATGGGCTCTCAAGTGGCTTATGAGTCCAATCTTGTCCAATCCTTACAGACATACTCAGGAATCAAATGCTGAATGGTGATTGCTGGTGCTCACTGCTATGCTCCTGTACCACCCTAAAGATTAACTCTTGATCTCCCAATCTACCTCGCCATGGCCCTCGTACATTCTTTGTCCGCCTGTCTCCACTCTAAAATAAACAAGTCTTAGAATTAAAACTACTCATCATTCCAGACTCCTGGAAGAACCCTGAGGATCAGAAGATAGACAGAGATCCAACAGACACCAATTCCTGGACTCCCGTGTCTTCCTTTGAATTAGTTTAATGTTTTGAAATTTCAATGCTCAGCAGTTCCCTTCCACATCCCCAAGACATACAGACTGGTGGGTTGTGCAGGAGCTGATGGAATGCGTAGGGAATAGAACAGGATTAGCTTGATAGTCAGTACACATTTGATGGGCCGAAGGGCCCATTTCTGTGCTCACTCCACTAACTCCCCCCTCTTTTACTCCCAACAGGTGTTGACCAGGTGTGGTTCATTGTTCTCAGTGTGACCCTATTCACTGTGGTTCTGCTTGTCACCCTGTCCACCATGGTGAGGAACTACAGGCCCCGGAAGGACTCCGTTGAGGTAAGTTCAGGCCTGATCTTTAGTCGTGCCGAGTAGCTTGAAAGATAACGAAAGGAAAGAATGATTTACCCAGGGCTGGCGAGTCTGGAGCTAGAAGGCACGGGGTGTAAGGTGGTGGGGGAATACTAACTTTTCCACCCAGAGACTGGTGAGCTGCCAGAGGAATTGTTGAGGCAGGTACATTAACAACATTTAAAAGGTACATGGATAGGAAAGGTTTAGACTGATATGTGCCAAAGGTGGGCAAATGGGACAAGCTTCGCTGGGAATCTTGGACAGCATGGACCAGCTAAAGGTAAAGAGGTTGAAGACGTATGGGTTAGGGTTAGTGAATTGTGGGCGTGCTATGTTGGCGCTGGAAGTATAGTGACACTAGCTGTCTTGCTAGACCCCAGACTGTTTGTTGTTGACACAAATGATGCATTTCACTGGACGTTTCAATGTTTCAATGCATATGTGACAAATAACAATAATTTTCAGGGGCATGTTCTGCTATTGTAATTACCCAGGGCTGCCACAGGGTGGCAGTGGAGTACACACAATAGATGGCCACCGTGGTGTTTCCCTACCACCTGTGTGGCTGGACGTGTTGCTCGGGTGGTAGGGAAGGCGTCTGCATGCTTGCCTTCATTATTCAAGGCGCTGAGTTCGAAGGTCAGGAAGCTATGTTTCAGCTTTATAAAATTCTGGTTCAGCCGCATCTGGAGTATTTCATACGGTTCTCGTGGCTCCACTACAAGGAGGCTTTGGGGAGGGTTGACCAGGATGCTGCATGGATCAGAGATCACGTACTATAAAAAATGGTTGGACAACCTTGGATTGTTTTCCTTAGAGCCGCAGAGGCTGGGGAGAGATCTAATAAATGTTTGTAAGATTGAGAGAGTAGACAGCACCTGTTTCCCAGGGTTGAAGTGTCTAGAACCAGAGGGCGTGCATTTAAGGTGAAAGGGAGAAAATTCAAAGGGGCAAGTTTTCTTACCCGGACAGTGGTGGTTGCCAGGAATGTGCTGCCTGGGGTGATGGTAGAGGCAGATACGACAGAGATATTCTGAGACAGACACATGAATATGCAGAATTGGGTGTCATGAGCGCAACATTGTGGGCTGAAGGGCCTGTTTCTGTTATGTCCTGCTCAATGTTCTATGGATGATTTTGAGTAATGCAAGCTCTCCATAACATGCGGTGGCACCCACTGTATCCCATAGCAATCTTCAACGCCAAATCGTCCTGTGCTGCAGCTATCTGGGATCCTTGGACCTTGGTATGTTGGGCTTCAGGAGCCACGAGGTTAGGTTGCCGCTCTATAAAACCCTGGTCAGACCACACTTGGAGTACTGTGTTCAGTTCTGGTTGCCTCATTAGAGGAAGGATGTGGAAGCTTTAAAGAGGGTGCAGAGGAGACTTTGCCTGGATTAGAAAGCTTGTCTTATGAGGACAGATTGAGAGAGCTAGGGCTTTTTTGCTCTTTGGAGGGAAGGAGGATGAGAGGTGACTTAGTAGAGATGTCCAAGATGATAATAGGCATAAATCGAGTGGAGAACCAGAGACATTTGCCCAGAGTGAAAATGGCTAATACCATCATTGTCATTATGTGCCGTGTCGTATGATGTGGGTGATCACGGTCTATGACCATGATAGTTCTTGGCAAGTTCTACGGAAGTTGTTTACCATTGCCTCCTTCTGGCAGTGTCTTTACAAGACGGGTGACCCCAGCCATTATCATTACTCTTCAGAGGTTACCCGCCTGGCGTCAGTGGTTGTGATATGTATGGCGGGGGGGGGGCACAGAATTTTAAAGAGATTGAAAGATGCCAGACATAAGTTTTTTTTAATACAGAGAATGGTGGGTGTGGGAAACCCCTACCAAGGGTGGTGATAAAGACAGGTACATTAGGGACATTTTTAGAGACTTTTAGATAGGCACATGGATGAAAGAAATAAGGAGGGTTATGTGGGAGGGAGAGGTTAGCTTGATTTTAGAGTAGCTTAACAGATTGGCACATCATCATGAGCTGAAAGGCTTGTATTGTGCTGATTTATGTTCTATTTGACATGTTCTGTGTTCTAACCCCTTTGAGTTCTGATGTCACAGGCCCACTCTGGGCTGCTGCTTTAGGTAATTCTGATTAACAAATTAGCTATGTTTTATGTCCCTGCATCTATCCTGTCATGTTGCTGTAAAACATGTAGGTAATATTATGAGAATGAAGTTAAATACAATTTATTGCTCATTAGTACATGGCTTCTGTACTGGAACATGGACACTCAATCAGAATCAGAATCCGGTTTATTATCACCAGCATGTGACATGAAATTTGTTAACTTAGCAGCAGCGGTTCAATGCAATACATAATCTATCAGAGAAAAAAATAATATATAAAATAAAAATAATCAATAAACAATTAAATCAATTACATATATTGAATCAATTAAAAACGTGCAAAAACAGAAATAATGTATATTTTTTAAAAAGTGAGGTAGTGTCCAAAGATTCAATGTCCATTTCAGAATCGGATGGCAGAGGGAAGAAGCTGTTCCTGAATCGCTGAGTGTGTGTTTTCAGGCTTCTGTACCTCCTACCTGATGGTAACAATGAGAAAAGGGCATGCCCTGGGTGCTGGAGGTCCTTAATAATGGATGCTGCCTTTCTGAGACATCACTCTCTGAAGATGTTCTGGGTTCTTTGTGGGCTAGTGCCCAAGATGGAGCTGACTAGATTTACAACCTTTTGCGGCTTCTTTCATTCCTGTGCAGTAGCCCCTCCATACCAGACAGTGATGCAGCCTGTCAGAATGCTCTCCACAGTACAACTATAAAAGTTTTTGAGTGTATTTGTTGACATGCCAAATCTCTTCAAACTCCTAATAAAGTATAGGTGCTGTCTTGCCTTCTTTATAACTACATCGATATGTTGGGACCAGGTTAGATTCTCAGAGATCTTGACACCCAGGAACTTGAAGCTGTTCACTCTCTCCACTGAGGATTGGTATGTGTTCCTTTATCTTACCCTTCCTGAAGTCCACAATCAGCTCTTTCGTCTTACTGACGTTGAGTGCCAGGTTGTTGCTGCAGCACCATTCCACTAGTTGGCATATCTCACTCCTGTACACCCTCTCGTCACCACCTGAGATTCTACCAACAGTGGTTGTATGGTCAGCAAATTTATAGATGGTATTTGAGTTTACTATCAATGTTTACTATTGAACTGTTTTTACGTAGTGTTGTTTATACAACTGTGATATAATCAGGGTTTGAAGCCTAGTAGTCTGGGATGTTCATAGTAAAGATATTTCCAATATTATTAATTGGTCGTTCCTTAAGGTTGTTATAGCCGGGGATGGTAATGGAGACGAGCTCCCACTACTTATTAGTTGCCTCTGACAACCAAGTCCAGCTCCTGGCCTGCATGTGTAGCTTAGCTACTAAGCCCGATCGGAACCGTTTCTACTCACAGGAGAAGGGGCAAGGGTGGGTTACTGGCGCCGTAAAACCAATCGCTTTGAGCAGATGGGGCTCATCAGCTCATCTAGGAGAAGGAAAACTCTGATCTCAAACCTCCGCTGCCTTGTGGCTGCACCCACTCATGGGGGAGGCTTCAGGAGTAAACCCTGAGGAGCTGGAGTCCCTAAGGCAGACCCACGTTGAGGTCAACACTGACTGGCAACTCCCGCCAAACTATCGGTCTTTGCTGTTCGTTTGGATTCATCAGCTGCATGGAGAGGGGGAGCCTGTTACACAGGCAACAGCTTGCTCTCCGTATCGTACTGACCAGGCTTGTGTAAAACGTAGACAGCGGGGATGCTATATCCATGGTCGAGCCGAACCAATGGAGGGTCTCAATGTAATGGTGCCTTTCTTGAATTAGATTAAAAACCAAGAGGGAGGACATTTGATAAACTGGATGCCACCGAACACTGTTAAATGCAGACAAAGGGAAAAGAAAGGGAGCAAGTGTGCATTTATGTAGCACCTTTCCTCTCTTCCTCTGCTTTTCAGTGACTTTGGGGGAGACGTCTGCCTTGTATCTGAGCATTCTGATTGCTGCAGATTAATGGGTGTTGCGTATCAGCACAGAATCAAAGGGCCGAAGGGCCTGTACTGTGCCCTAGTGAACTATATCCTATGTGCATGACTTGTACATAGTCCTAGGCACATATACATAGCTAGGGTGCCTAAGACTTTTGCACAGTACTGTAGTAATTTTATGTATTGCACTGTACTGCAGCCACAAAAAAAAATTTCATGACATCTGTGAGTGATGATAAACCTGATTCTGATCTGGGTCTCTATTGTGGACTGAGAGTGGGAAGGGGACAGGGAGAGGGGCATCATGGCTGGGAAGAGGGGAGGGAGTGGGAAGCACCAGAGGGACATTCTGTAATGATCAGTAAACCAATTGTTTGGAATCATATTACATTGCCTGGTGTCTCAGGGCTGGGTGTGTCTGCACCTGCATCACCCCCACCTACACCTGCCACGGCACTCCTTCTCTGCCAACAGTCCCTCACCCCTCCCTCACCTTCCACCCTCACCATTCCCAACATACTTTGCTCCCGGCAGATTTACAAACTCGCTCTCCGCTCCACGTTGACAAGTACAGTACCGTGCAAAAGTCTTCTGCGCCCCAGCTATAGATACGTGCCCAACAACTGTAGCACAGTATTGTAAAGACCCGACTGTGATTTTTCTAACTCCTGCTTAACCTCTATTTTGCAGGTAGCGGATTTTGACTTCTGTCCAAGCGAAGGGAAGCTGGCGCAAGAGAGGCGAGCTTGGTTGGGGAAGACCTCTTCCCCCTGCTACGGATCAGGTCTGTCACAGAGCCATGGCACCAGTGAGGCCCACGCCCTGCTGAGGTACAGCGGCAGCCTGCTGCAGGGTTACCGCACCTGGGAGCGCTGGTCCGCTGCGCCCGGGACTGGCCGCTCCCCCAGCACCAGCAATGCTCATTCGCACAGCGCTTCTGGGAACATGGGGTGAAAGCCAGACGGCACAGTGGCAAAGAGAGTAGAGCCGTGGCTTCACCACCCCGGAGACTTGGGTTCGAACCTGATGTCCGCCTCTGTCTGTCTGGAGTTCGATATTGGTACTGTTTTTATTAGAGAGAGATCACATTGGGGGAAAGATCCCCCTCATCCTTCTGAACATTAACTAAGGGCCCAGGGACAACAAACGCTCCTCAAAAGTTAACTTTCTGATCCTGAGATCATCCTTGTGAACCCCCTCTGGACCTTTTCCAACGCCAGCACATCCTTTCTTCGATAAGGGGCTCCAAACTGCTCACAATACCTCAAGTGCAGTCTGACCAATGCCTTATAAAGCCCCAGCATTGTATCATTACTTTTATGTCTGGTCCTCAGAATTAGAATCAGAATCAGGTTTAATATCACTGGCATATTCAAGATTCAAGATTCAAAAAACTTTATTGTCATTCTAACCATACATCAGCTCTGCAGGGCAGAATGAGACAGCGTTTCTCAGGAGCAGTGCAATCATAACATAACAAACGCAACACTAAATAATAAACATAACAATAAACAGTAAAACACAACAGCCACATGTCAGTTAAAATCAAGTTATAAGTGTCCAGTGCAAGTTAAAGGTGTCCAAAGCAGAGTCAGGTGGAGCAGCTATTTAGCAGTCTGACTGCCTGTGGGAGGAAGCTGTTTAGTAGCCTTGTGGTTTTAGTTTTGATGCTCTTGTAACGTTTGCCTGATGGCAGAAGAACAAACAGTTCATGGAGAGGGTGTGAGGGGTCTTTGTCATGAAATTTGTTGTCTTTGCAACAGCAGTACAATGCAATACATAATAATTGAAAAAAACATGAATTATAGTGTGTATATATAGATAGATTAAATAAGTAGTGCAAAAATAGAAATTAAAAAGTAGTGAGGTAATGTTTATGGGTTCAATATCCATTCAGAAATTGGATGGCAGAGGGGAAGAAGCTGTCCCTGAATCGTTGAGTGTGTGCCTTCAAGCTTCTGTACCTCCTTCCTGATGGTAACAGGGAGAACAGGGCATGTCCTGGGTGGTGGCAGTCCTTAATGCCAGATACCACCTTTCCGAGGCATCGCTCCTTGAAGATGTCCTGGATCCTACAGAGGCTGGTGCCCATGTTGGAAATGACTAACTTTACAACTCTGCAGCTTATTTCAATTCTGTGCAGTAGCCCTGCTCCCTCCCCCTGTACCAGACAGTGACACAGCCAGTTAGAATGCTCTCCACCACACATCTCCAGACAACTGTGAGTATCTTTGGTGACGTATCAAGTCCTCAAACTCCTAATGAAATATAGTTGTTGTCGTGTCACCTTCATGATCGCATCAATATGCTGGGCCCAGGATGGACCTTCAAGGTTTAGTGAAAGTTTACAGTTGCAACACCGCTCAACCAGCTGATCTGTCTCACTCCTGTACGCCTCCTCGTCACCATCTTGCATCCTACGGGTAACAGTTGTGTCATCAGCGATTTTATAGATGGTGTTTGCACTCTGTCCAAGCACAGCATTGGGTGTAGGGACAGTAGAGCAGTAGGCTGATGTAGTATCCTTGAGCAATGCACTAGATGGGCTGAATGGCCGGCGTTGTTAATCCAGAGGGTAAATGAAACAACAGTAGGCACTGACACAGTTCAGAATCAGTGGTTTTTCACAAAGGACTGATAGAAATTAACATATTAATGGGTGCCGCGGTAACGTAGTGGTTAGCACAACGCTATTACAGCTCGGGGCATCAGAATTTGGAGTCCAATTCCGGCGCCGTCTGTAAGAAAGCTTATATATCTTTCCCATGAGTATGCTGGTTTCCTCCGAGTGCTCTGGTTTCCTCCCACAGTCCAAAGGTGTACCGCAGGTAGGTTAATTGGCCATTGTAAATTGTCCTGTGGTTAGGCTAGGGTTAATTAGGTGGGTTGCTGACCGTCACAGTTCAATAGGATGGAAGGGCCAATTCTGTACTGTATCTCTAAATAAAAAAATATAAAGTCTTGACTCTCAGAAATTTGATCTGATTGGGCTCTGTCAGCTTTTCCTTTGGCCAGAACCCTCCCGGAATTCCGGGGGTGTGAGCTGCGGTCCGGAAGGGAACGAAAAGGTGAGGAGAATTGTGATGAGGTCTTACAGTTCATGCCGGATGATCTCATCGCCACAACGGTAAACAAAATGCTACTCACTGTTCCTGCAATAAATCTTCCTGACAGCAGCGAGGACGCAGTGAACCTGCGTTAGATACTCACGAGGCTGCACACTTTGTGAAGATACATCCTCTCCTTCACCACATTCATCTTCGGCTCTAATGTATTGTGTTGCTTCAGTGCTGGTTGTTGGAGTTAGGTGAAAGAAGAGATTGGATTTATCCAGGACTTTTTCCACCGAGGTTGGGTAAGACTGTATCACATAACTTAAGAACATAAGAAATAGGAGCAGGAGTCAGCCATCTGGCCCGTCGAGCCTGCTCTGCAATTCAATAAGATCATGGCTGATCTGACCATGGACTCATCTCCACCTACCTGCCTTTTCCCCATAACCCTTAGTTCCCCTGCTATGCAAAAATCTGTCAAATCTGTCTTAAATATATTTATTGAGGTGGCCTCCACTGCTTCATTAGGCAGAGAATACCACAGTTTCACCACTCTCTGGGAAAAGCAGTTCCTCTTCATCTCCATCCTGAATCTACTCTCCTGAATCTTGAGGATATGTCCTCTATTTCTAGTCTCAGCTACCAGTGGAAACAACTTTCCTGCCTCTATCTTATTTATCCCTTTCATAATTTTATATGTTTCTGTAAGATCTCTTCTCATTCTTCTGAATTCCAGCGAGTACAGTCCCAGGCGACTCAATCTCTCCTCATAGTCCAACCCTCTCATCTCCGGAATCAACCTGGTGAACCTCCTCTGCACCACCTCCAAAGCCAGTATATTCTTCCTCAGGTAAGGAGACCAGAACTGCATGCAGTACTCCAGATGCGGCCTCACTAGCACCCTGTACAGTTGCAGCATAACCTCCATGCTGTTAAATTCAATCCCTCTAGCAATGAAGGCCAACATTCCATTTGCCCTCTTGATAGCCTGCTGCAATTGCAAGCCAACCTTCAGCGACTCATGCACAGGCACGCCCAAGTCCCTCTGCGCAGCAGCATGCCGATCTTTTACCATTTAAATAACAATCTGATCTTCCATTTTTCCTTCCAAAGTGGATGAACTTGCATTGTACTCCATTTGCCAGACCCTTGCCCACTCACTTAACCTATCTATATCTCTCTGCAGACTCTCTGAACTAGAGGTCATGGGTTAAAGGTGATAGGTGAAATGTATAAGGGGAACACGAGGGGGAGCTTCTTCACTCAGAAGGTGATGAGGTGTGGAAAAGCTGCCAGCAGAAGTGGTGCATGCCAACTCGATTTCAACATGTAAGAGAAACTTGGATAGGTACGTGGATAGCCCAGGTGCAGGTCAATGGGACTAGGCAGAGTATTGGTTTGGCATGGACTAGATGGGCCACAGTGCTCTAGGTCAAAGAAGTGGGCAGGAAAAAAATCGTTGCGGACACTACCCACCCAGCAAACTGCCTTTTCCATGAACTCCCTTCTGGAAAGTGCTACGGGGCTATTAAAACTAAAACTTCACACCATAGATGTTTCTTCCCCCAGGCAGTTAATCTGATCAACCATTCTAGTTATACCCTCCCCCCCACCCCATCCCCATCTATTACCCCCCATCACCGCACTGTAAACTGCAGTTTTCTCCCACAGTCCAAAGACGTACCAGTTAGTAGGTTAATACGTCATTGTAAATTGTCCCATGATTAGGTCAGGGTTAAATAAATAAACCAGGGGTTTCCAACCTGGGATCCACAAACTCTTTGCTTAATGGAAAGGCTCCATGGCATAAAAAGGGCTGGGAACCCCTACTCCAAACATTTTCTCTCCATGTACATCTTTGGAATGTGGGAGGAAATCAGAGTGGTTACAGGAAGAACATCCAAACTCCTTACAGACAGTGGCCAGTTTAGACTCCTGTACGTGCTTCCCTCCAGTCTGATAAACACCCAGCCAGCTGGAGAGGCTGTGAGCACCTACACTGTTAATCCCTCGGTATCACAACGTTCTCAATATCATCAGACCAGCTAATCTCTTGTCCTCAAAGTCCTTCCATTAAAAAAAGTATAGTCTAAAAATAACCAGGAGTAATAGTGTGGAAAAGACAGAGTCATCGGGATCTGTAGGGACACACTTGGAGTCATTGAAGACATACAGCGCAGAAACAGGACCCATGGCCCACAGAGTCCATTCTGGCCATCAACCTCCTATTTATGCTAACCCTACACTAACTGCATTTCATTCTGCCCAGATTCCCATCAGTTGCCTCCAGCTTCTACCCCTCACCTGCACACCAGAGGCAGTTTATTGCAGCCAATTCATCTACCAGCCTGTCCATTTTCAAGTCGTGGGAGTACACCAGTGTCTAGAGTCAGAGTCCTCACTGGCAGAAGTCACCCCCCCCCCCCACTCCAGGTCACTGGGGTGGAAGGCAGTGCCAATCCAAAAGTCAAGGCCCAAAGGTCAAACCTGTTATCAGCAAGTCCTGGGGTCGAGGCCCGAAAATCTAATCAGTGGTTTGAGAATCCAGGGTTCGGAACCCCAGAGCTTGGTGAGGTAAAAAGCCCAAAGGCCAAAGGAGAATGTAGAAAGTAACGGCTGGTTAGGGAAAAATCATTCATATTAAGTCATTCAAGTCATTGAAGCCTACTGAATATTGGAAGGCCTAAACAGAGTGGATGTGGAGAGAATGCTTCCTACAGTGGGAGAGTCTAGTACCAGAGGGCACAGCCTCAGAATAGACAGAGATGTGGAGGCATTTCCTTAGCTGGAGGGAGGTAAATGTGTGGAATTCATTGCCACAAGTGGCTGTGGAGGCCAAATCTTTGGTTTTCACTGTAGAAGACACCAGCAGAATGCCAGAAATGCAAGAGCACCAGGGGGCAGAAGTGAGTGTAGTTGCTATTACTAAGGGGAAAGGGGTTGGGAAGCTGAAAGGTCTGAAGGTAGATAAGTCATCTGGACCAGATGGACCTCACCCCAGGGTTCTGAAAGAGGTGGCTGAAGAGATTGTGGAGGCGTTAGTGATGATCTTTCAAGAATCACTAGATTCTGGAATGGTTCTGGAGGAGTGGAAGATTGCAAATGTTACTCCATTCTTTACGAAGGGAGGGAGGCAGAAGAAAGGAAATTATAGGCCAGTTAGCCTGACTTCAGTGGTTGAAACTATGTTGGAATCTATTATTAAAGACAAGGTTTCAGGATACTTGGAGGAACATGATAAAATAGGTCAAAGTCAGCATGGTTTCCTGAAGGGGAAATCTTGCCTGACAAATCTGTTGGAATTCTTTGAGGAAATAACAAGCAGGATAGACAAAGGAGAGTCAGTGGATGTTTGTTTGTTTGGATTTTCAGAAGGCCTTTGATAAGATGCCGCATATGAGGCTGCCTAACAAGATAAGAGCGCAGGGTATGACAAGGAAAGGTACTGGCATGGATAGAAGAGTGGCTAATTGGCAGGAAGCAAAGAGTGGGATAAGTGTGCCTTTTATTGTTGGCTGCCAGTGACTAGTGGTGTGTCACAAGTGTCGGAGTTGGGACTATTGTTTTCGCGTTATAGGTCAATGATTTAGATGAAGGAATTGATGGCTTTGTGGCCAGGTTTGCGGACAATATGAAAATAGATGGAGGGGCAGGTAGTGTTGAAGAAGCAGGGAGATTGCAGACGAACTTAGACAGACTGGAGAAATGTGCAAGGAAGTAGCAGATGGAATATAGTATCGGAAAGTATTTTCTAAATGGAGAGAAAATACAAAAATCAGAGGTGCAAAAGGACTTGGGAGTCCTTGTGTAGGATTCCCTAAAGGTTAATTTGCAGGTTGAGTCGTTGGTGAGGAAGGAATGTGAGATGTTTGCATTCATTTCGAAAGGACTAGAATATAAAAGCAAGGATGTAACGCTGAGAATTTATAAGGCATCGGTAAGGCCACACTTGGAGCATCGTGAGCAGTTTTGGGCCCCTTATCTAAGAAAAGACGGCTGGCATTGGAGAGTCCAGAGGAGGTTCATGAGAAAGATCCTCAGAATTAAAGGGTTAATGTATGAGGAGTGTTTGATGGCTCTGGGCCTGTAGTCACTGGAGTTTAGAAGAATGGGGGGGCGGGGCGGGGATCTGATTGAAACCTATCTAATATTGAAAGACCAAGATAAAGTGGATGTGGAGAGGATGTTTCCTTTAGTGGGGGAGTCTGGGAATTGAAAGGACATCCATTTAGAACACAGATGAGCCTCTACATCCAACACATCATTCTCTGTAGCTTCTGCCATCTCCAAAGGTTTTCCACTCAGCACCTTCTCCCCGACTCTCCACTTTCCAGGGATCACTCCCTTCATGATTCCCTTGTCCACTCGTCCCTCCCCATTAATCTCCCTCCTGTCACTTACCCTGCAAGCAGCCAAGGTACAACATCAGCCAATTCACTTCCTCCCTTACCTCATTCAGGGCCCAAACAGTCCTTCTGGGTGAGGCAACGCTTCACCTGCAAATCTGCTGGGGTCTGCTATTGTGTCCGGTGCTCTTGGTGTGGCCTCCACACTGTTGTGACCCGTCGTAAATTGGGGGAATGCTTCATCAAGTACCTCTGCTCCATCCAACAAAAGCGGAATTTCCTGATGGCCAAACATTAATTCCCATTTCATTTCTAACATGTCGGTCCATGACCTCCTCTGGTGCCAAGATGAAGCCACCCTCACAATGGAGGAGCAACACCTTACATTCCATCTAGGTAGCCTCCAACCTGATGGCATGAATATTGATTCTTCTTCTGGTAAAAAAAATACCCTCAGTCTCCCCTCTTCTTCTGTTCCCCATTCTAGCCTCTTACCTTTTCTCACCTGCCTATCACCTCTTCCTTCCCTTTCTCCTGTGGTCTACCTTCCTCTCCCATCAGATTCCTTCCTCTCCAATCCTTGACCTTTACCATCCACTTGGCTTCACCTTTCACCTTCCAACTAGCCTCCTTTCCCTCTCTTCCCACCTTTTTATTCTGGCGTCTTCCCCTTTCCTTCTCAGTCTTGAAGAAGGGTCTCGGCCTGAAACATCGACTGTTTATTCATTTCCATAGACGCTGCCTGACCTGCTGAGTTCCTCCAGCATTTTATGTGTGTTCCTTTGTTTTTCCAGCATCCGCAGAGTTTCTTGTGTTTAAGAGATGAGGAGGAATTTCTTTAGCCAGAGGGTGGTGAATCTGTGGAATTCATTGCTGCAGACGGCAGTGGAGACCGGTTCATTGGATATGTTTAAAGTGGAGATTGTTAGGTTCTTGATTAATCAGGGCATTAAGGATTAAAGGGAAAGGCAGGAGAATGGGGTGGAGAGGGATAATAGATCAGTCACAATCAAATGGTGGAGCAGACTCGATGGTCTGAACTGACTAATTCTGCTCCTGTATCTTATGGTCTTATGTCATGTTTTTTTTTTGTTTTGTGCTAAGTTACAAAAATTAATAAATAATGCAGAAGAGTAATAGTGATGTCATGGGCCATTTGGAAATCTGATGGCAGAGGGGAGGAAGCTATTCCTCAGACACTGAGTGTGGGTCTTCAGCTCCTGTCTCTCCTCCCCAGTGGCAATAAAGAGAAGAGGGTGTTTGTCGGGCTGTGAGTTTCCCTCATGATGAATGCCACCTTCTTGAGGCGCCCTGTCTTGAAGATATCCTTGACGGTGGGGCTGGTTGTGCCCGTGATGGATCTGGCTCAGTCTTCAACCTGCTGCAGTTTTTCTGACCCTGCGCATTGGCACCTCCACACCAGCCGCTGAGGCAGCCAGTCAGAACAATCAGCACAGTACAGCTGCAGAAATGTGCTCGGCCTTGGTGGCATAACCGATCTCCTCCAAATCTTATTCGTTCTGATTGCATCATTGTGTTGGGCCCAAGATAAATATTGTGTGTGTGTGTGTGTGTGTGTGTATGTGTGTGTGTGTGTGTGTGTGTGTGTGTGTGTGTGTGTGTGTGTGTGTGTGTGTGTGTGTGTGTATGAGAGAGAGAGAGAAAGAGTGAGAATAAGAGACTAGTCATTGATCCAGAAACCGAAATGTAAGAAAGATGTTGAGAATCGGAAAGAAAAGTCGGGGCAGGTTGAAACCCCTGCTGTTGGAATGGAGGCATTGACTCCTGTTCACTTTTCCATGATTTGGCTGTTCACCATCGGAACAGAGTGTCTTCCATCCCCAATGCCAGCCTGCAGGCATCAAGTTGCAGGGACGGTGATGCCCTTGGCCTGAGCAACATGGACTCGATTACACCAGACTTCCATTCCGGTGGAGAGATTCATCCAGTGTACACAGCTCCGATCTGTTCTGTCCTCACTGTTACTGATCGGTCAGCCCCCGCCTGCAGTGTGGTGTTTGCTCAGCACGGCCGCTCCCACAGTGCCACCCTCCCTCACTTATCACCCCCTTGTTCTCACAAAACTGTAAAAGTTTATTTACACAACAAATACACAAAGTACAAACATTCACTATTTACAACAGAGTGAATAAATTTAAATTAAAATATGATTATTACTGTCAATTCCCTGGGGGGAGGGGGGGCGATTGCTCTCGGAAATCCCCCACTACGCCCATTGTGACTGCATGTTCCCTCTCCAAGGTCAGCCAGGCGCGGAAGTTTCCTTGGAAGAGGGCAGGCAGTCTGCCTGAGCAGAGCCCTTGACTTTCCACTGACTAGACCCCCGAATGGCCATCCTGGCCAAGCCCACCAGCAGATCCTCCCCCCTCCATATGGGTGCCCGTATATGAGGAGCGCGGGGCTGAAGCGCTGACAGAACCTGAGCAGCAGCCCCTTCAGACACTCAAACAGCGGCTGCAACCTCTCACACTCCATATACAGTAAGCTCAGAAACCTGTTGCACAGTACTGCCCTACTCAACACCTTCCACCCCAGATCCCCAGTGTACAGGGGATAATGCCCCCTGAAGAAAGAGATTTCCACTGGGGACCTCCTCCGCTGCCAGATGGTAAAGCAGACCACCAAGGTAAGTGTGGTCGGCAGACAAAGACAGGGAAGTGAAAGGCGTGCGGGAGCAGCCCGTACAAGGAACGCTTTGGAGCGTCACAGAAAGGCATAGTGACCATCCCCGCAAGACAGCTCATGTAATGCAGGACCCTCTTCCCCGTGGAATCCCGAGGCCTGGGTCCGACAAGCAGGTGGTGGTGAAGCTGGAACCCCTCCAGTTCCCCGAGCCCCCTCGACACCCACCATGACAGGATGGGGACCAGTCCCCCTCACAGCCAGAGCACTGTCCCTCACCGGCGTGGGAGCACCATGTCAGGATGAGACTAGACCCCATACCTTCAACAGCTCTTAGTAAAAGTGAGGCAGTCCCATCAGAGACTAGACCCCATACCCTCAACAGCTCTCAGTAAAACTGAGGCAGTTCCCGAGGCTGATGCTGTCCGCTGGAAGCCCTGTGCCCTCCTGCAAGCAGTGTCCCTGGTGGAGAAGTTGCGTGGACAGCGCATGCCATCTCGGAGGGTGGTCACTATACAGGTACCTCTGCAGTCCTGAGGCGGAGAGCCACCAGCTGGGTGCCCATGCACCAATGATTGAATGCCCTCCGCAATCGAAAGACTCAAGATCGCAGCAGAGGCCCAATGCCTCCTATTGCCCCAGAAGAAGTCCACCAGCCTCTTCTGGGTCCTGGAGACAAAGGAAGTGGGTTGGACTAAAGTAACCAGCTGGTACCAGCTCATGGAGGCGACCAGCTGATTTATTACAAACTCCCTTCCCCGGTATGAGATTGCACAAAGGAGGCCTGACCAGTGTAACAGTCGGGCAGAGATCTTTGTCTCCAAGTCCCCCCAGTTCGCCAGCCAGGTGTCCTCCTTTGAGCTCAGGTAGACCCCCAAGTAGAGGATGTGTGCGGTGCTCCAGACAAAGTGTCTCAACCCCTCCAGTGGGGAGTCTACCTGCCACTGACCCACCAAGAGGCCTGCAGACTCCCAGTTGACCCTTGCAGAGGGCATGGCCAAGAAGATCCATTGGCAATCTTGCATCCTCTGCAAGGAAACAGGGTCAGTGACCATGAGGAGGACATCAGCAGCTGTAAGCCGAAAGGACAACCTCCATGTCTGATTCATGTATGGCTCCACGCAAACAGGTAACAACTGCCCCAACTTGGGGCACCCCTGATGCACCCGCCTCCCAAAGCACAAGGGCGTTGTCAAGGACCCATTGACCTTAACTAGGCACTCCACAGCAGTGTACAGCAGTCGGGCACCCAGGCCTGAACACTCCTAGAGTCCCAAATAAGTACTCATGGTCCACCCTGACAAACACTTTCTCTTGGTCAAGGGAGAGAAAGGCGACTGACAGACCAGCCTCTCAGCACAGGTATATCAGATCCCAGAGAAGGTGGATATTGTCCTGGATGGGCTGCCCTGGGACCATGTAGGACTGATCAGGGTGGATCACTTGAGCCAGCATGGAGCCTAGACGGTTGACCATTGCCAGGGTCAAGATCTTATACTCTGCACTGAGGAGAGATACTGGGTGCCAATTCCTTAGGCAACGGAGATCCCCCTTCTTTGGCAGCAGGGCTACAACTGCTCTGCACCAAGAGAGGGGCATCTCACCAGTCACCAGGATTTCCCTCATACCCTTCCATAATCCTTCTGGGAAGGCCGGGAGTCAACCCATCTAGTCCTGGGGACCTGCCTCTCTGTGACTGGTTGAGGGCACTGGCCAGCTCCTCCAAAGACAGCGGGTTGTCTAGCCGCTCAGCACCCCAGAGCTAACCCTTGGCAAGTCCTCCCTGTGTGCATTCACATTGCACGGGTCTGGCAAGAATAGAGGCTGATCAAAGAAATGGATTTCAGCAATCATTCTCACCGGAACCGTGATGGAGGAAGTATCCTCTGCCGCTAGCTCCGCGAGCTGCCTGCGGACACCCCTTCCCTTCTCAGGAGAGTAGAAGAAAGGCGAGGCGTGGTCCGGACCCACGACCATAAGCGCCTCGAGACCTTTCGAACTGAAGGTGCCTCAGCCCCTCCTTCTTCTCCCGGGACTCATCCCATGCTCCTTCTCAAGCCGCTCGATCCCGGACATCCGCCGCTTGGTCGATCTGCACGCATGTTTCTGGCAGAACAGTCAGATGTGAGCCTCGGAGGGGAAACTCCCCTGTTTTTTCCAGCCAGGTCCTCCAAAACTGCCGGAACTGGCCAGCATCCAGCAGCCGGTTGTTGAAATTCCAGTTTGCGGACCCCCTGTGCAGGCAGCGCACTCCGCTCCCGCTCACCAGGTGTTGGTCCAAGCGCTCAGCCGGCCGCATGGAGGTAGCCAACACTTGGGAAACGTGCGCCCTGGAGAGGTACAGTTGATCGATCCACGAGCATCCACCCCTCCATACCTCCTTGAGAAAGCACAGAGATAAGGGTAAAAACTCTGCCAGACATTGACCAAGTCCGAGGACACGACCAACTTCCTTAACGTTCTTACCTACGCTTAGCAGTTCTGGGCACCAGTGCGATCCCTCTCCTCGATGGTGGTCGAAATCACCTCCCAGGATAACGCACACTTGCTATGATCTATGGACCCCAGCAACGCAGATACCCCTCGGAGCAGGTACGACTGCACCAAGCCGGGCTCAGCGGCGTTCACATTGACAAAATGCATCGGCGCACCATCCTGGCACATGGCAAGGTGAAGCAGGCACCAGTACCTGTGCCTGCAATATCTCAGGCTGGTAAAAAGGGGTCAACAAGATGGCCATCCCACTGGAAGTGGGGCTGAGTTGGCTCATGTGGACACCCCCCCCCCCCCCCCCGCCATTCCAGCAGCCAAGTGGATTCTTCTCCTGGAACCGTGTGGGTTTCCTGCAAGAAGCTCACCACATATGTAACCGGGTGACCGTCGGATCTTATTCAGTATTGTTAAAAGTGTACTTAGGCATCCATCCGGGTAATGCTAGAATAGTTGTCTGTGCCTTTAAGGGGAGACGGTGATGTCATTACTCATGCACGGTATAGTGGGGAGACCATTTTGCTTTCTGCTGAAGACGTGGTAGGGTGTTGGAATTGGGTTCCTCCCAGAGTGTGCTGGGCATGGTGAGGAAAGGTGAGCATTAATTGACAAAACCCATGTGAATTCGTTTATGCTTGTTGGCGGATCGAGAATATCAGTAATTTGACATGTTTTACATGTGGATGCTTTAGATTTCCAGGAGTGACAGAATCGATGCTGGGTAGTGTGGCTTATACAAAGTTCCTCACCATCCAAGTAGGTCAGTCTTCCTGTAATTTAACTACCATGCAATACCTTGTAAAAGTTGTGCCAAAGTGTACCTTTTGTCTGACTTTATTGTATCCTGACTGACTGTGTATGTAACCGCGTAACGTGAATGTTCAGTCTCTGTTCGGAAGTTCAGCATGTGTGTACGTCTTAGATGAGATGCATTCGCTTACATTTTTTGCTGTTATGTATAAGATGCAGGGTGGGTGGGATTCTAATGTTGTTTGTATTGTGTTCCTTCAGAATTGCCACTACCGTATTAGTTCTGGTATTTTTATACTGCATACGCAATTCTGTCCATGCACGAGGGTGTGGATCGAAAGTTAAACTGAGATTGTAACGGCAAGAACTGGTTGTAAATTTCTTCTCCTGGAACCGTGTGGGTTTCCTGCAAGAAGCTCACCACATACCTCCCATCCCGGAGGACAGAGAGTTGCCAGAATCTGTGGAGAGCCCCCCTACCACCATTGACGTTAAGGGATGAAACACCTAACTTCATGACACATCTTATTGAAACCCCTCACCAGAGCCTGAGGAAGAAGGAGCAGAGCTCTCCTTCAAGCCCTCTCCCGTCTTCCCCCAACAACCCCTCTCCAGGGACTCCGGAATTCTCTTAAACTGGCACCTTCCCTTACGGATCACCTGAGCGCCCCTCCCCTTCTGCTGGAGGGTCGTGCGGATTGACCGAATGACCCCTTGCAGACCTGGCCATCAATCAGTGGCCAACCGGCCCTTGAAAGGTCACCTCCAGTAGTCCTTCACAAACCGCCGGATCTCCTGCACAGAGCTGATGCCGGGGTTGAGGAAGTTTGCTATCTCGGCTTCAAAAGTGTCCTCCTCTTCCATCGCACTGTGTCCCACACTCTCTCTCTCACACTTTCCAAGCAGCCGTTATCTGCACCCAATGGAGCCACGTCACTCCTCACGTGGTCAGACCGGAGACCTCACCATGGGCACCGCCCCATCCCCAGGACCAGTGACAGTGACACCTCTGGATCCAGAATCCCTCCCACAGCCAGGACACGAGCCTGCTGGGCCATACCCAACCCCACACCCCTGTCACCCTCTCTGGAATCAGCTCTGGGAGGGTCCCCTCCCTTCTCACCCCCCGGGACGCTCTCCCTCTGATTACCCACCCAGGGTTGCTCAGGTTCCCCTCCTGGACCAGCAGGGCACCTGGCCTTGATTGAGACAACGATCTGGGAAACCAATTCCGCCGGTGACCCTGTACCCACGGGTGACCCCTGTTCGACAGGGCTTTGCCCCTCCCCAGGGAACACGCGCTCTGGGTGCGCGGTCTCAACTGAAGTCAAGTCTGCCCACCCTCACAGCCCCTGTACCATGGTGCCGCTCACCAGCCTGGAGGACACATGTTCCGGAGCTGCCAGCCCTGTACGACAGGGCGATCTTCCTCTGAGGCAACATACTCTCCTCCGGTTATTTTCGATCGCACCTCGCCTACGGAGCGCAGGTAGGGGAAGAGGGCTTTGTCAGGGATATGGGGGTGGACGTCTGAGAGTATTTCCATCTGCACGGTGGAGGGGTGCCCAAATCCGGGTTCACCTGCATGAAAACCCTCCCCACCTTTAACCTCTGACTCAGGGCCAGAAGCACACCCCTCGCCAACTTCAAATAGAAAATAGTCTTCCCATTCAAAACTACTGAGGCAACAATGCCCTCACGACTCCCAACAGTCTCTGCCACGGCTGTTATGGCAGCTTTCCTACGGACTGAAGTAGGCACAGTACGTTGTACAGCATTCTGTAAAGTCAGTCGTTTAAAAGGGGGGGTCCTCTTCGTAGGTTGTGACTCCCGGCTCCACAGCCTCCGCATTTGACTTTGGTGTGGACCTCTTGCAGCTACAACCTGCCATGATGCAGACAGGATTCAAAAGTTCAACACCACCGCTCGGATATTACCCAGTCTGCACCCAGCAGAACACCAGCAAACAGTCAAAAAGAAACAGTTCAGAGATGAGACGGGATGGGAGGGGAGAAGAGGAGTGGATAGTCCATGCAGTGGTAAGAAATCTCAGCCCCATCCATGCAGTTGCAACCAATGCAGACGTTTCCTGTGCCAGTCCACTCACTGTTCCTCTAGCTGCTCCAAAGCCCAAAGTCCTCTTCACCCAGTTCCCTGGGCCATGCATTCTGAACAGGAGAGGTCTTCCAAACGGAATAAATCCATCCCTGCTCCTGGCAAAGTTCGACTCAAAACTTTGGTAATCTGTCAGCCGCACCCACTGCTCAGCGCCAAAGAGACAGAGACCAAAAAACTTCACCGAACAGAAACCTCCCAGGAAAGGAAAATTGCTTCAGTCGGCTGCTGGGATGATACTGTACACCTCCGAAGTTTTCTGATGGTCTCCAAAACTGTTTCTTTTTTGATTTTGCAGCAAATCTTCAACTTTAGGGGAGAGAGCTCCAACAGCGTGGCCCTCCCTCAGTACCACCTCTCCCACAGTGTAACACTCCCTCAGTACCACCCATCCCACAGTGTGACCCTCTCTCAATACCACCCCTCCCACAGTGTGACTCTCCCTCAGTACCACCCCTCCCACAGTGTGACCCTCCCTCAGTCCCACCCCTCCCACAGTGTAACACTCCCTCAGTACCACCCCTCCCACAGTGTAACACTCCCTCAGTCCCACCCCTCCCACAGTGTGACCCTCCCTCAGTACCACCCCTCCCACAGTGTGACCCTCCCTCAGTACCACCCCTCCCACAGTGTGACCCTCCCTCAGTACCACCCCTCCCACAGTGTGACCCTCCCTCAGTCCCACCCCTCCCACAGTGTGACCCTCCCTCAGTACCATTCCTCCCACAGTGTGACCCTCCCTCAGTACCATCCCTCCCACAGTGTAACACTCCCTCAGTACCACCCCTCCCACAGTGTGACCCTCCCTCAGTCCCACCCCTCCCACAGTGTAACACTCCCTCAGTACCATCCCTCCCACAGTGTGACCCTCCCTCAGTACCACCCCTCCCATGGTGTGACCCTCCCTCAGTCCCACCCCTCCCACAGTGTAACACTCCCTCAGTACCACCCTTCCCACAGTGTGACCCTCCCTCAGTACCACCCTTCCCACAGTGTGACCCTCCCTCAGTACCACTCCTCCCACGGTGTGACCCTCCTTCAGTCCCACCCCTCCCACAGTGTGACCCTCCCTCAGTCCCACCCCTCCCACAGTGTGACCCTCCTTCAGTACCATCCCTCCCACAGTGTGACCCTCCTTTAATACCACCCCTCCCACAGTGTGACCCCCCCTCAGTACCACCCCTCCCACAGTGTGACCCTCCCTCAGTCCCACCCCTCCCACAGTGTAACACTCCCTCAGTACCACCCCTCCCACGGTGTGACCCTCCCTCAGTCCCACCCCTCCCACAGTGTAACACTCCCTCAGTACCACCCCTCCCACAGTGTGACCCTCTCTCAGTCCCTCCCCTCCCACAGTATAACACTCCCTCAGTACCACCCCTCCCACAGTGTGACCCTCCCTCAGTACCACTCCTCCCACGGTGTGACCCTCCTTCAGTCCCACCCCTCCCACAGTGTAACACTCCCTCAGTACCACCCCTCCCACAGTGTGACCCTCCCTCAGTCCCACCCCTCCCACAGTGTGACCCTCCTTCAGTACCATCCCTCCCACAGTGTGACCCTCCCACAGTGTAACACTCCCTCAGTACCACCCCCCCAGTGTAACACTCCCTCAGTACCACCCATCCCACAGTGTAACACTCCCTCAGTACCATCCCTCCCACAGTGTGACCCTCCCTCAGTCCCACCCCTCCCACAGTGTGACCCTCCTTCAGTACCATCCCTCCCACAGAGTAACACTCCCTCAGTACCACCTTCCCACAGCATGACCTTCCCTCAGTATCACTCCTCCTCTCCCTCTTCGAGGGTCAACACAGTTCTCGGCACGCCTGGCCAGACTGCTCCCTCAGCTCTATGTAACGGGCCGTTCTTTAACAGTATGCACCAGCAGCTCAGCCCAGGGTTTCACATCGTCTCACAGTACACCTCCATCTACATCGGCCCCAGGTTACCTCAGTTACACCTCTATTGTCAACTGGGCAGCTTGTAACGGGAGAGATCAGATCTGCGTAACTAAGTGAACGTTTCCAGGTCCACTGGTTTCAAAGAGCTTCGAGACCTGAGCAACAGTTGTAAGGCTTTTAAAGATATGATCTTCCCCGGTGTTTAATTCTCCGACGGACCATTGACGCTCAGCAGTATGATACTCTCAGAGGAACAGTGATGCAGATAATTGACTCTTTAGAAATACATAGAGAAAGCACATTGAGAATGTGGAAAATAAGATCATCTCTCCTCTGTGGGAGGTTGAACCGATACTGCAAGTCACTGATGACGAATGCCTCAGTGAATTCTCCAACCCATTATATAGAATAAACATTGTGTTTCACTGCACTCCAGAGACCATTCAATTTCCAGTGCTTGTGTGATTTTATAAAGAACTACTATATATTTCAAAACTATTTTTTTTTCATTTCACTTGATGGGGTTATTAAAAATGCAAAGGCCTCTTTAAATTCGACTGTAATACCACATCACTCCTGTTGGCACACTCCCTCGTACAGTGGTTGCCAGCTGTTTAATAATTGTTTTAGTACTGAATTCTGTTTAATAACATCAAAGTTCAAAGTAAATTTATTATCAATGTATGTATATGTCACCATATACAACACTGAGAGCCACTTTCCTGCAGGCATACTCAGTAAATCCAAGAACCATAATTAGAATCAAAGACCGCGCCCTACAGGGTGGACACACAACCAGTGCACAAAAGACAACAAACTGTGCCAATACAAAAGAAAAAATAATGATAATAAATTAATAAGCAATAAATATCAAGAACATTTGATGAAGAGTCCTTGAAAGTGAGTCCATAGGTTGTAGGAACAGTTCTGTAATGGGGCAAGTGAAGTTGAGTGAAATTATTCCCTTTGGCTAAAGAGCCTGCTGGTTGAGGGGTAATAACTGTCCCTGAACCTGTGATGCGCATCCTGAGGCTCCTCTACCTTCTTCATGACGGCAGCAGTGAGAAGAGAGCATGGCTTGGGTGATGGGTTCGCTGATGATGGAGGCTGCTGTCCTGTGACAACGCTCCGTGTAGATGTGCTTGGTGGTTGGAGAGGGCTTTACCCGTGATGGACTTTCAACAAAATAAGATTCAAGAACAGCCTCTTCCCCTTTGCCATCCAATTCCTGGGTGGACGTTGGGCCCGTGAACACTACCTCACTTTTTTTGTTATATATTGTTTCTGGTTTTTGCATGATTTTTGGCCTGTTCAGTGTATTCATGCTGTGATTGATTGATTGATTTGTTTATTTATTTTTAAATATTATTATTATTTTACCTATTTTTCTTCTTCTATATTATGTATTGCATTGAACTGCTGCTACTAAGTTAACAAACTTCACCACACATGCTGGTGATAATAAACCTGATTCTGATTCTGAAGATTCAAGAGTCCGATGAAACCTGTTGGCCCAAGTCACCGACTCTTTATTCGTTTCCAGAGATGCTGCCTAACTTGCTGAGTTCCTCCAGCATTTCGAGTGTTACTCTGGTTTTCTAGTATCTGCAGAATCTCTTGTGTTCAAGATTCACGATTCAAGCTTATTTATCCAGTATACATCGAAGTATACAGTGAAATGCATTGTTTGCGTTAACAACCAACACACACGAAGTTGCACTGGGGGCGGCCACATTTTCCGGTCCCAGCATAACGTGCCCACGATGCTCGGCAGAACAACACAGAACACAACAAGCAACAAAGCAACAACAGCAAAACAGGCCCCTTTCCTCCTTCCCACCCACCCACCCATATACACAGTCCTCTAATCCCAGGACAGGGCTCCAGTTCCAGCCTCCCCCAGGCACAGACTCAAGCCTGCAAGACACTGGGCTTCGACAGGCAGTGTTGATTAAAGCAGCAAAGTGCTGCTTAGACCACACTTGCTGAATATTGTATTCAGTTCTGGTCGCCTCATTATAGGAAGGACGTGGCAGCTATAGAGAGGTTGCAGAGTGGATTTACGAGGATTAGATTAGATTATGAGGACATGCAGTCCTCTTTCATTGTCATTTAGTAATGCATGCATTAAGAAATGATACAATGTTCCTGCAGAATGATATCACAGAAACACAAGACAAACCAAGACTAAAAAAACTGACAAAAACCACATAATTATAACATATAGTTACAACAGTGCAAAGCAATACCGTAATTTGATAAAGAACAGACCATGGGCACAGTAAAAAAAAGTCTCAAAGTCTCTCGAAAGTCCCAGCATCTCACGCAGACGGTAGAAGGAAGAAAAACTCTCCCTGCTATGAGCTTCCAGCGCCGCAAACTTGCCGATGCAGCATCCTGGAAGCACCCGACCACAGCCGACCCTTGAGTCCGTCCGAAAACTTCGAGCCTCCGACCAGTCCTCCGACATCGAGCACCGAGCACCATCTCTGCTGAGCGCTTCAACCCCGGCCCCGGCAACAGGCAATAGGCAAAGCCGAGGATTTGGGGCCTTCCCCTCCGGAGATTCTCGATGCTGCCTGGATTAGAGAGCATGTCTTATGAGGATATGTCCAGAGAGCTAGGGCTTTTCTCTTTGGAACGAAGGAGGATGAGAGGTGACTTGATCAAGGTGTACCAGATGATAAGAGGCATAGATCGAATAGACAGCCAGAAACATCTTCCCAGGATGGAAATGGTTCACATAAGAGTGCTTAATTTTAAGGTTTAAAGTGATTGGAGGAAAGGTGATAGGGGAGGGGGCAGTTGAGGTAGGTTGTTTTTACACAGAGAGCGGTGGCTTCACGGAATGAGCTGCCAAAAGTGGTGACTCTTGGGTGGGTACATGGGGAAAAGGAAAATGGAGTGTTATATGGGAGGGAAGGGTTAGATTGATCTTAGAGTAGGTTAGAAGGTCAGCACAACATCATGGACTGAAGGGTCTTGTACTGTGCTGTAACGTTCTGTGTTGCCAGGAATAAAGGACTTTATTGATGAGGAGAGATTGGATTGGCTGTGTGGTGGAGGGATGATCTTCTGAGGGTTTATAAAATTATCAGTGGCCTAGTTGGGTAGACAGATTCTTTTTTCCCAGAGCAGGGGAGTCTCGAACCAGGGGGCTCAGGATTAAGATGAAACTTAAAGGAGATCTGAGGTTTTACACAGAGGGTGGTAAGAGGCAGATAATGATTAAAATGTGTTTGGACAGCTACTTGCAGAGGGAGGAAGAGGAGGGATACAGGCTAATGGGATTGGTGTAGGGAGGCATCACAGCATGGATGAGTTGGGCTGAAGGACGGTATGGCAGTGTAGTGGTTAGCACAGTGCTTTACTGCTCTAGTAATCGGGGTCCAATTCCCGCCGCTTTCTGCAAGGGGTTTGTACGCTCTTCCCGTGACCGCGTGGGTTTTCTCCAGAGGCTCTAGTTTCCTCCCACAGTCCAATGGTGTACCGGTTATTTATTTTTATTTATTTTATTTAATTAGATTTACAAGGCCGGCTGGTAGCGCAGTGAGATCAGCGCCGGACTCCGGAGCTAAGGTTCCTGAGTTCGAATCCAGGTCAGGCCACCCCCGAGCACACTTTCCATCCGTACCGGGTTGAAAAGTACAAGGGTCGAGTCAGGAACGTTCATAACGTGACTCAGTTAATCCTGACACCACGTGCCAGACAAGAATGGCTGAATGTCTGGTACGACACGCTTAAAAAAAAAATTAGATTTACCGTGTGGATCAGGCCCACCCAGTAACCCGCCTACTTAACCCGAGCCTAATCATGGGACAATGTACAATCACCAATTAGACTACACCTTTGGACTGTGGGAGGAGACTAGGGCACCCGGAGGAAACCCACACACTTATGGGAAGGGCGTATTAACTTCACACAGACAGGGCTGGTACTCCGAACTCCCCGAGATGTAAGAGTGTCACACTAAACCCTACACTCCATGGTTAGTAAAGGTTAGTAAGTCGTGGGTACATTACATTTGCACCGGAAGCAGACGACACTTGCGGGCTGCCCCCAGCACACCCTTGGACTGTGATAGTGATAAGAGTTGTAAAGCACTACAGCACAGAAGCCTTACGTTGGTACTGGAATTGGTTTATTATTGTCACATGTACCAAGCTGCTGTGAGACGATCATACTGTATCTTTCAATGTGCATGTGACAAATAAGCTAATCTCTATCCTTATCTTTAAGTTAAACCCTCCCTCCTCCATCTCCCGTTGTTCAGGAGCAATTCTGGAGTACTGTGTGCAGTTTTGGTCTCCAAATTTGAGGAAGGACATTCTTGCTATTGAGGGAGTGCAGCGTAGGTTCACAAGGTTAATTCCTGGGATGGCGGGACTGTCATATGTCAAAAGATTGGAGCGACTCGGCTTGTATACACTGGAATTTAGAAGGCTGAGAGGGGATCTTATTGAAATATATAGGATTATTAAGGAATTTGACACGCTGGAGGCAGGAAGCATGTTCCCGCTGATGGGTGAGTCCGGAACCAGAGGCCACAGTTTAAGAATTAGGGGTAGGCCATTTAGAACGGAGCTGAGGAAAAACTTTTTCACCCAGAGAGTGGTGGATATATGGAATGCTCTGCCCCAGAAGGCTGTGGAGGCCAAGTCTCTGGATGCTTTCAAGAAAGAGATGGATAGAGCTCTTAAAGATAGCGGAATCAAAGGTTATGGGGATAAGGCAGGAACTGGATACTGATTGTGGATGATCAGCCATGATCACAGTGAATGGTGGTGCTGGCTCAAAGGGCCGAATGGCCTACTCCTGCACCTATTGTCTATTGTCTATTCTTTTCTTTGCAACATGTACTGGTATCTTCTTTTATATCCTTCTACGCGGTGGTGTGCTGGGGCGATGGCAACAACACGGGTGATGCCAACAGGCTCAATAAACTGATTAGAAAGGTTGGCTCTGTTACAGGAGTCAAACTGGACACACTGGGGGCTGTGGTAGAACACAGGACCCTACGGAAAATCCTGGTAATTCAGGACAATATTTCTCACTGTCTGCATGTCACCTTGGCTGAACAGAGAAGAACTTTTAGTAATGGACTAAGACAACTGCACTGCTCCAAAGAGTGCTATATGAGGTCATTCTCACCCTCGGCTGTTAGGCTCTATAATGAGTCAAACTATAGCCAGAGAAGTGATGATCCCTCTTGTTACACTGTTCGTGGTAACTTATTTTTTTAATTCTTCCTACTCTTCTAATATTTATATCTGTGCACTTGTAATGCTACTGTGACACTGTAATTTCCTTTGAGACCAATAAAGTATCCATCTATCTATCTATCTATCTTTGTTTTCTCTTCTTTCCTGCTCATTAAAAATGTATTTCTTCTTTGGCTTCTCTTGTCTTGTATTCTGTTTTCACTCTTTTTATCAGATTTCATGCCTACAGGACCCAGAAACAGCTCTCACTCAGTGGTGAAATGGGTATTCAAAGTGGTAGCAAAGGGACTTGTCACACTTGTTTTCATCAGCCAGGGCACTGAGTGTTAGAGGTTCAAGATTCAAGATCGTTTCATCTCAATTCCAGTACAGGAGAAGAAAATATTTGTTACTCTGGACCCCATGCAACACAGAAAAACACGATAAGATTATGAACAAGAACACAATAATAAAAATAACACAATAAATAGAAATACATAAGATAGCTTATATACATAGATTGATTATATGTCCATAAGGTGACACTAGGCACAGGAGTGTCTGCACATAAGGTGGCTGACAGGAAATGATAAAGTAGTGGTGGTGGGGGGTGTGGAGGGGTGGGTTAGTGGGTGGAGGTGTTGATCAGCCTGACTGCCTCTGGAAATAATGGTTTTTGAGTCTGGTGGTCCTGGCATGGATGCTACGTAGGCTCCTCCCTGATAAACAGTCCGTGAGCAGAATGGGTAGGATCCTTTGTGATGTTACTGGACCTTTTCCAGTACCTTTCTGTATACACGTCCTTGATGGTGGGTAGGCTGGTGCTGGTGATGCATCGGGCAGATTTGATACCCGTTGTAGAGCCTTTCTGTCTGCTAGAGTGAAGTTTCCATCCCATGCAGGAATGCAGCATGTTAGGATGCTCTCCAATGCAGCATGTTAGGATGCTCTCCACTGCACTTCTGTAGAAGGACCTAAGTATAGATGTGCAAAGTCCAGCTCTCTTTAGCCTCCTCAGAAAGTAGAAGCATTGGTGAGTTTTCCTGATTGTGCAGAACATGTTCTGGAAACATGGGACATCACATTACAGTGTAGAAGACACTGTATGTTTGATGTACATGTGTGGTTGGTGTGTGGCCAAGTGGTTAAGGCATTGGTCTAGTGACCTGAAGGTCGCTAGTTGGAGCCTCGGCTGAGGCAGCGTGTTGTGTCCTTGAGCAAGGCACTTAACCACACATTGCTCTGCGACGACACCGGTGCCAAGCTGTATCAGCCCTTGCCCTTCCCTTGGACAACATCGGTGGCGTGGAGAGGGGAGACTTGCAGCATGGACAACTGCTGGTCTTCCATACAACCTTGCCCAGGACTCAGTCAACATTGAAATCGATGGACAGCCGAAGAAAAGAGAAGATGTACATGTAACAAATAAAGGTAACCTTCAATCATATCATTGATATGATACCATGACTCTATTAACAACTGATATCAAAGAAAATTACAGTTGAAGTCCTGATTTAGGGAATACAACTGTTCATTAAAGGCCTTTGGAAACATTAAAGACCTTTCCCAATCCTGATTAGCCAGCTTACATGTGACTCCAAACCCACAGCGATGGGGCAGCACCATGGTGCACTTAACACAGCTGCAACCTCACTGAGACCCAAGTTCAATCCCAGCCTCTGGTGCTGTCTGTGTGGAGTTTGCCTGTTCTCCAGAGTTCCCTATTTCCTATTTCCTATTTTGTGCTCCTATGTCCTCCCATGTCGCAAAGGTATTGAAAACTGCCTCTTGGTGTCGAGATGAGGGGGAAATGGGATTGTTGGGTGAGCTAGCATGAACTGGACTGGCTGAATGGCCTCCTGCCCTGTGGTATGGAAACATGGTCAACTTTTAATTACCCTCAGAAATAGCCAATGAATCAGTGAATTCTAGGCGATAAGTAACACCCTTGCTAACGATGTGTATGCCTCATGAATGATTATTAGTCTCAGTCAGGTTATTTGTATTCCGATCACACAGCTTAGAGGTAATTGAGAATACTGCAGACTAAACCTTTCAATCACAGATACTTCAAAACAGTTCTGGTTCTGGGAATATCAAGCCATGCTGAGCAACGTGGCTGATGGTTACACATTTAATCTGCAGGTGAAGACTTTGGAGGGTTTAAGAAGGATTTTCCTATACCGAATTCCTCAGAATTCCCACAGGACCACCTCTAACACCTGGTATGCAGCCAAGAACCTATCACGCTGATGCCTCTTGAAGTAAAACAGAGAAAAGTAGCATCATCTTTGAGACCTCAGGATCCTAGTGCTTCTTGCAGCTGGATGTGTAAGACCATTGAAGAAAAGAAGGGGCGTTTTCTCAATGTCCAACTCCGATCAACATGTCTAATCCAGTTTACCTCACACATTTTCGAAGTGTTGGGAAACGCAGTGCTAGAGATCTGAAACAAAATCCAAAAATCCCTGGAAACAGGCAGCATCTGTGGAGAGAGAGATTGAGCTGTTGTTTGGAGGAGTAGAATTGGGGAATTTTGCCCATTGAGTCTGCACCGCCATTTCATCATGGCTGATCTATTTTCCCTCTGAGCCCTGATCTCCTGCCTTCTCCTGTATCCCTTTGTGCCCTGACCAACAAAGAACCTATCAACTGCTGCCTTAAATATACACAAAGATTTGTCCTCCACAGATGCCTGTGGCAACGAATGCCAGATTCAGCGTTCTCTGGCTAAAGAACATAGAACATAGAAATTTACAGCACATTACAGGCCCTTCAGCCCACAATGTTGTGCTGACCATGTAACCTACTCTAGAAACTGCCTAGAATTACCGTACTGCATTGCCCTCTATTTCCCTAAGCTCATGTACCTATCTCAGAGTAGGTAGTTTGAGCCTTGGCTGAGGCAGCGTGTGTGTCCTTGAGCAAGGCTTTTAGCCACACATTGCTCTGCGACGACACCGGTGCCAAGTTGTATTGGCCCTAGTGCCCTTCCCTTGGACAACATCGGTGGCATGGAGAGGGGAGACTTGCAGCATGGGCAACTGCCAGTCTTCCATACAACTTTGCCCAGGCCTGCGTCCTGGAAAACTCCCAAGGCGCAAATCCATGGTCTCATGAGACTAACGGATGTCTATATATGTACCTATCTAAGAGCCTCTTAAAAGACCCCATTGTATCTGCCTCCACCACCTTTACTGGCAGTGCATTCCATGCACCCACCACTCTCTGTATGAAAAACTTACTTCCAAGAACCTTAAAACTATGCCCCCTCATGTTAGCCATTTCAGTCCTAGGAAAGAGCCTCTGACTATCCACACGATCAATTCCTCTCATCATCTTATACACCTCCATCAGGTCTCCTCTCATCCTCTGAGAAAAGGCCAAGTTCATTCAACCTATTCTCCTCATTTCCATTGTAAAAGGACACCCCTCTATTATGCATCTATATCCTCTGGTCTTAAAATCTCCCACCGCAGGAAACATCCTCTCTGCATCCACTCATCCACTCCATCACAATCTTTCACCATTCGAAAGGTTTCAATGAGGACACCCCTTATTCTTCTTTATTACCACATTTTAACATCACTGTGATCACTTTGATCACTTCACACCAAAAAAGACTCAGTGCTTCTTTTTGTTAATACTTGTTTTTTCTCGTAAAAATTATTTTGGTTAACGTTTAGTTTACGTTTTTGATATGGTGTGTGCTCTATGACGAGACGACTCTAAGACTCTATGATGTAGGTACTTGATGATCAGCATGTGTGTAAAGGGCCGAAGGGCCTGTTTGAGTGCTCTGTCGCTCTGTGATGTGATTTATCTGCTCTACCATTCCGTGATTGTTTAGCCTCACCTTTAGTCGGCTGCTCCCCGCTGGTAACGGAAACTCATTCAGGCCAGATGTGTAAATAATCCCAATCCAAGACACAGTAGCACCATCCACATCAGGCTCCACGTCACAAGGTAACGCTGCCTGTAAAAATAACCCATTGATTTCTGGTGTGTTCTCACATGGTGCTACTTATCAGTATCTGCACCTGGAATGTTGTCCGCAGAAAGCTTTAAAACGAAACAGACTCTACCTAAATCACTCGGTACAAAACACAAACATTGTCTGCCTTCCACATGCTGATAATTTCAGTTGTTTAATCCCAATTCTTCTTTCCTCTCACTTCTACAAAGGCTTATCAGAGCCGTTGAGCACTCTACCTGGAGCGCTGCCACAAGAAAGCAGCGCCCATCATCAACGACTCCCACAATCCAGGCCACTCTCACTCCCCACTACTACCTTCAGGAAGGAGGGACAGGAGCCAAAGGTCCCACACCAGGCTCAGGAGCAGTTATTACCCTTCAACCATCAGGCTCCTGAACCAGTGTGGATAACTTTGCCCACCTCAACTCTGAACTGAATACACAACCCGTAGACCCACTTTCAAGCACTCTACAACTTATGTTCTCGGTTTTATTTATTTATTTATCCATCTATTTATCTTATTTATTTATCTTTTTTTTTAGTCATCCTAGCTGTCTAGATACGCAAGCCTAGGCGGTACACTATGGAGAGCAAGCTGTTGCCCGTGTAGCAAGTTCCCCTTCTCCGTGCGTCTGATGAACCCGAAGGAACGGCAGAGAACGATACAGTTTAGCATCAGGTGGCATCGCAGGTGTTGCCAGTGTAAGACAGCCTTAGGGACTGCAGCTCCAGATTTCTCCCTCAGGGTTTACTCCTGAAGCCATCCCCATGAGTGGGTCTAGCCGCAAGACAGTGGAGGTTTGAGATCAGAGTTTTCCTCCTCCAAGGTGAGCTGCCAACCACAGCTGACAAGCCCCATCTGCCCGAAGTGGCTGGTTTTAAGGCACCAGTAATCCTCCTTTGCCCCTTCTTCTGTCAGTAGAAATGGGTCCCGCTGGGTTTAGTAGCTAAGCCACACGTGAAGGCCGGGGCAGAACTTGGTTGTCAGGGGCTATTTGAGGTGCATGCAATTAAGAGCTTATCCCCACTACCACCTCCGTCCCTGGCTATGACAACCTTAAGGAACCTATTTATTTAATTACTGTATCGATCTTTAATCTATCTATTTATATTTATTTATTTATTGTATATGCACAATTTTTCTTGTTTTGGACATTGTCAGTCTTCATTGTGTGTAGTTTTTTTCTTTGATTCAATTGTATTTCTTGGTTCCTTTGTGAATGATTGCAAGAAATGAATCTGAGGGTTGTATACAGTGACATATACGAACAAATTTGTATAATAAATTTACTTAGAACTTCTATTGAATTGTGGTTACAATGGGAAAGGTGTTTTGCAGTCAGCTTGCTCCTGCCGAAAGGAAATAAAACAACTGCGATGGCTTCCCTGCTGACTGATTCCTCCTCACCCACTGTTTCCCAATGGCTGAAGAACAGTCTCCAAGGTGACATTGTGGCATCTGCCCCTCCAGAGGGGCAAAGCCGAAGTTCAAAGTCCAGAGGTCAGCAAGACCGGAGGTACAAGCCCGAAGATTGAGGACTAAAGCTGGCGAGCCCAGAGGCCAACTTCCTGAAGGTCGAAGTCCTTGGCTCAGCTTGTCCAGCGTTCCGAAGCCCGATGTCTGCGTGTCCAGACCTGGCATTCGAGGTTGGAGGCCTCAGGTCTGGGACCAAGCACTGGAGGCCCAGGGATGGCCTGTCCTGGGATTGGAGGGCTGTGTGTGTGTGTGAGAGAGGGTGGCTGGTTGGAAGGGAGGGAAAGGCGCTTGCTTTCCTGTTCGTCTTGTTTTGTTTTGCTGCTGGTGTTGTCCTGCTGAACATTTTGGGCCTGTTATGTTGGTGCTGGAATGCATGGTGACACCTGCGGGCTGCCCAAGCACATATTGAGCTGTGTTGGTTGTTAACACAAATGCCACGTTTCACTGTATGTTTCGATATACACGTAATGGGGGCATTACAGTCATGTAGCAGTTAGCGTGACGTTATTACAGCTCAGGGCGTTCCAGAGTTTAGAGTTCAATTCTGGCGTCGTTCAGCAAGGAGTCTCTATACATGGAATATGTGGGTTTTCCCCGGGTGCTCCTGTTTCCCCCCACGGTTCAAAGACGTACCAGGAAGTTAATTTGTCTTTGTAAATTGTCCCGTAATTGGCATCAAAGTTGCTGGTGAACGCAGCAGGCCAGGCAGCATCTCTAGGAAGAGGTACAGTTGACGTTTTGGGCCAAGACCCTGTCCTGACGAAGGGTCTCGGCCCAAAACGTCGACTGTATCTCTTCCTAGAGATGCTGCCTGGCCTGCTGCGTTCACCAGCAACTTTGATGTGTGTTGCTTGAATTTCCAGCATCTGGTGAATTCCTCGTGGTCCCGTAATTGGATTGGGTTAGTCAGGGTTTACTGGGGCGGCATGGCTCAAAGGGCCCGAATGGCCTACTCTGCGCTGTATCTCTAAATAAAATAAAACAAATCAATCAATCTGAATATTAAACACGGAACAGCCCTGCCAGAAATCCAGGAACTATTTCTATCACACTAAATTCTTCAGCTCAGTTGAAGAGTGAGGAAGCCTCCTCAAATTTAGCATCCAATGACACTCATTTTTGTCTCCTGTGTCCTTCATGATGGCTGTGACCAACAGGTCCACAAGGACAGAGGTTTATAAGATTATGAGTAGACAGGCAATACCCTTTTCCCAGGGTTGAAATGACTAATACCAGAAGGCATGTATTTAAGGTGACAGAGGATTAATTTCAAAGGAGATGTGAGAGGAAATTGCTTTTTACATGGAGAGTCGTGGGTGCCTGGTATGAGCTGCCTGGGGTCTGGTAGAGGCAGGCACATTAGAGACTTTGAAGGGATGCTAAGATAGGCACATGAATGTGAAGAAAATAGACGGATATGGACATTGTGTAGGAAGAAGAGATTAGTTGGACATTTGATTGCTAAATTAATTGGTTCAGAACAACATTGTGGGCTGAAGGGCCTGTCCCTGTGCTGATCTATGTTCTAAGTTCTCTAACTTTGCAGCTCCCCTAAGCCAAAGTCAAAGTAAAATTTATTATCAAACTATATATATGTCACCACCGAGATTAATTTTCTTGCAGGCATTCACAGGAAAATAGATAAGTACAACAGAATTTATGAAAAACTATACATAACAAAGACTGACAAACAACCAGTGTTCAAAAGAAGACAAATCCTGAGTTTCAGATTAACGTTTGCAATCAATTACACATGCCTCTGTAAAACAACTCCTTACCACAGCTTCGTGTAGACCCACCTAGTTTTTCTGTGAGCTGCCCACAAAATGAGGTCATCTGCCGCCAATGTCAGTATTCTTTCCAACAGCCAATCTTGATTAGGGGAACAGAAGTGGAGAGGGTCAGTAGCTTTAAATTCCTTGGAGTCAACATATCAGGGGTTCTGCCCCTGGACCAGCATTTACAGTAAAGTGTCATCGCAAAGAAGGCACTACAGTGCCTCTACTCTCTTCAAAATTTGTATAGATTTGGCATGTTGCCAAAAGCTTTGCCAAACTCCTATAGATGCACAGTGGTGAGTATCCTGACTGGTTGTGTGGAAACACCGATGCCCAGGAACAGAAATGGCTACGGAAAATGGTGGACTCAGCCTAATCTGTCACAGGCAAAGCCCAATTTACTTTAAACTTTTAACTGATTCTACAACCTATTGACTCACTTCCAGGAAATCTTTTCAACTTATGTTCTCTGTATTATTTCTCACTTGCACAGTTTATCTTCTTTTGCATCTTGGCTGTTTGTCAGTCTTTGTGCGTTTTTGTTTATTTTATAAATTTTATCGCATTTCTTCCCTGTAAATGCCTGCAAGAAAGTGCTTCTCGAGATAGTTATATGGTAACATATGCATACTCTGATAAGGAACTTACTTTGAGCTTTTGAACTTTGAATCGGACTGACCTTTTACAGAACAGGCAGTGAAGAGGCAGCGCTGTCTAGAGCTGTACCATCACAGGAGAGTTGGTGAAAAGACGTTCGGAGCCACACTGAATGGAGCAGGCCCGTGTCGCACATCCCAGGAAATATAACAACTAAAACTCTGCCAAGTGAAACACTATTAATCCATGTGTTTTTTTGATTAGTTTTAGCTCCGCGAGGGGAGGGGATATATAGATGTGCCTATATTTCTGTACTGGTGTTGAGCTTGGGAGCAATTTGTAAAGAAGTGATTGTTTAGACAGGCTCTAATGATGCCAATCACACACATCTGGAGCCAACTGTTACATTTTTTTTACTACCATTAACCATCTGCCACTATCGATATTAGAAGTAAAGTCACCGTCATATCTGTACAACTCTGTTAATGGTTTCTGGAAACCCCACAGCGAATGATGCACTGAAGTGTGATAAAGCCGGAGGAATGGTAGTCACTGTGTGCATAGCAAGCTCCCATTAACAATGAAAAAAAAATCAGCTAATTTGTTTTTAGCAATATTGGTTGAGGTTAAGTATGTAGGCTTTCGCAAATAAAGCTGAGCAGGGCATTTTTCGTTTAAGAAAAGCCATAACAACTCACTTGTGGTACTCCAAGCACTGAACACAAAGCATGGCAACATCACGTCAGACCAGCTTCTTAAAGTGAACTCCAACTCTATGTTGGTGGCTGTGAATTATGTACATTTCCACCTATTACGTTACTCTACAAGTATAATCTAGAACTCCAAGTCTCTTAAAATCACCCAAAAGACAAAATCAAAGGCAAAGTAAATTTATTATCAAAGTACATATTTGTCACCATATACAACTCTGAAATTCATTTTCTTGTGGACAACTCCAGGAAAATAAAGAAATCCAACAGAATTAAAGGCATCCGTTAGTCTTGCGAGACCATGGATCTGTGCCTGGAAAGTCTTCACTCTCCAGGGCGCAGGCCTGGGCAAAGTTGTATGGAAGACTGGCAGTTGCCCCTGCTGCAAGTCTCCCCTCTCCACGACACCAATGTTGTCCAAGGGAAGGGCATTAGGACCCATCCAGCTTGGCACCAGTGTCGTCGCAGAGCAATGTGTGGTTAAGTGCCTTGCTCAAGGACACAACACGTTGCCTCGGCTGGGGCTCGAACTCACGACCTTCAGGTCGCTAGTCGAACACCTTAAACTTGGCCACGTGCCCACCCAACAGATTTAATGAAAAACTATATTAGTGCGATCACTCGAGTTCATATGATGTTCTGCTTAGGGGTTGTCTATTGGTGGGTCTTCAGGTGGCTGTAGAGGCTGATCCAAGATCCACATATCTGGGATGTTAGGATGGATTCCCTTAATTGAGTAACTTTGTTGAATGCGGGGAGGCTGGTGCATGGGCAGTCACCACACGGTCCTTGACAGATCACAGTCAGGGTCCAGTAGCATGGAATGCAAGGTGACTGGGGACCATTCACTTCCTCCACCTTCACTGCTGTTGTGATGCGCCATCATCTCCTGCCAGCTCCACTGTTGAGGTGTTGGTTGGACAACTCCTTTTCTGGAACCCAAATCCCCTGAACCTTCCCGCCATGGGTGACCCTCCCAGGAGCTAAGCGCCAGCCTGCGTCGCCCTCAGGAACTCAGGAATCCTCTCCACCAGGTCACGGTGACGATCCTCGGAGAAGATGAGAAACTATAAATAAACAAAGAATGACAAACAAGCAATGTGCGAAATAAGACTAACTGTGCAAATAAAAAAGTAAATCTGAGAACAAGAGTTGTTCAGTTCTTGAAAGTAGTTGTGGAACAGTTCGGAGTTGGGTGAGTGAAGTTATCCACATTGGTCCAAAAGCCTGATGGTTAAAGGGCAGTAACTGTCCCTGAACCTGATGGTAAGGCTCCTATACCTCCTGCTTGATGACAGCAGCAAGAAGAGAGCACGGCCTGGATGGTAGGGGTCCTTGATAATGGATGCTGCTTTCTTGTGACAGCGTTCCTTGTAAATGTGCTCAAAGGTTCCTGCAGGACCTGGAATTTTGCCTCTGTTCAGGTCAGTCTGGCAGCTGAACTTGAGAGTGAAACTTTAACCGTTAATTGTCCTGATTCAGAGGCAGGATTGTTAGCCGCTCACCTCAGTTGACCCCAGTGGGGGTGGAGGTGATCATGGGTGTTCATGATTGGTTGCCTGGCTTGGGACTCAGCAGAAGAATATTTAACAGGAACAGTAATGGCTACTTAATAATTAGGGGCCAGTAACAGTATTGCCCCCACCCCTTCAACTGAATTAATAAGGTTGACTGTGTTTTCATATCCAGTCAAAAGTTCTCAGCCTATTTCTATCGAAACCAAATTCAAGTTTACTGTCATCTGCACAAGTACATGTGCGCACAGTTGCAATAAAAAAAAACTTACTTGCTGCATAATCACAAGCACATAAGTTCAAAGTTCCAGGTAAATTTATTATCAAACTATATATACATCAGGATTCACAGCAAATACAAAGAAATACAACAGAATCAGTGAAAAACTGCACACAACCAGAAGGACAACCAACTACTATGCAAAAGACAACAAACTGTGAAAATACAAAAAGAAAAATTATAAACATAATAATAAATAAATAAACAAACAAACAAACAAACAAACAAGCAAGCAAGCCATAAATATTGAGAATGTGAGACGAAGAGTCCTTGAAGAGTCCGTAGGTTGTGGGAACAGTTCAGTGTTGGGTGGGTGAAGTTGAGTGAAGTTATCCACTCTGGTTCAAGAGTCTGACGGTTGAGGGGTAATAACTGTTCCTGAACCTGCTGGTGTGGGTCTAGAAGCTCCTGAACCTTCTTGCTGATGGCAGGAATGAGAAGAAAGCATGGCCTGGATGATGGGGGACACTAATGATGGATGCTGCTTTCCACCAACAGCACTCCTCGTGGATGTGCTCAATGGTGGGGCGTGATTTACCCGTGATGGACTGCGTCATCCTCTATACTTTTTACAGGATTTTCTGTTCAGACCAAGTCATGAGGCAACCAGCTGATACACCCTCCACTGCACAGCTATAGAAGTTTGTCAAAGTGTTAGATGTCATGCCAAATATTATGATTTATGATTATGAGGACACTCAGTCCCCTTTTATTGTCATTTAGTAATGCATGCATTAAGAAATGATAAAAATGTTTTTCCAGAATAATAGCACAAAAACACATGACAAACCGACTTAAAAACTAACAAAAAACACATAATTATAACATATAGTTACAACAGTGCAAAGCAATACCGTAATTTGATAAGAACAGACCATGGCACAGTAAAAGTCTCAAAGTCTCTCGAAAGTCCCATCACCTCACGCAGACGGTGAACCTCCAGCGCCGCCAACTTGCCGATGCAGCATCCTGGAAGCATCCAACCACAGTCCAACTCCCAGTCCGTCCGAAAAACTCCGAGCCTCCGACCACCTATTTGACACTGAGCACCGAGCACCATCTCTGCCGAGCGTTCCGACCCTGGTCCCGGCAACAGGCGATAGGCAAAGCCGAGGATTTGGGGCCTTCGTCTCCGGAGATTCTCGATCGCACAGTAGCAGCGGCAGCGAAGCAGGCATTTCAGAAGTTTCTCCAGATGTTCCTCTGCACTTCACGGCTGTCCCCATCAAATCCGGATTGTGCACGGTACCCCTAGTTACACATAATCGATATTCATTCGGAACAGCCGCGCACGCTGCAACGTGCCACCATCTTCTCCTCCCTCTTGCAAACTTCTAAGGAAGTAGAGGTACTGCTGCATTTTCTCCGTAATCGCCCTCATGTGCCGGGCCCAGGCCAGATCTTCTGAAATGATAACGCCGAGTAATTTAAAGTTGCAGACCATCTCCACCTCTGATCCACCATTGAGCACTGGCTCATAGACTTCCAGTTTCGTCCTCCTGGAGCCAATAATCAGCTCCTTGGTCTTGCTGACATTGAGTGACATGTTGTTGCACTCAGCCAGATTTTTAATATCTCCCCCTACATGCTGATTCATCACCGCCTTTGATTCGGCCAATGACAATGGTGTCGTGAGCAAATTTAAATATGGCATTGGAGCTGTGCTTAGCTTCAAAATCATAAGCATAAAGTGTGCAGAACAGGGGCTAAGCACACAGACTTGCTGATGGTTACTGTGGGGGAGATATTGTAGCCCATCCGAAATGACTGGGGTCTGCAGGTGAGGAAATCCAGGATCCAGTTGCACAAGGAGATAGGAGACCATAAGAGATAGGAGCAGAATTTGGCCATTTGGCCACTTCTGTCTGTTCTGCCATTCTATCATGGCTGATTTATTTTCCCTGTCAAACCCATTCTCCTCCCCAAAACCCATAAACCCCTTACCAATCACAAACCTATCAGCCTCTGCTTCACTTGGCCTCCAAAGCCATTCATGGCAATAAATTCCACAGATTCACCACCTTCTGTCTGAAGAAATCCCTCTTCATCTCTGTTCCAAGGAGTTGTCCTACTACTCTGAGACTGTGCCATCTGATTCTAGATTCCCCCGCTCTGGAAAACATCCTCTCCGCATCCATTCTATCTAGGCCTTTTAATCAGTCGGTTTCATTGAGATCCTCCCCCATTTTTAAATTCCAGTGAGTACAGGCCCAGAGCCACATAATGCCCTGAGGCACTTATAAGCAGCATTCACGAGAAAAAATACATAAATTATACACGTCATTTTTCCAAGAAAACGCATTTAGAATAAAAAAGAAAGCCAATTTTAGTGCAAGGTTGTATCAAAGAAGCCAGTAGAAGGTGCTGTCTTGCTTACACTGCACTGTGGAAGCCTGTGACAGCAAAGTCAAAACCTATATTAAAAAAATCAAGGCTGTATAGCTCACGGAGATATGAACCTTTAAAAATTCAGGCTATTACCCTAAAGACTGCACGTCATAAATATGGGAATTGAAGACCCAAAGTTCAAAGTTCAAAGTAAATTTGTTATGGAAATACATATATGTCACCACATGCAACTTCAAGAATAATGTTCCTGTGGGAGAACTCAGTAAATCCAATAACCATAATAGGATCATCGAAAGACCACAGCAACGAGGCAGACAACCAGTGTGTAGAAGACAACAAACTGTGCAAATACTAAAAAAGGTAGGGGATTAATTAATTAATTAATTAATCAATAAGCATGCAACAAGCAATAAGTATCTAGAACATGAGATAAAGAGTCCTTGAAAGTGAGTCCACAGTTTGTGAGAACAGTTCAGTTATGGGGCAAGTGAAGTGTGAAGTTATTCCTCCTGGTTCAAGAGCTGGATGGTTGAGGGGTAATAACTGTTCCTGAACCTGGTGATGTGATTCCTGAAGCTCCTGTACTTTCTTCCTGATGGCAGCAGCAGGAAGACAGCTTGACCTGGGTGGGGGGGGGGGGGGGCGGTCCTTGATGATGGAGGCTGCTTCCCTGTGACAACGCTCCATGTAGAAGTGCTCAATAATGGGGAGGGCTTTATCCATGATGGCCTAGACTATATCCACTACTTCATGTAGGATTTTCCATTCAAGGGCATTGGTGTTCCACAACAGGCTGTGATGTGGGCAGTCAACATACTCTCCACCATTCATCAGCAGAAGTTTGTTAGAGTTTTAGAATCTTCATCAACTCATAAGAAAGTCAAGGCGCTGCTATGCTTTTGTTGTAATTGCACTATGTGCTGGGTCCAGGACAGGTCCTATGAATTGATAACACTGACCCTCTCCACTTCAGATCCCTGACAAGGACTGGCTCATGGGCCTTTGGTTTCCTCCTCCTGAAGTCAATAATCAGCTCCTTGGTCTTGCAAACAATGAGTAAGAGGTTGTTGTTATGGCATCACCCAGCCAGATTTTCAATCTCCCTCCTATGTGCTGATTCATCACCACCTTTGATTCAGCCTACAACCGTGGTGTCGTCAGCAACCTTAAATATGGCATTAGAGCTGTGCTTTGCTACGTAGTCATCAGTGCAAAGTGAGTAGAGCAGGGGCTAAGCACACAGTCTTGTGGGGCACCTGTGCTGATGGAAATTGTGGAGGAAACGTTGTTGTCAATCTGAACTGGCTGGGACCTACAAGTGAGGAAATCCAGGAACCAATTGCACAAGGAGGTATTGAGACCAAGATCATGAAGCTTATTGATTAGTTTTGAAGGGATAATAGTATCAAGCTGTATTTGATAAAGATAATCCCGATGTATGCAACTTTGCTATCCAGATGTTCCAGGGTTAAGTGAAGAGCAAATAGATAGATAGATAGATAGACATACTTTATTGATCCCTAGGGAAATTGGGTTTCGTTACAGTTGCACCAACCAAGAATAGAGTATAAATATAGCAATATAAAACCCTAAATAATTAAATAATAATATGTAAATTATGCCAGATGGAAAGAAGTCCAGGACCAGCCTATTGGCTCAGGGTGTCTGACCCTCCAAGGGAGGAGTTGTAAAGTTTGATGGCCACAGGCAGGAATGACTTCCTATGACGCTCTGTGTTGCATCTTGGTAGAATGAGTCTCTGGCTGAATGTACTCCTGTGCCCAACCAGTACATTATGTAGTGGATGGGAGACATTGCCCAAGATGGCATGCAACTTGGACAGCATCCTCTCTTCAGATACCACAGTCAGAGAGTCCAGTTCCATCCCCACAACATCACTGGCCTTATGAATGAGTTTGTTGATTCTGTTGGTGTCTGCTACCCTCAGCCTGCCGCCCAGCACACAACAGCAAACATGATAGCACTGGCCACCACAGACTCGTAGAACATCCTCAGCATCGTCCGGCAGATGTTAAAGGACCTCAGTCTCCTCAGGAAATAGAGACGGCTCTGAACCTTCTTATAGACAACCTCAGCGTTCTGAAGCTGAAATGAAATGAAATGGTACCTGCTGTGGACCATTTCATGGTATCTGCTGTGGATCTTTGGTGCTGGTAGGCAAATTGGAGTGAAACCAAGTTGCTTCTCGGGCAGGAGTTGATGTGTTTTGTCACCAGCCTCTCAACGCACTTCATTACACTGGATATGTGCTACTGGACAATAGTCACTGAGGCAGGTTACCATGTTCTTCGTAGGCAAAGGTATAAATGAAGCCTTCTTGAAGCAAGTGGGTACCTCAGGCTGCCAAAATAAGAAAAAGCATATTACTTGGACTGGAAGGTTTTAGCTAAAAGGAGACTTTGTACTGGCTGGTGCTTTTCTCCCTGGACCATAAGAGCTGAGGTGTGACCTTATATAACAGAATTATATAAAATCATGGGTAAGGTGAATTTGGCAGGGATGAGCTTGTTAGGTTCTTGATTGGTATGAGGAGAAGGCAGAAGAATGGGGTGGAGAGGGAAAATACTGTACATCAGCCATGATGGAATGGCAAAGCCGACCCAGTGGGCCAAATGGCTTTCTTTAGCTCCTATGTCTTTTTGTGCCTGTGATGCTGCTGCAAGTACCGCTGGGTGTGTTGTTGTTGATGCAAGTTACGCATTTCACTGGATGTTTCTATGTACGCTTGATAACTAGGTTTGTACCTTGAATCTTGAATCTTAACTGTTAATCTCCGTCCATAGCCTCTGAATTCCTCCAGCATTTTGTACATGTTACTTCAGCCCATCTTGTCCGTGACACTCAGAGTGAGGGTAACAACAAAGAAAGAGAGAGGTAGCGCAAAGACATGCTCATTGAACACAGCAAATAGAAGTTGGCCAAGACAGTGATACACGCAATGGTCACCTTATTAGCTACACCTGTACACCTGCTCTTAATGCAACTATCTAATCAGCCAATCACATGGCAGCAACTCAATTCATAAAAGCATGCAGACGTGGCCATGAGGTTCAGCTGTTGTTCAGACCAGACATCAGAATGTGGAAGAAATGTGATCTAAGTGACTTTGACCATGGAATGATTGGTGGTGCCAGATGGGGTGGTTTGAGTATCTCAGAAACTGCTGATCTCCTGGGATTTTCACACACGACAGTCTCTAGAGTTTACAGAGAATGGTGTGAAAAACAAAAACTCATCCAGTGAGCGCAGTTCTGTGGGCAAAAACACGTTAATGAGAGAGGTCAGAGGAGAATGGCCAGACTGGTTCAAGCTGACAGGAAGGCGACAGTAACTCAAATAACCACATTTTACAACAGTGGTGTGCAGAAGAGCATCTCCAAGTGCACAACACAATAAACCCTGAAGTGGATAGGCTACCGCAGCAGAAGACCATGAACACACACTCAGAAGTGCACTGAGTGTACTTCTGTAGCTGGGATATTACTAACAGGCAGGAAAAGATATTATTTATTTAGAAGGTTCTTTTGCCTGAAGGATAGCAAGCTTCAGACAGAGCAGGGTCTTATAATGTTATTAAATAAAGGATCTGCAGGCAATTTTCTATCTTATGAGGAAGATGGGAAGAACAGCCTAAGGCATTTAAAGAGCAAATAACACTTCATAAGTCAGGAACAACATAAACCAGCATAAAAACATTCACCATTTATTAATATAATATTGCACCACAGTTTGCTGTAACATCACTTAATGGGTTTGAATTAGTCTCTATTAACACCTCTGTGACAGCCAATCAGTTGGTACAGGCATTTCTAGGCCTGGGGCAGTTGATTGTACTGGCAAGGGTACCAGAATTCCAATAATACAGTCAGGGGTCAAGGACACTTTTCCCTCTAAGCTGTGCAGGTGTATGGCCACGTTCTAACTGGTTGCATCACTGTTTGGTGTGGAGGTGGGTGTGGGGGTGGGGGGGAATGCTACTGCACAGGATCGTTGTAAGCTACAGAAAGTTGTAAACTCAGTCAGCTCCATCGTGGGCACTGGCCTCCAGAGTACCCAGCACATCTTCAAGGAGCATAGCCTCAAAATGGCGACATCCATGCCTTGTTCTCATTGCCACTATTGAAGGAGGCGCAAAAGTGTGAAGGCACACACTCAGTGATTCAGGGACAGCTTCTTCTCCTCTGCCTTCCGATTTCTGAATGGACATTGAACCCATTAACCCAGGAGTGCCGTGGTAGCCAGAGCGCGTCCAGCACATCTTTAAGAAAAAAGCCGAAATAAACAAGCTAATTAACTAGGTGCCGCCCAGGGTGATTTGAGTAGCTCAGAAACTGCTGATCCCCTGGAATTTTTACGTACAACAGACTCTGGAGGTTACAGAGAACGGTGCCAAAAACAAAAAAAATCCAGCGAGTAGATTTAACAAGATGTTTTCACTCATAGAACAGCCACTCGCTGGATTTTTTTTTTGCTTTTGGTACCATTATAGTTCCCTGAAGGTGGAATCTCATGTGGATAGGGTGGTGAAGAAAGCTTTTGGTATGCTGGCCTCTCTAAATCAGAGCATTGAGTATAGGAGTTGGGATGTAATGTTGAAATTGTACAAGGCATTGGTAAGGCCAAATTTGGAGTATTTTGTACAGTTCTGGTCACCGAATTATAGGAAAGATGTCAACAAAATAGAGAGAGTACAGAGAAGATTTACTAGAATGTTACCTGGGTTTCAGCACCTGAGTTACAGAGAAAGGTTGAACAAGTTAGGTCTTTATTCTTTGGAGTGTAGAAGGTTAAAGGGGGACTTGATAGAGGTATTTAAAATTATGAGAGGGATAGATAGAGTTGACATGGATAGGTTTTTTCCATTGAGAGTGGGGAGATTCAAACAAGAGGACATGAGTTGAGAGTTAGGGGGCAAAAGTTTAGGGGTAACATGAGGGGGAACTTTACTCAGAGAGTGGTTGCTGTGTGGAACGAGCTTCCAGCAGAAGTGGTAGAGGCAGGTTCGATGTTGTTATTTAAAGAAAAATTGGATAGCTATATGGACAGGAAAGGAATGGAGGGGTATGGGCTGAGTGCAGGTCAGTGGGACTAGGTGAGAATAAGCATTCGGTATGGACTAGAAGGGCCGAGATGGCCTGTTTCCATGCTGTGATTGTTATAGGGTTATAAATGGTTAGGCACAGACCAGATGGGCTGAAGGGCCTGTTTCTGTGGTGTACTTTTCTATGACTCTAAGTGAAAACAAAGGATACAAAAGACGTTATCTGGCCACATTGGAGAAAAACATCTGCACTTGAACAGAAGGCGGAGGAGGGAGGGTTTAATTTGAAGATAAAGATAGAGATTAGCTTTACTTGTCACGTGTTCATCGAAACGTTGAAACATACAGAGCAACACACACAAATCACTGGAGGAACTCAGCAGGTCTGGCGGCATCTATGGAAATGAATAAGCAGTCGATGTTTTGGGCCAAGGCTCTTCTTTAGGACTGAAATGGCTGAAGTGGAAGGAGTTTGATTAGGGAGGAGAGTAGACCACAGGAGAAAGGGAAGGAGGAGGGGGGAAGAGGTAAGAGGTCAGAGTGGGAAATAGAAGAAGAGGGGAGGGGGGAGGAGGTTTTTTTTTACCAGAAGGAGAAATCAATATTCATGCCAACAGGATGGAGGCTACCCAGACAGGATATAAAGTGTTGCTCCTCTACCCTGGGGGTGGAGTTTGCACACATACTGCGCAGGGCAAGCTTTTCACTGCATTTGACAATGGTAAGCTAATTCTGATAACAACATAAGGTAGATGTTAGAGATTAGCCTTATTTGTCACACATACACTGAAACATACAATGAAACACATCTCTTGCGACAACAACCAATACAGTCCAAGGGTGTGGTGGGGCAGACTGAACTGTTGTCATGCTTCCACTGTCAGCATAGCATGCTTAAAACTCACTAACCGTAAGCCAAACATTTTTTTTGGAATGTGAGAGGAAACTGGAGCACCCAAAGGAAGCCATAAGACCATAAGATATAGAAGCAGTATTAGGTCATTTGGCCCATCGCATCTGCTCCGCCATTTCATCATGGCTGAAACCAATATAGTCTTGGGGAGAACTTACAAATGCCCTGCAGACAGCAGAGGAAATTGAACCTGGGTAAGCTGCCCGAGCCTGAGGAAGAGATGGAGGCCAGACAGAGGGCAAATGGGAATGTTCAAGTTCACCTTATGCAGGTTTAAGTAAGTGAAATGGAAATTCTAATTAACACTTATAGAAAAGCATCCTGGATAATTAATAATGGAACTAAATTTCACTGATTCCATTTATCTTAATGTAGCAACCGGAATTAATTTTAAAGTTTAATCATACAGTTTAATATAGGAGTTTGTGAACATTCAACATGACATCTAAAACTTTGACAAACTTCTATAGATCCGTAGTGGGGAGTATATTGATTGGCTGCATCACAGCCTAGAATGGAAACACCAATGCCCTTGAATGGAAAATCCTTCAAGAAGTAGTGGATATGGCCCAGTCCGTCATGGGTAAAGCCCTCCCCACCAATGAGCACATCTACATGGAGCGCTGCTGCAGGAAAGCAGCATCCACCTTCAGGGACCCCCCACCACCCAGGACATGCTCTCTTCTCGCTGATGCCATCAGGAAGGAGGTACAGGAGCCTCAGGACTCGCAACACCAGGCTCAGGAACAATTATTACCCCTCAACCATCAGGTTCTTCAACCAAAGGAGATAACTTCACTCATTTTCACTTGCCTCATCATTGAAATATTCCCACAACCAGTGGACTCATTTTCAAGGACTCTCCATCTCATGTTCTTGATACTTATTGCTTATTTATTTATCTGATTATTTCTTTCCTTTTGTATTTACAGCTTGTTGTTTTCCCCACTCTGGTTGAACACCCAGTTTGGTGCAGTCTTTCATTGATCCTATCTATTATGGTTATTATTCTATAGATTTAATGAGCATGCCTACAAGAAAATGAATCTCAGGGTTGTATATGGTGACATATATGTACTCTGATTATAAATTTACTTTGAACTTTGTACATGAGTTATAACATGTTATGGATGAGTGTGGATTCAGTGATGAAATTGCAGGGTTATCAGTTTCAGGAGTACATTTCTTTACCATTAATAGACTCAGAACAAAGACGCAGCCTGGAAAGTCATGGGCACTCTGATAGGGCTGCTCGATGGTCGCAGCAAAGTGCCCCTGAGACAATGGCCGGGTGTGGGAGATTGGGTAAAGAGAGGGGCAGAGGCTACAATTTGATCAAAGCCTGGGACTGGGTCAGTAATCAGGAAGGTAAGGTTTCTGTAAGTGTGTGGAAGAGCATCTTCTTTTATCAAAATAAACTTAATTCGTCATAAAAATTATTTGTAAGAATAATTTGTGTGATACCGTTTTATTCTTTACAGTCACAGTCAATGCTTCCACTACTGTTCTATTGTATTTGTACTCATCAGTAGCTCTGCTGCCACTCACGTGCCCCCCACCCCGGGGTGACACACTGCTGCAATAACTGAGGTGTTTCCTCACCCCACACACACCCCCCCCGGCCCCTCCCTCTCCAGTAGCAAAACATCCCAGCATTGTGGTCCTTCTCCACCGAGTTCTTGTGGTGGTTGCACCAAACTTCAGTGCACCACTCAGCCAATCAGCAGCATTCCTCCACGGACATCTCAACGTGCCGGCGGACCCACGAACCTCAGCAGAGCAAGCAGCGGCTCTCACCGAGGCGACGGCCTACCCGCAGCTACTCGACGTGCGTCTCTACGTGAGTGCCCTGGGAACAGCCGTAGATCTGCCATGCATCTGCTCAGGATGAACCGCGAGGCCGGGCCTCGCATCTTTCTGCACAACTCTCCTCACAAACCCACAGTCTGCAAAGAGGTGAGTTACCGTCTCGCCCCCCCCCCCAACTACAGTCGTCCTGCGGGCAGAGCACTGTGGGGGTGGTGCTTCGGGGCAATGCAGGAAGCGCCTGACTGGGAGGGCCCCTCTCACCGCCGGCCAGTCAGAGCGTCAGTGCCTGTTGATGAGGTCTGGCAATCAAGAAATTCTGGGATCACATTCAATTTGTCACAAAATGGATTACTTGGGGAAAGGAGCAACTTGTTTTATATCTGAGGCTTTATAAGGCATAGTTCAGAGCACACTTGGAATACTGCAAGCAGTTTTGGATTGCAAGGGAAGAGATTACTATACCTTTGGTGATAATCCTTGCAACCTCACCAACCACATGAGTCGTGTCAGAGGACCGGACGGTAGCACCTTTGTTCAAGAAAGATAATCGGGAGAACCCTGGGAATTATAGACCAGTGACTGCCATATTAGTTCTGGACAAGCTATTGAAGAAGGTTTGCAAGCATCTTGAAAAGCATAGTATGATTAGAAATAGTCAGCATGACCTTGTGAGGGGGAGGTCGTGCCTTGTGAGCATGATTGAACTCTTCGAGGAGGCGATAAAGCATCTGGGAGAGGGGCTGTGTCAGGGAAAAGATTGGGTGAGAAATGGCAGGACAGTTTGTTGACATCAGCAAGGGGAAGACAAATTCTTAGGGTAGCAGACAGTTCACTAACCAAGTTATCCACTTTGTTCTGGGTGCTGTTGAGCATCCACACAGCATGCCTGCAAATCACTAACCCTGAAACTGTGCGAGTAGGAGGAAACCAGAGCACATGGAGGAAACCCACACAGCCACGAGGAGAACGTACAAACTCCTTACAGACAGCAGTGGGAATCGAACTCTGATCGGTGATCGCTGATTGGTGCATTAAACATTGTTGGAACTGCACTCATCCCTGTCGTTAAGGCTAACAAGATAATTTGCCACCTCAGCACTCGATTTTTCAATTAAGATCACAGGTCCAAACCTCTATTTTAAGGTTTCCATTTATCCTGCTCAACTTAAATCCGAGACCAGAAGCCATTAGGCTTCACGTCCAAATATAACCCCATGCCTATCAATCAGCTCTCAACTTTCTAACTATTCAGCTCTTTCAGAAATAAAGTTACATTGGACCTTGTCGTAATTGATAGAAGCACTTTTCATCAATTAACAACCCATGGGAAATCAATTCGATTCTTAGCTCTCAATTACAAAGGCAGTTTGCTGTTTTGAATGAACTTGGAAAAGAAAGTTGGGGTGAGATGGTAGCGTAGCGACTACAGCATCACTATTACAGTGCCCACGACCCGGGTTCAATTCCTGCTGCTGCCTATAAGGAGTTTGTATGTTCTCTCTGTGACTGTGTGGATTTCTTCCAGGTGCTCTGGTTTCCTCCTACCTTCCAAAGACATATGGGTGAGTAAGTTAGTTGGTTACATGGGTGTAATCAGGCAGTGCGGGTTCGTTGGCCCAGAAGGGCCTGTTACTGTGCTGTATTTATAAATAAATGAAACTAAATAATTAATAAAAATGTCAAACAGAAAGGGTAGACTGAAAGCCTGAAATTCAGGGTCTCGTCATCGACCAGTCTGGGGGTCGACACCAAAGACCGGATTCTGAAGGTCAATCAGAAGTCCAGAAGTCAAAGCCCTTCGGCCAAAGCCTGGAGACGGGAGCCCTGCCCTGCAATTGGAGGTCTATCTGTAGGTGTGGGTGAGAGAGAGGGAGGAATGAGGCGTGTTTTGCTGTGGTCAAGTCAAGTCACTTTTTATTGTCATTTCGACCATAACTGCTGGTACAGTACACAGTAAAAACGAGACAATGTTTTTCAGGACCATGGTGCTACATGAAACACAAAAACTACACTGAACTATGTAAAACAGCACAAAACTACACTAGACTACAGACCTACCCAGGACTGCATAAAGTGCACAAAACCATGCAGGCATTACAATAAATAATAAACAAGACAATTGGCACAGTAGAGGGCAGTAGGTTGGTGTCAGTCTGGGTATTGAGGAGTCTGATGGCTTGGGGGATGAAACTGCTACATAGTCTGGTCGTGAGAGCCTGAATGCTTCGGTGCCTTTTGCCAGATGGCAGGAGGGAGAAGAGTTTGTATGAGGGGTGTGTGGGGTCCTTCTTAATGCTGTTTGCTTTGCGGATGCAGCGTGTGGTGTAAATGTCTGTAATAGTGGGAAGAGAGACCCCAATGATCTTCTCAGCTGACCTCACTATCCGCTGCAGGGTCTTGTGATCCAAGATGGTGTAACTTCCGAACCGGGCAGTGACGCAGCTGCTCAGGATGCTCTCAATACAACCTCTGTAGAATGTGGTGAGGATGGTTGTGTTCTGCTGAACATTCTGGACATGTTGTGTTGGTGCCAGAATGTAGGGTAACACTTGCGGGCTGCCTCCGAGCACATAAGTTGGAGTTAACACAAATGACGCATTTCACCGTACAGTATGGTTGGGAAAAGGGGAAGAGGGAGAGGAGGGAGAGGAGGGAGAGGGAAGCACCAGAGGGGCATTCAGTAATGAATGATCAATATACCAAATATTTGGAATCAAATGACATTGCCTGGTGTCTCAGGGGTGGGTGTGACTGCACCTGTGCCATCCGGCCCTGGCACTCATTCTCTGCCACCCGTCCTACACCCCTCCTGTGGCGCTCCACCCTCGCCATTCCCAATATCCTTTGCTCCCACCGGATTTACAAACTCGTTTTCCTCTCCACATTAACAAAAACAGTACTATGCAAAAGTCTTATTAATGTGCCTAAGACTTTTGCACAGTGCTGTCTGTTTTAATATACACGTGAAAAATAAATCTGAATCCGAATCTCAAACTGAGCCATAGAGTCTTACAGCATAGAAATAGGCCTGACAAGCCAACTTATCCATGCCACGATGACAAGAAGGTTGGTGGAGTTGTGGGTAGTGCAGAAGGTTGTCGTAGGTTACAATGGCACATCGATAGGTTGCAGAGCTCGGCTGAGAAGTGGCAGATGGAATTCAATCCAGAAAGCCTGGAACAATTCACTTTGGGAGGTCAAACTCGAGGGCAGTTCCGTCACATTCGAGCAGCCGTACCAGACTGTGACGCGATCATCAGGATACGTTCAATGGTACGTCTGGAGAAGTTTGTTGGAGTGATCTGTGACAAGACAAACCTCTTCTAACCTCTTAAAGGAGTAGATGCACTGGTGCTCTTTCCTAATGTTGGTCAGAGGGTAATTGTGATGGAGAGCGCTCGGTAAACGTGCACATTTACACACATAGACATTGCCTTGTCAGTCTTCTGTCACCGCACTGAGTGTACACACTTCAATGTCTTCCCTAGTGTATTCTCATAATGGGTCCTAAAAGTTCAGAGTTCAAGGTAAAATTTATTACAGGTCACCACATACAACCTGTAGGTTTGCTGTAGGTTTCTGCAGGTTTGGCTGTATGGTGCTTCCCCACCATGCACTTTGGAATACTCCACTTCTTTGGTAATGAGGATGTGTTAATGTGTATATGTTGTTTGTATACTAGATACTTCTCTTTATTTTGTGATACGATTGTAACTACATTGTAGGGTGCATCATATTCTAACTCATGTGTAGTCTTAAGTTAACTTTGCAGGTAATTAAAGATGGTGTGTCCTGGTGCCTTAAAAAAAGGGACAGTTCACTGTCAGGAGCAGAGAGAGACAGAGACGGGGCTGCCAATAGTTCACACTGGATAAAGTACAGAATTATTATTGCATTTTCTCGTAGATATCTTTTTATAAATATTGGCTGTTTATTTTCACTATTTTTGCTAATTTGTGTAGGTTTGAATTTTTGACACACTGAATAAACACCATTACATGAAAGTGCTAAGTGACTTCAGCCATCTCTTCTTTGGTCAAAACCTATGTGCGTAACTGAAATGTTTAATTGCTATTTTTCTGTGCCCAGTTTAACCGTATATGCCTGCTTGTATTGCATGCATTTGACCAGACTTCCTATCCCTCTTGCTGGTTGCTTTTGGAGGAAAGTGCAGGAGTGTTGGGATCCACATTGCAAGGATTGATTGGAGAGGCCGGGGGTTCGTTTTGGGGGGACGTCATGGTTCAAGTCACACGTGTTCCTGGATTCTGGTAATTCTTTTTTATGCTGTTTTTGAGCAGTTTGATCTGGGTGATTGATGTGGTCGGGGGTGCTTCAGTGAAGGACGCTTTGCCCTGTGGCCGTCAATGGCTCGACGCTGAACTGAACTAAACCGAATACTACTGGACTCTTGGTTTGATGTTTGATAATCTCTGTGTTGTCTGCTTGCTTTTTTTGTCGTTTCCACAGTTTGTTCTTTAATCGCTCTTTGGTGTGTTTGATGTTTCCTGAACGGGTTCCATGGTGTTTGTTTCATGGCTTCATGCAGGACGGTGAACCTCAGAGTTATATTCTGTATACATACTCAGGTAACAAATGTACATGTAACTGTTTAGTATGTCTCCTGGCAGTCACAGGATGCATATGCAATTGTTCAGTGAGTCCCCTAGTGGTTACAATTCAGTGGTGAATCTGTGGAATTCTCTGCCACAGGAAACAGTTGAGGCCAGTACATTGGCTATATTTAAGAGGGAGTTAGATATGGCCCATGTGGCTACGGGGGTCAGGGGGTATGGAGGGAAGGCTGGATCGGGGTTCTGAGTTGGATGATCAGCCATGATCATAATAAATGGCAGTGCAGGCTCGAAGGGCCGAATGGCCTACTCCTGCACCTATTTTCTATGTTTCTATGTTTCTATGAAATTCCCTGATGTTGCAATATTTGAAAATGGGCTATCAGATTGGTTAATTCTTATGTACAAATTTGAATGGAATGTTTCTTATCTATGGTGTATGAAAGGGCGGAACACGTTGCCTCGCCAGCTTTAGTTCTTCTCTTTAGTCTTTTTCTTTGCAACTCTATATTTCTAATTCTCTTTGTTTTATTAGGGCTCAATAAAACGATATTGAGGCAACAAGTTTTGTGCCTCGTTCCTGATTTCTGAAAAACCTTGGATTAACAATAACAGAATCAAACAGCAAACAGTCTTCTGGTAAACATAGTAGCTTGAAAGTAAGACTAGGAGCCAGAGGATAGTTCTGAAGTCCCACCCACCCCAGGCTATACTGAAACTTAGGATCAAGCCATAATCTTCCCCACGGGCTTTGGATTCTGCCTCAGCCTCCGCAAAAAGACAAACTGTTAACTCTCCAGATAAGCACAAGTTAAGTTCCTTAAGGTTGATAGTTGGGGATGGTAGTGGGGATAAGCTCACACGACCTATTAAATGCTCCCAATGACGTGCATCTCAAATAGCCTCTGACAACCAAGTCCAGCTCCCGGCCGTTACATTTGGCACAGCTACTGAGCCCAGCGGAACCGTTTCTACTGACAGGAGAAGGGGCAAAGCTGGGTTACTGGCCCCTTAAAACTAGTTTTGGGCGGATGGGGCTCCTTAGCTGTGGCTGGCAGATCATCTTATACTACACCCACTCATGGGGAAGGCTTTGAGAAAAAAGCCGAGGAAAAAAATCCAGAACTGAAGTTCCTAAGGACAGTCCTACATTGACTGGCAACTCCTACGATGCGCTGGTACTAAACTGTATCAGTCTCTGCCATTCCTTTGAATTCATCAGCTGCATGGAGATGGGGCCTGCTACAGCTTGTTCTCCATAACGTGCTGCCTTGGCTTGCGTACGTGCCTGTGTAAAGTAAAGGCATCCGTTAGTCTTGCGAGACCATGGATCTGCACCTGGAAAGTCTTCACTCTGCAGGGTGTAGGCCTGGGCAAGGTTGTATGGAAGACCAGCAGTTGCCCAAGCTGCAAGTCTCCCCTCTCCACGACACCGATGTTGTCCAAGGGAAGGGCATTAGGACCTATACAGCTTGGCACCAGTGTCGTCGCAGAGCAATGTGTGATTAAGTGCCTTGCTCAAGGACACAACACGTTCCCTCCGCTGGGGCTCGAACTCACGACCTTCAGGTCACTAGTCCAATACCTTAACCACTTGGCCACGTGCTCACTGGCTTGTGTATCACGTAGACCAACTAAGACACAACATCCGTGGTCGACCCCGAACAATAGAAGGCCTCAAACACAAGTTCTAATCTGAGCTAGATGTTAAATGAGGCCCATTCCACCTCCTTCCATCCAGTCTCCTCAGCTGGGACAGTCACTGGCCATTCAGCAGCAGATTCCTCTGATTAACCATGGACTCCACTAAACAGCTGGCTGTTTGACATTCACATATATTCACAGAGCACAACGTCAAGGTGAAATGTCAGCCCATGCTTGGGTTAATTCAGACAGCAAGCAATTAGGAAAGCTTGCATTTAATTGTGGGGATGTTTGAATTCAAAGAGAGGAGGGTTACCTAATTACAAAGGGCATTGACGAGATTACGTTTAGAGTACAAGTACTGTTTTCCTCATGATTGAAATGACGATAATGTGTCAGATGGCTTCCATGTCTTACGAGGAAAGGTTTACCCTGACCACACAGAATTTGCCATCCTCTCACTGCTATCATCAGGGAGAAGTACAACACCCTGAAGATATACACTCAATGGCTTAGGAACAGCTTCTTCCCCTCCACCATCAGATATCTGAATGGTCCATGAACACTATCTCAGTAATTTTTCTCTGTCCCTCTCACTATACTCCTTGCCCATCCTCTGGGCTTCCCCCCCTCTCCCTTCTCTTTCTCTCTAGGCCTCCCGTCCCATGATCCTCTCTCTTCTCCAGCCTCATATGCCTTTTGCCAATCGCCTGTCCAGCTCTTGGCTCCAACCCTCCCCCTCCTGTCTTCTCCTATCAATTCGGATCTCCCCCTCCCCCTCCCACTTACAAATCTCTTGCTATCTCTTCTTTCAGTTAGGCCTGACGAAGGGTCTCAGCCCGAAGCGTTGACTGTACCTCTTCCTATGGATGCTGCCTGGCCTGCTGCGTTCACCAGCATTTTTTGTGTGTGTTGCTTGAAATTCCAGCATCTGCAGAATTCCTCGTGTTTCGGTAATTTTTCTCTTTTTTTTGCACTAGGGGTAGTCAGCATGGCTTTGTGAGGGTCAGGTTATGCCTCATGAGCCTCATTTAATTCTTCTGAGGAAGTGACAAAATATATCTATGAAGACCATGGAGCATATGGATTTTAGCAAGGCATGTGACAAGGTTTCTCATGGTAGGCTCATTTAGAAAGTCAAGAGGCATGGGATCCAGGGAAAGTCGGGAAATTCCCCACCGCCATCAGATTTTTGAATGGTACATGAACCCGTGAACATTACCTCACTAGTTTTGCTCTCTTTTTTGCATTAATTATTATAGTTTATATACTATAAATTACAATTATATCTTCCACCCATCAGAGATATTTATCAGGAGTGCTGTGTATGCAGGACCTTTTGAATTGTCAATGATCCCTCTCAAGTATCCAATAATCTCTTTCACCCCTACCATCAGCCACGAGGTTCTGTAGTACTTAGACAAGAACTGTTAGGATGGGAAACAGCTTCTTCCCCCAGGCCACGAGACTACTGAGCTCCCTGCCACCACCCAGGTCTCATCACGTATGAAGCGCCAATAGCATTATACCGTTTGCTTTTTAATTTGTGTTGTAAATGTACCTTATAATTTATTAATCTATTTAGAACAAACATAGAACAGCACAGTACAGGCCCTTCGGCCCACAATGTTGTGCCGACCCTCAAACCCTGCCTCCCATATAACGCCCCACCTTTAATTCCTCCATATGCCTGTCTAGTAGTCTCTTAAACTTCACTAGTGTATCTGCCTCCACCACTGACTCAGGCAGTGCATTCCATGCACCAACCACTCTCTGAGTGAAAAACCTTCCTCTAATATCCCCCTTGAACTTCCCACCCCTTACCTTAAAGCCATGTCCTCTTGTATTGAGCAGTGGTGCCCTGGGGAAGAGGTGCTGGCTATCCACTCTATCTATTCCTCTCATTATCTTGTACACCTCTATCATGTCTCCTCTCATCCTCCTTCTCTCCAAAGAGTAAAGCCCTAGCTCCCTTATATTTGTGATAATCCTACTTTAAATGTGTGAGTTACACATACTGTGTTGGCCTGGAGGAACGTTGTTTCATTTGGCTGTATACATGTGTATGGTTGAATGGCAATAACCTAAACTTGAACATGAACTTGAATGCATACACTCTGTGGCCACTCTGTTAGATCCCTAGTGTACCTGATACCATACCTGTTTGTGGTCCTCTGCTGCTGTAGCTCAGTCACGTCAAGGTTTGATGAGTTGTGCACTCAGATCTGCTCTCCTGCACACTACTGCTATAAAGCATGGTTATCTGAGTTACTGTCACCTTCCTGTCAGCTTGAACCAGTCTGGCCGTTCTCCTCTGACCTCTCTCATTAACAAGGCGTTTTCACCCACAGAACTCCTGCTCACTGGATTTTTTTTTGTTTCTTGCACCATTCTCTGTAAACTCTAGAGGCTGTTGTGCATGAAAATCTCAGGTCAGCAGTTTCTGAGATACTCAAACCACCCTGTCAGGCACCAACAATCACTCCACGGTCTAAATCATATTTCTTCCCCATTCAATGGTATGCTGGCATTCATAGCGAGAGGATTCGAGTACAGGAGCAGGGAGGTACTACTGCAGTTGTACAAGGCCTTGGTGAGACCACACCTGGAGTATTGTGTGCAGTTTTGGTCCCCTAATCTGAGGAAAGACGTCCTTGCCATAGAGGGAGTACAAAGAAGGTTCACCAGATTGATTCCTGGGATGGCAGGACTTTCATATGATGAAAGACTGGATCGACTAGGCTTATACTCATTGGAATTTAGAAGATTGAGGGGGGATCTTATTGAAACGTATAAAACCCTAAAGGGATTGGACAGGCTAGATGCAGGAAGATTGTTCCCAATGTTGGGGAAGTCCAGAACGAGGGGTCACAGTTTGAGGATAAAGGGGAAGCCTTTTAGGACTGAGATGAGGAAAAACTTCTTCACAGAGAGAGTGGTGAATCTGTGGAATTCTCTGCCACAGGAAACAGTTGAGGCCAGTTCATTGGCTATATTTAAGAGGGAGTTAGATATGGCCCTTGTGGCTAAAGGGATGGGGGGTATGGAGAGAAGGCAGGTACAGGGTTCTGAGTTGGATGATCAGCCATGATCATACTGAATGGCGATGCAGGCTCGAAGGGCCGAATGGCCTACTCTTGCACCTATTCTCTATGTTTCTATTCTGGTGTTTGGTTTGAACAACAATTTTCCAGTCCTGAGGAAGGGCCTCAGCCAGAAACCTTATCAGTTTATTCATTTCCATAGATGTTGCCTGACCTTTGTCTGTTGAACTAAACCTCTTGACCATATCCACAGGCTTTTATGCATTGAGTTGCTGCCACATGATTGGCTGATTCGATATTTGCATTAACAAGCAAACGTACAGGTGTACCTAATAAAGTGGCCTCTGTGTGTGTATATACATACAGCAGAGTGGCTAACATGACGTAACTACAGTTCGGGGCGTCAAGAGTTTGGAGTTCAATCCTGGCATCCTCTGTAAGGAGTTTGTACATCCTCCCCGTTGTTACAGGTGCTTCTGGCAACACTGTGGAATGCATGGGTTCCCTCCTGGTGCCACAGTTTCCTTCCACAGTCCAAAGACATTCTGGTTAGTAGGTTAGGCAGCATCTCTAGGAAGAGGTGCAGTCGACGTTTCAGGCTGAGACCCTTCGTCAGGACGAACTGAAGGAAGAGTGAGTAAAGGATTTGAAAGTTGGAGGGGGAGGGGGAGATCCAAAATGATAGGAGAAGACAGGAGGGGGAGGGATGGAGCCAAGAGCTGGACAGGTGATTGGCAAAAGGGATACGAGAGGATTATGGGACAGGAGGTCCGGGAAGAAAGACAAGGGGGGGGACCCAGAGGATGGGCAAGGGGTATATTCAGAGGGACAGAGGGAGAAAAAGGAGAGTGAGAGAAAGAATGTGTATATAAAAATAAGTAACAGATGGGGTACGAGGGGGAGGTGGGGCATTAGCAGAAGTCAATTAGCGGTTGGAGGCTACCCAGACGGAATATAAGGTGTTGTTCCTCCAACCTGAGTGTGGCTTCATCTTTGCAGTAGAGGAGGCCGTGGATAGACATGTCAGAATGGGAATGGGATGTGGAATTAAAATGTGTGGCCACTGGGAGATCCTGCTTTCTCTGGCGGACAGAGCGTAGATGTTCAGCAAAGCGGTCTCCCAGTCTGCGTCGGGTCTCGCCAATATATAAAAGGCCACATCGGGAGCACCGGACGCAGTATATCACCCCAGCCGACTCACAGGTGAAGTGTTGCCTCACCTGGAAGGACTCTTTGGGGCCCTGAATGGTGGTAAGGGAGGAAGTGTAAGGGCATGTGTAGCACTTGTTCCGCTTACACGGATAAGTGCCAGGAGGGAGATCAGTGGGGAGGGATGGGGGGGACGAATGGACAAGGGAGTTGCGTAGGGAGCAATCCCTGCGGAAGGCAGAGAGAGGGGGGGAGGGAAAGATGTGCTTAGTGGTGGGATCCCGTTGGAGGTGGCGGAAGTTACGGAGAATAATATGTTGGACCCAGAGGCTGGCGGGGTGGTAGGTGAGGACCAGGAGAACCCTATTCCTAGTGGGGTGGCGGGAGGATGGAGTGAGAGCAGATGTACGTGAAATGGGGGAGATGCGTTTAAGAGCAGAGTTGATAGTGGAGGAAGGGAAGCCCCTTTCTTTAAAAAAGGAAGACATCTCCCTCGTCCTAGAATGAAAAGCCTCGTCCTGAGAGCAGATGCGGCGGAGACAGAGGAATTGCGAGAACCACTAAGAACATCGTTCCCTCCCCCCCTCTCTCTGCATTCCGCAGGGATCGCTCCCTACGCAACTCCCTTGTCCATTCGTTCCCCCCATCCCTCCCCACTGATCTCCCTCCTGGCACTTATCCGTGTAAGCGGAACAAGTGCTACACATGCCCTTACACTTCCTCCCTTACCACCATTCAGGGCCCCAAACAGTCCTTCCAGGTGAGGCAACACTTCACCTGTGAGTCGACTGGGGTGATATACTGCGTCCGGTGCTCCTGATGTGGCCTTTTATATATTGGTGAGACCCGACGCAGACTGGGAGACCGCTTTGCTGAACATCTACGCTCTGTCCGCCAGAGAAAGCAGGATCTCCCAGTGGCCACACATTTTAATTCCTCATCCCATTCCCATTCTGACATGTCTATCCACGGCCTCCTCTACTGTAAAGATGAAGCCACACTCAGGTTGGAGGAACAACACCTTATATTCTGTCTGGGTAGCCTCCAACCTGATGGCATGAACATCGACTTCTCTAACTTCCGCTAATGCCCCAGCTTCCCCTCATACCCCATCTGTTACTTATTTTTATACACACATTCTTTCTCTCGCTCTCCTTTTTCTCCCTCTGTCCCTCTGAATATACCCCTTGCCCATCCTCTGGGTCCCCCCCCCCCCGTCTTTCTTCTCGGACCTCCTGTCCCATGATCCTCTTGTATCCCTTTTGCCTATCACCTGTCCAGCTCTTGGCTCCATCTCTCCCCCTCCTGTCTTCTCCTATCATTTTGGATCTCCCCCTCCCCCTCCAACTTTCAAATCCCTTACTCACTCTTCCTTCAGTTAGTCCTGACGAAGGGTCTCGGCCTGAAACGTCGACTGCACCTTTTCTTAGAGATGCTGCCTGGTCTGCTGCGTTCACCAGCAAATTTTATGTGTGTTGCTTGAATTTCCAGCATCTGCAGAATTACTGTTGTCTGGTTAGTAGGTTAATTAGTGATTGCAAATTGTCCTGTGGTTAGGCAAGGGCTAAATAGGTGGGCTGTTGGCAGCACAGCTCAAAGGACCAGAAGGGCCTATTCCTCGTGTATCTCTAAATAATATGTATATATATATATATTAATTGATTTATATAAATATGTATAAATATCTGTAATTTGACACATATCAGTCATGATTCAGATTCTGATACAGCTAGGGCTGAACTGGAACTAGGACTCCTTTGATTAACCAGGGCAATTAACCACTAAGGAATAACTAAGTAATAAATCACACTGGTTAGGAGATAGCATGTTATATTAGTGATCAATTATAAACTCCTGGTACTTTGTAACCATGACAACTTTCAGCTCTGAATATTATATTCATATGTACAGGGTTTTCATATTTTATTTTGCCTTGAAAGGCCATTTGATCCATCAAGTCTTTGGCAGCTCATTCAAACTGATTTTTCCCTGTAAAATATTCTTCCCACATTCCCATCAGCTCACTAAAGATTAACAAATTTCAACAAATGTACGGTGGAGAGCGTTCTGACTGGCTGCATCTCAGCCTGGTATGGGGACCCCAATGGACAGGATCGCAAGGAACTGCAGAGGATCATAACTCTGACAGCTCCATCATGGGCCCAATCTTCCTCACCATCGAGGATGCCTTCAAGAGGCACTAAGGACCCTCACTGTCCAGGACATGCCCTCTTCTCATTCCTTCCAACAGGGAGGAGGTACAGGAGCCTGAAGACCCACACTCAACAATTCAACAACATCTTCTTCCTTTCTGCCATCAGATTTCTGAATCAAGTCAAGTCAAGTCAACAACAGGAATTTTGCAGATGCTGGAAATTCAAGCAACACACATCAAAGTTGCTGGTGAACGCAGCAGGCCAGGCAGCATCTCTAGGAAGAGGTACAGTCGACGTCTCAGGCCGAGACCCTTTGTCAGGACTAACTGAAGGAAGAGCTAGTAAGAGATCTCTTACTAACTCTTCCTTCAGTTAGTCCTGACGAAGGGTCTCTTACTAACTCTTCCTTCAGTTAGTCCTGACAAAGGGTCTCGGCCTGAGACGTCGACTGTACCTCTTCCTAGAGATGCTGCCTGGCCTGCTGCGTTCACCAGCAACTTTGATGTGTGTTGCTCAAGTCAAGGCAAGTTGCTTTTATTGTAATTTCAACCATAACTGCTGGTACAGTACACAGTAAAAACGAAACGACGATCTTCCAGGACCATGGTGCTGCATGAAACAACCCAAAACTACACTAGACTACATGAAAAAAACGCAAATCTACACTAGACTACGTGAAACAGCACAAAACTACATTAGATTTCGGGCCTACACGGGACTACATAAGGTGCACAAAACAATTAATACACAAGACAATAGGCAGAGTAAAGGACAAATTACAATATAATAATAAATGATGTAAATGTAAACACTATTTTAGCAGGAATTGAGAAAGAAATGATCAAAGATTGCAAAGGGAGTGGAGTGGTGTTCAGCTGAGTGTGTGTGTGTGTGTGTGTCAGACTAGACCCTGGGAATTGAGGAATCTAATGGCTTGGGGGAAGAAACTGTTACACAGTCTGGTCGTGAGAGCCTGAATGCTTCAGTACCTTTTGCCAGATGGCAGGAGGGAGAAGAGTTTGTATGAGGGGTGCGTGGAGTCCTTCACAATGCTGTTAGCTTTGCGGATGCAGTGTACGGTGTAAATGTCTGTGTGAATGGTCCGTGAATCCATGAACATTAACTAATTATTCCTATTTACATACATGACTTATTTATTTGGCATTTTATAGCAATTTTATATCTTGCAAATCATTAGAACATTCAGTATAAGCCAGTGATAAAGAAATCTGATTCTGATTCAGACTCCTGTCAGATTCTACTAGTCATCGATGTATCAGGACAACTTACGCTGATCGATCACTTATAGATCATTGTGCTTATCAGTATTGTGTGCAGTTTTTCTGGAGACACGAGAGATTTGGAGATGCTGGAATCCGGAGCAACAAACAACCTGCTGGAGAAGCTCAACAGATCAATTAGCCGGCCGGCAAGTGTCCCGTTGGGATGTGAGAGGAATTGTTTTTTTTTAAGGTTCTATTACTGTGCCGTATCTCCCTCTCTCTAAATAAAATTTCCTTTAGAGATGCAGTACAGTAATGGGCCCCTCTGGCCCAACAACCCACAGCACCCAGTTGCACCCATGCGACCAATTAACCTACTAACCCAGAAGCCTTTGGAATGTGGGAGGAAATGGAGCACCCAGAGGAAACCTACACAGTTTCAAGGAGAATGTGCACATTTCTTATGGACAGCAGCAGGAATTGGACTCAGGTTTTTGGCATTGTAATAGCGTTACGCTGACGGATACTGTGCCGGCCTAAATCCGAAGCACCGGAGGGAGACCCACAGTGGTCAGTTTTGGAAAAATAGCACAATTGGATTGGAAAAGAAGCTATAAATTGCTGGCAGACAGAGGACGGGAGAGGAGGGAGTTGCTGTTGGATCCAGGGGAGATAGAGTTTAAGAAGGAGAACTTTAACTTGAGGCATTAAGGTGAATAGGACAGGACAGAATCACAGCTGTGACAAAATCCAATTAGAAACTTTGAAGGAACCGGCCCTGGTAGGTGAGGGATAGGTGAATTGTCCTGAGAGTATTGAATTAGTTGTAACTGAAGCCCATTGTAGTCTCAAGAAGGGCTTCCGTACCAGGGGTCTGGGAAGCAGGAGAGGAGGTGGGTGATGTTTCAGAGCAGGAAGCAAACCACTTTTGTCAAATATTGTGGAACAACACCCACAAAGCGCTGGAGGAACTCAGCAGCTCAGGCAGCATCCATGGCGAGGGATAAACAGTTGATGTTCTGGGTCGAGACCCTCCATCAGGACTGGAAAGGAAGAGGGAAGAAGCCAGAGTAAGAAGGGCAAGAGTACAAACTGGAGGATGATAGGTGAAACCAGGTGAAGGGGAGGGCGAGTGGGGGAAGGGGAGGTGATGTGTGGACTAAATACAAAGAAGAAGTCTGATAGGAGAGGAGAGTGGACCATGGAAGAAAGAAAAGGAGGAGGGGCACCGTGGGAGGTATTGGGCAGGTGAGGAGATGAGAAAGGGTAAGAAGGGAGCCAGAATGGGGAATGGAAAAAGAGAGAAGAGGGAGGAAGGAAAAGCTACCAAAGAAATTGATTTTCATGCCATCAGGTTGGAGGCCTCCCAGACAGAATATACTCCTCCAACCTGAGAGTGGCCTCATTGTGGCAATAGAAGAGGCCATGGACCAACAGGTCAGAACAGGAATGAGAAGTCAAAATGAAATGGGTGGCCACTCAGATATCCCACCTTTTGCTGCAGGTGGGGTGAAGGAGTTGAAAGAAGCAGTGCTCTACATCGGGTCTCACTGAAGTAGAGGATGCCACACTGGGAGCTCTACGTACAGTAGATGACTACGACAGATTCGCAGGTGAAGAGTCACCTCACCTAGAAGGACTGTTTGGGGCTGTGAATGGAGGAGAAGGAGGAGGTGTAGGGGCAGGTGTAACACCTACCCTTCGTTAGGGTTAAGTGCCAGGAAGGAGATCAGAAGGGAGAGACGAGCAGAGATTAACTGTGAGGTCTTTATTTGGGGCGGGCTTGGAGACAAGCTAATCCAAATGTTCTGATTAGTCACTCCGGAACAATTCCTGGCCTTTGTAAATAACATGGATTGTCCAAAACAAACTAACATTACATATATTTACCAACATTCTGAACATCAGTAATTGGAATCTCATTAACCATTTTGTATCAAAATTCAAAAGAATTCTCTGGGAAAAGAAGACATTTATGAATCTCTACATTTTTTCTCTGAAAAATGGTTTAAAATAAATCTTGAGGGGATTAAGGAAATGACACATTAAAATGCAGCTAATCTGTTCTATCTTGAGGGTTTTGGCCTGATGTAATCTTTAAGGCCCTTTTATTGACATCTGCGGAGCTGAACTGGGGCCAATTTCTTCCTCTGTGTTTTTGTCTATGTTCGAATGTAATGCTACTCACAATGCTGTACAAATGCAAGACAAAACCCAGAGGACAATGGCTAGAACAACCAGCATTTAACACACACGAGCATATAACACAGATGCAAGCATTTTGAGGCAAAGGCTAAAATCAAGATTCAAGGTCAAGATTGCTGCTTATCTTCATTCTGCAATACACTAGTGTAAAGGAGAATGAAATGATTGTTACTCCAGATCCGATGCAGTACAAAAAAATAAGATAAAGAACACAATAATAAAAACACACTATGCATAACACGAGGAATTCTGCAGATGCTGGAAGTTCAAGCAACACACATCAAAGTTGCTGGTGAACGCAGCAGGCCAGGCAGCATCTCTAGGAAGAGGCACAGTCGACGTTTCGGGCCGAGACCCTTCATCAGGACTAACTGAGGGAAGAGCTAGTAAGAGGTTTGAAAGTGGGAGGGGGAGGGGGAGATCCAAAATGATAGGAGAAGACAGGAGGGGGAGGGATGGAGCCAAGAGCTGGACAGGTGATTGGCAAAAGGGATATGAGAGGATCATGGGACTGGAGGCCCAGGGAGAAGGAAAAGGGAGATGGGCAAGGGGTATAGTCAGAGGGACAGAGGGAGAAAAAGCAGAGTGAGAGAAAGAATCTGTGTATATAAATAAATACTGGATGGGGTACGAGGGGGAGGTGGGGCACTAGCGGAAGTTAGAGAAGTCAATGTTCATGCCATCAGGTTGGAGACCACCCAGACTGAATATAAGGTGTTATTCCTCCAACCTGAGTGTGGCTTCATCTTTACAGTAGAGGAGGCTGTGGATAGACATATCAGAATGGGAATGGGATGTGGATGTGGATCTCCCAGTGGCCACGCATTTTAATTCCACATCCCATTCCCATTCTGATATGTCTATCCACGGCCTCCTCTACTGTAAAGATGAGGTGTGGAGGGGTGGATTAGTGGGCCGAGGTGTTGATCAGTTTAATGGCTTGAGGGAAGAAGAAGCTGCTTTTGTGTCTGGTGGTCGTGGTATGGCTGCAGTTTAGCCTCCTCCCTGATGGGAGTGGGACGAACAGTCCGTAGGCAGGGTGTGTGGGATCCTTCATGATATTGCTGGCCTTTTTCCGGCACCTTTCTGTATAGATGTCCTTGATGGCAGGCAGGCTGATGCCAGTGACGCGATGGGCAGTTTTCACAACCTCTGTAGGGCCCTCCTGCCCGCCGCAGTGCAGTTTCCATACCATGCAGTGATGCAGCTTGTTAAGATGCTCTCTACGTGTGTAGAAGGTCAAGGAGACATTAAAACGGATAACCGCAAACCTCGGTCAAAGAGGTGGGTTTTAAGAAGCAATTTAAAGGAAAGGAAGCTTCAAAGTTCAGGAGAGGTGCCCAAAGCTGATTTAGCTCCTAGCTTCCTCTTAGGGAAATGATTTTGTCAGTTAAATCCCCACAAATCAAATCAGCAGATAACTCAGTTATTTCAAATGCAATGTATTTGAGCGACACAGAATCATAACCAAAGAATCGATCAGTGATTTTCCTATATTGCAAGTGTCATCACCTTCTTTTATGTCCCAGTGTTTACGATTAGTGCGCTATTTTTGGAAATATTATCACGTGTAGAAACATACTGATCCAATGAACAGAAATGAAATCAGGTTCACATCGACACGAGGTTCAAAGTACATTTATTATCAAAGCATGTATACAAACCAGAGATTCATCTCCTTACGGGCAGCCACAAAACAAGAGACCCAAAAGAACCCATTAGAAAAAGCCTGACTAACACCCCATGTGCACAGAGAGAGAAAAAGCAAATCATGCAAGCAATAAAAGTAAGCAAATAGTATTTAAAATGAAATTAAGTCCTCAGGCATGAAGCCCGGAGCAGCCAGAGCTGTCCCTTAGCCTCAGCCTCAGTTTAGTAAACGTCATGGAGCCCACAGGCACAAAGCTCAGAGAAGCTGCAGACTGCATTTAGTGATTTGATTGATGGGTCATTGTTGGCCGGGGTAGCGGAGACACCTCCCTACCTCTTTGCTGAAATCTATTCATAGGTGCATTAAGTACTACAGCAGAGAAACAGACCCTTCAGCCCATCTAGTCCATGCCAACCCAATCTTCTGCCTAGTCCCATCTACCTGTACCTGGACTATATCCCTACAAAGTTCTTTCATCCAAGTAGCTATCCAATTTTCTAAGTGCTACAATTGAACCGGCATCCCCCACTTCTGCTGGACGTGCTGGAGTTTTTGAAAAGTATTAAGTCAGATAAGTCGCCGGAACTGGATGAGATATACCCCAGGCTACTGTGGGAAGGAAGCGAGGAGACTGTTGAGCCTCTGGCAATGATCTTTGCATCATCAATAGGGATGGGAGAAGTACCGGAGGATGGAGGGTTGCAAACATTGTTCCCTTGTTCAAGAAAGGGAGTAGAGATAACCCAGGAAATTATAGAGCAGTGAGTCTGATTTCTGTGGTAGGAAGATTGTTGGAGAAGATCCTGAGAGGCAAGATTTATGAGGATTTGGAGGGTCATTATCTGATTAGGGATAGTCAGCATGGCTTTGTCAAGGGTAGGTCATGCCTTACAAGCCTTGAATTCTTTGAGAATGTAACCAAGCTCATTTATGAAGGTAGAGCAGTGGGTGTGGTGTATATGGATTTCTAGTAAGATATTTGACAAAGCTCCCCATGCAAGGCTTATTGAGAAAGTAAGGAGGCATGGGATCCAAGGGGACATTGCTTTGTGGATCCAAAATTGGCTTGCCCACAGAAGGCAAAGGGTGATTGTGGATGGCTCATATTCTGCATGGAGGTCGGTGACCAATGGTGTTCCACAGGGATCTGTTCTGGGACCCCTCCTCTTTGTGATTTTTTTAAGTGACCTGGCTGAAGAAGTAGAAGGGTGGGTTAGTAAGTTTGCTGATGACAAGAAAGTTGGAGGTGTGGCTAGTCTGGAGGTGTTGTCAGAGGTTACAGTGCAACATTGACAGGATGCAGAACTGGGCCGAGAAGCGGCAGATGGAGTTCAACCCAGATAAGTGTGAAGTGGTACATTTCGGTAGGTCAAATTTGAAGACAGAATATAATATTAATGGTAAGACTCTTGGCAGTGTGGAGGATCTGAGAGATCTTAGGTTCTATGTCCATAGGACATTCAAAGCTGCTGCGCAGGTTGACTCTGTGGTTAAGAAGGCATACAGTGTGTTGGCCTTCATCAACAATGGGACTGAGTTCAAGAGCCGAGAGATAATGTTACAACTATACAAGACCTTGGTCAGACCCCACTTGGGGTACTGTGTTCAGTTCTGATCACCTCAGTACAAGAAGGATGTGGATACTTTAGAGAGAGTGCAGAGGAGATTTACAAGGATGTTGCCTGGATTGGGGAGCATGCCTTATGAGAATAGGTTGAGTGATCTTAGCCATTTCTCCTTGGAGCGACAGAGCATGAGAGGTGACCTGATAGAGGTGTACAAGCTGATGAGAGGCATTGATCGTGCGGATAGTCAGAGGATTTTTCCCAGGGCTGAAATGGCTAACATGAGGGGGCATAGTTTTAAGGTGCTTGGAAGTAGGTACAGAGGGGATGTCAGGGATAAATTATTCACCACAGGGAGTGGTGAGTGCGTGGAATGCACGGCCACTAACGGTGGTGGAGGCAGATACAATAGGGTCTTTTAAGAGCTTCTTGGATAGGTGCATGGAGCCTAGAAAAATGGAGGGCTATGTGGTAGGGTAATTCTTCGCAGTTTCTGCAGTAGGTTACATGGTTGGCACAACATTGTGGGCCGAAGGGCCTGTAGTGTGCTGTAGATTTCTATGTTCTATGTTGTTCAATCTCCCGTACTGTACTTCCTCACTGATGGTGGTAATGAGAAGAGGGTATACGCTGGATAGGGAGGGTCCTCCATGATGGATGCCACCTTCCTCACGCCACCTTCATAGAGAAGAAAATTCCCCTCAGATTTCCCTTACATATTTCACCTTTCACCCTAAACCTCTGACCTCCATTTCTAGTCTCACCGAACCTTGGTGGAAAAAGCCTGCATGCATCTACCCTAACTATACTCCTCATAATTTTGTACACCTCTATAAATCTCCCCTCATTCCCCTGCGCCCCAGGAATGAGATCCTAACTTATTTACCCTTTCCCTATAATTATATTGGTCATCAAGGCCTGGTAACATCCTTGCAACTTTACTCTCTACTCCTTCAACTTATTGATATATTTCCTGTAGGTAGGTGACTAGAGCCCATTGTGGATTATCACTGTAGAATCTTAAAAGAGACCAAAGGCAGATGGAAGACATTCAGCCCATCTTAACGATCCTTTCTCTTTACCTACCATCTCGCCACCTAGCTCTCTCCCCACACTCCTGCTACTTTCCCCTTTATAGAACAGCAGCAGGACGCACAGCCCATCAAATCCATACTGTCTGCTCATGGGCCAATCCTGTCAGTCATAGTTCCCACTCTTTCCCCCCATTTCTATACATTATCTTCCCTCGAGAACCTCTCCAATTCTCTGATTGCCGCTGTTCCCAGGCTATCAATACTCTCTCTGGGAAAGACTTCCCCCACATCTCCTTGTATCCTTTCCCTTCGGGTTGATATGAATCAACAAACAAGGAGCTGGTGGAACTCAGCAGGTTGGGCAGCATCTATGGAGGGAAGATAGCCAGCATGGAGCAAGAGACAGCAAGCAATAGGTGGATCCAGGGGTCCAGAAGGGGCAGATGGGAGAGGGAAGCGTAAAAGAGGGGGGTGGCGTAACGGTTAGTGTAACTGTTAACAGTGGCAGCAATTGGAAAGGTCGGGGTTCAATTCACACTCTATGTACTCCCCATGACCACATGGGCTTCCTCCGGATGCTCCTGTTCCCTCTCACGGTCCAGACGTATGTTGGATAAGGTTAGTAAGTTGTGGGCATTCTAGGTTGGCACCAGAAGTATGGCGACACTTGCATGGCATCTTTGAGCTATATCAGTTGTTGATGCAAATGATGTATTTCACAATAAGCTTTCAATATTTAAATGTACATGTGACAAATAAAGCTAATATAATCTTTAAAAATAGCAACAGAGAGTAGGAGGTGATAGGTGGAAGCAGCAAGGGATTAAACCCTTTATCAATGGATGTTTATTGACAATGATCCAAAAGGTCTTTTTATGCGTATATTATTATCATATAATCTTCTGGATTGGATGGCAGGATGGATATACGTCTCTAACAATGGAGGTGTAAGGTGCTCTTTCCCTCTACTAGCCTACAGGTCACCCCTGGGCGAGGTGAAGCACCTGCTTAGCCCCACCCCCACCCCACACACCCGATCAGGGTCATGTGAAGCCATGGGAGCAGGTGGCGGATGGTTGTATGAGCAGCTGGTGCATATCACAAGTCCTGGTTATGTGACCCGTCTTGTAAAGACACTGCCCTGAAAAAGGCCACGGCAAACCACTTCTGTTGAAAACTTCGCCAAGAGCTATCATGGTCATGAGATCACAATGTGTATGTCATATGATATGACACATGATAATGATGAATCTTCTGGAGATTTGTGGAGAGAGGTTTTAACTGAAGATGAGGGGGTAACACATATCCTGGTTTATTTTTGTGTGTTACAGTGAAGAACTGTGCAGAGATGATCAAAGGCAGTCAATCCACAGTAACAGCCGGTCCTCGTTTCCAATCAACACCCTGAAGTCAAGCTCGAGAAGTCAAATTCAAATTTCCATCTCAAAGACTAAGCAGAAATACCTCTCGACTGGAAACGCAAACAGAGATGAAGCCAGAACAAGATAACTTCTTCATTAAAGGGTCAAGATTCCAGACGATCAGCAGTGCAGTTTCTTGTATGCTACGAGCAGCCAGGCAAAAATGATCTCAGTTATCAGCAGACTAGGTAGGTAGGTAGTGCAATCATTCGAGTTGAGTATAGTGTTCTCCTAAGCAGTTGTCCGTTGGTGGGCCTTCGGGTGGCTGTAGAGGCCGACTTGGGATCCACATGTTCTGGTGCAGCGTGGGCAAGAGTGTGCGGTGACTGTGGTGAGTGGTTGGGTCTTTTGTTGTGTAGAGCAGCTCCCTCTCAAACAGATTTCCTCCAGGTGTATCTACTGAGAGCAATGTTTTCCCAGGTTTTAGGTGTCATGTTGAATTTCTTCAGACTGATTTTGATGTTATCTTTGATGCATTTCCTCTGCCGACCTTGGGCTCGCTGACCTTCCGTCATCTGGGAGTAAAGCATATCTCTGGGGAGGTGTGAGTTAGGCATCTCCTCCACAACAAAACAACACCAACTCCGATGGATAGGTCACGTCACTCAGATGCCTAACCACGTCTCCCCAAACAGATCCTTTACAGATCAACAGACTAGCAAACGAAGGGCCAACACTTTAGTCAAAAGGGGGACGAAATTACCTACTTGGGATTAAATGGCAGAGAAACAGGCTGTTCAACATATTCTTTTTTTAAACAGAATAATCTGCATTCACAATAAAAAAGATTTGCAAGAATAAACAGTTCCATGCCTTTCCACTCTTTTCAAGTCTGGTCAATGTTTTCCATGCTGCTTTAACCCTGCTGCTCGCGTGGCACTGTGGGCTTTTATATTGGATGCTGCAGTAATTGACGCACTTCCTCCCCCACCCAACCCCTCACTGTCCGTAGGAGAAGAGCTCTACACCACGATCCTTCCCCACTGAGTCCTCGTGCTGACTGTACAAAGCTTCAGTGCACCCCTCAGCACGTACCCCTGAAGTCTGGAACTGCCAATCGTCAGTGCTCTTCCACAGACGTCTTCAAAATCAGAGTCAGGTTTAATATCACCAACATATGTTGTGAAACTTGTTAACTTTGTAGCAGCAGTACAATGCAATACATGATAATAGAGAAAAAAATAGATCAATTACAGTAAGTATATGTATATTTTATATATATAGTGCAAAAACAGAGATAATAAAAGTGAGGTAGTGTTCATGGGTTCAATGTCCATTCAGAAATCAGATGGCAGAGGGGAAGAAGCTGTTCCTGAATCGCTGAGTGTGTGTCTTCAGGCTCCTGTACCTCCTCCCTGATGGTATCAGTGAGAAGAGGGATGTCCTGGATGGTTGGGGACCTCAATAATGGATGCCACCTTTCTGAGGCACCACTTCTTGATGTGCCTGCAGACCAACAAATTTCAGACAGACCAAAGAGTTGTTCCTATTTGTGCCTGACTAAATCGATCAATGTGACCCTCGTTTCCCTTCTCCCTTGTTTTACCAACCTCCCTTTAAAGCCATCTAGACTTTTAATTCACCCCCTGCGTGAGTGAGTTCCACAATCTCACCACTTCTTAGGTAAAGAAGCTTCTTCCAAATTCCTGTTGGTTTCCTTGGTGACAATTTTATGTTGAGGGCTTTTGACTCAGATCTTCCCCCCATGTAGAAACAGTCTACCTACAACCACCCTAACCCCTCAAACTTCTACAAGGCAATTAGCTCACCTCTCAGAATCAGGTTTAATATCACCAGTAAATGTCATGAAATTTGTTGTCTTTCCAGCATGAATGACAGTAAGTATACATAGTTAAATTAAATAAATAGTGCAAAAATAAAATAAAAAAGTAGTGAGGTAGTGTTCATGGGTTCAATGTCCATTCAGCGATCAGAGGGGAAGAAGCTGTTCCTAAATCATTGAGTGTGTGCCTTTAGGCTTCTGTATCTCCTTACTGGTAGATAGATAGATACTTTATTGATCCCGAAGGAAATCACAGTGTCACAGTAGCATTACAAGTGCACAGATGCCATATACAAATATTAGAAGAGATGTAAGAAATGTTGGGTTGTGTTTAAAATTTAGAAAAATATTAGAAGAGTCATTTATGATCCTTCTATTAAATTCAAAAAAACTTGGAGGCCATTTATTCAACACTTCCATATGATGTAATTTGACCTTTTCCAAACCTATTCTATTACTTTCAAATATATGGAGAGAGGAGCAGAGTTAATGACACTAATGGTCCTATTTGACGTAACACAACAGTCCATGTCTTTTTCTTTTCTTTAGTTTAGTTGATTAGTATTGTTTAGATTAGTTTTTTTTTGGAGTATTTTGTTTTTTTTTCTTTTCTTTTTTCATGCTACTTCTGTATTTTTTTTCTTAAATTATATTCATATTCTGTAAGATTTTGGGAGGTTTAATATCCGCGTGTTAACTGAGTTTATATTTATGTATGCTAATTATTAACAATCCCAATAGCTTTGTATTAATACTATGTTATGTTTAACATTTTGATATTAATAAAAAGATTGGAAAAGAAAGAAGAGTTGTAAGAAAGAATAAAAAATAGGTTACCTCAAACAGTCTAACAGGAGGGGGTCATCTCTTCTTTGGCTACAGGTTGACTCATTATAGAGCCTAATGGTCGAGGGTAGGAATGACCTCATGTAGCACTCTTTGGAGCAGTGCAGTTGTCTCAACCTATTACGAAAAGTGCTCCCCTGTTCAGCCATGCAGAGGGTGAGAAACATCATCTAGAATTGCCAGGATTTTCCATAGAATCCTTTGTTTTACCACAGCTTCCAGTGTGTCTAGTTTGACTCCTATAACAGAGCAAACCTTTCTAATCAGTTATTGAGTCTGTTGGCATCACTTGTGTTGAAGCCATTGCCCCAGCACCCAACTGCATAGAAGATTGTACTGGCGATAGCAGACTGGTAGAACATGTGAAGGAGAGGCCTGCATACTCCAAAGGACCTCAGCCTCCTCAGGAAATAGAGGCACCTCTGGCCCTTCTTGTACATAGCCTCCCTGCTGGCGCTCCACTCAAGTTTGTCATACAGGTGCACCCCCAGGTACTTGTAGGTCCTCACCACATCCATGTCCTCACGATCAATAGTAACAGGGAGCAGTGCCGCCTTAGTCTTCCTAAAGTCCATCACCATCTCCTTTGTCTGACTGATGTTTAGCTGCGGATGATTCAGCTTGCACCATTTGACAAAGTCCTCCATCAAGGCCCTGTATTCATCCTTCGGGTCCTCCCTTTATACACCCAACTATTGCTGAGTCATCAGAGAATTTCTGCAGATGACATGACTCAGTGTTGTATCTAAAGTCCGAGGTATACAGGGTAAACAGGAAGGGAGACAATACAGTCCCCTGTGGGGCCCCAGTGCTGCTTATAGCCAAGTCTGACACACAGCTCTGGAGCCACACAAATTGTGACCTGTCAGTCAGGTAGCCCATTACCCAGTATACAATGGAAGTGCCAACCTGCATAGAATGGAGCTTTTCCCCCAGCAATGAGGGCTGTACGGTATTGAAGGCATTTAGAAATCAAAACACATGATCCTCACAGTGCTGCCCTGCTTATCCAAAGGGGAGTAGGCTCTGTTCAGCAGGTAGAGACAGCATCATCGACTCCAATGTGGTAGGCAAACCATAGGAGATCAAGGGCCGATTGACCAGGGGTCAGAGGTGAACCAGGACCAGCCTCTCTAGGGTCCTCATGATGTGTGAAGTCAGGGCCACTGGTCAGTAGTCATTCAATACTTTTGATTGGCCCTTCTTGATGTTACATAGCAAGCCCACAATTTACTAACCCTAACCTATACATCTTTGGGATATGGGAGGAATCTGGAGCATGCAGAAGACACCCACGTGGTCAAGAGGAGAACATACAAGCTCCTTACAGAGAACGGTGGGAACTGAACCCAGCTCACTGGTGCTGTAGAGCATGAGGCAACCCGCTAGGCTATCACACAATTAATACTCTGAGTGTGATCTAATCAACATTCCATACTTTTGTTTGAATTCCCAGTGGAAATAAATCCCAGTGTTTGATTTCCTCTCTTCATGGCTTTGCTCATCTTTGGAACAACTTTTAGTGATTGGCACATTTACACTCCGAGATCTCATCGCTCCTATTCCAGAGTCTCTGGCTCCACCTCCCCCCACTCCAACTACCTCTGAGTCCCGATAGTATGTCAATAACCCCTAGTGTAAGTGGGTGGTAGAGGAAAATGGGGGCAGGGAAGAGGGGGAGGCAGGGGATATGAGAGGAAAATTGGGTTTGGTGTAGGAATGATTGATGTGGCTGTTTAGAGGGCCTCTTTATACTCTGCGCACCTCTGTGATTCTGCAACTCTATAACTGAGGCTTTCCGATAAAGAAAGATACTTCGAAACATACAGTGAAATGCGTTATTTGCATCAGCGACCAACTGGGGGTGGCTCACAACACTTCCAGTGCCAACATAGCGTATAACTTACTAACCCTCACCCGTACATCTTTGAACCGTACGAGGAAACTGGAGACCTGGAGGAAATCCATGCCATCATGGAGAGAACATTCAAGCTCCTTACAGACAGCCGCAGGAATCGAACCCCAATCGCTGATCGCCTGCACTGTAAAATGTTGCACTAACTGCTGCGATATTGTGCTGCCTGTGTGTACCATGATAGGCTGTTGCCATAATCATCACTTCTGGATCATCGTGCTTATCAGTATTGTGTGTGTTTTTTCTGGAGACATGAGAGACTTGGAGATGCTGGAATCTGGAGCAACAAACAACCTGCTGGAGGAAATCACGAGTCAAGCAGTGTCTGTGGGGTGAGGTGGAAAGGAGTGGATGTTGTTTCAGGTCAGAACCCTGCATCAAGATAGAGAGGAGATGGAAGAGCAGAAAGTAAGTAGTGAGATAGGGGCTGGTAGGTGATTGGTTGACTAAGGTGACACCCAGTTTTTACTAGGTAGGAGAAGGGAGCAGGGATGTTGTGCATTTCATATTTCAGCAATATTTGAGTAATATTGTTTGATTATGTATTCTTGCTCATTTAAAATAATTTATTAAGATTATATGTAAAAATATGTGAATTACATACGTTATCACAGTACCAGGTGATACGTGCGCACCTTGCTTAAAATACGTAAATCACAAATTTAGACTTGCATTTTGGACTCCTGTGTCTCCCTTTGAATTAGCACATTTCAGACAATTCAGGTGTTGGGATCAGGAACAGACTTTCTAAATTTGTCGGCAGAACCTATTTGGTGGGAAATAATCATTATTGAGTGCTCTGTGTTGGTCATTGACACAAATGGCGTACTTCACTGAATGTTCTGATGTTTCAAGGTACATATGACAAATAAAACTAATCTTTCAATCTTTATTTTTAGTAATAGGGGCCCATTGATCTGAAGGCAAGGAGGAAGTCCTCTCAGTTCAGTCATCCATTCACTTCTGAACTGTGAGCAGCTATTGGGCGGAGTCATCATCACTGAGTTCCACTGTGAACAGTCACCTTTACTCATCCTCTCTGTTCTCTGCTCCCTGGCCATCAATCCTGCTGTCTTGTCCCCGACTCTGCATCCTCTGACCTTATACATTAATCGATTGCCAGGTGACATTGAAGGCCATGTGAAAATATAGACAACTTACAGTTGCTGCATTATTGAAGGGGCATAACATTAGGGTGTTTGGAGGGAAGTCTAGGCCCTAGGCTTTCCTCCAAACACCTAGACTCCAGTGGGATGTCAGGGGTAGGTTTTTCTATACAGGGATTGGTGGGTGTGTGGAACACACTGCCAGGGATCAAGGGTGGTGGTAGAGGCCAATTACATTTAGGACATTTAAGAGATTTTTAGAAAGGTACATGGATGGCAGAAAAATGGAGGGCTATGTGTGAGGGAAGGGTTAGGTTGATCTCGGAGTAGATCAAAGGGTTAGCACAATGTCATGGTCCGGCAGGGCCAGAACCATGCTGTAGTGTTCTACGTTTTATGTTACTATCATTGTCAGCTCTCTATTTCCTCTTTACAATAACAGGTTATGTCAATTAAGGAAGACCTTTTTTTTTGTAATCCATGCTAACTAGTCATCGGTATACTTTAAATTTCTACTCTCCCCCTTAGAAGGAATTCCATTATATCCCAAGTATTGTTAGAAAATTTGAGCCCATATCTAAGAAAGGATGTGCTAGGATTGCAGAGGATCCAGGGCTGATTTACAAGAATGATCCTGAGAATAAAAGGGTTAATATATGAGGATATATTTGATGGCTCTGGGCCTGTACTCACTGGAGTTTAGAAGAATTATGGGGAGGGGGATCTCATTGAAATGCCTGGACAGAATGGACATGAAGAGGATGTTTCCAATTGTGGGAGAATCTTGGACCAGAGGACACTGCCCCATAATCCAAGGATGTCCCTTTAGAACAGAGCTGAAGAGGAGAATCTTTAGCCAGGGAGTGGTGAATCAGTGGAATTCATTGCCACAGATGGCTATGGAGGTCAAATCATTGAGTATATTTAAAGCAGAGGTTTTTATTTAGTAAGGGTTTCAAAAGTTATGGAGAGAAGGTAGGAGAATGGGTTTGAGATGAAAAATACATCAGCCATTATCAAATGATGGAACAGACTCAATGGGCTGAATGGCCTAATTCTGCTTTTATGTCTTATGGTCTTACATTTCTTACCAGTTGTGTTATGCTGAATGACTTGAATGTCCTGTCCCAGCTCTTAACCACAGGAACAGTATGTTACTTATCTGTGCTACAACGATCTCTTAGCTAGATTTTTAAAATTGTGTATGCAACTTGTCAAGATCAGGGATTATCCACTGATTTTGGTTTACCTATATATTCCATTTTTCCTACTTTACATGAACACAACCAATGACTAATTTTGACATCCACTCTTATATAAGAAGAGTATTCTGTTTCACAGAGAAATATTGTTAAAGTATTTCTGCTATCTCCCTGCTGATATAGTCTTGTCCATTCTTCAAAGTCTCGATTCACAAGCCAGCCTTCCTTTTCATTCATTGCTGTGTTTGCAAAATTGTTTACAGTTCTGTTTTGGTAATAATTTCATTAAATTATTCCCCATTATGGGCAGTGGGAAGGAAATACATCTCTACCGCTAGCCTGCATCTCATACTTGGGCAAGGAGTAGCACCTGCTTAGCCCCTCATAATAAAGAAGCCTTTGAGTGTATTCTCTGGCACTCTACTAAAGACTGTTCAAAATAACTACTTTTCTACATCATTACCCATCAACATCATTGCCCATCAATCCCTCTCAAACTATTTAACTATTTTTATCATAATTTCTTCTCTATTATAATCTTAAACCTTAACATACTATGATCACTATTGCCTCAATGCTCCCTTCTTGAATCTCAAGTATGAATATTCTGTACACTATTCTGCATAATCCTTGATATAAGGTGTCAACACCTCATATTCCTCCTGGGTAGCCTCTAAACTGATGTTATGAACATCGATTTCTCTAATTTCTGGCAATTTGCCACCTCTGCTTTCCCTCTCTTCCATTCCCCACAATGACTCCCCCCTTCCCTCTTCTCTTCTCCTCACCTGCCTATTACACTCTCCTGGTGCCCCCTCCTCCTTCCCTTTCTCCCATGGTCCACTCTACCTTCCTATCAGATTCCTTCTTCTTTGGTCCTTTATCTTTTCCACTTATATCCTCCCAGCTTCTCACTTCATCCCTCCTCCCCACCCACTTGTTTTCACCTGTCACCTGCCAGTTTGTACCCCTCCCCCCCACCTTCTTATTCTGGCTTCTTCTCCTTTCATTTCCCGTCCTGATGAAGGGCCATGGACTGAAGCATCAACTCTTTATTTCTTTCCGTGGATGCTGCATGACCTACTGAGTTGTTCCTGCATCTTGTGTGTGTTAATATACCATCATTTAATGGTTTTTGACGCTACTGAATATGCACACCGCCAACATCTGTGTTAACTGTGGGATCTCTGGAACTTGTATTTGTGTCAAATTATAAGCAAAACAAAATGTCCCAAGGAGACAATATTTGACATAGAAGGTGATATGTAGAAAGATAATCAAAAGTTCGACTGAAGTGAAATGTTTTAGAGGAGGTGGGGGAGAAGGGACCCAGGATGTAGATCTTGGGGGCCTGAATCAGGGTCAGTAGTGGTGTGCCGGAAGGAACATAGGAGGCTGAGGCAGGATTAACAGAGTTCCCGGAACGTTGTGGGAGTCACAGAGATAGGGAGGGTAGGATAGGGTACAATGTAGGGATGTATATGGTTCAAAGGATAAAGACGTAGACTATGAAGTCTATGGAATTAAGGGAAACAAGTAGTGAGATCATGGAAACTGTACAGATCGAAAAGGAGGAGGTCCTTGCTGTTTTGAGGAAAATTAAAGTGGATAAAACCCCAGGACCTGACAGGGTGTTCCCTCGGACCTTGAAGGAGACTAGTGTTGAAATTGCAGGGGCCCTGGCTGAAATATTTAAAATGTCGCTGTCTACAGGTGAGGTGCTGGAGGATTGGAGAGTGGCTCATGTTGTTCCGTTGTTTAAAAAAGGATCAAAAAGTAATCCGGGAAATTATAGGCCGGTAAGTTTAACGTCAGTAGTAGGTAAGTTATTGGAGGGACTACTAAGAGACAGAACCTACAAGCATTTGGATAGACAGGGACTTATTAGGGAGAGTCAACATGGCTTTGTGCGTGGTAGGTCATGTTTGACCAATCTATTGGGAGTTTTTTGAGGAGGTTACCAGGAAAGTGGATGAAGGGAAGGCAGTGGATATTGTCTACATGGACTTCACTAAGGCCTTTGACAAGGTCCCGCATGGGAGGTTAATTCAATCGCTAGGTATACATGGAGAGGTGGTAAATCAGATTAGACATTGGCTCAATGGAAGAAGTCAAAGAGTGGTGGTAGAGAATTGCTTCTCCGAGTGGAGGCCTGTGACTAGTGGTGTGCCACAGGGATCAGTGCTGGGCCCATTGTTATTTGTCATCTATATCAATGATCTGGATGATAATGTGGTGAATTGGATCAGCAAATTTGCTGATGATACAAAGATTGGAGGTGTAGCAGACAGTGAGGAAATGTTTTCAGAGCCTGCTGAGGGACTTGGACCAGCTGGAAAAATGGGCTGAAAAATGGCAGATGGAGTTTAATACTGACAAGTGTGAGGTATTGCACGTTGGAAGGACAAACCAAGGTAGAACATACAGGGTTAATGGTAAGGCACTGAGGAGTGCAGTGGAACAGAGGGATCTGGGAATACAGATACAAAATTCCCTAAAAGTGGCGTCACAGGTAGATAGGGTCGTAAAGAGAGCTTTTGGTACATTGGCCTTTGTTAATCAAAGTACTGAGTATAAGAGCTGGAATGTTATGATGAGGTTGTATAAGGCATTGGTGAGGCCGAATCTGGAGTATTGTGTTCAGTTTTGGTCACCAAATTACAGGAAGGATATAAATAAGGTTTACAAGGATGTTGCCGGGACTTGAGAAACTCAGTTACAGAGAAAGGTTGAATAGGGTGGGACTTTATTCCCTGGAGCGTAGAAGAATGAAGGGAGATTTGATAGAGGTATATAAAATTATGATGGGTATAGATAGAGTGAATGCAAGCAGGCTTTTTCCACTGAGGCAAGGGGAGAAAAAAACCAGAGGACATGGGTTAAGGGTGAGGGGGGAAAAGTTTAAAGGGAATGTTGGGGGGGCTTCTTCACACAGAGAGTGGTGGGAGTATGGAATGAGCTGCCAGACGAGGTGGTAAATGCGGGTTCTTTTTTAACATTGAAGAATAAATTGGACAGATACATGGATGGGAGGCGTATGGAGGGATATGGTCCGTGTGCAGGTCAGTGGGATTAGGCAGAAAATGGTTCAGCACAGCCAAGAAGGGCCAAAAGGCCTGTTTCTGTGCTGTAGTTTCTATAGTTTCTATGGTTTCTATGGTTTCTGTTTTTTAAATGGAAAGCAAATTCAGATATGAGAGGTGCAGAGCGACTTGGGAGGCCTCATGCAGGGTTCCCTAAAGGTTAACTTGCAGGCTTAATTCAATTCAAATCAATTGAATTGTTTAATTGTCATTCAACCGTACATGAACACACCCAAACAAAACAGCGTTACTATGGGGTCAAGCTGCAAAACACAGTACAAGCAGCCACATACAACACAAGGCACACATAAGATAGCAAGTACAAATAGTATCACAATCGTGCAATGAGAGAGTCAAAAACTCACACCATCAATCCACAGTCAACTACAACAGAGCCCATTCCTCCAGCCTGGAATCCACGCCCTACCAGCCTAGATGAACCCCCTTCCCCCCAGGAAACACCTTGGCTTGAGGCCCAGTCCATGCACATACAAGACTACAAGCTTAATAGAATATCAGAAAAAAAATACAACCACACATGATTTACTTGTATGTTTAGTGAGTAGTAAGGAAGGTAAATGCAATATTTGCATTCATTTCAGGAGGACTAGAATATAAAAGCAATGATGTAGTTCTGAGGCTTTATAAGGCATTGGTCAGATCACACGGAGTATTGTGAACAGCTTTGGGCCCCTTATCTAAGAAAGGATGTGCTGACAATGGATAGGTTTCAAAGCCCATTCACAAAAATGATTCCAGGATTGAAAGGCTTATCATTTGAGAAGCATTTGATGGCTCTGGGCCTGCACTCACTGGAACTTAGTAGAAAGGGGAGGGTGATCTTGTTGAAACCTCTTGAATGTTGAAAGCCCTGGACAGAGTGGATGTGGAGAGGATATTTCCTGTGGTAGAGGAGTCCAAGACCAGAGGACACAGCCTCAGAATAAAGAGACGTCCATTTAAAACGGAGATGAGGAGGAATTTCTTTAACCAGACAGTGGTGAATATGTGGAATTGGTTGCTACAGGTGGCTGTGGAGGCCAGGACATTGAGATTATTTAGGGTGGAGGTTGATGGGCTCTTGATTAGCCAGGACGTGAAAGGGTGCCGGGAAAAGACGGGAGAATGGGGTTAAGAGGGAAAGGGATCAGTTATGATGAAATGGCGGAGCAGATTGGATGGGTGCAGTTTGGAGGGATATGGACCAGGTGCAGATAGATGGGACTAGGCAGAAGATCAGGTTTACATGGACTAGATGGGCTGAAGGGCCCACTTCCATGCTGTAGTACTCCCTGACTCTACAACTCCAAATGGCAAGTACTAGATTGAACAATAACGATTGTCTTTGTTTGTCACATGTACATCAAAACATACCAACAAGATGCATTAATTGCGTCAATGATCAACACGGTTCGAGTATAAGCTGGGGGCATGCATTTAAACTGATAAGGAAAAAGTTCAAAGGAAATATGCGCGGCAAGTTTTTTTTTACACAGAGAACGGCTGGCTGTCAAGAGTGATGGTGGAGACAGGTACAATAGTGGAGATTAAAAGGTTTTAAATAGAATCATGAACTTGCAGAGAATAGGCTGATATGGATCAGGTACAGGTGGCATTCTTTGTTGTTTATAGTTTTTCATAAATTCTATCCTTATAATTTCTTTATCTTCCTGTGAACGTCTGCAAGAAAAATAATCTCGAGGTAATGCAGTACTGTGCAAAATTTTTAGGCATATATATATTGCTAGGGTGCCTAAGAGTACTGTAGAAATTTTATGTATTGCACTGTACTGCTGCTAGCCGGCTGGTGGTGTAGTGGCATTAGCACAGAACTTCGAGGCATATGGTCCCAGGTTCAAATCCGGCTGGCCCCTCGCACGCTTCATAATTAACAGACCATTTCTAAGGAAACAGCAATGTGCAAAAGGCAACATCAACAACAGTACTGCTGCTGCAAGAAAAAAATAAATTTCGTGATATATGTGAGTGATGATAAACCGGATTCTGATATGGGTCTCCAGTGTGGACTGAGAGTGGGAAGGGGAAGGGGGAAGTGAGCAGGAAGCACCAGAGAGACAGACACTCTGTAATGATCAATAAACCAATAGTTGGAATGAAATAACCAGGGCTGGTGTACCTGCACCCACATCACCCCCATCCCTGGCACCTCGTCTCTGTCACCTGTCCTGAGGCACCACCCTCACCATTCACAACACCAGATTTACAAACTCACTCTCTGCTCCACATTGAGAAATATAGTAATGTGCGGAAGTCTTAGGCACCCTAGCCATATATATATGTGCCTATGACTTTTGACAATGATGTTTATGGTAACACATACAGCATGTACTTTGATAATAAATTTACTTTTAACTTTGGTTAAAAGGATTAGTTTAATTCAGAACCATGTTTTTTTGCAGACATCATGGCTGTAGGCACTATACACGATGTCTGTACTGTTCTGTGTTCTTACTGTATATAAGTCTCCATCAGCAAGCTTCTCTCCAAAGGAAATAATCCAGGCTTATCCAATTTTTCCTCATAACCTGCAGATCTGCACTCCTAGCAACAGACTTGTAAATCTCCTCTGCACCCTCTCCAGTCCATCCTCGAAAGAGCAGAACTGCACTCGAGCTGTGGTCTAATTAATGTGAAATACTGTACCAGCATAACCTCACAGCTCTTTCTTCCTGTGACGCAGTTAATAAAGCACCCCTCACACACTTCCAACCATTATTGATCTGTCCCTTCGTTAATGATCCCTCAATGTGCGTTCCCGATATGGACAGGGAGTGCTGAGAACAGTGTGGAGAGGGCTCTGATGAAACAGGTACCCATTTGATCATGAGAATATAACACACATGTTAATTAAACTTCTTCTTCTTAGGCATCTGTTAGTCTCATGAGACCATGGATTTGTGCCTTGGAAGGTCTCCAGGGCGCAGGCCTGGGCAAGGTTGTATGGAAGACCGGCAGTTGCCCATGCTGCAAGTCTCCCCTCTCCACGCCACCAGGGAAGGGCATTAGGACCCATACAGCTTGGCACCAGTGTCGTCGCAGAGCAATGTGTGGTTAAGTGCCTTGCTCAAGGACACACACGCTACCTTAGCCAAGGCTCAAACTAGTGACCTTCAGATCACTAGACGAACGCCTTCACCACTTGGCCATGCGCCAACCAGTGTCGCCTGGTACTAAGCTCCCCACCATAGGAAACATCCTCTCCATATCCACTTTGATTTCTGAATGGACAATGATCCCATGAACTCTTCCTCAGTACTTTTCCCTGTCTTTTTGCACTACCTATTTAATTTATTTATATATATATTTGGGTATCAGGGTGGAAATATGTCTCTATCAAAGGTGGCAGTCTGGTGTAGCACCTGCTTATCCCCGCGCGCGCCCCCCCCCCCCCATCCCCACCAATCAGGATCACCTGAAGCCATGGGTTATGTGACTGCTGATACCAGGCAGACAATCTCCAAAGAGTGTTGATAATGACTGGGGTCACCTGTCTTGTAAAGTCACTGCTCAGAAGAAGGCAATGGCAAACCACTTCTGTAGAAAAATTTGCCAAGAACAATCATGGCCATGAGACTGTGATCACCCACATCATGCGACATGGCACATAATGATGATAATGAGATACTGTGATTCTTATTGTAATTTATAGTATTGTAATGTACTGCTGCCACAAAACAACAAATTGCACAACATCTGCCAGTGATATTAAACCTGATTCTGATTGAGTTACACCGTAATGATGAGACAAAATTATTCATTTGAACTGCACAAAAACAGGCTAAAAGCTAAAACCACTTGGATCTTTTAAACAGTTTGATTTATTATTTATTTTATGAACAAAATTTAAAGCCAGGGAGATATATTCACAGGAAGTTAATTCCAATCTTTCCCACATAGAACAATTAACAGATAAAGAAATGCACAGGATTTAATGTTCCTGCTTTAGTGCAGCAACCATTAATAATTTAATAGAGTTAGAAGTAACTGTAGAAGTATACAAGGCTCCATTCCTTTGTTATACATGTACTGAATTATTGTGGGCATCTGCTGCTGTAGCCCATCCACTTCAAGGTTTGACATGTTGTGTGTTCAGAGATGCTCTTCTACAAATCAGTGTCCTACCATGTGGTTATTTGAGTTACGGTCAGCTTGAACCAGTCTGGCCATTCTCCCCTGACTTTTCTTGTTAACAAGGCATTTTCGCCCACAGAACTGGATGTTTTTTAATTTTTCATGCTACTCTCAGTGAACTCTAGAAACTGCTGAGTGTTAATATTCCAGGAGATCCATAGTTTCTGAGATACTCAAACCACCCTGTCTGGCACCAACAATCATTCCACAGTCAAAGTCACTTAGATCACATTTTTCCCCCAATCTTGATGTTTGGCCTTAACAACAACTGAACCTCTTGACCATGTCTGCATGCTTTTATGCATTGAGTTGCTGCCACGTGATTGGCTAATTAGATATTTGCTTTAACCAACAGGTGCACAGGTGTACCTAATAAAGTGGCCACTGAGCGAATGCATGACTACAGAATACAGTTTAAACATGTTTTGTAAGTTCGTGGTGCGAATGGAAATGTTTCATCATACAATTGTAATCTTATACAATTACTTATCATTATAAAGAATTCCATCTAAACAACTCTGATCTGTGTCTACTTCAGGGAGAAAGTGGAGGAGATTTACCAGGAACAACAGGAATTCTGCAGATGCTGGAAATTCAAGCAACACACATCAAAGTTGCTGGTGAACGCAGCAGGCCAGGCAGCATCTGTAGGAAGAGGTGCAGTCGACGTTTCAGGCTGAGACCCTTCGTCAGGATTTACCAGGATGCTGCTTGGACTAGAGGGCGCACGTCATGGACTAGAGGGCGCATGTCATGGGGATAGGCTGAGTGAGCTCGGGCTTTTCTCTTTGGAGTGAAGGAGGATGAGAGGAGACTTGATGGGAGTGTGCAAGGTTATAAGAGGCATTCACAGGGTTGGCAGCCAGAGACATTTTCCTTAGGGTGGAAACGGCTAATATGAGGGGGCATAATTTAAAGGTGATTGGAGGAAAGTTTAGGGGCGATGTCAGAAGTGTTTTTTTTTACACAGAGAGTGGCAGACGTGTGGAAAGCCCTGCCAGGAGTTCTGGTACAGGCAGCTAGTTTAGGAACGTTTAAGAAACTCTTAGATAGGTACATGAATGGTAGAAAAATGGAGGGCTATGTAGGAGGGAAGGGTTAGATTGACCTTGGAATAGGTTAAAAGGTCAGCACATCGTGGGTCGAGGGACGAGTACTGTGCTGTACTGTTCTATGTTCTATGATCCATGTTCTTTCACCCATCGCTTTAAAGCTGTGCCTCCAGTGAGGTGTCAGAGAAGAGAGGATCTTCAATTAAAACAGAGATTGATGGAAATTTCTTATCACAGAGGGTGAAATCCTTGGAATTCTCGGCCCGAGCATTGTGGAGGTAAAAATTAGAATTATTTGATCTGGAGATAGATTGTTTTATCATTGTTGTCTTATTTATTCAGAGATACAGCGGGGAACAGGCCTTCTGGCCCAATAGGACATAGAACATAGAACAGTACAGCACAGGCCCTTCGGCCCACAATGGTGTACCGATGAGCCAGACCACCCAGCAACCTACTGATTTAACATCAGCCTAATCAAAGGACAATTTACAATCACCAATTAACCTACTAACCAGTATATCACCCAGATTTGGGAACAACTTCTTTCCAACTGTGATAAGACTGCTGAACAGATCCTGACCCGGATCGGGGCCATACCCTCCAAATATCCGGACCTACATCTCGGTTTTTTCGCGCTACCTTACTTTCCATTTTTCTATTTTCTATTTATGATTTAAAATTTAAATTTTTGATACTTACTATCGATTTGTAATGTAGGGAGCGGGAAGCGCAGAATCAAATATAGCTATGATGATTGTACGTTCTAGTATCAATTGTTTGGCGACAATAAAGTATAAACTATCTTTGGATTGTGGGAGGAAACTGAGCACCTGGAGGAAATCCACACAGTTATGGGAGAATGTACAGACCCCTTAAAGACGACGTCGGAATTGAATTCAGAATTCTGACATGCCAAGCTGTAAAAGGGTCGCTCTATTGTGGCGCCTGCATATATGCACGTGGTACAGTGAAAAACTTTGTTCTTCATGCCATCCATACAGATCAACAATGTATTGAGGTGGGACATGGTAAAGCAACAAAAGAGTGTAGAATGAAGTGTCACAGTTGCAGAGGAAGTGCGGTGCAGGCAGGTAATAAAGTGCAAGGCCATCACTAAGTAGATCGTGAACTCAAGAGCCAACTCTATTACACTAGAGGAGGAAGCGATTCAACCTTTCCCTATATCTCCATGGTACTGGCATGGTGAATTGTCCCGTGGTTAGGCTAGGATTAAATTGAGGGATTGCTGGGCAGCACAGCTCGAAGGACCATTAGGGCCTATTCCGCACTGTATCTCAATAAATAAATAAACTCAGGTCCTCATGTCCCGGCAACAATAGGTAACTCTTTCTTCCCCGGAGCATAGGAGAACGCAGGAAGATCTTATACATGTATACAAAATTATGAGGGGTACAGGTAGGGTGAATGTATGCAGCCTTTTCCCCCTCAGGTTGGGTAAGACTAGAACTAGAGGCCACAGGTTTCAGTTTGAACATTTAAGAGAAATTTGGATTGGTAGCTGGATGAGAGAGGTACGGAGGGCTATGGTCTGGGTAAGGTTGAAGGGAATAGGTGGAATAATGGTCTAGCACAGACTAGTTGGGCCGAAGGGCTGGTTGCCATGTTGTAGTGTTCTATGACTCTAAAAGAGCCTGCTTAAAGGCTGCATCTTTGAATTAGCCAATTAAATTTGGACTACATGCTGGTGCTATGAATCCAGCTGAACATTTAATGATTCAATTTAAAATTGAATCATAGAATTTGTTGCAGCACAGGAGGTGGTCATTGGCCCTTTTGAGTTCATGTCGGCTTCTTGTAAGGAATCGATTTAGTCCATCACCACACTCTTGCAAATTACTCTCCTTCATGTGTCCACCTAATTCCCTTCTGAAGACCCTTGTTAACCCCGTCTCCATCTCCCCCGCAGGAGTAAGTTCCAGGTCTGTGTAAAACGTTTGCTTCACTTCTACCTTTACCATTAGTACATGAATGGGGGGGGGGGTCATGAGGGGTACAGTGTGAGTGCTGGCCGCGAGGTCTAGGCAGAACAATAGTTTGGCAAGGACTAGATAGGCATCATCCACCACTTCCACAGGTAGCTCGATCGATACTGCCACCACCTTCTTGAGTGGAGAAGGCCCTCCTTAAATAGTTCACCTTCCATCCTTAACCTATCACCTCTAGTTCTAGTCTCACCAACCTCAGTGGGAAAAAAGCCTGCTTGCATTTACCCTATCTTTACCCTCATAACCCCTATGGCAGTGTAGTAGTTGGCATGTCACTATTACAGCTCAGAGTGTTGGAGTTCAGATTTCAATTCCCGCCGCTGTCTGTAAGGAGTTTGTACGTTCTCCCCGTGACTGTGTGGGTTTCCTCTGGTACCCCAGTTTCCTCCCCCAGTCCTAAAACGTACCGGTCTCAGTAGGTTAATTGGCCATTGTAAATTGTCCCATGATTAGGCTAGGGTTAAATAGGCGGGTTGCTGGGTGGTGTGGCTCATTGACCAGAAGGGCCTGTTCCACACTGCTCGTTCATTACGTGCCATGTCGTATAACATGGGTGATCACAGTCTTTCCACGACCCTGATTGTTCTTAACTCATTTTTCTGCAGAAGTGGTTTGCCACTGCCTCCTTCTGGGCAGTATCTTTACAAAATGGGAGATTGACTTCAGAGATTGTCTGCCTGGCATCTAGTCGTTACATAACCAGATCTTGTCATACGCACCAGCTGCTCATACGACCATCCACCACCTGCTCCCATGGTTTCATGTGACCCTGATCGGCGGCTAAGCAGGTGCTACACCTTGCCCAAGGGTGACCTGCAGGCTAGCCACTCCGCACTGTATCTCTAAATGAAATGAAATTTTGTAGCAATATATAATATCAAATGCATCATAGAAGTATGAACTGGATGATAAGAACCAATTCAAGCCATGAAATAATATTATTTTCTTAAGGTAAGACAGAATTTATACTTCCAATTTTGCTGTGCACTATCTGTTCTGTTGCAAGACTATCTGAAAGCCATTTCAACAAGCAACAATATGCACCTTCATTGACTAAAATGGTCCTACAATTAATATGGCATCAAATTCACGTGCAAGATGGGTCACTGGGACAAGCATCAAGAACTTATGTGTGGATACGCTACGATTTAATCCACAGCTAGATCCATTAGATCCCACCAGTACTACTTTTCAGTGTTCACACAGTGGAAAATAAGCTGGATTGCCTTTGTCTGTGGCTGCATGAGCACATGATGAAAAACTGCTGTGTGCTTTGTCTTGCAGAAACATGGCTTCAGGACAACATCCAATCTATGGGCCATGGCACTCAGAGACTTAGACAGCAAGGTAGTGGTTAGCACAACACTTTACAGTACAGGTGACCTGGGTTCTTTTCCTGCCACTGCCTGTAAGGCGATTGTACACTCTCCCCGTGACCAGGTGCTCTGGTTTCCTCCCACAGTCCAAACATGTACCGGTTGGTAGGTTAATTGGTCATTGTCCTTGGCTCCGGGAGAATGCTGCTTTGCTTAGCTGTATACATGTGTATGTTGAATGACAATCAAACTTAAACTTGAATTTCAAATAATGTTGAATTAATTGGCACACTGGCCTTCATCATTAATAGGTAAAGTGGATCCTGCAAGTGACCCGTCATGTGGGTGGGCAGCAGGAGAGCCACAGGGTTATTGATAGGTCTGAGTGATTTGGGTGGTTTGATAGGGTGCCAATCATGGGGCTGTTTCCTCCAGAATAGATTCAAGATTGTTGAGAACGTTTGGTGCTGTGCTCATCCATAGAAGTAGAAAGTGTTATATCATACCTTTGATTTGTATCTTATGGTCCTCAGACCATAAAGATATAGGAGCAGAATTAGGGCCAATCAGTCCATCGACTCCGTTGTCATTCAATTATTGGCTGATCGCTTTATCAACCACATTCTCCCATCTACTCCCTGACAATTAACCCCTCCCCTGTTGCCAATCAAGAACCTATCAATATCTGCCTTAAATACACTCTATGACTTGGCCTCTGTGACAATGAATTCCATGAGTTCATCACCCTCTGGCTAAAAGAAGTTCAAAAATCAAAGTACATTTATTATCAAGGCATGTATACATTATATAACCTTAAGATTTGTTTCCTTACAGGGCAGCCACAAAATAAGAATCCAAAAGAACACACAGAAAAACAATAAGCATCCAACGCGCAGATAAAGAGAAAAGAACACACAAACTGTGTCAAATGATAAAAGCAAACAACAGCATTCAGAATGGAAGTGAATCTTTTGACATGAAGCCTAAGTAGGTGTAGCAGGCCCTCAGCCTCAGGCTCAGTTCATCACACAGTGGAGCAAAATGTCGCTGAGCTTGCAGACACAAAGCCCAGAGCAGTGGGGGAAGGCCCTCAGCCTCAGCTTCAGTGCAGCGAGGAGTGGAGAAAACGTCATGGAACAGCCAACAGAACCGACCCAGCCCTCGCCTCCAGTCCTGACATCCTGCCTTTCAATCCATCCAGCCCCGGCATTTTCAATCATCCAAACATCAGGGCATTCCCTCGCATTTAAGACCCAGACCCTGTCACTTCGATACGCTCTGGGCCTGGACCCCGCCGCCACATTCAGATCTGAAGCCAACCTTTCCAAATCAGCCCGGCACTTAGATTGATCAGACCTCACTCCCTCACTCTCTGTTTAGGGGGATGGGTACTGAAAACTCCTCCTCTCTGACTTTTCTCTACTTCACATGCCCCAACTCCATCTCAACCATGTCTCAACCTCACTCCGACCACTTCTCCTCGAACATGCTTCAGCCTCACTCCGATTTTGCATCACACCCACATGCCTCAACCCTTGAGTCAGCTTGGCCTTCACTCGCCTCTTCATTGTCTGTGGTGATCGTTTACCATAATATTTTACAGAAAGTGTTTTATTAATAAAGTATTTAGATGTATTTCTTGCTTTGGGAACCGCCAGTAAGTTGTCACTCATCTTCAGTAGTGTCATCTTATAACCGGACCTTAACACTTCAATCCTAGCCATCTCAGTCTTAGAGGAACAGCTCTTTATTCTGAGGCTGTGCCCTTGGATCCTAGACTCCCCCATGATAGGAAACACCTCCATCTCTACTTTGCACAGGCCCTTTAGTATCTGGTAGGTTTCCACCATCGTTCTTCTCAACACTATCCAGTACAGGCCTGGAGCCATCCAAGGCTCCTTATACATCAAGCCTTTCATCTTTGTGATCCTCCCCTGGACCATCTCCAGGGCCGGCTCATCCAAGTTGTGGCTACGGCCCAGTCCGTCACGGTAAAGCTCTCCCCACCACCGAGCACATCTATATGAAACGTTGTCATAGGAAAGCAGCATCAGGGTCCTCCACCAGGCTCTCTTCTCCCTGGTGTATCCAAGATACAGGAGACTCAGGACTCACACCACCAGGTTCAGGGACAGCTATTACCCCTTAATCATCAGGCTCCTGAACTAGAGGGGATCATTTTACTCAATTTCACTTGTCCCATTGCTGAACTTTTCCCACAACCCATAGACTCACTTTCAAAGACTTTTCATCTCATGTTCTTGATATTTATTGCTTATTTATTATTATTATTTCTTTTTTCTTCTTTCTTTTTGCATTTGCACAGTTTATTGTCTTTTACACAACGGTTGTCTACTCTGTTGGGTGTGGTCTTTCACTGATTCTATTATGGTCGTTGGATTTATTGTGTATGCCCGCAAGAAAATGAGTCCCAGGGTTGTATATGGTGACATATATATGTGTGAATGAGGCCTCTGTGGGTCAGGGTCGACCATGGATATGGTGTCCTAGTTGTCTAGATACGCAAGCCTGGGCAGTACAATATGGAGAGCAAGCTGTTGCCCATATAGTAAGCTCCCCCTCTCCACACATCTGATGAACCCAAAGGAACGGCAGAAACCAATACAGTTTGACAGCAGTGCCATCAAAAGAGTTGCCAATTAGTGTTGAACTCAACATAAAACTGACTTAGGGACCCCAGCTCCAGACTTTTCCCGTGGGGCTTATTCCCAAAGCCATGAGAGGGTATAGCTGCAAGGCAGTGGAGGTTTGAGATCAGAGTTTTCCTTCTTCAAGATGAGCTGCCAACCACGGGTGATGAGCCCCATCTGCTCGAAGCGACTGGTTTTATGTCGCCAGCAACCCGCCTTTGCCTTTCCTCCTGTCAGTAGAAATGGTTCCACCAGCCTTAGTAGCTCTACCACATGTGAAGGTCAGGAGCTGGATGTGTTGTCAGAGGCTACTTGAGCACATGCCATTGGGAGCATTTAGTAAGTAGTGGGAGCTCATCTCCATTACTACCCCCAGCTATAATGACCTTAAGTACATATATGTACTTTGATAATAAATTTACTTCAAACTTTGAATGTGGTCTGACCAATGCCTTATAAAGACTCAGCAGATACACTACTCCTCTCAAACCGAATGCTAACATTGCATTTCATCACACTGCAAGTCCTCGGAATTTCCTCCATCACATGGTCAGTAGTATAGGTACAATGTTCATTCCCCATCTCCGACTCTCCAGCTGTCGAAGCAGTCTATGTTGGCAGGAACCATATCCAGAAAGGGAGGATCTCACCACCTACCCTCGATATTCTACCTCATTACCATCAGCTCCTCCCACCATCTGTATCGAATTATAGAGCATGGAACAGGCCCTTCAGACCAACTAGTCCATGCCGAAAAGTCCTGGTGGCCCAGCTGAACAGAACCTCAACTGGACCAGCCTAATAATACCACGGCAGGAGATTTGTACCCCGCAGTAAGGGACCCACCTCCTGAGACCAAGGCTGTTCCTTTATCTCTGAAAGGCACATTAGTTAAAAGATTTATAAGATAAGCTTTATTTGTCACACGTACATAAAAACATCCAAACATACAGTGAAATGCATTGTTTGTGTCAACAACCAACACAGTCCGAGGATGTGCTGGGGGCAGCCGCAAGAGTCACCACAGCAAGTCCACTACTGACTAACCACAACCCAAATACAGTGGCATGCAAAAGTTTGGGCAGCCCTGGTCAAAATTTCTGTTACTGTGAATAGTTAAGTGAGTAGAAGATGAACTGATCTCCAAAAGTCATAAAGTTAAAGATGAAACATTCTTTTCAACATTTTAAGCAAGCTTAGTGTATTATTTTTATTTTGTACAATTTTAGAGTGAAAAAATGAAAGGAGCACCATGCAAAAGTTTGGGCACCCCAAGAGATTTGAGCTCTCAGATAACTTTTACCAAGGTCTCAGACCTTAATTAGCTTGTTAGGGCTATGGCTTCTTCACAATCATCGTTAGGAAAGGCCAGGTTATGCAAATTTCAAAGCTTTATAAATACCTTGACACCTCAAAGCTTATCCCAACAATCAGCAGCCATGGGCTCCTCTAACCAGCTGCCCAGCACTCTGAAAATTAAAATAATTGATGCCCACAAAGCAGGAGAAGGCTAGAAGAAGATAGCAAAGCGTTTTCAGGTAGCAGTTTCCTCGGTTCGTAATGTAATTAAGAAATGGCAGTTAACAGGAACAGTGGAGGTCAAGTTGAGGTCTGGAAGACCAAGAAAACTTTCTGAGAGAACTGCTCATAGGATTGCTAGAAAGGCAAATCAAAACCCCTGTTTGACTGCAAGGGGCCTTCAGGAAGATTTGGCAGACTCTGGAGTGGTGGTGCACTGTTCTACTGTGCAGTGACACCTGCACAAATATGACCTTCATGGAAGAGCCATCAGAAGAAAACCTTCCCTGCGTCCTCACCACAAAATTCAGCATCAGAAGTTTGCAAAGGAAATCTAAACAAGCCTGATGCATTTTGGAAACAAGTCCTGTGGACTGATGAAGTTAGAATAGAACTTTTTGGCTGCAATGAGCAAAGGTATGTTTGGAGAAAAAAGGGTGCAGAATTTCATGAAAAGAACACCTCTCCAACTGTTAAGCATGGGGGTGGATCGATCATGCTTTAGGCTTATGTTACAGCCAGTGGCATGGGGAACATTTCACTGGTAGAGGGAAGAATGAATTCAATTAAATACCAGCAAATTCTGGAAGAAAACATCACACAGTCTATAAAAAAACTGAAGATGAAAAAAGGATGGCTTCTACAACAGGATAATGATCCTAAACACGCCTCAAAATCCACAATGGACTACCTCAAGAGGCGCAAGCTGAAGGTTTTGCCATGGCCCTCACAGTCTCCCGACCTAAACATCATCGAGAATCTGTGGATAGACCTCAGAAGAGCAGTGCATGCAAGACAGCCCAAGAATCTCACAGAACTAGAAGCCTCTTGCAAGGAAGAATGGGCAAAAATCCCTCAAACAAGCATTTACAAGCTGTGATACTTGCCAAAGGGGGTGTTACTAAGTACTGACTATGCAGGGTGCCCAAACTTTTGCTTCGGGCCCTTTTCCTTTTTTGTTATTTTGAAACTATAAAACATGGAAATAAAAAAGTAATCTTGCTTAAAATATTAAAGAAATGTGTCATCGTTAACTTTATGCCTTTTGGAAATCAGGTCATCTTTTACTCACTTAGCTATTCACAGTGACAGAAATTTTGACGAGGGGTGCCCAAACTTTTGCATGCCACTGTATCTTTGGAATGTGGGGACCCACACGGTCACAGATAAAACGTATAGGATCCTTACAGATAGTGGCAGGAATGGAACCCCAGTCACTGATTGCCATTGCTGTAAAGTGTTGTGCTAACCACTACACTACCGTGCCACTGTTGCTGTGCTGTACCATGCTGTTGGTTAAAATGAGATTTAAGCAAAAACTTTAAAACTGAATAAGCTCACTTCGTAATTCAATAAAGTCTCTTTGCAGGGGGCCACCCTGCTTAAACCACCACACAGGAACAAAACTAATTAATTAAAAAATAAATATGAAGTAAACGTATTGTGAATAATAATATCATTTTGACTTTCCATCTGTTTATTCCCAGTTGTACATGTTTTCGATGTCATTCATCACAACATAGTGGAGATTCGGTTAGTATGATTTTTGTTATTTTCCACCTTATAGATAAAAATCAATGAACATAAGGTACGGTGCCTACAACGTTTGCACTAAGTAATTTTATGTATTACTCTGTATTGCTGCCAAACAAAAACAGAGATTTCATGATATGCGTGAGTGATGATAAACCTGATTCTGATGTGGGTCTCTATTGTGGACTGAGAGTGGAAAGGGGGCAGGGAGAGGGGAATCATGGTTGGGAAAAGGGGAGGGAATGGGAAGCACCAGAGAGACATTCTGTAATAATCAATAAACTAATTGTATGGAATCAAATTACCTTGGGTGGTGCCTCAGGGCTGGGTGTGTCTGCACCCACACTACCACTGCCCTGGCACTCCGTCTCTACCACCCATCCCACACCCCTCCCGCAGCGCTCCACCCTCACTATTCCCAATGTCCTTCGCTCCCACCGGATTTACAAACTCGCTCCCTGCTCCACGTTGACAAATACAGTACTGTGCAAAAGTCTTGGCGGTAAAACAAGAATCTATTTATCATTCAGTGACAGAATCCTTTGGTAATAATTTAGAAAATAAAAAATCTCTAACTTGCAGCTTGAGGAAAACATTCCTGATGATTTAGACTGTTGGAGACTAAGGGGAGACCCTGATATTTCAAATTATGAGAAACATAGATATAGTAGACAGCCAGAATTTTTAATTTATTTTTTATTTAGAGATTCTGGCAGCCCAACAAGCCAGCAACCCACTGATTTAACCCTAGCCTAATCACAGGACAATTTACAATTAAACTATTAACTGGTACACATTTGGACTGTGGGAGGAAATCAGAGCACCCAGAGGAAACCAACGCGATATGGGAAAAACGTAGAAGCTTTATTACAGAGTACGCTGGGAGTGAACTCCGACCTCCAAAGGCCCGAGCTGTAATAGTGTAACCGTGGTGCCAGTAATCTTCTTCCCAAGCTAGAAATACTAGAGGTTGTAACTTTAAGATGAGAAAATTTTAAACAGGCTGTAGAGGGCACCTTTTTTTTATACAGGGAGTGATAGGTGCCTTGAATACACTGCAGGGGAGGTAGTGGAAACAGATACAATAGGGGCATTCAAGAGGCTTTTCGATAGAGGTTTATGGGCCATGTGCAGGCAGAAGAGATTAGGTTAATTCAGCATCATGCTCAGCACAGACACTGTGGGCCAAAGGCCCTGATCCGAAGCTGTACCGGTCTATGTTCAAGGATATGCAGTATGCTTTCTTAAGCAGTAGGATTCTTTGTAGCTGTATCTGTTTATTCCCTGGAGTGTAGGACAATAGACAATAGACAGGAGTAGGCCACTCAGCCCTTTGAGCCAGAACCACCATTCATTGTGATCATGGCTGATCATCCACAATCAGTGCCCCGTTCCTGCCTTCTCCCCATATCCCTTGACTCCACTATCATTAAGAGCTCTATCTAACTCTTCCTTGAAAGCATCCAGAGAATTGGCCTCCACTGCCTTCTGAGGCAGAGCATTCCACAGATCCACAACTCTCTGGGTGAAAAAGTGTTTTCTCAACTCCGTTCTAAATGGCCTACCCCTTATTCTTAAACTGTGACCTCAGGTTCTGGACTCCCCCAACATCAGGAACATGTTTCCTGCCTCTAGTGTGTCCAATCCCTTAATAATCTTATATCTTTCAATCAGATCCCCTCTCATCCTTCTAAATCCAATGTATACAAGTCCAGTCACTCCAACCGTTCAACATATGACAATCCCGCCATCCTGGGAATTAACTTCGTGAACCTACGCTGCACTCCCTCCATAGCAAGAATGTCTTTCCTCAAATTTGGGGACCAAAACTGCACACAGTTTTCCAGATGTGGTCTCACCGGGGCTCTGTACAACCTCTTTGCTCCTATACTCAACTCCCCTTGTTATGAAGGCCAACATGCCATTAGCTTTCTTCACTGCCTGCTGTACCTGCATGCCTACTTTCAGTGGCTGATGAACAAGGAGAATGAGGGGAGATTTGGTAGAGGTATACAAAATTATGAGTGGTATGGATAGGGTAAATGCAAGCAGGCTTTTCCCACCAAGGTTGGGTGAGACAAAAACCAGAGGTCATGGGTTAAGGGTGAAAGATGAAATATTTAAGGAAACATGAGGGGGAACTCAGAGGGTGATGAGAGTGCGGGATGAGCTGCCAGTGGAAGTGGTGGATGCCAGTTCAATTTTAACATTTCGAAGAGGTTTGGATAGGTACATGGATGGGAGGGGTCTGGAGGACTATGTTCTGGGTGCAGGTCGATGAGAATAGGCAGATTAAGAGTTCAGCACAGACTAGATAGGCCTGATTCTGTGCTGTAATGTTCTGTGACTCTATTAGGTGAAGGGAGGACCAAGAGGACAGATGAGGTTGTATTAGTCGGCGAGAATTCGTGCATCAGAGGGAGTGTAGATTTGGGGTCATAGAGCACAGGAGCAGGCTATTCTGTCTGGTTGCATCAGCCCTGGGATGTGTGAGGAAACCAGGTACTCTGGGAAAACCTACTCTGTTTTCGGGATACCACAGTATCATAGTGGTTAGCATGGCCGTTTCGGAGTTCGGAGTACTGTATTTACAACGTAAAGAGCATTATAAAAAGTGGTTTAAAGTGTTTACAGTGCAGTGACAGGGATACTGGTTAAAGGGGGTGAGGAGGTGGGGTAAATAGAATAGTGGATTGGATTAACTGCCTGAGGAAAGAAACTTCCAAGATGACGTGCAGTTTTTGTTTTAATAGCCCTTGGTGCTTTCCGGAAGGGTGAGTTGCAGGTAGGTAGTGTCTGCTATGACTTTTCTTTCCCATTTCTTTGCCCTGGACACACACAAGTGCTGCAGTGATGTTAGACTACAGCCAGTGACCTTTTCCGCTGACCTGACAGTTCACTGTAGTTTTCATCTACTACAAGAGGATACTGACATTACCAACGATATCCATGCCCTGTGAGTGCGTAGACAAAGGTGGTGCCCTGCACAAGGAAAGGAAGACAGGAGTACCATGAAGAACATTCCGACTGGTTGCATCGCCATCTGGTACGGAGGGGCCGCTACACAGGATCAGAAAAAGCAGTAAACTCAGCCAGCTCCATCATGGGCACTAGCCTCCCCAGCATCCAGGGCATCTTCAAAAGCCAATGCTTCTAAAAGGCAGCATCCATCATTAAGAACTCTCACCACCCAGGTCATGCCCTCTTCTCATTGCTACCATCAGGGAGGAGGTACAGCATTCTGAAGACATATACTTCTTTTTTCGGAACAGCTTATTTCTCTTCACCATCAAATTTCTGAATGGCCCATGAAACCCTGAACACTACCTCACGATTTTGCTCTCTGTTTGCTTTACTTACTTATTTCTGTATTTATAGTTCTTATTCTAACTTATAGTAATACTTATGTATTGCAATACACTGCTGCACAAAGCCAAAAATTTCATGACGTATGTCAGTGCTGATGATTCTGATTCTGACCAGTGTACTAAGAAAAGTTACAAGTATATTTCTGGGACTTAAGGACCTGAGTTCTCAGGAAGAGTCGAGTAGGTTAGGACATCATTCTCTGGAGCGTAGGAGAATGAGGGGATATTTGATAGAGGTAGAGAAAATTATGAGGAGTATAGATCGGGTAAATGCAAGCAGACTTTTTGCACTGAGGTTGGATGAGTCTGGAAATGTCGAGTCTGGACACTCTCTGACAGTGGTGTCTGAAAAGAGGATGCTGTCCAAGTTGCATGCCATCTTGGACAATGTCTCCCATCCACTGCATAATGTACTGGGTGGGCACAGGAGTACATTCAGCCAGAGACTCATTCCACCGAGACACAACACAGAGCGTCATAGGAAGTCATTCCTGCCCGTGGCCATCAAACTTTACAACTCCTCCCTTGGAGGGTCAGACACCCTGAGCGAATAGGCTGGTCCTGGGCTTATTTACTGGCATAAGTTACATATTATTTAATTATTTATTGTTTTATATTGCTATATTTATACTCTGTTCTTGGTTGGTGCAACTGTAACGAAACCAAATTTCCCTCAGGATCAATAAAGTATGACTATAACTATGACTATGACTAAATGGAGCTCATGGGTTAAGGGTGAAAAGTGAAATACTTAAAGTGAACCTGTGGGGAACTTCTTCATTCAGACGGTAGTGTGAGTGTAGATCGAGCTGCTGGTGGAAGTGGTGACTGTGGGTTCGATTGCAATTTTTAAGAGAAGTTTTGATAAGTTAATGAATGGGAAGGGTACGGAGGGCTATGGTCCACGTGCAGGCAAATGGAACTAGATGTGCTGAGGAGCTTGCTGTGGTGCTGTATGACTCTATAAAAATAGAATCTTAATAATGTTTTTGGAACGTCAGTTGGATGTTCCATTCAAATGGTGGGATTTGCAGTGAAGGTACATTCTCTTATCTCAGTACCAGCACTGGAGCTGAGAAGTCATGGGGCTCAGTCTAAGGTAACTTGACAATGAATCACTGAGCTGGGGCAGGCAGCATCCTTGGAAACAGAAACAGATTTTATCAAAGTGAAAGTCAGTTTCTTGTCACCTGCATAATTACACGTACAATATATAACAGGAGCAATAAAACACACTGTACTTGCAGCAACATTACAAGCACATAGCATCAGGTAAGTAATATTCACAAGAAAAATAAATTATACAGAAATTTTACGTTCTTTTAATTGCAAGGTGATCAATGCGGCCATTGTGTTGCCAAACTATAGTGACTAGGGATTTGCCAGTTGGTTAAGAACATAGAACGTTACATAAACACAAGAGATTCTGCAGATGCTGCAAATCCAAAGCAACACACACAAAATGTTGGAGGCACTCAGCAGGTCAGGCAGCATCTAGGAGAGGAATAAACTGTGGGTATTTCAGGCGCCGAGACCCTTCATCAGTACACATCACAGCGCATTTCAGGCCCTTCAGCTCACAATATTGTACCAGCCCTTTAACATATTCCAAGAGCAGGCTAACCCCTCCCTCCCATATCGGCCTCCATTGTTCTTTCACCCAATATGCCTATCTAAGAGTCTCACAGATGTTCCTTAAGTACCTGCCTCTACCATCACCCCGGTAGCACATTGCATGCACCCACCACTCTCTCCGTACTAAACTTACTCTGACACCCCCCCATACTTTCCTCCAATCACCTTAAAGTTATGACCACTCATATTAGCCAATATGGACAGTCTCTGGCTGTCCACTCTATCTATGATTCTTATCAATATGAACCAAATGTTGGTCCATAAACCATGACCACTACCTTGCTATCCCTCTTTTGCACTATTTATTTATTTGTTTGTTTATTTATCTATTTTTTATGGGTGGTGGGGTCGAGATATAAATCTCCACCAAAGGAGATGTAAGGTGCTCCTTTAACAACGATGTGAGGAGTGCAAGAATCCCGGCCGCAGAGGATGAACAGGTTCTTAAACTGAGCACACGTGATGTACGGCGCACGCTGCAGAGGGCCGATCCACGAAAAGCTGCAGGCCCAGATGGCGTTCCAGGACAGGTACCTAAAGACTGTGCTGAACAACTGGCTGATGTATTTACGAGAATTTTCAATCTGTCTCTATCTCAGGCAAAGGTCCCCAGGTGCCTGAAGTCAGCCATCATAGTGCCTGTCCCGAAGGAAACAAACATCAACAATTTGAATGACTATCGTTCGGTTGCCCTCACACCAACAATAATGAAGTGCTTTGAGAGATTGGTCCTCTCCCACATTAAAGTCACTATCCCTGCTACACTGGACTCACACCAGTTTGCCTATAAAGCAAACAGGTCCGCAGAGGATGCCATCTCATTAGCTCTTCACTCTGTCCTGACACACCTGGAGAGAAAGGGCACATATGTGAGGGTGTTGTTTGTTGATTACAGCTCTGTTTTTAATACCGTCATCCCCAGCAAGCTCATCTCCAAACTCCACCAGCTAGGCCTCAGCTCATCACTCTGCAACTGGGTCCTGAATTTCTTGTCAGAGCGTTCACAGGCAGTGAGACTGGGCCCTCACCTGTCCTCCACTACTATCCTGAACACTGGTACACCACAAGGTTGTGTACTGAGTCCCAGACTCTACTCCCTCTTCACTTATGACTGTGTACCTGCATTTAACACCAATACCATCGTCAAATTCGCAGATGACACAACAGTGATCAGATTGATCTCCAACAGAGATGAATCAGTGTACAGAACTTAGTGAGGAGTGCTCAGAGAACAACCTGTCTCTTAATACAGCAAAGACTAAAGAGCTAATTATCAACTTTGGAAAGTCACAGGATGATGAGTAATCTCCAGTCTACATTAACAGAGACATAGTGGAGAGAGTGTCCAGTTTCAGGTTTCTGGGAATAGACATCTCAGAAGACCTTTTTACATGGTCCACTAACACCACAACAATAGTTAAGAAAGCACAGCAACGCTTGTTTTTCCTCAGGACGCTGAAGAAAGCCAGTCTACCTGAACAGATGCTGGTGACCCTTTACCGCTGCACCATAGAGAGCATCTTAACATACTGCATCTCTGTGTGGTATCTCAGTTGTACAGCAGCTGATAGGAAAGCACTTCAGCGGGTCGTCTCTAGCGCACAGAAGATCATCAGGACACAGCTCCCAGCCCTGGAGGACACTATAGCTCTCGCTGCTGAAGGAAAGCTATAATCATCTGTAAGGACAATACACACCCACGCAATCATCTGCTTGAACTTTTTCCATCTGGCAGACGTTATAAGATTTTCTATGCCCACACTTCAAGACTGAAAAATAGCTTTTTCCCCAGAGCCATAATTGCTCTGAACCAATTGATCAAGCATCATCAATAAATTTGTTATATTGCTACTTTAATACTGGTTTTATGGCTGTCATGCATCTGAGTTGCGCTTTTGTACTGCTGGACATGGCTTGTACTGGCTGGTTACTTGATTTATTTATTGTCCCCTAAAACCCTCACTAATTTTTATAGAAGCTCCATAGTAAGCATTCTTCTGGGGTGCATCACAACCTGGTCTGGAAGTTGTCCTGTCAAGACCGGAAGAAGCTGCAGAAGATCGTGAACACGGCGCAGCACATCACACAGACCAATCTTCTGTCCTTGCACTTACTTTACACTACACGCTGTCGGAGCAGTGCTGCCAGGATAATCAAGGACATGACCCACCCAGCCAACAGACTTTTCGTCCCTCTTCCCTCCAGGAGAAGGCTCAGGAGCCTGAAGACTCGTACGGCCAGATTTGGGAACAGCTTCTTTCCAACTGTGATAAGACTGCTGAACGGATCCTGACCCGGATCTGGGCCGTACCCTCCAAATATCCGGACCTGCCTCTCGGTTTTTTTGCACTACCTTACTTTCCATTTTTCTATTTTCTAATTATGATTTATAATTTAGATTTTTAATATTTACTATCGATTTGTAATCCAGTGAGCGGGAAGCGCAGAATCAAATAACGCTGTGATGATTGTACGTTCTGGTATCAATTGTTTGGCAACAATAAAGTATAAAGTTTATTTATTTTATTTGTTGTCTTATAGCATTGAGTATGTGAGTTGCAAACTCATTTTTGCTGTATTGGTGTATGACAACTGTACTATGCAATGACAATAAAGATATTTCATTTCAAATTCACTTCATTTAATTTCCACTAGCCTGCAGGTCACCTTTGGGGAAGGTGCTCCCCAATCAGGGTTACATGAAACCATGGGAGCAGGTGTTGGATGGTCGTACAAGCAACTGGTGCATATCACAAGTCCTGATTATGTGACCACTGACACCAGGTAGGTAATCTCTGAAGAACATTGATAATGGCTGGGGTCACCCGTCTTATAAAGTCACTGCCCAGAAGGCGGCAATGGCAAACCACTTCTGTAGAAAAATTTGCCAAGAACAATCATGGTCACGGAAGGAGCATAATCACCTACGTCTTACAACATGGCACATAATGACGACGATCTATTTATCTATGTAATTATTTATCTATTTGTTAATTTGTTCATTTATTTATGTATCTGCATGCTTATCTTATTACAACTTGCAGTGATTTATATGTCTTGCACGGTACTGCTGACACAGGACAACAAATTTCACAGCGTACTCCTAAGTCAGTGATAATAAACCTGATTCTGAATTCCAAATTGGGAAGCAGCTGATCTTGAACTAGATGGTGTGGGACTTCAGGCTTCTGAACCTCCTGCATGATGGGAGCTGTGAGAAGCTGGCATGGCCCGGATGGTGGGGACCTTTGATGATAGATGTTGCCTTCTTGAGCCAGACACATCTGAGCTCTGGTATTGACTGAAGTGTCTTTGATGCCAATCTTGTTATATGGTCCCAGCAATTTCAGTTTTTTATTTTTTTCCAGAATCTGCAGCATTTTTTTTTTTTTTAAGTTTTCATTAATAATGAATGTTGCACACTGCAGAGTTACGAGGTTGAAAGCCACAAAGAAATGGTCCATAAAAATGCAGATTTAATTCCATCCATATTTGATGCTTCGCCCTCGTATCTCAATCCAAGGTGATTCAATAATCCTACACTGCAGTTAATGTTTCTCTCTTCGTATTGTAGGAATTTAACTGATCACTTTCTTTGCCAGCGTTGTTAATTATACATGCAGTGCATTAGCACCCTGCTGAGGAACGCTCATCTGTGAAAAACAGAAGGAATGTCCCAGTGGGCAGCTGGAATTGGCAAATAACCAATTATCCCCAGATGTTCACATCACACATGTGGTGAAACCGTTCCCTTGTGCAAGGAATGATCTAAAGAACATTAGCTCACAGTGCAAGGAAGACTGATTTATTTACCCTCATCTCTATCTCCTTCCACCCCTCTCTCACTCCTCGCCTTACACTTCTGCCACTTGCCCCCAGCGTTTCTTGAGGTCCACAGTGTTGCTGGCTTCAGGGGAAAGTCATTCCTTCCTGAATGGCCCTTGTTGGGCCCTGTGGGAATGCCAGCAGGTAATCAGAAATGCAAATATTTGAATTTCAGAAAATAGAAGAATGGTTTGCACGAAGTCAATATGAAGTGTTCAATCTGGCAACTTCTGAGCTGAGCAGATGGATTGTGAGAAATTATACTCTGTTGAAAAGCATGTTACCACAGCGGAGATCTCATACTTGCACACAATGCAGGAATCCAGCTGGGTCATCATTCACACCAGCTCCCCGATCAGCTCCAGTCCCCTTCCTGTGACCTCTTCCCTCTGCGATGCCCATTAACTCACCCCATGCCAACCTCTTCCCTCAGCCATGCCCATTAACTCACCCCATGCCAACACCCCACACCAACCTCTTCGCTCAGCCATGCCCATTAACTCACCTCACACCAACCTCTTCCCTCTGCCATGCCCATTAACGCACCCCATGCCAACACCCCACACCAACCTCTTCCCTCTGCCATGCCCATTAACGCACCCCATGCCAACCTCTTCCCTCTGCCATGCCCATTAACGCACCCCATGCCAACACCCCACACCAACCTCTTCCCTCTGCCATGCCCATTAACGCACCCCATGCCAACACCCCACACCAACCTCTTCCCTCTGCCATGCCCATTAACGCACCCCATGCCAACCTCTTCCCTCTGCCATGCCCATTAACTCACCCCATGCCAACCTCTTCCCTCTGCCATGCCCATTAACTCACCCCATGCCAACACCCCACACCAACCTCTTCCCTCTGCCATGCCCATTAACTCACCCCATGCCAACACCCCACACCAACCTCTTCCCTCGGCCATGCCCATTAACTCACCCCATGCCAACACCAAGGTATCTTGCTGGGCAATTAACTTACCAACGTGCATGACTGTGGGATATGGCTGGTGTTATACTTTGTAACTTCAAAACGTAGAACTAATCGAAAGGAAAACACAGAGCTGGGAATAACATTCCTACTTCATTTTTATTTTTAGCGAGGCGCACAAATATGACTTGTTGGCGTGATAACGTGTGCCATTCACGTACTTTTACATATAATCCATGGTGAATTCTGAAGCAAATTAAAAATGCTTAATAAAACAAAATATTTTCAATATTATGCAAATATTACAGTATTATTAAATATAAAACAGGTGGAATCCAGAGCACCTGGGTAGGGGGAGGGGTGTGGAAACCACACATCGTAATGAAAACGTGCAAACTCCACGCAGACAGCCACAGATGTTGCAGCTTATCGTTTACCTGTATTGTAGTTTATCTGAAGCTATTACACTTTATTCTTTATTGCTATTGTTTTCTTGCTCCACCTCAATCCACTGTGTAATAAATTGATCTGTACGAACAGTATACAAGACAATCTTTTCACTGTATCTTGGTGCATGTGACGATAAACCAATTCCTATTCCAATTCCAGCAGCCGTTGGAACAGGGTTGCCAGATCAGTGAGGCAGCAGCACTGAGTGAAGTGGTATTTTTCTCTGTACTGTAGAAGCAGGATTATATAATTTTTTAAAGTTAAATAAGTAGAGCAAAAAAAAAGTAGTGAGGTAGTGTTCATGGGTTCAATGTCCATTCAGAAATCTGATGGCAGAGGGGAAGAAGCTGTTCTTGCAATGTTGGGAGCATATCTTCAGGCTCTTGTACCTCCTCCTTGATAACAATGAGTTTCTTAATAATGGATGCCATCTTTTTGAGGCATCACCCCTTGAAGATGCTCTGACTGCTGGGGAGGCTAGTGCTCATGATGGAGCTAACTGAGTTTACGATTTCCTGCAGCTTACTTTGATCCTGCGTAGTGGCCCCTCCATACCAGACAGTGATGCTGCCAGTTAAAATGTTCTCCACAGCACATCTGGAGAAATTTGAAGGCCTCCTGGGTCTCTCTACTAGGACTGCAGATGCAATTGTCTCCCAGGCATCAGATCGCTAGTCTCATGCTTTGAAGTTAAAGCTCAAGTTTAATTGTCATTCAACCATACATGAATACCCATGAATACAGCGAATAGAACAGTGTTCCCCTGGGGCTGAAGTGCAAAACATAATACCAACAGTCATACACAGCACAAGACACATATAGTATGCATAAGATAGCAGTAAACATGTGATCACACAAAAGCCCAAGTCTCTGAGTCAATGAGTGTCGGCAAGAGCAAGCCCGCAGCAGTCCGCAGTCGAATGAAATCGAACTTAGCGTCCACCGAGCAAACACTGGAGAGCAGCACCAACAGCAGCATAGCTGCTGCACCACACCGCTTCCAGCACGGACTCTGACACCTCTCTTCTGGGGGGGGGGGGGGCTGCAAACAGGCAACACCACAGCATGAGCCTAAAACTCACCGCAACCGAGGCCACGCAGCTCTCCTGCCATCAGTCCAACCGATAAACCAGCCAACCGGACTTGCGGCATTCTACATTATCAATGTCCAACAAGGGTATTGTGATCACAGGAACAGTATCATTTAAGAAGCACTTGGACAGGTATAAGGAGGAGAGGGGCTTAAAGGGATATGGACTGAATGCAGGAAATTGGGACGAGCTGAGTGGGCACCATGGCGAGCATACACCCAGTGGCCAGACTACGGTACCTAAAAAGTGGTCACTGAGTGTATGTTCATGGTCTTCTGCTGCTGTAGCCCACCCACTTCAAGGTTCAACGTGTTGTGCGTTCAGAGATGCTCTTTTGCACACCGCTGTTGTATCACGTGGTTATTAGAGTTACTGTCGCCTCCCTGTCAGCTCCATTCAAAGGCCATTCTCCTCTGACCTTGCTCATTAACAAGGTGTTTTCACCCACAGAACAGCTGCTCACTGGATGGTGCTTGTTTTTTGCACCATTCTCCGTAGACTCTGGAGAATGCTGTTTGGGGAAATCGCTGGAGATTAGCAGTTTCCGAGATACTCGGGTTCATTTGCCCGTTATTATCATTTGAGTAAATTGATAAGTTTCCTCCACGATCTAATTGTAATTTTTTGGTATATTTCTTTTTTTTTTGCTGGTGGTTTGATGTTTATCTTTAGAAGCTTTTGTATGACGCATGGCTCCGGGGTTGAACACCTAATGGGTTTTTTTCCCCTCACTTTTTCTTACTCAGTAGGGGTTTTTTTTTCCATCTTCTTTTCATCACCAAAAAATTTTTCAATCTTTATAATAATATTTTCTTTGTTTGAGACATTGTAAGTGTTGTTTACTTTGATGTACTTCTGTAAATTTTGGATAATAATAAGATTTTGACAAGTTTCTGAGATACTCAAACCACCCCATCTGGCACCAGCAATCAGTCCACAGTCAAAGTCACTTAGATCACATTTCTTCCCCATTCTGATGTTTGGTCTGAACAACAACTGAACTCTTGACCATGTCTGCATGCTTTAACACACTGAGTTGCTGCCATGTGATTGTCTGCTGAATGAACAGGTATACAAGTGTATCTAATAAAGTGGCCATTGAGTGTAAACCAGATGGGGCAAAGGGGCTGTATCCTTGCCGTTCTGCTCTATGACTCTGACCCTTTGGCATGTGCAAGCTCAGTCACTGCCTGTCTCTCTCAGACCCTGCCATAAAAGGGATGACAGGACAGGAGAGCTGAATTTATGCATGAGATTTCTCTGTGTCACCACGCAACTCTGGTATTGCTATCGGTTTTTTTGTTGGCACATGTGCCGAGACACGGTGAAAAACATTTGCTTTGTATGCCATCCAGACAGATCATACCATCCATAATGACATCAAGGTAATGTAGAGCATGGAATATTTTATTTTATTTAGAGGTACAACACAGTAACAGGCCCCTCTGGACCAATGAACCACCAAATACACCCATGGGACCAATTAACCTGCTAAACCAAACGTCTTTGGATTGTGGGAGGAAACTGCAGAACCTGGAGGAAACTCAAGTGGTCGCTGGGAGAACATACTGTCTGTTAGATACGTGGGTTATGAACAAAGAAAAAAAACGGCTGGGGTCGCTTAGCACTTTAGTGCAAGGGTGCTTATTAGGTGCGTCAAAAATCAAACTTACAAACACTCATGAAAATAGTGAAACAAAAACTGTCAATATTTACAAAAAGATAACTATCAGAAAGTATTAGCTCCATGCCTTGTCCAGTGTGAACTCCTGGCAGCTCCGATCTATATGTATCTTGACAGAGCCTCCACAAAGTTTGGAATGGAAATAAGTACCGAGAATACCAAACTCATGGCAAATGCCAACAGTGCCATCACAACAGACATCTCAGTCCATGGTCAGAAACTTGAGACAGTGCAGCAGTTCAAATACCTGGGGGCAATAATCAGTGATGAAGGATCAAGACCAGAAGTCCTGGCAAGAACCGCACAGACAATGACTGCACTATCCAAACTCAAGACAATATGGAGGGACAGCAACATCACCAAGTACAAGATCAGACTCCTGCGTGCATTGGTATTCTCCATCTTCCTGTACGCATGTGAGACATGGACCCTCACAGCGGAGCTACAGAGGAAGATACAGGCATTGGAAATGAGATGCTATCGCAACATCTTGGGCATCTCATACTTGGACCACACCACAAATGATCAGGTCCGCAAGACCATCCAGCACCATGTTGGCCCCCATGAAGACCTTCTCACAACAGTGAAGAAAGAATCTCTCTCTGAGAGAGAGTGAGAGAGAGAGAGAGAGACTTCTGCACAGTACTGTAGTAATTTTATGTATTGTACTGTACTGTTGCTGCAAAAATCACAAATTTCATGACGTACATGAATGATGATAAACCTGATTCTGATATGGGTCTCCATTGTTGACTGAGAGTGGGAACGGGGCAGGGAGAGGGGAATCATGGTTGGGAAAAGGGGAGGGGAGAGAAGAGAGAGCGGGAAGCATCAGAGAGACATTCTGTAATGATCAATAAACCAAATGTTTGGAATCAAATGACCTTGCCTGGTGTCTCAGGGTTGGGTGTGTCTGCACCCATGCTACCCCCACCCCTGGCACCCCTTCTCTGCCACCCAAACCTATACATATATTTATGTACAACAGTATTTTAGGTGACCAGAACTGCACACAATATTCCAAGTTAGGCCTCACCAACTTCAACAGAAGACCCTATCTCCTGTACTCAACACTTTGATTTATGAAGACCAATGAGCCAAAAGCTTTCTTTATGAAAAGAAAGATAATAACAAGGTGGTGTTCATGGATTCATGGACCATTCAGAAATCTGAAGGTGGAGGAGAAGCTGAATCAGAGTGTGGCACCTCACACTCAATATGAGTTTAAATTTCAAAGTACAAAGTAAGTTATGAAAGTAGCAGATTATCATACTATCTTTCTGCAGGTGTTCACAGAAAGAAAAAACAAATGCAAAAGAATTTTATGAAACAAAGACTGGCAAATAACCAATGTGCAAAATAAGACAAACTCTGAAATTACAAAAAACAAAATATTGAGATCGTGAGTTTTAAAGAGGCCTTGAAAGTGAGTCTGTAGGTTGTGAAATCAGCTCAGTGTTGAGGTGAGTGTAGTTATCCATGCTGATTGAGAAGCCTGATGGTTTTAGGGTAATAACTGTTCCTGATCTTGGTGGTGTGGGACCTAAGGCTTCTGTACTTCCTGCCCGATGGTAGTAGCGAGAAAAGGACATTTCACGGATGGTGAGGGCATAAAGTGATAGATGCCACCATTTTGAGGCACTACCTGCTGAAGATGCCCTGGATGGTGGAGAGGGAACTTGTATAACACCTCCTACTGGTTAATGATAATTATATATCAGAATCTCAGTCAGGTTTAATATCACCAGCACAGGTCATGAAATGTGTGAACTTTATGGCAGCAGTACAATGAAATGCATGATAAATAAATAGAGGCAAAAACCCTGAATTGCATTAAATAAATAAATATACACACACATATATACATACACACACACATATATGTCTATTAAGTAGTTATGTTAAAATAAGTACTGCAAAAAAAAACGAATAGGAAGTAGTGAGCACCAGGAATTCTGCAGATGCTGGAAATTCAAGCAACACACATCAAAGTTGCTGGTGAACGCAGCAGGTCAGGCAGCATCTCTAGGAAGAGGTACAGTCGACGTTTCGGACCTGACGACAGGTCTCGGCCCAAAACGTCGACTGCACCTCTTCCTAGAGATGCTGCCTGGCCTGCTGCGTTCACCAGCAACGTTGATAAGTAGAGAGGTTCAATGGGTTCAATGTCCGTTCAGAAATCGGATGGCAGAGAGGAAGAAGCTGTTCCTGAATCACTGTAACACAAAATGAATGACATGAGCTTGCCTAATGACATGGAGGCTATGAAGTATTTATTATTGATCACAAACAAGGTAACTATTGCTTTCAAGCACTGTCATTGACTGACTGCTCCTTGTCTTGTCAAAGTTATCTATAAAGGTTCAGAGGATCATCACTTTGTCGTGGTAGGCTTGTGAATTCAAAGATTCAAGATTCAAAGTACATTTATTATCAAAGTATGTATGCAGTGTACAACCTTGAGATTTGTCTTCCCACAGACAGCCACAAAACAAACAAACACAATGGAACCCATTCAAAGAAAACATCAAACCCCCAATGTACAAATGACACAAAAATTGAGCAAAAATCACAGAATATAAAACATCAAACCATAAGTTATCAAAGGCGTCCATAAATATTCAGTTCAGTTCAATCCAGTGCCAGGTTGTTCGTTGACTGAAGGTTGCAGAGCCAGTCTGCCCCAACCAAAACCACACAAAGGAACAAGCAGAAACCAGAAACACATCATAACATGAACTGCAGAGTCTAACCCACACATTGTGTTGATTAAACCCTGCCCAAGAACCAAGACTTTGGCACTATCTTTCCACAGTATCGAGCGAGAGGGAGAGAGAGAGAGAGACTGATCACCTGCAGGTAGCCGACGGCTGAACCCCCACTCACCTTCCACTCTCCTCTTCATTCATTTCAATCTTCCTCAATGCTTGAAATGGCATGATCAGCAAGAACAGCAAGAAATGGAGTCCAGGCTTCTTGGTCTCAAGGCTCGCTCAATTAGCCCAAAAACCTACCATCGACTTGTAGATCACAGGCTCCAATAGTAGCAGAACCACACTTGAGAAGAAGAAGCAAAAGTAGTTGTTTCGTGAACTGTCTGAAGGACGTCACCCTTGGTTGCGTTGTCACTGGCGCCATCTTCTTCAGCCGAAAAGAAAACTCCAAGTGCAATATCATCTGGAGTTTAGCTCCTGGTAGAGTCACCCAAGGTGGAAAGGTCAAGGGGGAAGTTCCAGACAGACAGCAGTCCAACCAAGACCTCAATGGTGGAGCTGGCAGAAGATGGTGACATTTCACAATGGCAGTGAAGGCAGAGGAAGGCTGCAGAGTGAACGGTCCCCGGTTGTCTTGCACCTCATGCCACTGGACCTTGACCCGTGCTATCACGGACCGTGTGGTGGCTGCTCCTGCTTCAGCCGCCGATGTTAAAGTCATGCACAGGCACTCTCCATTAAGGGGATCCACCTTAACACCCAGATGACAACCCCTTAGGAGAACATTCATACCGAACTCGAGCAATCGTACTACTGTGAGAGCTCTCCGCAGTACCTGGGAGCTCCCTGCAATGAGCAGGCACACTGTGCTGACTTCTGAGTCCTTGCCTGCAGAGTTACACAAAGAAGCCGGATAGCACGCAGCCTGAAAGTATAAACACTTGTGAGCCACAGATGAGTCGAGAAATCTAATTAGTCATCGGTGCTTAGGAAAACAAGGCAGAGCAGCAGGGAGGCTCACCTGTAGACACAGGACTCAGAGACCACCCAACAAGCCTGTTTCACTTTGTCACGTCAAGGACGGTGGGAGCAAGCTGCCAGAGGAAGTTTTAGACATAGTTGCAATTCAGCTTCAGATCCTGAATTATTTAGATTTTAGATTAGATTAGAATATGAGGACACTCAGTCCTCGTTTATTGTCATTTAGAAATGCATGCATTAAGAAATGATACAATGTTCTTCCAGCGTGATGTCACAAAAAAACAGGACAAACCAAAGACGAACACTGACAAGACCACATAATTATAACATATAGTTACAGCAGTGCAAAGCAATACCATAATTTGATAGTGAACAGACCACGAGCACGGTAAAAAAAAAGTCTCAAAGTTCCGATTGACTTCCGATAGTCCCGATAGCAGGTGGCAAAAGGGAGAAACTCTCCCTGCCATAAACCTCCAGGCGCCGACAACTGCCGATGCATTGGAAGCACCCAACCACAGCCAACTCTGAGTCAATCCGAAAACTTCGAGCCTCCGACCAGCCCCTCCGATACAGCCACCCGAGCACCATCCTCTGTCGAGCGCTTTGACCCCATCTCCGCCGCCGAGCAACAAGCAAAGCCGAGGACTCGGGGCCTTCTCCTCCGGAGATTCTGGATCACACACTAGCAGTGGCAGCGAAGGCAGCATTTCAGAAATTTCTCCAGATGTTCCTCTGTGCTCTCACGTCTGTCTCCGTCAAATCAGGACTGTGCACGGCAGCCTACTTGACAGATAGCAGACATCACCACCAGAGTGGTCACTGCGCGCTGCGTCGTGTCGCCATCTTCTCCTCCTCCTCTTCCTTCAAAACATACGGTGAAATGCATTGTTCGCATTAACAACTAACGCACCTGACAGAGTGCTGGGGGCAGCCACAGGGGTCGCCACGTGTTCCGGCACCAAAACAGCATGCCCACAATGCTCAGCAGAGCAACACAAACAACAACAAACAAGGCAACAACAGCAAAGCAAGTCCCTTTCACGATAACGGACAGGCCTCTGACCCCAGGACAGGCCACTTCTGGGCCTCTGACCTCCAGTCCTTGGCCCCAGGCTCTCAGAATCACAGGCATCAGGCCTCCAATCTCCAGTACCTGGCCCATTACAAAATGTTTAAAAGACATTTGGACTGGGTCATGGATAAGAACAGTTTAGATAGATCTGGGCCAACTGAAGGCAAATGAATTAGCTCTTTAGGACTCCTTGGTTGTCAATGACATGTTGGGTCAAAGGGCCTGTTTCTGTGCTGTACAACTCTATGAGCCTCCAGGAGGGCCACAACTTTGTCGTAGTTTGGAGGCCTGCGTGCCTCAGTGACCCAGAGAGCTGTGTTGGCTGGAGTCAGGGCTTTGTGCTTTGGCTCTTGGGAGGGTCACCCATGCCAAACAGGTCAAAGGGTAGAGGACAGACTAAGAGTGGTCCATTGGTCTTCCAGGTTTGGGGGTTCAGCTCAGGGCTAACAACCATGACTGATCAAACAATATTGTGACAGAAACTACAACGAAAAGTCCTTCTATATCTGAGTTTGATGGTATTCCTGAGTCTCTACCCGGGACTTGCATGCCTGACAGCAGTGAAATCCAAGAGGAAGCTTCGGACACGATGAGCACCACCAGGCATGGAGGACCTTCATTGCTGCCCTAAGCACCAGCAGCATAATGGGCAGTAAGTAATAACTCTATGACTATGACGGCTCAGTCAGATCAGCGCCTGCTCACAATCTCCTCCTTCCCTGAGTCCCATGCCTCCTGAATCCCTCAGCCCTAAAATCTATCCACCTCAGAAAGACAAAAAATTCTGCAAATGCTGGGAATCCAAAGCAACACATATGAAATGCTGGAGGAACTCAGCAGGTCAGGCAGCATCGATGGACATGAATAAACATTTTACATTTCCAACTGAGACCCTTCATCAGGACTGAGATAGGAGGTTGATGTCATAATAAGAAGGTGGGGAGAGGGGAAGGAGAGCTAGAAGGTGATAGGAGAAGCATCCATCTCACCCTTGAATAAACTCAACAACCAACCATCCATGCACAAGCATGAACTGGAGTAACAAGTTCAAACTTTTTGCATCCCCTTGACTGAAAAAGTAGTTTCTCCTCTCCATTAACACAGCCAGTCAGGCAGCAGTTGAGGAAAGAGAAAGAGAGGGGTGAGTTAGCTTTTGGTAGTATAGAAAGTGAAGGTAGGGATGTGGAGAACAAGGGGAATATTTGTGATAGGATGAGTCAAAATAGCTGAACAGGGGCAGTTACCTGTTCTGTGTAATGAACCATCATTAGATTAGGAGAACGTTCTGACTGGTTGCATCACGGTCTGGTACGGAGGCTCCGATGTATGGAGGGTGCTGAGGGCTGTAGACTCTGCCAGTTCATCATGCCCGAAAGCCTCCCCACCACTGAGGACATCTTGTCATGGAGGTACCTCGAGAAGGTGACATCCTCAGCATCTGGGACATTTGCTCTTCTCATTGCTACCATTGGGGAGGAGGTCCAGGAGCCTGAACACATACATTCAATTGCTTTCTTCCGCCGCCAGTGCTACGTATTTAATATTTCAGTAGTATTTGAGCAATATTGTAAATATATTGTTTGAGCAACCATTCTTATTCTTTGAATAATTCATTACGGGTTATATGTATAAACACGTGAATTTCATACATCGTCACGCTACCACGTGATAGACGTGCGTCTCACTTAAAGTAAACACGAAGTTAGACTCACAGTTCGGACTCACGTGTTTTCCTTTGAAATAGTTGAATAATCTGATTTCTGAACTCTCCACAAACCCATGAAAACTACCTCATTATGTCTTTATTTCACACAATTTATTTATTTTTGTTATTTTTAAATGTAATTTATGGAATTTTATGTCTTAGCACTGTACCGTTGCAACACGAACAACAACAAATTTCACATCATATGTCAGTGATAATAAACCTGATTTGGATTCTGTTCCTTGTTCTGATTCTGAGTTTTTAAAGCTAAAGATTAGCTTTATCTGTCACATGCACATTGCAACATTGAAATATACGGTGAATTGGATTGTTTGCAACCCAAGTCAAATCAGCGGGGATTTCACGGGGCAGTCCACAAGTGTCGCCACGCTTCCTGCGTCAACAATGTTAAAGTGGTTAGTTTATCTTATCTTAACACTGACGTTGCCTTTGTTCTACATATTCCACCCCTCCCCCCCCCCACCACCACCATCACCATCTCCACTTCTTCCATTGAAAACTTACTTGTGTCCCTCTCTTGCCCAGGTCACAGATCTGAAACATTAACTGTTTCTCTCTCCGCAGATACTGCCTAACCTGAGTGTCTCCAGCATTTCATGTTCTTGCTTCAGGTTTCTAGCATCTGCAATTCTGTTGAGTCTTTTAGATATAAAAAAATAGCTGTATTTGTCACATGTACAGTATTGTGATGATAAACTTGATTCTGATATGGGTCTCTATTGTGGACTGAAAGTGGGAAGGGGGCAGGGAGACGGGAATCATGGCTGGGAAAAGGGAGAGGGGAGGGAGTGGGAAGCACCAGAGGGACATTCTATAATAATCAATAAATCAACTGTTTGGAATCAAATGACCTTGCCTGGCGTTTCAGGGCTGGGTGTGTCTGTACCCGTGCCAATCTCTGCCCCTGGCACTCCTTCCCTGCCAGCTGTCTCACTCCCCTCCCGTGGCGTTCCACCTTTGCCATTCCTAACATCCTTCGTTCCAGCCAGATTTGCAAACTCGCTCTCCGCTCCGCAATGACAGACACTGTACTATCCAAAAGTCTTAGGCGCCCTGGCTATATAATACGTGCACAGTGCTGTATAGCGAAGTATACAGTGAAATGCATCATTTGCATTTAATCAGATCAGGGAGAATTGTGGTCGGGCAGTCCACAAGGATCACTATGTTCCCGGCGCCGTCATAATATTCTCGCAAGTTTCTAACGTTCAATGTACATCTTTGGAAGGAAACTGGTGCACCTGGCGGAAACGCACATGGTCTTGGGGAGAATGTACAAGTTCCGTACCGACTGGCGCAGGAATCGAACACCACTCTCCCAGCTACCACTATAAAGTAACGCACTACCATGCAGTAGCTTCGCAAGTAAACAACAGGCTACCTTCAAGCACAAAGCCAAGGAAACTGACTCACATGCATCTCTTTGTACCTCCACGCACCCCCACGCATCTCCCCCCCCCACGCCTGATCAAGAGGGAGAATGATGAGAGCAATTCAGTCCCACCTGGAGCTTTCAAAACCAATATTAGGTCAACAAATAACCAAGGTAGAGTTCAAAGTCACACTTCAGGGTTCAGGTTTGGAGATCTGAAGGGTCTAACAATCATCCCACACGTAAACTATGAGATTAATATATTTGCAAAACAAATTCAGTAAGTGGCTGTACATTTGCATATGTTTTCAGACAGAAAGCAGATAAATGAGTCAGAAAGGTTCAGTGAGACACTCAAGGGCAGGTGTTCAAATAAGTACGCCAATAAGTTATGCATAAATATGCATGTGTGAATTTGCATGACAATCATGTCAAGTGAAGCGTTTTGCAATCAAGGTTGTGCGTTAATGGCTGAGGGAAAGGATTTTTCTGAATTATTATACTGCCACTATACCCAAAGTGATGCATAGACAAAGAAAACCAACAGGCTGAAGCGAATTTATCCTTCATAGAAGTTAACATGAGATACGGGACTGGAGTATTGCGATTGTGTGACTGCCCTAGATGGTCTGTTCTGGGAACTTCAATACACAGGAAGGTACAAAGCTGGGGAGAGTAGTGGGATCAGCCTGATACATCACAAGCACGTCCCTCCCCATCATCTCCATGAGGAATTGCCTCGGAAAGACAACACCTATCATCAAAGAACCCCAACACTTTGGAAAATGCCATTTTAGGGCATAAGATGTAGGAGCAGAATTAGACCATTTGGCCCATTGAGTCTGCTCTGCCATTCTGTCATGGCTGATTTATTATCCCTCTATAAGAACATAAGACATCATTCATTCGTTCGTTACGTGCTGTGTCGTATGATGAAGACGGATATGGTCTTTCCATGACCATGATTGTTCTTAGCAAATTTGTCTACAGAAGTAGTTTGCCATTGCCATCTTCTGAGCAGTGCCTTTACAAGACGGGTGACCCCAGCCATTATCAATACTCCTGAGAGATTATCTAACTGGTGTTAGCGGTGCTCATACGACCATCCACCACCATGGCTTCATGTGACCCTGATTGGGTGCGGGGTCTAAGCAGGTGCTACACTTTGCCCAAGGGTGAGCTGCAGCCTTGCGGAGGGAAGGAGCTCCTCACACCTCCTTTCATAGAGAGGTATCTCCACCCCGCCACCCATAAGACACAGGAGCAGAATTAGGCCTTTCATCAGCAGAGGTACAAAAGCCTGAAGTCCCACACCACCAGGTTCAGGAACAATTACTTCCCTTCAACCATTCGGTTTGTGAACGAACTGGCACAACTCTCATTGCTACCTCAGTACAGCGACACTAGGACCACTTTAACCACTCTGCACTACGGTCTATCTTTACCTTTTGGCTCCAGTGGTGTCCTTTCCTGCATAAGTTAAGCTTCATTAAGCCAGAGAGTGGTGAATCTGTGGGATTCTTTGCCACAGGCAGTGGTGGAGGCCAAGTCCTTTTGTATATTTAAGGCAGAGGTTGATAGGTTCTTGTTTGGTCAGGGCATGAAGGGAAAATGGGAAGAAGGCAGGAGATTGGGGCTGAGAGGAAAATTGGATCAGCCATGATGAAATGGTGGAACGGACTCGATGGGCCAAATGGCCTCACTCTGCTCCTATATCTTATGGTTTTGTTGTCTTATTTAAGTTTTTCTTGTGAGTGTTGTCTCTGATGCGAAGTGGCTGTGAGGCTCCTGTAAGTAATTTCTTCATTACACCTGTACCAATATGGTCTTGTTCATATGACAATAAACTCAATTTTGATTTTAATCCACAAGAGAAGGCGCAGCAGCAAGGCGGTTAGTATTCCCCAGTCAGGGTCAATTCCCACTACTGCCTCTAAGAAGTTTGTACGTTCGCCCTGAGGTCGTATGGGTTTCCTTGGGGCACTTCAAAGTTCAAAGATCAAAGAAAAGTTTATTATCATGGTACATATACTGTATGTCACCACATACAGTCCTGAGATTCATTTTCTTGTGGGCATTCTCAATAAACTGTAACAGAATCAATGAACGACTGCCAACCAGAGTGCAGAAGACAACAAACTCTGCAAATAAGCAATAAATATTGAGAACATGGGATGAAGAGTCCTCGAAAGTGAGTTCATAGGTTGTGAGAACAGATCAGCGAAGTTGAGTGAAGTTATTCCCTTTGGTTCAAGAGCCTGATGGTTAAGGGGTAATAATTGTTCCTGAACCTGGTGGTGTGAGTTCTGAAGCTCTTGTATCTTCTTCCTGATGGCAGCAGCGAGAAGAGAGCATGGCCTGGGTGGTGCCGATCCCTGATAATGAATGCTGCTTTCCCCCGATAGCATTTCATGTGTGAGTGTGAGAGGATGTGTGTTTGTGTGTGTATGTGAATGTGTGAATGTGTGTGTGAGTGTGTATGTGTGAGTATGAGAGTGCATGTGCGTAAGAGTCTGTATATGAGTATGTGAGAGAGTGTGTGTGAGTGTGGGAGTGTGTGTGTGTGAGTGAATGTGTGAATGTGTGTAAGAGTGTGTGTATGAGTATGTGAGAGAGTGTGTGTGAGTGTGGGAGTGTGTGTGTGTGAGTGAATGTGTGTATGTGTGTAAGAGTGTGTGTATGAGTATGTGAGAGAGTGTGTGTGAGTGTGGGAGTGTGTGTGTGTGAGTGAATGTGTGAATGTGTGTAAGAGTGTGTGTATGAGTATGTGAGAGAGTGTGTGTGAGTGTGAGAGTGTGTGTGTGTGAGTGAATGTGTGAATGTGTGTGTGAGTGTGAGAATGTGTGCATGAGTATGTGAGAAAGTGTGAATGTGAGTGTCAGTGAGTGAATGTGTGAATGTGTGCCTGTGTGTGAAAGAGTGTGTGCATGAGTATGTGAGAGTGTGTGTGTGTGAGTGAACACGTGAATGTGTGTATGTTGTGTGTGTGTGAGTGTGAAAGTATGTGTGCGTGAGTATGTGAGAGAGTGTGGGTGAGTGTGAGAGTGCATGTATGTGAGAGAGTGTGAGTGTGTGTGTGTGTGTGTGTGTGTGTGTGAGAGAGAGAGATAGAATGTGTGAGTGTGGGAGTGTGAGTGTGTGTGTGTCCTACCTCACTTCTGTACACCAACTCATCACCACCTGTGATTTTTTTCAACAGTAGTGTTGTCGCCCGGTTTCCAGGAGAGACAAGGAGCTTTGCTCGACCACAGCCCGCAATGCAGTGGTCCTCTGGGGAGTGAGTACTTCTAGCTAGAGCCCTGGTCACACCAACACTGTGTCTGAGTGACGCCACTGTCACTCTGAGAGCATTTGAAGAGCTTCCCTTGGCCCTGCCGACCAGAGGAGGTAATGGTTCCATTCTCTTCCCCTTGCCTTCCTTTGCTTCATGACTGTGTGGCCAGGCACAACTCAAACGCCACCTATAAACTCACCACTGACACTACTGCTGTTAGCCAAATATCAGATGGCGACGAGGAGGTGTACGGGAGTCAGGTAGATCAACTGGTTGAGTGGTGTCACAGCAACAATCTCACACTCAATGTCAGCAAAAGCAAGCAATTCATTGTGGACTTCAAAAAGGGTCTATCATTCAGGATCCTCACCACCCGGGACATGCCCCTTTCTCATTACTACCATCACCAGGGAAATGTACTATGGACATGTGGTCGATGTTTAGAGATCTCTTGCAGGATGTTAGGGATAAATTTGTCCTGGTGAGGAAGATAAAGAGTGGTAGGGTGAAGGAACCATGGGTGACAAGTGAGGTGGAAAAACTGGTCAGGTGGAAGAAGGCAGCATACATGAGGGTTAGGAAGCAAGAATCAGATGGTAAAGATGCAGCTCTATAAAACTCTGGTTAGGCCACACTTGGAGTACTGTGTCCAGTTCTGGTCACCTCTCTATAGGAAGGATGTGGAAGCATTGGAAAGGGTACAGAGGAGATTTACCAGGATGCTGCGTGGTTTAGAGAGTATGCATTATGATCAGAGATTAAGAGAGCTAGGGCTTTACTCTTTGGAGAGGAGGAGAATGAGAGGAGACATGATAGAGGTGTACAAGATAATAAAAGGAATAGATAGAGTGGACAGCCAGCGCCTCTTCCCCAGGGCACCAGTGCTCAATACAAGGGGACATGGCTTTAAGGTAAGGGGTGGGAAGTTCAAGGGGGATATTAGAGGAAGGTTTTTTACTCAGAGAGTGGTTGGTGCGTGGAATGTACTGCCTGAGTCAGTGGTGGAGGCAGATACACTAGTGAAGTTTAAGAGACTACTAGACAGGTATATGGAGGAATTTAATGTGGGGGGTTATATGGGAGGCAGGGTTTGAGGGTCGGCACAACATTGCGGGCTGAAGGGCCTGTATTGTTTTATGCTCTATGTTCTATCACACAGGAGGTACAGGAGCCTGACAACCCACACTCAACGTTTTAGGAACAGCTCTTTCCCTCCACCGTCAGATTTCTGAACAATCGTTGAACTCAAGAACACTCCTCACTATCCTCTTCTGCAGCATTTATTTGTCTATCTACATATTTATAACTAGGGTGACTAAGACTTTTGTACAGTACTGTATTGGTCAACGCAGAGAGGTGAGTGACTTTATAAATCTGGCGGGAGCAAAGAATGTTGGAAATGGTGAGGGTGGAGCGCCATGGAGGGGCATGGGACAGGTGGCAGAGAAAGAGTGCCAGGGGTAGGGTGGATGGCACGGGTGCAGACACATCCAGCCCTGAGACACCGGGCAAGATCATTGATACTAAACAATTGGTTTATTGACCATTACAGAATGTCTCTCTAGTGCTTCCCACTCCTCCCCTCTCCCTTCCCCTTTTCCCCTACTCCTGCAAGGACTCTTTATGTACGTTTATATCTGAAGGTGTGCAGAAATCCGGTGCCTCCTCCCGAATTGTCACAGCAATATTTCAATCTTCCGGCCAGATTGAGCCATGTGGAGACATAATCTGGTGTAGAGGATATCTTGTACACCTCTCCATTCCCACATCTTCTGCTGAAGGAACTCAGAGGGCTGACACGAGGAAATCTGCAGATGCTGGAATTTCAAGCAAAAAAGAATGTGTCTGAGTCAAAATGTGGTCAAAAAGTTGAAGAGCTGAAGAAATTACAGATGGGGAGCAGTGAGAGATGGTTTCACTGAACTCCTGTCGAAGAGAAGATTTAAACTTCTTCAGTGTCGGCATCACCGGAAGAGGCTTCGCAGTAGTGAATTTAAAAACGCAAACACAAGGAATTCTTTTTCTCTCTCTCCTTTTTCTCCCGCTGTCCCTCTCACTATACCCCTTGCCCATCCTCTGGGCTTTACCCCTCCCCTTTTCTTTCTCCCGAGGCCTCCTGTCCCATGATCCTCTCATATCCCTTTTGCCAATCACCTGTCCAGCTCTTGGCTCCATCCCTCCTCCTCCTGTCTTCTCCTATCATTTTGGATCTCCCCCTCTCCCTCCCACTTTCAAATCTCTTACTAGCTCTTCTTTCAGTTAGTCCTGACGAAGGGTCTCGGCCCGAAACGTCAGCTGTACCTCCTCCTAGAGATGCTGCCTGGCCTGCTGCGTGCAGGAGCCTCAGGACTCACACCACCAGGTTCAAGAACAATTACTACCCCTCAACCATCAGACTCTTGAACAAAAGGGGATGTGTGTTGTTCAGTGGGTTGAGCAGCATCTGCGGGGTGGTGGTGGGATGATTTGTTTCTGATGCTGCTCTGATGCATGGCCTCCACATGAACCATCAATTCTTCCTTCATCTGACCCACTAAACCTACCCCAACAGATGCTCTTGACCATTTCTCCAGCAGATTATTGTCCATCAGACAATAATCCCAGACCATGTACGTTTTAAGCAAATGATAAACACAAGAGATTCTGCAGATGCCGGAAATCCGGAGCAGCGCACACAAAATGCTGGAGGAACTCAGCAGATCAAGTAATATTTTATGGAAATTAATAAATAGTCGATATTTCGGGACACGGCTCTTCTTCAGGACAAATAATAATTGCTCGAAAAGCTATTGTTGACTGAAGATAAAAGATGCCTTCAATCTCTTTTAACATGTCGGTCTTTACAAAGAGCGTAACACACAAAATGCTGGATGAACTTAGCAGGTCAGTGTGGCATTTATGGAGAGGGATAAACCATCCATGTTTCAGTCCAAGGGGAGTATCCATTTTGTATAAGTTAGGAAAATAAACATAAAATTCAGATCATAAAGTGGTGATGAAGACCACAAATATATTTGCATAATCAGAATTCCTCTCCAAATTAGGCATAGCAAGTGGCAAATGTGTGTTAGATGATGTTATGCAAATCAGGCATACCAAGTGGCACCATTGAGCACATCTACATGAAAAAGTGTCGCAGAAAAACATCATCCACCATAAGGGACTCCCTCCACACAGGACATGCTCTCTTCTTGCTGCTACCATCAGGAAGAAGGTACAGGAGCCTCAGAACACCCACCATCAGGTTCAGGAACAGTTATTACCCCTCAATCATCAGGATCTTGAACCAAAAGTGATAACTTCACTCACCTTATGGTTGAAATGTTCCCACAACCAATGGATTCTTCGTCACATGTTGTCAATATTTATTGATATTTTATCTTCTATTATTATTTCTTTCTTTTTGTACTTTGCAGTTTTTTGTCTTCTGCACTCTGGTTGAATGCCCAAGTTGGGTGGTCTTTCATTGGCTCTGTTATGGTTATTCTATAGATTTATTAAGTATGCCCACAGGAAAATGAATCTCAGGCTTGTTTGTCCATTCTGTTGGGTATGGTCTTGCATTGATTCTATAACGTTGCTTGTATTTACTGTGAGTGCCTGCATATAACAAATCTCAGGGTTGCATATGGTGACATATATGGACTTTGATAACAAACTCACTTTGAACTTTGATGTGTGTTATACAAACGTATGATGTTATTCCAGCCTTCCATTTACTAGGATGCTGCCAGAATTACAGAGCATGTCTTATGAGGATAGGTTGGGTGAGCTAGGGCTTTTCTCTTTGGAGCAAAGGAGGATGAGAGGTGTCTTGATCGAGGTGGACAAGAGACATTGATTGAGTGGACAGCCAGAGACTTTTTCACCGGGTGGAAATGGCTAAAACAAGTGTTAAAACTTTAAGGTGTTGGGAGGAAAGTATGGGGGGTGGGAGTTGGATGTCAGAGACAGGTTTTTTTTACACAGAGTTTGGTAGATGTGTGGAATGTCCTGTCAGGAGCAGTGGCAGATACATTAGAGATATTTTTGAGACTCTTAGATAGATACATGGATGAATGAAAAATTGAGCGCTATGTGGGAGGGAAGTGTTAGATTGATCTTAGAATAGGTTAAAGGTCAGCACAACAGTGGGGTGGAAGCTCCCCTTCAGCCTGGTGGTACGTGCTTTCAGGCTTTTGAATCTTCTGCCCAGTGAAGAGGGGAGAAGAGAGGACGTTTAGGGTGGGTGGGGTCCCTGATTTACCAATTTAAGAGACTCTTAGAAAGGCACGTGGATAAATCAAAAATAGAGGGAAGGGTTAGACTGAGCGATTTCAGGAGGACAAGAATATAAAAGCAAGGATGCAATGTTGAGACTTTATAAAAAACTGGTGAGGCCTCACTTGGAGTATTGTTAGCAGTTCTGGGCCCCTTATAGAAAGGACGTGCTGAAACTGGAGAGGGTTTAAAGGAGATTCGCGAAAATGATCTCAAGATTGAATGGCTTGTCATGTGAAGAGTACTTGATGGCTCTGGGCCTGTATTTACTAAAATTCAGAAAAATAAGGGGTGACCTCATTGAAATCGAATGGTGAAAGGCTTTGACAGAGTGGATGTGGAGAGGATGTTTCCTACGGTGGGAATGTCTGAGACTAGAGGACACAGCCTCAGAATAGACGGATGTCCATTTACAATGGAGATGAGGAGGAATTTCTTTTGCCAGAGAATGGTGAATCTGTGGAATTCATTGCCATAGGCAGCTGTGGAGGCCAAGTCTTTATGTATATTTAAGGCAGAGGTTGATAGATTCTTGATTGGTCAGGGCATGAAGGCATACAGGGAGAAGGCAGGAGATTGGGGCTGAGAGGAAAATTGGATCAGCATGATGAAATGGCAGAGGAGACTTGCTGGGACAAATGGCCCAGTTCTGCTCCTGTATCTTATGTTCTTGTACTTTCTCTCTCTCCATGATTAGTGAGAGAGAGAGCCTGTGAGATGTTGAAGTGTTGGGAAGGACAGTAGTTTTCGGATGGACTCTAGATTATGGTCTCTGGGGGCTTTGACATTGCTTGCATGATGGGTGATGGGGGAGGTCGATGCTTTTTCTGAAGCAATTGGAGAGAGTGGAGGGGGAGGGTCGATGCTTTTTCTGAAGCTATTGGAGGGAGCGGGAAGGGGGAGGATTGATACTTTTTCTGAAGCAATTGCAGGGAGTGGCAGGGGGAGGGTTGATGCTTTTTCTGAAGCAATGGGAGGGCACGGGAAGGGGGAGGGTCGATGCTTTTTCTGAAGCAATGGGAGGGAGCGGGAAGGGGGAGGATCGATGCTTTTTCTGAAACAATTGGAGGGAGTGAAGGGGGGAGGGTCAATGCTTTTTCTGAAGCAATTGGAGGAAGCGGGAAGGGGGAGGGTCGATGCTTTTTCTGCTGCTTGTTCATGGAGGGGAAGGGGGGCTTTGGGGTTCTAACATTTTGTGTCATTCATTCAATCCTTGGGATTTTCTGTTTTGTGGATGTCTGCAAAGAGTAAAAATTTCAGGTGGTGTACTGTATACATTCTCTGTTTTAAATGGAACCATTGAGTAGGTTAGAGAGTCAGAACAGCATCGAGGAGCAAAGGACCTGTACTATGCTGTGCTATTCTATACTCTATGAGAGATCACTCTTTGTCTTGTGACCTCATCTCCTAGATGGGCTTGAGTGAGGGCATTTAGGTTAAAGAATTGGATTAATCTTTTAGAGAGATGAGCAGAAGAATATTTGCTCTTGAATCACTACCTGACAATTGTTTCCAATGCAGTATCTTTCAGATTAGCTATCATGACAGCATCCATCTGTAATTCGAGAAACAGATGCAGTTACATCAACTGGGGGGGAGAAGTACAAACATGATTCTGAAAAGTATCCAGCAGGCACTGAGCTAGGATTGGAACGTGCTTCAAACCTCCTCCATCTGGACTTCCACTGATCTCCAAGCCCAGGTCCAGCTGACAAGGATCACCATGGCTTAGATTTTGCTGTAAGTGTCCGTCCCTTAAGCCCGTGGCTTCTGACAGACAGATACCCTGTCAAAAGCAGCATTTGGATTTGTTCAGTGGTCTGGGTTTACCTTTATTATTCCATGACGTCACTGTAGTCACAGAGAATGGTGGGGGACTGAGGAGTGCTGCCAAACAGGGGGATCCGGGAACACACATCCATAATTCCTTGAAAGTAAAGTCACAGGTAGATAGGATCATAAAGAGAACTTCTGGCGCATTGGCCTTCATAACTAGAGTATTGAGTGTAGGAGTTGGCATGTTATATTGAAATTGTATAAGATGTTGGTAAGGCCAAATATGGAGAATTGTTTGCATTTCTGGTCACCTACGTACAGGAAAGATATAAATAAGATTGAAAGAGTGCAGAGAAAATTTACAAGGATGTTATAGAGTCATAGAAAAGAACAGTACAGACACAGGCCATTTGGCCCATCTAGTCTAGTCTAGTCATGGGATTGAGTTTAAGAGCCAACAGGTAATGTTGCAGCTATATAGGACACTGGTCAGACCCCACTTGGAGTACTGTGCTCAGTTCTGGTTGCCTCACTACAGGAAGGATGTGGAAACCATAGAAAGGGTGCAGAGGAGATTTACAAGGATGTTGCCCGGATTGGGGAGCATGCCTTATGAGAATAGGTTGAGTGAACTCAGCTTTTTCTCCTTGGAGCGACAGAGGATGAGAAGTGACTGATAGAGGTGTACAAGATGATAAGAGGCATTGATGGTGTGGATACTCAGAGGCTTTTTCCCAGGGCTGAAATGGCTAGCTCAAGAGGGCACAGTTTTAAGGTGCTTGGAATTCAGTACAGAGGAGATGTCGGGGTAAGTTTTTCACTCAGAGAGTGGTGAGTGCGTGGAATGGGCTGCCGGTGACAGTAATGGAGGTGGATACGATAGGGTCTTTTAAGAGACTCCTGGATAGGTACATAGAGCTGAGAAAAATAGAGGGCTATGGGTAACCCTCGGTAATTTCTAAGGTAAGGATGTGTTCGGCACAGCTTTTTAGGCCGAAGGGCCTGTATCGTGCTGTAGGTTTTCTATGTTTCTATGTTAACAATACAAGTTCCTTTCTTCAACAACTGCAAGAATATGATTAAGATAAAGCTTTACTTTTTGGAGTGAATTACTTGACAGGTGTACAAACTGATAAGAGGCAACGATAGAATAGACAGCCAAGACCTTTTCCCAGGTGGAAGTGGCTAATACAAAGGGCTAAGGAAGTGGCTAATGTGATTGGAGGAAGCTATAGTGTGGAGAATCTCAAAGGAAAGTTCTTCACACAGAGTGCATGGGAGTGGTGCTAGATGCAGATACATTATGGATATTTATGAGACTCTTAACTGGGCACCTGGATGACGGAAAACTGGAGGGCTATGTTGGAGGGAAGGGCTAGGTGGAGCTTAGAGTAGGTGAAAAGGTTGACGCAATATCGTGGGATGAAGGACCTGTATTGTGCGGTAATGCTCCACATAATATTGGGCAAGTGATTAGTTGTTTTTAATTTAGCCTTGCAAACCTGAATTTAGCTTTCACTTGATTCACGAGCTCATGCCCAAAAAGAAAAATTCTGAGAATACACAGGAATACTCACTCTATGAAATAGACACTACCTTTATTTCAGATTGCTGGCAACCACAGTACCTTGCTGTTCTGTCATGTTCAGAGACTAATGGAAAACAATTTAGTCCATGACTATAATCTGCTCCAAATGCTATCCTGATCCCATTATACAAGATGAAATACTATGTTCTGCCCTGGACTCAATAATCTTTAAATAACCCCCCAACATCTGCTCACCAGTCATGTAGATGATTACATTTGATAGTTTATTAAAAATCCTATTTGTTTTTTAAAATTTTATTTAATTATTGATGATTGTGCAGACCAAAAGTCTGTTGGTATGTGGGGACTACATGATGAGCAGAAAACGCCGTTTTCCCTCTTTCTAATGTTACCTGTATATCCACACCAGAGATCTGGTTGGTTCCATTAATAACCAAGCTTAAGGGCCAAAGTCATTGTTTAATTTAAAAATGGATCTGGAAATCAGAAATAGCCGTTGGTAAACACTGGAGATTCTGCAGGTGCAGGAGATCTTGACCAGGACATGCACAAAATGCTGGAATATTCCATAGATGCAGTCAGGCAGCATCTATGGAGAGGAATAAGCAGTCGATGTTTCAGGCTGAGACCCCTCCTCAGATCAGAAGGTATTTGTTAAAGGGATGAGGAATAAAAAAATCCAAATGCTTTTTATTAGTTTTTAATTTTTTTTTTGGTTTAGCTGGGGAGTTAAAAAAAGTTCTCTTGTTCTGATGAGGCCAGACTCTTCTCTCTTTTTCAATACCCCGTTCTGGTTCCCCTCTTCTGCTCACCTGGTTTCCTTCCTTCTTAACTTTCTTCTGAGGTCCGCTCTCCTATCCTATCAGAGTTCTTCTTCTTTATCCTTTTACCTTTTCCACCTATCACCTCCCAGCTTCTAATTTCATGCCCCTCCTCCCCCCCCCCCACCTTCCCCCTCACCTGTCAGCTTGTACTCCTTCCTCTCCCTCCACCTTCTTATTCTGGCTTCTGTCCCCTTCCTTTCCAGTCCTGACTGAAAAATTGACCGTTTATCTAGATACTGGCCGACCTGTATTTTGTGTGCTTTTTCTGGGTTTCCAGCAGAATATCTTGTGCATCTGTTCAAAAAAAAAACATTTTAGGCTGATATATGAATTCTAATATTCTATAATATTTATTTAGAGATACAGTGGGGAATAGACCCTTCTAGCCCAACAAGCCATGCAAGTCCAGCAATCTGCCTACTTAACCCTAGCCTAATCACAGGACAACTTACAATGACCTATTGACCCAGTAACGGGTACATCTTTGGAATGTGAGAGGAAACCAGTGCACCCAGAGGAAATCTATGCAGTCAGGGGAAGAGAGTACAAACTCCTTTACTCCCTGTATGCCCATGACTGTGTCACCACCCACAGCTCCAATCTGCTAATTAAATTTGCTAACGACACTACACTGATTGGCCTTATCTCAAACAGTAACGAGGTGGCCTACAGGGAAGAAGTCATCTCTCTGACACAGTAGTGTCAAGAAGACAACCTCTCCCTCAATGTCGTAAAAACAAAGGAGCTGGTTGTGGATTACAGGAGGAATGGAGACGGGCTAACCCCTATTGACATCAATGGATGTGGGGTTGAGAGGGTAGGTGGGAGGAGAAGATGGCAGCGTGATGCAGCACGCATGACCATTCCAAATTGATTTTGTATTTGTGAAGTAGCATGCTGTGCACAATCCTGATTTGATGGAGACAGACGTGAAGAAGCATGGAGGAACACCTGGAGAAACTCCTGAAATGACCGCTTCGCTGCCGCTGCTACTGTGCGATCGAGAATCTCCGGAGGGGAAGGCCCCAAATCCTCAGCTTTGCCTGTTGCCTGTTGCTGGGGCCGGGTTGAAGCGCTCGGCAGAGATGGTGCTCGGTGCTCGGTGTCGGAGAGCTGGTCGGAGGCTCGGAGTTTTCAGACGGACTCTGAGTCGGACTGCGGTCGGATGCTTCCAGGATGCTGCATCGGCAAGTTGGCGGCGCTGGAGGTTCACCGTCTGCGTAAGATGATGGGACTTTCGAGAGACTTTGAGACTTTTACTGTGCCATGGTCTGTTCTTATCAAATTACGGTATTGCCTTGCACTGTTGTAACTATATGTTATAATTATGTGGTTTTTGTCAGTTTTTAAGTCGGTTTGTCATGTGTTTCTGTGATATCATTCTGGAAAAACATTGTATCATTTCTTAATGCATGCATTACTAAATGACAATAAAAGAGGACTGCGTGTCCTCATAATCTAAAAAAAATCTAAACAGCTTCAAGATTCCTGGCATCCACATCACCGAGGACCTCACGTGGTCTGTACACACCAGCTGCGTGGTGAAAAAGGCACAACAGCACCTCTTTCACCTCAGGCAGTTGACGAAGTTTGGAGTGGGCCCCCAAATCCTAAGAACTTTCTACAGGGGCACAATTGAGAGCATCCTGACTGGCTGCATCACTGCCTGGTATGGGAACTGTACCTCCCTTAATCTGTAGTTGTGAACTTCCCATGATTCAGGACATTTACAAGGACGGGGGTATAAAAAGGGCCCATAGGATCATTGGGGACCCAAGTCATCCCAAACACAATCTATTCCAGCTGCTACCATCCGGGAAACGGTACCGCAGCATAAAAGCCAGAACCAACAGGCTCCGGGACAGCTTCTTCCACCGGGCCATCAGACTGATGAACTCACGCTGACTCGAGTGTATTTCTATATTACATTGACTGATCTATTTATTATAAATTACTATGATTGCACATGGCACATTGAGATGGAGATGTAACATAAAGATTTTTACTCATGTATGTGAAGGACGTAATAAAGTCAATTCAATTCAGGAATTGGACTCTGCATTCTGATACTCCAAGCTGTAATTGCATCGTGCTAACCGCTATCTTACTGTGGCGCCCTAATATGTGGTTACTAACTTGTTAATAATGACAATAATGGAGCCACGTTCAAGGTTACCCATTGCAGTTCATACCTCCTGAGATTCCACCCCCTACCAACCTGTCTGAGTTCCTATTCATTTCACTGACTGGTCCAGCCTAAGAACCCAAGATGTGGCTGTGACCACTATCCTCTGTAGCTTCTTACATTCATCAACATTCAAATTGCTGTGCTAGACTATAATGCAATCAGTCCCCTTCAGAAGAAGGGTCTTAGTCCGAAACATTTTCCATAGATGCTGCCTGTCCTGCTGAGTTCCTCCAGCATTTTGTGTGTGTTGCTTTGGATTTCTAGCATCTACAGACTTTCTTGTGTTTTTGATGTAATCAGTTAGGACGCTTTCAACAGCACATCTATTTTGTGGAAACCCAAACATCCTTAAACTTCGAAGGAAGTAAAGAAGTTGGCGCACCTTCCTTTTCATAGGGCACTACAGCACAGAATCAGGCTCTTCGGCCCATCTAGTCCATACTGAACTGTTATTCTGCCAAGTCCCATTGACCCCACACCTGGACCATAACCCTCCATACCCCTCCCATCTATGTACCTATTGAAACATCTCTTAAATGTTGAAATCAATCCCGCATCCACTCCTTCTGCCGGCAACTCATTCCACACTCACAGTTCCTCTTAAATATTTCATTTTTCACTCTTAAACCATGACCTCTAGTTCTAGCCTCACCCAACCTCAGTGGAAAAAGCCTGCTTGTATTTACTCTATCTATATCCCTCAATTTTGTATACATCTATCAAATCTCTCCTTATTCTCATTTGCTCCAGGGAATAAAGTCCGAACCTGTTCAACCTTTTGCTATAACTCAGGTCCTCAAGTTCTGGCAATAGGTAGTAATTTGGATTAGACATTGGCTTTATGGCAGAAGCCAAAGAGTGGTAGGAGATTGTTGCCTCTCTAACTGGAGGACTGTAACTATTTGAGTGAAACATAGAAACACAGAAAACATATAGGACCCATTCTGCACTATATCTCAGTATATGGGGTATATGGGGTGTCAGGGAGGGGTAGCACCAAAATTAATGCGGTCTTTCATTGATTTTATTATTGTTATTATGCTATTATGGATTTACTGAGTATGCCCACAAGAAAATAAATATCAGGGACTTACATGGTGACATATGTACTTTGATAATAAATTTACTTAGAAGGTTTTGAATAATTGGGCAGATACATGGACCGGAACGGTTTAGGGTATACTAAATTATAAGGCGTATAGATAGGGTTAATGCAAGCAGGCTTTTTTCATAGATGTTTGGTAAGACTAGAAATAGAGGTCATAGATTAGAAATCCAACGCAGATTGGGGGACCATGTCATCGAGCACCTCCGCTCCGTCCGCCACAACAAACAGGATCTCTCGGTAGCCACCCACTTCAACTCTGCTTCCCATTCCCATTCTGATATGTCCATACATGGCCTCCTCTACTACCATGATGAGGCTAATCTCAGGTTGGAGGAACAACACCTCATATACCGTCTAGGTAGTCTCCAGCCCCTTGGTATGAACATAGAATTCTCCAACTTCCGGTAATTCCCTCCCCCTCCCTTCCCCTATCCCTATTTCACTTTGCCCCCTCTCCCAGCTGCCTATCACCTCCCTCATGGTTCTGCCTCCTTCTACTACCCATTGTGTTTTCCCCTATTCCTTCTTCACCTTTCCTGCCTATCACCTCCCCCACCCCTTTATCTTTCCCCTTACTGGTTTTTCACCTGGAACCTACCAGCCTTCTCCTTCCCACCCTCCCCCCACCTTCTTTATAGGGCCTCTGCCCCTTCCCTCTTCTGTCTTGACGAAGGGTTCCAGCCCGAAACGTTGGCTGATCGTTTCCACGGATGCTACCCGACCTGCTGAGATCCTCCTGCGTGTTGTGAGGCCATAGATTAAAGTGAACGGTGAAATATTTAAGGGGAAGCCGAGGGGGAACTTCTTCACTCAGAGAGCAGTGAGAGTGTGGAAGGAGCTGCCAGTGGAAGTGGTGGATGTGGGTTTGATGCAACATTGAAGAGAAGTTTGGATAAGTACATGGGTGGGAGGGCTATGTTCCAGTTATGGGTCAATGGGACTACATAGAATAACAGATTTGCCAAAGGGGCCATTTCTATGCTGTGGGACTGATGATGATCCAAACTCTGGCAAATTAAGCCAGCTTGCATGGACCATCTTGGTCAGAATGGACCAGATGGGCCAAAGGGCCAGTTTCCATTTCCTTTCGAGTCCTCAGCCTGAAATGTTGACTGCTTATTCCCCTCCATAGATGCTGCCTGACTTGCTGAGTCCCTCCAAAGTTCAATTTGTCATCAAAGGACGTGGATGTCACCAAATACCACCCTGAGATTCATTTTCTTGCTGGCATTCACAGTAGAACAAAAATGTACAATAGAATCAATGAAAAACTACCAACAAAGACTGAAAAATTGTGCAAATACAAAAAGAAATAAGTATAATAAATAAACACAGAGAACATGAGTTGTAGAGTCCTTGAAAGTGAGGTTGTGTTCAGTATCAATTCAAAGTTCAAAGTACATTTGTTAGCAAAGTATGTATATTTTATACAGCCAACACACACAAAATGCTGGAGAAAGTCAGCAGGCCAGGCTGCATCTTTGGAAAAGAGAACAGTAGATGTTTCGGGCCGAGACCCTTCGGTCCTGCTGAAGGGTGTCGGCCCAAAACATCGACTGTTCTCATTTCCATAGATGCCGCCTGGCCTGCTGAGTTCCTCCAGCTTTTTGTGTGTGTTGCTTGGATTTCCAGCACCTGCAGATATTCTCTTGTTCGTGATACTTTACACAACCTTGCGATTCGTCTCCTTACAGGCAGCCACTAAACAAAGGAACCCAATAAAATTCATTAAAACGGAAGACTGACAAACACTCAATATGCAGAGAGAATAAAACAATTCATGCAAACAATAAGAGTAAGCAAATGGCATTAAGAACTGAAGCTGAGGTATCCAGCATTTTGTGTGTGTTGCAATATTTTCTTTAACTTCTTCAGCGCAGTTCTGTGGTTTCTTGATGTTTCAGGTCCAAATCCTGCTTCATACCCTGAAGCTCAAGCTGAAACATCAATAATTCCTCCCCCCCCCTCCATAGAAGTTGCTCGACCTGCTGAGTTCCTCCAGCAGATTAGACCACAAGACATAGGAGCAGAATTAGGCCATTCAGCCCATCAATTCTGCTACGCCATTCTATCATGGCTGTTTTATTTTCCTCCTCAACCCCATTCCCCCGCCTTCTTCCCAATTGTTGCAGGAGATTCCAGCATCTGCAACCTCTCGTGGTTCCAGGTCGATATCTTCTTAGATTATGGAAACCTACACCATACAGATCATTTCCACAAAAGGATAAAAGAAGGCTACAGTACAAGTGATATATTAATATAATGCTTTTATTTTTAATTCAGTTTTTCTTCTTTTATCCAAAAGATATAACAATTATTTTAATGCAAAAACGTCAAATGAACGAAATGGTCACCATCATATAGTCAAAGTCATGAGAAAAACAAATGATAAAATACAAACCCAGAACCTCAAAACTAAGATGTTTCTTGAACCCTGTTGTCATACAGTGAAAGAGATGGATAGTATTGATGTAACCATACTGTGAATGACATCACAAAGAGGACAAGATTACAGGATGGAGAAAAACCCCTTTGTTCTGACTGTTTTTACGATTATAGACAGTATAAAGCATTCGAGCGTGGCTGCTTTTGTATCGAGCTGTGTGCAGCTTCACAACATCTTCATTCACCTCATTAGGGAAGGGTCTCCTGGGTTCGCATATTGACATTGTATAAAAACACACATACACACACACAGATCATAGCCCATTTCAGTTTAATGGAAATAACAATCAGCAGATATTTAACCAAGCTTTTAAAATCATGACGGGATTTGATGGAGAATCAGTTTCCAGTGGCAAAAAGGTGGGTAACCAGAGACCAAAAGATCTGAGACACAAGAGCAGAATTGGGCCTTTCGCCAAGAAAACAAATCTCAAGGTTGTATATAGTGACATTTATGTACTTGATAATAAATTTACTTTGAACTTTGAGCCTGTTCCACCATTTCGTCATGGCTGATTTATTAACCCTCTCAATCGCTTTCTCTTGCCTTCTCCCCCCTTCGATGCTCTTAGTAATTAAGAACCTATCAACTTTGCTTTAGATATACCCAATAACTTGGCCTCCACAGCTGTCTATGGTAATGAATTCCATGGATTCATCACCCTCTGACTAAAGAAATCCCTCCTCATCTCTGTTCTAAAGGGACTTCCTTGTATCTGAGGTGTGCCTTCTGGTTCTAGTCTCACCCACTATAGGAAACATCCCCTCCACATCCACTCTATCTAGGTCTGTCAATTTTCTACAAGTTTCAATAAAATCCCCCTTATTCTTCTGAACTCCAGCAAGTACAAGCCAAGAGCCATCAAATGCTCCTCATACCTTTCATTCCTGGCAGAGGAGACTTAGGGTTAAGTATAACTGGGAAAAGAAGCAGATGAGGAGCCTTAAGATGTTTTGATGTCACATGTAGATGGAAACAGTGAAATATGGTCATTTGCATTAACATCAACACACCCAAGGGTATGTTGGAGGCAGCCCACAAATGTCACCACACACTCTGGCGCCAACATTACATGCCCATAATGCTTGGCAGAACACAGAACAAAACAAGCAACAAAACAACAACAGCAAAACTAGCCCCGTTCCTCCCTCCCACCCGCTCATGCACATGCAGTCGTCTAATCCCAATAGTCAGTATTCTTTGGCCTCCAGCAGACCCGGATCTGGACCTAGACATGCAAACACTGGGCCTTCACCCACCCAAGCAAACTTGCAAAGATTCTTTCACGCAGTCTGTTGTTGTGAACTGAGGCTCATTGTCTTGAACTGCCCTGTTCTAGACTGCAAGGAACTACAGAGCTGTGGACACAGCTCAGCGCATCTTTGAAACCAGCCCCCCCACCCCGCTCCATGGACTGTCTACCCTTCTCATGCCTCAGCCAACATAATCGAAGACCCCACTCGCAATGGACGTTCTCTGTTCTCCGCTCGTAAAACATAGAACATAACGACACAGTACAAGTTCTTCAGCCCATTATGTTCTCAAATCAATCTAATCCTTCCCTCCCACATAGCAATCCAATTTTTCATCATCCATGTGCCTACCTAGGAAGTCTGTTAAATGTCCCTAGTGTATCTGCCTCTACCACCACTCCTGGCAGTGCACCTACCATTGGAAAAAACCTGCCTCTGATACCCCCACTATAGTTTCCTCCGAGCACCTTAAAATTATGCCCTCTCATGTTAGGGTGGTGAGGTGGAGATGCATCTCTACCAAAGGAGATGCGAGGTGCTCCTTCCCTCCACCAGCCTGCAGGTCACCCTTGGGCAATGTGTAGCACCTACTTAGCCCATCCCTCCCAATCTTGTGAAGCCATGGGAGCAGGTGGTGGATGATCATGTGGGTAGCTGGTGCATATCCCAAGCCCTGCTAGTGCAACCACTGTCACCAGGTAGGCAATCTCTGCTGAGCGTTGATAATGGCTGGGGTCATCCATCTTGTAAAGACACTGCCCAGAAGGCAGCTATGGCAAAACACTTCCGTAGAAAAATTTGCCAAGAACAATTATGGTTCTTGACACAGCACGTAATAAACCAATGTATTAGCCATTACCACTCTGGGAAAAAGATGCTGGCTGTCCACTGTTAAGCCTCTTATCTTGTACACCTTGGTCAAGTCACCACTCACCCTCATAAACTTGAAAGTATGTCCACCAAGCTCAACGATAGATTCTACCCCACTGTTATAAGATTATTAGATGGTCTCCCAAGTACAGTAAGATGGACAACACACACAAAATGCTGGAGGAACTCAGGCTAGGCAGCAGCGATGGAAAAGAGCAAACAGTTGACACTCTGGGCTGAGACCCTTCATCACGTGAAGGGTTAAAGAAGAAAGAATCTGATAGGAGAGGAGAGTGAACCAGGGAGAAGTGATAGGCAGGTGAGAAGAGAAGAGGTAAGGGGGGGGGAGGAGACAGAGTGGGGAACTGAAGGAGAGGGATGGAGAAATTACTGAAAGGTGAAGAAATTGATGGACATGTTTATCAATGTCCATAGGTGCTGCCTGATCTGCTGAGCTCATCCAGGATTTTGTGTGTTACTCTGGATTTCCAGCATCTGCAGAATTGCTTGTGTTTTCCCATTCAGAGACAAACAAGAAACTGCAGATGCCAGACCCTGGACCAACAGAGACCTGCGGGTGCTCCAGTTTCCTCCCACATTTCAAAGACGTGAAGGTTATTAGGTTAATAGGCAACTGGGTGGCGCGGGCTCATTAGACTGGAAGGGCCTGTTACCATGGTGTATCTCTGAAATTAAAATAAAGAAAAAGAAACTGTGTCAGGCAGCATCTGTGGAGGGAGATACAGTGATATTTAGGGTTGAGGCCCTTTACCTAGACCGCAAGTTGGAGGGAAATAGTATGAAAAGGTGAGTGGAAGGGGTGAGAGGTGATTGGCAGATGGCGTAGAGAAGATTGGAAAGAGATTTTAGCTGGAAGAAAGGGACCGCAAGTGATTGAATTTCAACTCTCAGTCCAGATGAAATGTTGGAACCCAAAACATCTCAACAGATGCTGCCTCACCTCACGAGTTCCTCCAACATTGGATTATCTTTCCCTGATGCACAAAATTAAAATCTTCTAATTGCATTTAAGAATAGGGGGTGCGGCTTGGACTGGACTCTGATGCGGGTGTTTCACTTCGTGCATTGTTACACTTCAATTCCACTCTCCAATGTGTTAGAATGACAGTAACCCATTTAACATTGGTTTAACACAGTGGTGTAGTGGTTAGTGTAGTGTTATTACAGTTCAGTACATCGGAGTTCAATTCTGGTGCCTCCTGTAAGAAGTTTGTATGTTCTCCCCTCAACCATGTGGGCTTCCTCCAGGCTCTCTGGGTTTCTCCCACAGTCGAAAGCCTTTCTGGTTAGTAGGTTAATTGGTCATTGTAAATTGTCCTATGTTTAGGCTAGGGTTAAATAGGTGGGATGCTTGGCAGCTCGGCTCATTGGACTGGAAGGCCCTGTATCTCTAAATAAATTAAAATCAACAAACAACCCCAACAACTACCTGGAGAGGCGTGTGTACATTTTAAAAGACTATTACAGCACTGCACACACCCCTCGGCTCACAATGTTGTACCATCATTTTAATCTATTCCAAGATCAATCTCATTGCTCTTAGAGCAAGTTAAAGGTCAGCACAACATTGTCTTCAAATTGCCTTAGACGTTAAGACAATCTCAAGAGGGCAGACTCTGATAAAGCTGGTGTGTAATTTTAGCACCTTTGAGCAGGTGTGTCTCGAGCCCATCTCAGTAAATCACGGCAGCACAGTTGTTAGCACGACAGTGTTACAGCCCAGGGCATCAGAGTTTGGAGTTCAATCCCAGTGTCTTCTGTAGGGAGTCTGTACATCCTTCCCGTGACCACATGGGTCTCCTCCCACAGTCCAAAGATGCACTGGTTAGTCGGTTAATTGGTCTTTGCAAATATCCGTGATTAGGCAAGGGTTAATTGGGGTTGCCAGTCAGCGCAGCTCAAAGGGCTGGAAGGACCCATTCTGCACTGAATCTCTAAATAAGTAAAATAATTAATAAATATTGGATTAGCAGAGAGAAACCATTTCCAGTAGCATGAGGGTTAATCACCACAGGGGGAAGGGGTTGTAGGGGTTTGCCTTCTGAACACGATAGCACTATCAGAAGGGTCTAATGAAGTGGCTAATCCTTTCAGGGGAAAAAAAATGTTGGAGGATAGTGGCAAACACAGGGTTAATAGGCAGCTGTCCTCAAGCGCTAGCACAAACCTGATGGGCCAAACTACCACTTTTGTGCGACGTGGTTCTACCAGCTGCTTTTCATTTAACCTCATTTTCCTTAAGAGTTAACACTTGAAGAGTGTTTGTTGGCTCAGAGCCTGTATCTGCTGGAGTTCAGAATAATGAGGGGCAAACTTACTGAAACTCACCAAATATTGAAGGACCCGGATAAAGTGGGCGTGGAGAGGATGTTTCCTATAGTGGGAGAGACTAGGACCAGAGGGCACAGAATCAGAATTAGAAGGGTGTCCCTTTGGAACAGAGAAGAGGAGAACTTTATTTAGCCAGTGGGTGTTGAATCTGTGGAATTCATTGTCACAGATGGCCGTGGAGGCCAAGTCATTGGGTATATTTCAAACAGAAGTTGGTAGGTTCTTATTTAGTAAGGATGTCAAAGGTCACGGGGAGAAGGCAGGAGAATGTGGTTGAAGGGAAAAATAAATCAACCCTGATGGAATGACAGATTAGAATCGATGGGCCAAATGGCCTAATTCTGCTCCTACTGTGTGTCTTATGGTCTTATACTGATTGGCATGAGAATTGAGGCATCCCATCTTTAGCTCAGTCTACAGAACAGTATGGCACAGTAGAAGTCTGGCAGTTGTGATAACATTGGCCTCATCATGGCTGGGTGAAGAGGAACGGGATCAAGTTTGTAACAGGGAATGCAGGACTAGATGTCTTTCCTGGTCAAGTGACCAGCTATCAAGAACTATGCTCTGGAAAAAGGGGATGTTCCTTCATCTCCAACAATGGATCCAAAAAGAATGGAAGAGAAGGAAGAGGTTTGGTGAGACTAGAACTAGAGATCACGGGTTAAGGGTGAAAGGTGAAAAGGGACAGTGCAAATGTGGAACAAGCTAGGAGGAGAAATGGTGCATACACGTACAATCTCAACATTTAGGGGAACTTTGATAGGTAAATGGATGAGAGGGGTAGAAAGGTCATTGGGACTAGGCAGCTTAACCATTCAGCATGGACTAGCTGGGTCTGATCCTGTGTTGTAGTGCTCTATGACTCTATGTCTAAATGGAATGAGGGACAGAAATGGTGAAGCACTCTTTCCCCACACTCCCCAGAGCTGAGGTGGGGGGGGGCAGAAATCAAAATCTAGAGGGCATAGTTTTAAGGTTGGAGGTGAAAGGCATAATGTGGCTGAAGCAGGCAAATTAATTTATTTGTTACTTAGAGATACAGCACGAACACAGGCACTTCTAGCCCAATAAGCCAACACCACTCAATTATGCCCATGTGACCAATTAGCATACAGACTACATGCTTTTGTAATGGGGAAGAAACCAGAGCATCAGGAGGAAGCCCATGTGGTCATGGGGAGAACGTATAAACCCCTTAAGGGCAGTGACACAAATTGAACCCAGGCCACTGGCACTGTAATAGTGTTACACTACCATGCCATCCGACAAGTACGGTCAGGTAACGGATGACAAAAGTTTAGACGGATATGGACCAAACGGGATCAGCTTGAATTTATTCATTTTTATTTTGAGATACAGCACGGAGCAGGCCAGTGAGCGACACAAACCAGCAACCCACCTATTTACGCACAGCTTAATTACAGAACAGTTTACAATGACCAATTAATTACTAACCGGTATGTCCTTGGACTTCGGGAGGAAATGAGAGCACAGGAAGGAAAACCACACATTCACAGGGAGGATGTACAAACTCCTTTCAGGCGGCATCAGAATTGAACTCGAACTTCAACTCCAGCACCCCGAGCTATAATATATAGGTATTTCTTATTTGGCATAGACATCCAGGGCTGCAGGGTTATTTTCTACACCATAAACACTAAGAAAATAACTATTTCAATTACCACAACCTTACAACTCTGTTTCTCGAAACTGTTTTTTTTTTAAGAGAAGTGAGCGGTGGCACAAAGGAAGAACACGCAGGGTTGAACTTTTGAAGTTTGTTGAATGTTATTTCTTCCCAACCCAAGGTAAGCACAAATTACTCAGTAAGGCCATTTAAACTCAATAAAACATTTACTGTAAGTCTGGCTCTCTGTAGATCAGCTAGAAGTGATTTCAATGAAGCTTATGAAAAGATTCTTTGAAATTGTTATTCCAGTAAGGGAAAAAAAATGGTTCTCTTTTTGCTCTCTGTATTCCAACAGATACTCTTGCAACATAACCTTGAAACAAAATAATGAACCTCTTTCCAGCAATAAGACAATTGTGAAAGAGTTACTTAATTTGTTGATCAAGATCTATACCAGAAAAGAGTGCCTGCAGAATTTTTCCAGGAGGCTTGTGCCCAAGCTGGGAAATGGCAAATGTTGGAAAGAGTCTGTAGCAAGAGGGCAATGCACCACAGGTCAGTCAGCATCTGAAGGTAGGATCAGGCATACAAAGTGACACACACACACACACACAAAATGCTGAAGGAACTCGGGTCAGGCAGCATCGATGAAGAGGAATAAACAGTCAATGTTTCAGGCCAAGTTCCTTCATCAGAACTGGAAAGGCAGGAAGAAAGAAGCAGATTAAGATGGTGGTGGTGGAGGGAAGAGGAAGTAATACAAGCTGGCAGGCAATAGATGAGACCAGGTGAGGTGGAGAGAGGCGATGAAGTAAGAAGCTGGGATGTGATCGGTGGAAGGGGTGAAGAAGGAATCTGATAGGAGAGTGGACTATGGCAGCAAGGAGAGGAGGAGGGGAACCAGATGAAGGTGATAGGTAGGTGAGGAGAAGAGAATGGGAGCCAGAATGGAGAATGGAAAAAGAGGGAAGGGAGTAAAAGTTGCCAGAATTATCAATGTCATGAGCAGAGACCCTTCAACAGGACAAAGTCTCATTTATTCCTCTCCACAGACCTGCTGAGTTCCTCCATCATTGTGCGTGTCTTATTCCAATTTCTGTAATGCCTTTCACTACTGCAAATGATCCCAAAAATTTCTGTAATTCACAAATTACCTTTTGAAGTAACGAGTGAAGGTGTACACAACAAGCTCTCTTACAACAGTACACTAACTGACAGATCTACTTTTTAAAACATTGACAGATCAGCTAGAAACCAGGTCACTGAGATCTCCCCTGCTCTTCAAATACACTATTGTGGAATCTTACAAGTCCACTTGAGGGATGAAAAAGATCTCAGAATCACCCATTACTGTGGTGTGGTGCAGTATCCGGCTGGACTTTGTGCTCAGGTCTCTGGTGTGGTTCCTGTACCTGGGACCATTGACTCAACGCAGAGAATGCTACCTAATGGGACACGGCTGGCAGAGTTACTGAGATATTAAGACACAAAATATCACAATCATTGCTCCTTCCCAAGATGTGAAGATGGGACTGGGAAACCGGTACACTTTTAACCAAATCACAGAAAGTTATCTGTACTAAACAAAAAGGGGCACTTATGTGAATCCTCATGGCGATCAGGAACTAACCAAGCGCTCCCGGCAGGTCTCCAGTGGCAACTTAGTTGCTCCACCGAACGCGTCCACGTTGTTGTCAACCCAGGGAATGACGTTGCCGGCCAGGTTGGCAGAACAGTTGGCTATGCTCCGGATAACATCAGACTTGAGAATGTGGTCCCAGATGTTGAAGTGACTCAGTTCACCAACAAAAGCCTGTGATGCATCGAACCTCCCTCCAACCGAGTCCTGAGGAAGAAGAAAACACATTAACATTCAGGTTTCTACGGCCTCTCCAAACCAGATGACATGTTCGCCCTCACTGAAGTGAGCCTGGGCTTTGGTTTATCACTTGTCTACATTAGGGTGAAGGTTTACAGATTGTCTACATTAGATTTACAAACTGGCTTTATTTGTCACATGCACTTTAGAAGAAGGGGGTATGGTCTCAGAAGATGATGCCCGCCATTCAGGACTGAGATGAGAAGTTTCTTAATGCCAAAAGTTTTAAATCTTTGAAATACTCAATTCCATGAGGCAATAGGTCCCAAGGCAAGATTCAGGGAGACACTATGCCTTATTTCTATTTCTTTGCATAGCAAAATCTTGTAAATTAAAAAGGTATGAACTGGATACTATCTTATCCAGTGGCAGAGTAGATACGAGATTAAATAGCCAACTCTAGCTCCCATTTTTTGAGCTGTTAATAGCTCACCTCTAGGTTCACAATAGCAGCATTTTGAAACGGTCCTCTCTATTTGCCTCCAGCTGCTAAAATCTTATTTTACATAGTAAAAGTTGTGTTTACTTGAGATCTTATTTTGGCTTAAGTTTAAACAATTGAACAGATGTTAAACCCTAATTTAATATTCTATCTTTCTTGACAAAAATACACCTGCTTTCTGATCTTTACAAGTTGAACTTTTTCCATCTGAAGAATTTTTAAACATGCAATACTTCATTATTCATATTTTTCATGTTTTCTTATGACATTGAAAGGGACTATTTGGCCCACCAAGTCACTGCCAGCCCTCAGAGCAATCCCATTCCCCATTTAGTTATGTGATACCCATTCCCTCTCACTACTCCCTGATCTCCTGCTAAACCACCTACACAAAGGATAATAGTTCAAATAATTTAAAGGCACATTATGCTGGTAGCAACTTGTAAGAACAAACTTAACCAATCCTTTCCTCTATAGGAGGGGAACATTCCATCCTTGCCTAATCTGGCCTATGTCACTCCAGACCTATCAATATGATTGGCTTTCCTAAATGGCCCAGTGATCCACCTTGTCCATCTCTAACAAATAAATACAGGCTTGCTCAGTCAAGCTGGTTCTCATACTGACCCAACCCCAGAATATCTTAAATATTTAATACATTAACGTAAATTAAAAACAACTGCAATTTCAACATCAATTCCTCCAGCACTCTGCTCACACTAGTACCATCCATAATTCATGAAGTAGCAGTTTTTAGCCTTGTGTCCATTACATTGGCCACCTTGCCATGTAAAGCAAGGAAGCCAATTGTGTGGCTGTCTGTGGAATATTTTTCTTAATTACAACCGTGAGGATGAAGTATGCCATAAAAGCTTCCTTGCTTTACATGACAAGGTGGCCAATGTAATGGACACAAGGTTAAAAACTGCTACTTCAGGCTAAAACCACTCACATATTCAACCCAAGAAATCTTTCATGTGGAACTTTTTGGAAAGGTTTTGCAGATTTCCAAGTAAACCACTCCAAGTGTTAATTCATCCCTGACTGTTTTAAAAAAAAAAACAACTACCGTAGATACATCACACACCAAATGCTGGAGGAACTCAGGAGGTCAGGCAGCATCCACAGAGTAGAATAACAATCGAGGTTTTGGCCATTAGGGCTCAAAAGGAAAGGGGAAGCCAGGATAAGGTGGGTAGAGGGAATGGCATACAAACTAACAGGTAACAGGTGAGACCAGGTGAGGGGAAAGGTGGGTGGGTGGGAGGGAGAGGGGAAGGGGGAATGAAGTAAGAAGCTAGGAGCTGATAGGTAGAAGAGTTAAAGGTCCAAAGAAGGAGGTAACTAACAGGAGAGGATAGTGGACCTCCAATCCTGATGAAGGGTCTCAGTCCAAAACGTTGACTGTTAATTCTCCTCCATAGATGCTGCCTGACCTGCTGAGTTCCTCCAGAACTGTGTGTGTGTTGCTCAAGATTTTCAGCATCTGCAAAATCCCTCGTGTTTACTTAAAATGTAATATCTTCAAAATACAGAAGAAAACAAGGTGACTTTTTGGGCATGATCTCTTTCACTCAACATTTGCCCATCTTAAGGATCTCCACTGATAGACTCCTCCCCTCCTGATATAGACCTCTCTCCATCATAGGGCTGGGCGGTTATTGGTTGGATGGGACACTTGCCTGTTCCTGGCCCAGGATGAGGACTCCGCCTGCTTTGACTGGGTGCCAAGGAGCCAGGTTCTCTCCTGTGCCACGCAATTGGCCATCTTGATAAGCCTCCCACATGCCATCTCTGGTGGTCCACGTTACACAAATGTGGTGCCACTTGCCATCGTTGATGTCCATAGGCATCTGGGCTACCTGTGGGCGTGATACATTGGATAAGGTCAGTGGTTCCGAACTCAGCCTCCACAGACACTGCCTGGCTCACCAGCAACCCATTTGATTCCTTGTCTAGCTTGCAAATTAAAACCCTTTGTGGTGTTTTTGCCTGAAATAAAGTCATATTAAAGTTTGGGTAGTGCAGTGGCTCCAGTGACCAAGAAGCATTGTTTTGGGCCAAAGCATTGTCAAAGAGATAAGTTTTACGGTGGTGAGTTACAAAAAACCAGAACAGGTCACAAAGTCAGGGAGATTGGGTAGAGTTCCAGAACTCAGGGCCGAGGCAGCAAAATGCCAGAGAAACTTTTAATCAGGCAGTACCTCAGCAAACGGTGATTGTTGATTAGAATATAGAATATAATAGGCCTTATGGCCCACGAATTTGTGCCAGACTTTTAACCTACTCCGAGATCAATCTAATGCTTCCCTCCCACACGGTCCTCCATTTTACTTTCATCCATGTGCCTCTTAAATGCCCCCAGTGTATCTGCCTCTACCACCAGCATGTGCCACATACCCAGCACTCTGTAAAAACACCTGCTTCTGACATCCTCCCCTATGGTGGTGGTCCGTCGTGTCTGACGATTACAGGAGACCGGTGCAGGAGAGTTTTTTAAAGTGGAAAAGGTTGCAATGGGGCAGTTCAACTCTCAACCTCAGAGGTCTGACTCCAGCAGTATGAACAGGCATCATTATCTTGGTCTTCCCTGGTGGCAGTGGATGACCATGACATCTTCTAAGCTTAGTCATAGGAGGAGGCCGGAAACTGGGGTTGAGGAGGAGATAGGAAAAAGGATCAGCCATGGTTGAATGGTGGAGCAGATTCGATGGGCCAGATGGTCCAATTCTGCTCCCATGTCTTATGGTCAAGCCCTTCACTCTCCATGGAACATTGCAGTACAATCTTCCCGGCTGTGGGGTCTCACTGTAGTTCTCACCTGCCCAGTCCGCCTGAGCTGACTTCTCATGCTAGGACAGGCATGTCCCCATCTCGCCAGAGTCTGAAACCACCTGGTTTAGCCTGTTTGTCAATGCAGTATGCCAGGGTGCTGCCGCTGTCACAAGTGTACGACTATTTGGAGCCACAGGTGAAAGCTGAGTGTCTGATGGTGACCAAAGATGAGAGAACTGTCCAGAAATGGACAAAAGCCCCTTTACCAGAAGTGTGCTACCCCTATGTGTGGGCACATGGCCAAGTGGTTAAGGCATTGGACTAGCGACCTGAAGGTTGAGAGTTCGAGCAAGGCACTTAACCACACATTACTCTGCGACGACACTGGTGCCAAGCTGTATGGGTCCTAATGCCCTTCCCTTGGACAACATTGGTGTCATGGAGAGGGGAGACTTGCAGCATGGGCAACTGCTGGTCTTCCATACAACCTTGCCCAGGCCTGCGCCCTGGAGAGTGAAGACTTTCCAGGCACAGATCCATGGTCTCGCAAGACTAACGGATGCTACCCCTATACTTTCCTCTAAACACTTCATATATTCCTAATGTACCTGCCTCTACCACCACCCTGGCAAGAGTAATCATCTCAGCTGCCTTTCTTAAGAGATGAGTTCTCACATCAAGGTGAGCAAAACCAGTTAAAAGCATCCAGGCCCACGCCAGCAAAACCACCTCTGGCATCTCCCAAAGTTCTGACACTCCCCCATAGTCCTCAGCTGCCAACCGATCAACAGCAAGGTAGTCAGCAGCTGTTAATGATTGCAGACATCCCACCTCTCCCGGCAGTTCTGGGAGTCTCCTGCATATTAATAGTGGTGCCCTGATGCCCGCAAATTATATACAATAACATGGAAATCAATTTTTTTGAGAGCGAGCGAAAGCAAGCGAGAGCGCTTGAGAGTATGCGAGGGACAGAGAGAGCGTGCGCACGTGCGCGCGCCATGGGACAGAGTGTTCCAAAAAATATAAAACGTACGTCACCCCAGACTACACTAAAGTGTACCCCTGCCTAATAGGGGTCAAAATAATGACAGTGTTGCTCGCTGTGCTGTTTGCAACAGTGACTTTTCTATTGCCCATGGTGGGTTAAGACTGTAAAAGACATGTTGAGGTGAGTTTAACAGGTGTCATTCATTCACTAGCACAGCTAATGTTATTTAAACTAGCTGGCTAGCTGCTAAGGAGCTACTCTATTGCAGACATCCCACCTCTCCTGGAAGTCTCCCACAAATTGATGGTGCTACCTCCCTGAAATGAATTTTTGCAGGGTGGGGTGTCTGTGACTGGCTGAGAAGCAATACACACCTTGTCATTAATGAGTAATTCGATTGCATTCTTTCCCCAGTCAATAAGCACAATTTCATTTGACTGCCCAGTCACAGCATAGGAGAATGGTGTTCCGATACTGGATGACAGTCTGGATCGAATCCACATGCAGATGGTGAAGGCGTACATTTCAGGAAGACTCTTCTTAATCTTAGCATACAGGTAGTTCGTTTGTAAAGGCATTGATACCTTGAAATCGTCGGGCGAGTTAAAACCGCTGCTCTCTGTGGAGAACAAGACAATAAGCAAAGAACGATTTACACATTAAAGGATATTGAACAAGTTGTTTTGTATGGATTTTGTTTAAAGAAACAAAGTAGTATTTCAGGAGAAATGTAGAAAAAGATTGAAGCCCGAAGTCTGACCAGAAGTCAAATGGTCAAGGCCCAACGGTGAATCTCTATGGGTCTGCTGGGGAAGATGGGGCCCAGTGTCTGCGAAATGATGGAAGCTGGAGGCTAGTACAATCTGTCCTGGGGTTAGAAGATGGTGTGGTGTGTGGGTAAGTGGCAGAGAGGGAATGGGTGGGGGGGGGGGGGGGAGTATACGCTAGGCCGGGTCCTGCTGAAGATTCTCGGCCTGAAACGTCAACTGTCCAGTTTCCCACAGATGCTGCCTGGCCTGCTGAGTTCCTCCAGCATTTTGTGTGTGTTACTTGGATTTCCAGCATCTGCAGACTTCCTCTTGCTTGTTTTGCTGTTGCTGCCCTGTTGCTTGCTGTGAACTGCGCTGTTTTGCCAACCATTGTGGGCATGCTATGTTGGCGCAAGAATGTATGGCGACACATGCAGGCTGGGTTCTCTGGTTCAAAAACACATCTTTGGGTGTGTTGGTTGTTATCCAAACGATGTATTTCACTGCACATTTCCATGTACATGTGATAAATAAATCTGAATCTGATGTTTAAAGTTGGAGGCCTGATACCTGTGAGCAGGAGTCTCCAGACCTGCCCTGGGCTTGGGGCCAGTTTTGTGTGTGAATGGGTGGGTGAGAGAGAAAGGAGCTCTCCTTCACTCCAGAAAGTTAACCACATTACTTTGTAGAGACCCACCATTGACCTGAACTGGCATAGAGAGTGCCAAACATTTCATTTATTAATTTGGCAAAGGAGGACATTACAGCAAAATCAGAATTTTATTACCCAGCATAATTGGTAGAAGCTGCTCTTGTACCTGGATGTCAAGGTGGCATCGAGCTGTGGACTCCATCAAGATGTCACAGACGTAGTTGTCTTTATTTGGTACATAGGGACGGTTTGGGGGATAGCGAGGAGTGTTAGAGCTCAGGTTGGGGTTTAGAGTCAGCGATGTGGGACAGGTGGCAGAGAAGGAATGCCAGAGGTCAGGAGGTGGAACAGTTGCAGACACCCAGCCCTGAGACACCAGGCAAAGTAATTTGATTCCAGACAATTAGTTTATTGATCATTACAGAACACCTCTCTGGTACTTCCTGCTCCCTCCCCTCTTCCTTCCCCTTTTCCCAACCATGAATCCACTCTCCCTGACCCCTTCCCATTCTCAGACCACAATAGAGACCCATATCAGAATCAGGTTTATCATCGCCCACATACGTCATGAAATTTGTTTTTTTTTGTGGCAGCAGTACAGTGCAATACATAAAGTTAAACATACATATATTTCTTACTATAATGTATTGAATAATGTCAGTGATAATAAATTGATTCTGATTCGGATTCGGGGTTAAGATGATGTTCTTGCTTCTGACTGTGGTACTGCATTGTAGATATATTTTGCATGAGGCTTTTAAAATTTTATTTCATCCAATAGTTTTCAAAGATTAAGAGTTTTCTTTAACTTTGTAATTAAAAAACTGATTCTCAGTCCAACTATACATTATTGTAAAGTAATACAAGAGTCAGCCATCAGTTTTGTCTGCTTCATACCTTTCTCCAGCTCAGTAACCCTTTCGTGCAAAGCATTGAGTACTGACTCGGTCTTGTGACGGTGTGCCGCCGTCTCATTCAGAAGCAGGTACTTCTCATCTTCAAGTTCAGAGACTTTGTTCAGGAGCTGACTTTCCAGTTCCCCGAGCTTCCTCTGAAGCTGCTCTCGGAGCTCGCTGGGCAAAACCTGGTTGGAGAGATTGGGACGCGTCTGTTGCTGTTGCAATACAAAAAGAAAAGACAGAACTTAAACCTCAAGGAGCTGACACGTGGTCAATAAACTCTGAAGTATGGATTACGAGCTAACGTGGTGTTTTGTTTGTTCATTATTGTTCATTGATTGCTGTACTCAAGTCAACCTCCCAAGAGAGTCCATGAAGTCACATTGCTCTATTGACTTGCCAAAGGTTATTTTTACCACTGCAATCTAATAATTTGAGAAAAACATTCTGAAAGTACTGTGTTCCTCTAGGCAGACAGAATGCGCTCAATTGCAAGCACGCTGCAGGCAGATTTCTTACGTATTAGTACACAGTGATCACCAATTTTGATGGGGACGACTTCTTTTATTAGAACAGGCTAGGAGTGTGTGTTTACCTATGAACAGCCAGCTCCATAATAACACACCATTCTACTATTTTACCATTGTGGTGTGTCCCTTTGGAATGTATAGCACTGTGCAATAATCTTAGGTGTATGTATATGTGTGTGTGTATATATTATATATCTAGGGAGCCTCAGAGTTTTGAACAGTACTTACTAATTTTATGTATTCCAAAGCAATGCACCAGCCGCCCCCCCCCAAAAAAAAACAGATTTCATGATACATGTGAGTGATGATGAAGCTGATGCTATTATGGGTCTCTATTGTGGACTGAGAGTGGGAAGGGGACAGGGAGAGGAGCGGGAAGCACCAGAGAGACATTCTGAAATGACCAATGAACCAATTGTTTGGAATCAAATAACCTTGCCTGGTGTACAAGAGAGACGGGATACACTTGAACTGCAAGGGGACCAATATCCTTTCAGGGAGGTTTGTTAGTGCTATTGGGGAGGCTTTAAACTAGATTTGCAGGGGGATGGGAACCAGAGTACCAGCACTGACAGTGGGGCTGGGGTGAAAATAAATGATGTTAAAAGTTCAAGCAAAGCCGCTAATAGAAAGGTTGTGAGTGGTGGTAAAAATCTTCTGAGGTGTATATACTTCAATGCTAGGAGTATTGCGGGGAAGGCAGACGAGTTGAGGGCGTGGATTGACACGTGAAACTTGGCTACAGGAGGGGCAGGACTGGCAGCTTAATATTCCAGGGTTCCGATGTTTCAGATGTGATCGAGGCAGAGGAATGAAAGGTGGGGGAGTAGCATTGCTTGTCAGGGAAAATGTTACAGCAGTGCTCAGGCAGGACAGATTAGAGGGCTTGTCTACTGAGTCCTTATGGTTGGAGCTGGAAACAGGAAAGGTATGGCCACATTAGTGGGGTTGTATTATAGACCACCCAATAGTCAGCGAGAATTGGAGGAGCAAATCTGCAGAGAGATAGCAGGCAACTGCAGGAAACAAAGTTGTGGTGGTAGGGGATTTTAATTTTCCTCATATTGATTGGGACTCCCATACTGTTAGGGGTCTAGATGGGTTAGAGCTTGTAAAATGTGTTCAGGAAAGTTTTCTAAATCAATATATAGAGGTACCAACTAGAGGGAATGCAATATTAGATCTCCTACTAGGAAATGAGTTAGGACAAGTGACGGAAGTGTGTGTAGGGGAGCACTTTGGTTCCAGTATTCATAACACCATTAGTTTCAAATTGATCATGGATAAAGATAGATCTGGTCCTAGGGTTGAGGTTCTAAACTGGAAGAAGGCCAAATTTGAAGAAATGAGAAAGGATCTAAAAGGAGTGGATTGGGACAGGTTGTTCTCTGGTAAGGATGTGATCGGTAAGTAGGAAGCCTTCAAAGGAGAAATTTTGAGAGTATAGAGCTTGTACATTCCTGTCAGGATTAAAGGCAAAATGAATAGGAATAAGGAACCTTGGTTCTCAGGGGATATTGCAACTCTGATAAAGAAGAAGAGGGAGTTGTATGACATGTATGGGAAACAGAGAGTAAATAAAGTGCTTGAGGAGTATAAAAAGTGCAAGAAAATACTTAAGAAAGAAATCAGGAGGGCTAAAAGACATGAGGTTGCCTTGGCAGTCAAATTGAAGGATAATCCAAAGAGCTTTTACAGGTATATTAAGAGTAAAAGGATTGTAAGGGATAAAATTGGTCCTCTTGAAGATCAGAATGGTCGGCTATGGGCGGAACCAAAAGAAATGGGGGAGATCTTAAATGGGTTTTTTTACATTTGTATTTACTAAGGAAACTGGCATGAAGTCTATGGAATTAAGGGAAACAAGTAGTGAGATCATGGAAACTGTACAAATTGAAAAGGAGGAGGTGCTTGCTATCTTGAGGCAAATTAAGTGGATAAATCCCCAAGACCTGACAGGGTATTCCCTCGGACCTTGAAGGAGACAAATGTTGAAATTGCAGGGGCCCTGGCAGATATATTTAAAATGTCGGCGTCTACGGGTGAGGTGCCGGAGGATTGGAGAATGGCTCATGTTGTTCCGTTGTTTAAAAAAGGATCAAAAAGTAATCCAGGAAATTATAGGCCGGTATGTTTGACGTCGGTAGTGGGTAAGTTATTGGAGGGAGTACTAAGACACAGAATCTACAAGCATTTGGATAGACAGGGACTTATCAGGGAAAGTCAACGTGGCTTTGTGCGTGGTAGGTCATGTTCGACCAATCTATCGGAGTTTTTCGAGGAGGTTACCAGGAAAGTGGATGAACGGAAGGCAGTGGATGTTGTCTACATGGACTTCAGTAAGGCCTTTGACAAGGTCCTGCATGGGACGTTAGTTAGGAAAATTCAATCACTAGGTATACATGGAGAGGTGGTAAATTGGATTAGACATTGGCTCAATGGAAGAAGCCAAAGAGTGGTGGTAGAGAATTGCTTCTCTGAGTGGAGGCCTGTGACTAGTGGTGTGCCACAGGGATCAGTGCTGGGCCCATTGTTATTTGTCATCTATATCAATGATCTGGATGATAATGTGGTAAACTGGATCAGCAAATTTGCTGATGATACAAAGATTGGAGGTGTAGTGGGCAGTGAGGAAGGTTTTCAAAGCTTGCAGAGGGATTTGGACCAGCTGGAAAAATGGGCTGAAAAATGGCAGATGGCGTTTAATACAGACAAGTGTGAGGTATTGCACTTTGGAAGGACAAACCAAGGTAAAACATACAGGGTAGATGGTAAGGCACTGAGGAGTGCAGTGGAACAGAGGGATCTGGGAATACAGATACAAAATTCCCTAAAAGTGGTGTCACAGGTAGATAGAGTCGTAAAGAGAGCTTTTGGTACATTGGCCTTTATTAATCAAAGTATTGAGTATAAGAGCTGGAATGTTATGATGAGGTTGTATAAGGCATTGGGGCATTGGTAAGGCTGAACCTGGAGTATTGTGTTCAGTTTTGGTCACCAAATTACAGGAAGGATATAAATAAGGTTGAAAGAGTGCAGAGAAGGTTTACAAGGATGTTGCTGGGACTTGAGAAACTCAGTTACAGAGAAAGGTTGAATAGGTTAGGACTTTATTCCCTGGAGCGTAGAAGAATGAGGGGAGATTTGATAGAGGTATATAAAATTATGATGGGTATAGATAGAATGAATGCAAGCAGGCTTTTTCCACTGAGGCAAGGAGAGAAAAAAACCAGAGGACATGGGTTAAGAGTGAAGGGGGAAAGTTTAAAGGGAACATTGGGGGGGGGCGCTTCTTCACACACAGTGGTGGGAGTGTGGAATGAGCTGCCAGACGAGGTGGTAAATGTGGGTTCTTTTTTAACATTTAAGAATAAATTGGACAGATACATGGATGGGAGGTGTATGGAGGGATATGGTCCATGTGCAGGTCAGAGGGACTAGGCAGAAAATGGTTCAGCACAGCCAAGAAGGACCAAGAGGCCTGTTTCTGTGCTGTAGTTTTTCTATGGTTTCTATGGCTGGGTGTACCTGCACCTGCATCATCCGCTGGACGGGTCTGGTCACAGAACACTGAGGCTGTCTACAAGAAGGGTCAGAGCCGTCTCTATTTCCTGAGGAGACTGAGGTCCTTTAACATCTGCCAGATGATGCTGAGGATGTTCTATGAGTCTGTGGTGGCCAGTGCGATCATGATTGCTGTTGTGTGCTGGGGCAGCAGGCTGAGGGTAGCAGACACCAACAGAATCAACAAACTCATTTGTAAGGCCAGTGATGTTGTGGGGATGGAACTGGACTCTCTGACGGTGGTATCTGAAAAGAGGATGCTGTCCAAGTTGCATGCCATCTTGGTCAATGTCTCCCATCCACTAGATAATGTACTGGTTGGGCACAGGAGTACATTCAGCCAGAGACTCATTCCACCGAGATGCAACACAGAGCGTCATAGGAAGTCATTCCTGCCTGTGGCCATCAAACTTTACAACTCCTCCCTTGGAGGGTCAGACACCCTGAGCCAATAGGCTGGTCCCGGACTTATTTCCTGGCATAATTTACATATTACTGCTTAATTATTTATGGTTTTATTAATATTTAATTATTTATGGTGCAACTGTAACAAAAACCAATTTCCCTCCGGATCAATAAAGTATGACAATGACTATGACTATCCCCACCCCCCAGCACTTCTCCTCTGCCACCTGTCCCACATTGCTTCACCTCCATCCTCACCATTCCCAACATCCCTTGCTCCTGCCAGATTTACAAACTCGCTCTCCGCTCCATGTTGACAAATACAGTACCGTGCAAAAGTCTTAGGCTCCCTAACTATATACACGCACAGGGCTATAGCTATTGGAGCTCATGTTGCATTCTTAACTACAATATTCCATCCTTGTCAACCTCATCCCTCATCAAGGACTCTACAAGTCACATTCTCTCTATTTATTATTGTATTTGCAGAGATCGTCTTCTGATTCACATCATTTGTTTGCAAGTCCTTGTGTGTAGTTTTCATCCCATTGATTCTATGGTATTTCTTTGTTCTGTGAACGCTTGCAAGAAAATGAATCTCAAAGGAGCACTCAGATTGGTGACGTACTGTATGTATGTACTTTAAAAATAAATTTACTTTGAACTTTGCTATTGTTAATTGCCTACTCAGCTTTTCTGCACAACATCACATCAAGGAAAACTGGCTGAATGTTTTTATTATTTAGCAATACTGTGCAGAGTAGGCCCTTTCAACCTTTCAAACCTTTCAACCCAGCAATCCCTAACAAACACAATTAACCCTAACCCAATCATAGGACGATCTACAGCGGTCAATTAATCTTCATGGCATGTCTTTGGATTGTGGGTGGAAACCAGAGCATCTGGGGAAAGCACATGCGTTCTGCGGGGTGGACATACTCCTTACAGAGCAGCACTGGGAATGAACTCTGAACTCCAGAATGCCCCAGCTGTATTAGCATCGCACTAACCGCCACACTTCTAAATTCCCAGGTCTTTGATCCATGACTTAAAAAAGGCTTTTTCTTTTAGAAATTAGTATCATGCAATAGATCACAAATACATACTTACCACACTCATTCAAAATTCTGTAAGAATTCATCTCAAAGTCCAACACAGGAAAAATCCCTCTCCACCACAAGAAAACAGCATCTATCAAAGACCCCCACTATCCAGGCCATGCTCTCTTCTTACTGCTGCCATCAAGGAGATACAGAAGCCTTAGGTCCCACACCACCAAGTTCAGGAACAGTTATTACCCTTCAACCACCAGGCTCCTGAACTGGTGTGCACAAGTGCACCTACCCAAACACTGAACCAATTCCACAATCTGACTCACTTAAAGGATTCCACAACTCATGTTCTCAGTAACAGTTATTTCCTTTTCTTTGTATTTGCACAGTTTGTTCCACACTCTCACCTTCCTCCAAGTGAAGTTCTGCCTCATGTTCCCCTTAAACATTTCACCTTTCACCCTTAACCCATGACCTAGAGTTGTAGTCTCTCCCAACCTCAGTGGGGAAAGCCTGCTTGCATTTACCCTATCTATACCCCTCACACTTGTAGGCATTAGGCCTTCAACTTTGAGCAATGGTGGGGTGATGGGGGGGTGGGGTAAAAGATATTTTGATATGGACACATGAAGGCTGAGATTTCTGTGGTCCCTGACTTAAGCTCGATGATGACGTTACAGAGGTGCACATCTCCAAAAGCACAGGTGGGTTAAACAAACTTAAAATAGAAAATGGAGGTACTCAAAGTCTGCAGGAAGGGAAAGGGTTAAAGTTTCAAAAGAATTTATACACCAACATTAAAAGGTTAACTCATTCACTCTCCACTACTAAAGTATTTGTAGCATTTTGTTTTAATTGCAGATTATCCTCCTAAAGAGTAACTGAATTTATTACCCCTCAACCATCAGGCTCCTGAACCAAAGCGGATAACTTCACTCACCTCAACACCAAACTGACTCCACAATCTATAGTCTCACTTTTCAAGTACTCTACAACTCATTCCTAATATTATTTATTGCTTGTTTATTTATTTTTGTATTTGCAGTTTGCCTTTTGTAGCTTGGTTGTTTGTCCATCTTAATGTGTAGCTTTTCGTCGATTCAGTTGCATTGCTTTGTATCTACTGTGAATGCCCTCAAGAAAATGAATCTCAGGATAGTACATGGTGACATATACATACTTTGAACTTTAATTTTGATTTCTACTATCTGTCGTGTTTAAACTACAAAGTGGATTCATGATTAGAGTGGATGGTATTTCCAAAAAGATACTAGCATGGATTAAACCAATGTGCACAAAAAGAAGTGGGAGAAACTTGAAGTCCTGATGAAGGGTGTCAGCCCAAAAGGCTGACTGTTTATTCCTCTCCATAGATGCTGCCTGGCCTGGAGTTCCTCCAGCATGTTGTGTGTGTTGCTCAAGTTTTCCAGCATCTATAGAATCTGTTTAGCATGGACAGAAGATTGACTGATCGGCAGAAGGCAAAGAGTGGGAATAAAGGAGGTCTTTGCCAGTTGGCTCCCAGTGACTAGTAGTGTTCCGCAAGGACCGCTGTTGGGACTACTTTTCACATTATATGTTAGCAACCTGGCTAATGGAATTTGTGGTCAAGTTTGCAGAGATTGGTGGAGAGGCAAGTAATGTTGAGGAAGTCTGCAAAAAGAATTGGACAGATAAGGAGAATGGACAAAGAAATTACTAATGGAATACAGTGCAGGGAAGTGTATGGTCAAGCACTTTGATTGAAGAAATAAAGGCGTAGACTAGTTTCTAAACAGAGAGAAAATTCAGAAATCAGAGGTTTAAATGTACTTGAGTGTTCGTGCATGATTCCCTAAAGGTTAACTTGCAGACTGCATTTGCCTTCCTTGCTACTGACTCAATGGTAGCATTCATTTCAAGACTAGAATATAAAAGCAAAGATGAAATGATGAGGTTTTATAAGGCATTAGTCAGACCACAGTGGGAGCATTTCTGGCCCCACATCGAAGAAAGGATTGGAGGCGGTCCAAAGGAGTTTTACGAGAATGATAGGGTTAACATGTGAGGAGCTTTTGATGGCTCTGGGACTGTGTTCACCAGAGTTTAGAAGAATGGGGGTGAATCTCATTGATACTATTCAAACATTGAAAGCCCCAGACAGAGTGGAGTTGAGAGATTGTTTCTGATAGTGGGGGAGTCTAGGACCAGAGGGCACAGACTCAGAATGCAAGAACATACCTTTAGAATAGAGATGCGGAGGAATTTCCCTAGCCGGAGTGTGGTGAAGCTGCAAAATTCATCTCCACAGACAGCTGTGGAGATCAAGTCAGTGGGCACATTTCAGAAAGAGTAAGATGAGGGAACCGCCCAGGACATGCCCTCTTCTCTTTACCACCACCAGGAAGGAGGTACAGAAGCCTGAAGGCACACACTCAGTGATTCAGGAACAGCATCTTCCCCACTGCCATCCGATTACTGAACAGACATTGAACCCAGTTACACTACCTCACTACATTTTTTTTAATTTGTTTTTTTGCACTAATTATTCAATTTAACTATTTAATATATATAATTACTGGAATTGATTTTTTTCTATATTTATCATGAACTGGTGGCCCTTTGTACACTGTACTGCTGCCGCAAAGTTAAACATTTCATGTCCTATGCCAGTGATATTAAACCTGATCTGATTCTGATATTTGAAGCAGGGGTTGATAGGTTCCTGATTAGTCAGGGCAACATTTTGCAATGTAGGCACTGTTGTAGCATTGAAAATATAGTCAATTTCAACAACATGACAAACAATATTGATTGAGGTAAACATTGGCCAGGACTTTGCAGACAATTCACTTCAAACTACTTTACACCCATCTTACACAGTAGAAGAGGAATCATTGTCCTATCCAAAAAAAACAGCAACTACAATAATGTAGCACACAAAATGCTGGAGGAGCTCAGCAGGTCAGGCAGCATCTATGGAGAGGAATAAACAGTCAATGTTTCGGGCTGAGACCCTTCATCAGGACTGAAAAGGAAGGGGGCAGAAGCTAAAATGAGAGGGGTGGGGGAGATGGTGCATATGTAGTAAGCTGATTGGTGAGACCAGATGAGGGAGTTTCTCTCTGATCTCACCAGCGTCAGCCTACACACCATCAAGGACATATAAACAGAGAGGTGCTGGAGAAGGGCCAGGAGCATCATGGAGGATCCCACCCACCCTGCTCATAAACTGCTTGTCCCACTCCCATCAGGGAGGAGGCTATGTAGCATCCACGCCAGGACGACCAGATTCTAGAAGAGTTACTTTCCCCAAGCAGTAAGGCTGATCAACACCTCCACTCACTAACCCACCCCTCCACACCCCCAACCACCACTGCTTTATCATTTCCTGTCTGTCACCTCATGTATAGACACCCCTGTGCCTAGTGTCACTTTATGGACATGTAAACCATTCATACAAGTTATCTTGTGCATTTAAATCATTGTGTTATCTTGTTTTGTGCTGCATCAGATCTGGATGAACAATTATTCCATTCTTCTTTACGCTTGTGTACTGGAAGTGACAATAAGCAATCTTGAAGTCCTTTCTCTTTCCCTTTCTCCCATGGTCTACTGTTCCTTCCTATCAGATTCCTTCTTCAGCCTTTTACCACCTGTCACCTCCCAGCTTCTTACTCCATTCCTCCCACCGTCCTTCCTTCCCCTCCCGACCTGCTCTCATCTATCTCCTGCCTCCCTCCCCCCCACCTTATTCCACTTTTCCCCGCCCCCACCTTTCCCGTCCCAATGAAAGGCCTCCTCCTGAAATGTTGACTGTTCATTCCCCTCTATAGACACTGTCTGATTTGCTGAGTTCCTCTATCATGCGTGTTGCTCGTGATTTCCAGCATCTGCAGAATCTCTTGTGTTTATAATATTGCAGTGTTCCCTTTAAGTTTAATCTTATTTTCATGATCTTCTATCTGGATGGTAGACTTGCCCTACAGCTTTTTAACTCAGCCAACAAGCAGCTGAATTGAACCCATAACTAGTGATGGGAACATATAATGGACAAGGGCATTAAGGTGGCCCACTGTTCCCCAGAGAAAATCCCCATTGAAACAGCATGTAATACTTGGTGAATGTGATTGTTCCTACAGTTAAAGAACTACTCATCCTCCCTCCCTCTGGTTTCCTGCTTCCTTATATTTCTCCCATGGTCTACTGTCCTCTCCAATCAGATTCCTCCTTCTTCAGCCTTTTACCTCTTCCCCCTATCACATCCCAGCTTATTACTTCATTCCCCTCCAACATTCACACACCTTCCCCCTCACCTGGTCTCACCTATCACCTGCCAGCTTGTACTCCTCTCGTCATCTTATTCTGCCCCCTGCTCCATTCCTTTCCAGTCCTGATGAAGCACCTCAGCCCAAAATGTCAACTGCTGGCAGAGGAGGAGTGCCAGGGGTGGGGTTGGCACGGGTGCAGACACACCCAGCCCTGAGATGCCAGGCAAAGTTACTTGATTCCAAACAATTGGTTTATTGATCATTTCAGAATGTCTCTCTAGTGCTTCTCTCCCCCCTCCCTTCCCTTTTTCCCCCAACCATGATTCCCCTCTCCCTGCCCCCTTCCAATTCTCAGTCCACAGTAGAGACCCATTCAGAATACCCCTTATAGACACTCCCTGACTTGCTAAGTTCTTCTAGGTTTTTGTGAACATTGCTCAAGGTTGCCAGCATCTGCAGAATCTCTTGTGTTTATAATAACGCACGATTCCCTTAAGTTTAATCTTATTTTCACGCTCTTATATCTGGATGGTAGATGTTCTAACTCAGGCAGCTGAACAGAACCATAACTAACGGCAGATGAGTGATTATGTTATGCACCCCTTTATTAGATTACGATAGTTAGATAGCCCAATCTAACAAAAATCTAATTATTCAATGCCTTTTGGCTTTCTATATGAAATATTTTAATCATAAAATTGGTTAGTGTACAAAAGTGCCCTTCATGTAATTAATCAGTCTTTTAAAAATACCTTGAAGAAAGTAGGAGATTAAGTGTGGACTGAGCAGTCTATTAAAGTAGATTAAATCAATCTATTCTCAGTTAAATGAGAGCACTCGGTGTTCAGTTTGTATGAATTTACCAAGTAATATATAAAATTTCATTTAATGTTAAAGCTAAATATTTCATTTGACTGTGCTTGTATTCTCATTTACACAGAACATATAATGTTATTTATTACCCCATTAACATCAAGGGGAAGCACACAATGCAACAAGTCAAACATGTTGTACAGAGCAAAAAATTATATTATAGTATTTCGAAGTACAATAGACTATATCGAGGTTATACGAACTTGGGTTTTCTCTCCGGAGCAGCAGAGGGTGTGAGGAGATCTGATAGAGGTTTATAAGATTAGGAGAGGCGTAGATAGAGTAGACGGACAATATCATTTCCTCAGGGTTGAAATGTTTAAAACCAGAGGGCTTGCATTTAAGGTTCAAAGGAAATGTGAGGAGCGAGTTTTTTTAAAAAAACATATTGGGTGCGTGGGGTGGTGGTAGAGGCAGATGCATTAGGGACTCTTAAGTGACATTTAGATAGGCAGATGGATGGGAGGAAAATGGAAGGCATATGGACATTGTGCAGGCAGGAGGGAATAGTCTAGCCGGTCATATAATTAAACGTTTAAGTGGTTGGGCAAAATATTGTGAGCTGAAGGAGTGGGGCCTGTGCTGCGCAGATCTATGCTCTTATAATGTGATGGCTGGATTGAAATTACAACTGAAGAGTTCATTCAAGTTCAGTGAAAGTTCTGTTTGAGAAGTTTTGCTTCTTATATCTGAGGACTACGCATCAAGTGGCGATATCACCCGGGGGCATTGGGGTTGTTGCGCTCCGCTGGGGATGGTGTGACACAGCATCCTGGCTGGAAGCTCTATTGTGGTTGACTGATGATCTCAATTGGCTGGGGGAGTGGGGGGGGGGGGGTCTGGTCTACTTACAAGCATATTCTATGTGGCCGCATTTTACTGATGTTCTATATGTACTTGTCTTGTATGCGTGAGGACCAGGCCTCAAGCCAGGGTGTTGCCAGCAGGGGTGTGGGACAACGTCGAGGCCAATGCGCCCCACCAGGGGTGATGTGGCACTGCATCCACACTGGAGTCGTTGCTGCACCCAGTCTTTGCTTGGCAGGAAGCAGGCTCCATTGTGGTCAACTGCAGATTGATTGTACGCATTTTGGAACTGTTATTATGTGAGTGTAATACCATCTGTGCTTGCTGTCTTGTGTGTGCTTTGCGGTGTGTGTGATGGTTGGCATTGTGCTTTGTCAAGTTAAGTCACTGTTTATGTCATTTCGACCATAACTGCTGGTACAGTATACAGTAAAAACAAGACGTTTTTCAGGACCATGGTGCTACATGAAACAATACAAAAACTACACTGAACTATGTAAAACAACACAAAAACTACAGACCTACCCAGGACTTTATAAAGTGCACAAAACAGTGCAGGCATTACAATAAATAATAAACAAGACAATAGGCACAGTAGAGGGCAGTAGGTTGGTGTCAGTCCAGGCTCTGGGTATTGAGGAGTCTGATGGCTTGGGGGGAGAAACTGTTACATAGTCTGGTCATGAGAGCCCGAATGCTTCGGTGTCTTTTGCCAGATGGCAGGAGGGAGAAGAGTTTGTATGAGGGGTGCGTGGGGTCCTTCATAATGCTGTTTGCTTTGTGGGTGCAGTGCGTGGTGTAAATGTCTGTAATGGCGGGAAGAGAGACCCCGATGATCTTCTTAGCTGACCTCACTATCCACTGCAGGGTCTTGCGATCCGAGGTTGTGCAATTTCCGAACCAGGCAGTGATGCAGCTGCTCAGGATACTCTCAATACAACCTTGACCCCAGAGTAACACTGTCTCGTATATGGTCGAATGACAATTAAACTTGAATTGAAGTCACAAATAATATTTCATTTCGACTAAATGGGCATAAGCTCAGCACACTGAATGATGTGAAGAATTTCTTATCATTTAATGTGTCCATACAGAATAAAATGGTGATCAGAGTTGTTCTTTCATTAAAATGCATATGAACAAAAGATGAAAGACGATGATCTTTAGAGATTAGCTTTGTCACGTGTACATCAAATGTGCTGCCAAACAACCAACGCAGGTCAAATACATGCTGAGGGCAGCCTGCAAGAGTCACCACACTTCCAGTGCCAACAATTTACTATCCCTAACTTACACTCATTTGGAATGTAGGTGGGACGTACGTTCCACATTCCACTGGAGTACCTGGAGGAAGCCCACACAGTCACAGAGCGAACTTATAAGCTTCCTATAGGCAGCGGCAGTAATTGAAACCCCACCTTACAGCTAGTACTGTAAAACATTATGCTAATCTCTACGCCAGTATGCTGCCTTACATAGCACAACTAACTAAAGCAAGAAAAGGCTATTCATTTGCCCCAGCAAAGATAATTTCCATCTCAATGCCTCTTCTCTGCACAAACCCTACATTTCTTGATTCCTTTTCTGTCATATATTTGGAATTCTCTACCCTAGAAGGCTTTGGAGCATCAGGCACTGAACTGATTCAAAATGAGGGCTGATAGATTTCAATACAAGTGACTCAAGGGACATCTGGATAGTGCACAATATTGTCTCCAGCTGTGGTCTCCTCATTATAGGAAGAAGGTGGAAGCTTTAGAAAGTGCAGAGGAGATTTACCAGGACGCTGGCTGGATTAGAGCACGAAATATGAGGAAAGTCTGAGCAAGCTAGGGCTTTTCTCTTTGGAGCGAAGGATGGACGGAGCTGTACAAGATGACAAGAGGCAGAGATCAAGCCGACTTTTTCCCAGAGCAGAAATGGCTAAGAACGGAGGGGAGGGGGGACAATTTTAAGGTGATTGGAGGAATGTATAGGGGAGGAGGGATGTCAGAGGTAGGTTGGTGGGGGCATGGAATACCCTGCCAGGAGTGGTGGTAGAAGCAGATATATTAGGGACATTTACGAAACTCTTAGCTAGGAGGGAAAGGTTAGATTGATCTCGGAGGTTGGCACAATATCAAGAGCCACGGGGCCTGTACTGTACATAGTGGCTCAAGTTCCAAAGGTGTGAGGTGGAAGAATCAGATACTTATGAGCGGCATGAAGAGCCAAATGGCCTAATCCTGTCCATTTATGTTCTTACACCCAAAAGGTCCGATATCCTCTCAACTCCACAGACACTACTTGACCCACTGAGTTGCTGACCTTCTGGGTAAAGAAATCTTTATGTCATTTCTGTCCTGAATGACCGACTGCTTTTGAGACTGTTAACCTCAGTTGTAGATACCAGAGAGAGGGGTGTCAGGAAATATAATCTATGCATCTATCCTACTAATCCCATCATTGTCTACAGATTTCAATAAGATCATTTTTAATCTTTTAACCCCAGAGGCTTTCAGCCCAGGTTTAATCTTTCATGGGATAAACCGTCTCTCAAAGTCCAACCCTACATCTCCATCGTGAAAGGTAGAAGTGGGTAAGGCCGGCCAACAGGGCTCTGGGGAAGCTGTATAAGCCAATCCCTGTACAGTGGATACAATGGATTGCAGAAGCATCAATGAGCTCCAACCATACCATCAGAGGACAATGGAGACAGGAGGTCAGCAATGATTTATGCTCCCACCGGAAGCCAAGGGCCCAACAAACAACAACATAGGATAAAACCCCTCATTCGAAGAATCTAATAACTTTATTGTACCTCCTCTCTTGTAAGTACATCTTTCCCTCGGTTGGGTTATCAGGCGTGTACAAATTACTCCAGCTGTGGTCTCATCAACACCGGATATAATTGCATTAAGGTGTAGATTCATAGAGCTCTACAGAACAGAAACAGGCCCTTCAACCCATCTAGTCCATGCTGAACTGTTACTATGCTGAGTATCATCAACTCACACCTGGACCATAGCCCTCCATAGCCGCGCCCCCCCTCCCATTCATAGGACCCAATTTTTTCCTAAATATTGCAATCGATCCTGCATCCACCGCTTCCACGAGCAATTCATTCCATTCTGTCACCACCTGAGTGAAGAATTTCCTCCTCAGTTCCCCCTAAGTGAAGAAGTTTCCCCTTAAACATTTCAACTTTCACCCTTGACCTTTAATTCTAGTTTCTCCCAACCTCAATGGAAAAAGCCCACTTGCATTTACCCTGTCTATACACCTCATAATTTTGTATATCTCTATTAAGTCTCCACTTTCACTAACACTTCAAGGAATAAAGTCCGCACCTGTTCAAACTTTCCCTACAGCTCATGTTACCTTTACAGGTATATGCAACCAAAGCCCAATCTGCTGCTAACAGCCAGGTCCTGGGAGATGAGGGTCGCTGTGGGAAAGGAGGTTGCAGTTCCCGGATGTGGTGCACACAACCCTACGCCCAGACATTGTACTGTGGTCAACGGAAGACAAGAAGATAATTCTGGTTGAGCTGACTGTGCCGTGGGAGGAGGGATGGGAAGAGGCCCACGAGAGAAAGGCCTTGAAGTACCAGCCCTTACTGCAGGAGTGTAAAGACAAGGGATGGCAGGCATGGTTGTTCCCTGTGGAGATCGGCTGCAGAGGTTTCCCAGCCAAATCAGCATGGCGGTTGTTGTCAGATCTGGGCCTGGACAAAAGGAGCAAAAAACAAGCAGCTTGTAGGATGGGGGAAGAGGCGGAATGAGCCTCTTGTTGGATTTAGAGTAGGCGAGAGGAGGGGAGCTGGAAGCCAGAAGCAGACGGGCAGTGATTTGGTCCATCACTGCCGGCCCACCAACTGGAGAGTGTCGTGGTTAAGGGTCAAAACACTCGGTGAAGGTCGGGAACCACCTGATGACATCCGCTCCTGGCTGAAGGCTAGGGTTACCTTATAAGGTAACTGGAGAATGCACCCTAACAGGTGTATGTAGCAAGCAAGAAAGGACAACATGCCGTTTACCTTGCTTAGTACTTGCATCTTGACATGTAACCTTTCAGTGATTTGTGTACAAGGTACCCAATCCCCTTCAGTCTCACAATATTTTAAATATACTCTGCATATCTATATTTTTCTGCTTCAGTAAATAACGTGCCCCTGGATTATACAAGGGGTGATTGATAAGTTTGTGGCCTAAGGTAGAAGGAGATGACTTATACAGCTCTCATTACATGCACGTGCAGTTCAACTCTGAGTGATTATGCACAAAGTTTGAAGTTAATAACTCATCTCCTTCTACCTTAGGCCACAAACTTATCAATCACCGCCACTGTGGACCACTTTCCGGAGGTCCAAGACACCAACTTCTACAAAGAAGGGATCTGTATGCTCCACGACCGCTGGACTAAGTGTGTACATGTAGGAGGGGACTAGTTGAAAAATGAATGTGCTAGGTTTTCTAAAATTGACTCCTTCTACCTTAGGACATGAACCTATCAATCACCCCTCGTATTCTACTCACTCATTGCTCATTCGTTTAGCCTGTTTATCACCTTGAAAGCTTACTTGTATCCTTTTTCCAATTCACAAGCCACCCAACTGTTCAAGTGATACAAACTTGGGTATGTTACACTTATGTAAGTCACGAATATACACTCAGTGGCCACTTTATTAGGAACCTCCTGTACCTAAACAGGAGTCTACATTTGTGGTCTTCTGCTGCTGTAGCCCAGGTTGGAAATATGTATTCAGAGATGCTCTTCTGTATACCATTGTTGTAACGCGTGGTTATTTGAATTACTGTCACCTTCCTGTCAGCTTGACATCTTATTAACAAGGTGCTTGCACCCATAGAACTGCCACTCACTGGGTGGGTTGTTCTTGGCACCATTCCCTGTAAACTATATAGACTGCTGTGTGAAAGTCCAAAAGTCAGCAGGTTCTGGGATACTCAATTCACCCTGTCTGGCAACAACAATCAAAATCACTTAAATCATTTCTTCCCCAGTCTGATGTTTGATCTGAACAACTGAATCACTTGACTATGTCTGCACACTTATGCATTGAGTTGCTGCACGTGATTGAATGATTAGATGTTTGCATTAATGAGCAGGTGTATTGAATATAGTGGCCATAAATATATAACCTGGCTTCTACCCCCTTCCATTCCAGTCCTGATGAAGGGACTCAGCCTGAAGAGTTAACTGTGTACTCATCTCCATTGATGCTCCCTGATTTGCTGAGTTCTCCCAGCATTTTATGTAGTTTGCTGATGGGCATAGATTGCTTTCAATAGTCCCAGCAACCTCCCAATTTTCTGCTCTGTTGTAGACTCACCTGTTTCCATCACGGGCACAATCCTTCCCAACACTGAGGAAATCTTCAAGAGCCAGTTCCTCAAGAAGGCAGCATCAATCACTAAGGACACTCACCCTTCTTGTTACTATCATTGCGGAGCCTAAAGACCCACACTAAATGATTCAGAACAGCTTCTTCCATCCACCCACCCCCCCCCATCAGATTTCTGAATGGTCTATGAGGGGCTTGGCCCAAAACATCGACAGTTTATTTCCTTCCATAGGTGACACCCGACTTGCTAAGTCCCTCCAGCATTCTGTGTGTTCGCCATTGTTCTCTTTTGTATGACTTTGTTATTCCATTTATGGGTTGGGGGTGAAGATATGTCTTTACCAAAGGAGGTGCAAGGTGCCCCTTCACCCACTAGCCTACAGGTCACCCTTCAGCAAGGTGTAGCACCTGCTTAGCCCCCAGATCAGGGTCATGTGAAGCCATGGGAGCAGGTGGTGGGTGGTCGTATGAGCAGCTGGTGCATATCACAAGTCCTGGTTATGTGACCACCGACACCAGGCAGACAATCCCTGAAGAGTATTGATAATGGCTGGGGTCACCCGTCTTGTAAAGACACTGTCCAGAAGAAGGCAATGGCAGACCACTTCTTTAGAAAAATTTGACAAGAAAAATCGAGGTCATGGAAATAACATGATCACCCACGTCATACGACACAGCGCACAATGATGATATAATTCACAGCTCAGTGATGAAGATATTCCATTATTTGCACTACATATTTTTGTAATTTCTAGTAATTTTATGTCTCCTGCTGCAAAATACAGTTCAGTTCTCTAAGTCAGTGATAATAAATATAACTGATTCTGCCAGTACATTCCTTCCAGTTCCATGAGTTCCAGTTATTTATAGCTCCCTCTTGCATGGCACCCTATGAGAAAGTCTTCTTGGAGTCAGAATATGCCAAATCCATTGGTTAGTTCTTATTCTAACCTTACAAAAATGAAAGCTTCTGCAAATTCAGCATTTGGATCATTAGTTTAAAAATGAAGTTGAGAAGATTCCAATATTGTGTTCTTTAATGCAACATACAAAATGCTGGAGGAACTCAGCAGGTCAGGAAATTAATAAACAGTCGATATTTCAAGCCAAGCCCCTTCATCAGAACAGGGGAAGACACTAGAATAAAGAGACATGGGACCAGGAAGGAGAACAAGCTAAAAGGTGATTGGTGAAGCCAGATGGGTGGTGGGATAGGGGATGACAAGAAATTAGGAAGTCATAAGTGGAAAAAGTAAAGGTCTGGAGAAAAAGAAATCTGATAGGAAAGTAGAGTGGACTATGGGAGAAAGGGAAGGAGGGACATCAGTAGGAGGTGATGGACAGGCGGTGAGAAGAGAAGAGGCAAGAGAGGGCCAGTGTGGTGAACTGAAGAAGAGGGGATAGGGGAGGGAAAAAATTCAGAAATTGGAGAAATCAATGTTTATGCTATCAGGAAGCCACACAGACAGAATACGAGGTGTCGTTTCTCCAACATGAAAATGCCCTCATCTTCCAGAAGAGGAGGCCATGGATGACATGTCAGAATGGGAATGGGGTTTGCCTCCAATAACAGTCTTCCTTAATAATGGTTTTCTATTTCTAAAATAATAAATCTGATATAATATGTAGGCCAAAAGTCTAACATTTGATCTTGATTACATTCATCTAACTTCTAATTTCTTAGAAAAAGTTATGTTGAAGAAGCTGAGTGGACAAAATTAAATTCTCAAGAAAGAAAAAGATTATGCACACATGTTACTAATTGGAGTGAAAGCATTCAAATTGACTAATTCTGGGGAAAGTGCATAATATGATGAATTAAATAGTTTGGACCTCTTGAATTGAATTGACTATTTCTTACATCCTTCATATACACAAGGAGTAAAAATCTTTACATACGTCTCCATCTAAAAGTGCAATGTACAATTTATAGTCATTTGTAATAAATAGTATGTACAACAGGACAGTCAATATAGCATAAAAATACAATTGTATCAGTATGAATTAATCACACTTTATTTGCATCCTGCATCGTGACTTGGTTTTTAAGGATTGGACAATGGACAGTCCCTAGTCCAGTTGCAAAAAAAAGAGTTGGGCATGGGACTAGCAATCCCACCCCATAAAATCCCAGTGCAACAGAAGCTCCAAAGGCCTCATCCCTGGGAGAGAAAGGATACACTAAATGAGCTATATATGGAGACAATGTGAAAGACAGGTCCAAGATAGAGGACTCTGGTGAACTACACTTGGCAGACTATACCCTAGTAGAGGTGATGGGCTTAAGCAACAAGCTTTACAAATAGAAAGTACTAGTAAATTATGTTAAATAAATAAGTTGCAAGTTAAAAACTCATGTTTCATCTGAATATTTTTTGCATTGACTTCAGTGGATACAGTTTGAGTTCATCACAGAGCTTTGTACTGGAAAGACTGTGGATTAAGCTTAACGAAGATACACTTATTGGACTGAAATAACTTAGCACCAACAGAACTTGATAGGATCCTCATGAAATTAGCATCAATTCACTTTCCAAATTATAAACACAAGAGGTCAAAATGGTAGTAACTGAAAAAATAAAGTGTTGATATAAATAACCTCTGCACAAGATTCCCATCATCTTGTTCATGAGTATGATCTCAAGAATGAAAGGGTTAATGTGTGAGGCGTGTTTGAGGACCCTAGGCCAGTACTGACAAGAATTTAGAAGAATGAGTGAAGCTGTCATTCAAACCTTTAGAATATTGAAAAGCCTAATTAGACTGGATTTGGAGAAAATATTTCCAATAGTGAGGGAGTCTAGGACCAGAAGGCACAGCCTCAGAATAGAAGTACCGTCACTTTCAAACAGAGATGAGATTTCTTTTACCAGAGGGTGGTGAATCTGTGGAATTCGTTGCCACAGGAGGCTGGGGAGGCCAAGGTATTGGGTATATTTGAAGTGGTGGCTGATAGTTTCTTGATTAGTAAGTGTGTCATTGGTTACAGGGAGAAGGCAAGAGAATGATATTGAGAGGGATAATAAATCAGCAATGATGGAATGGCAGAGCAGACTCGATGAACTGAATACCCTAATTATGATGCTATGTCTTATGGTCTTAAAGGGAGCACTTACTTTAATATTTGCTTAATTCATGTAAATCCAAGTATTTTGTGATTGACTACAAATGATCTTTGAACCATTACAACCAGTTCTATTACATTGATCGTCTTTCAAATAAGTGATTCAACCTCAACTATTAATAGATGAGACTTTTTAAATTCAGACTTCTCTTCAAACCAAAGCTGTCAGTTTCAAACAACTTTTACAGTGAACTAAATGGCAAGAGTAGATTTGCAATAGTGCACACTCTTCTTCCATTGATAGCGAGAGTTAATTACAAACTAGTTGTTGCATACTAGACACAAGGGATTCTGCAGATGTTGGAAAACCAGAGCAACACACATACAAACACAAAATGCTGGAGGAACTCAGCAGGTTAGGCAGGGTCTGATGAAAGATCTCAAAAGGACTTGGCCTGAAAAGTCGACTGTTTATTCATTTTCATTGATGCTGCCCGCCCTGCTGGGTTTCTCCAGCATTTTGTGTGTGGTACTATAGCTTTGTTGCTTGATAGTGTGCTGGCATAAGCAATGCATGGTATTAGATTGTTTTCTTTAATCTTTGCAAATGTGAAACCAATACCACTGAGGAAAAGGTGACTGGAATCCTCCATCTAGTTAATCTGTTCAAACACTCTAGTAATCCCCATCCTCCCCATTACTCCAATCACTGCACAGTAAACATTTTAACCCACTTTTATAAAGCAACCTAGATTGTAAATACACACTGGTATTTATGTATGGCCTACTGCATATCTGTACTTTAACCTCTAATTTTATTTTTAAATAGTTCTTTATAAATGTTGAATGTTGTCATTTTTGTTACATGTCATACCCTGACCAACATACCACAGCAAATCCCTACTACATGTACACATGCACACTTTATTAGTTACACCTACTCATTAATGCAAATATCTAATCAGCCAATCATGTGGCAGCAACTCAATGCATAAAAGCATGCAGACATAGTCAAGAGGTTCAGATGTTGAACCAAATATCAGAATGGGGAAAAATGTGATCCAAAATGACTTTGACCATGGGATGCTTGTAGATGACAGATGGGATAGTTTGAATATCTCAGAAAGTGCTGATCTCCTGGAATGTTCCTGCACAACAATCTCTAGAGTTCTCAGAGAGTGGTGCAAAAAAAAAATCCAGTTCAGACAAAAATATCTTGCAAATGAGAGGTGTCAGAAGAGAATGGCTAGTCTGGTTCAAGCTGACAGAAAGGTGACAGTAATTCAAGTAACCACACACTACAACAGTGGTGTGCAGAAGAACATCTCAATGCACAGCACATTGCACCTTAAAGCAGATGGGCTATAGCAGCAGAAGACCATGAATATACACTCAGTGGACACTATTATGTACAGGAGATTCCTAATAAAGTGGCCACTGATTGCATATACAGCAAATAAAGTAGATCCTGGATCCTTGACAGAAGCAGGCTGAATTGTAACTTTCAAAAGGAAGTTGAATAAATATTTAAAGAGGAGAGAATTCACAGGATGAAGAAAATTGTACAGGGAATAAGGTCTAACTTGAAACAGTCTTCAAAGTAGTAGCTCAGGGGAAATCTGCTCATTTGTCTCCTATCCTGGATGCATGTTTTGATTAATGTAGATACGTAACTGTGATTAAATCACTATCACTGATAGGAGTGCTGAGCATTGCATCAATGGAGATACAAAACTAATTAGAGGAAATAAGTTTTGTCCAATATTGAAGCCTGATATAGCTTTGGCCACATCATTACTGCCTATTTCGGTCACTGTCATTAATACATCATCCACGCCCCCGAGATGGCCCAAGGCAAAGGCATTAGTCTTAACCAATGTTCTTTCCCAAGATATTGGTGCTGGCTAATATGTTCTGACTGACTGAACATTCAGTTCCTTTATATTCACTTTACTTAAAGCATTAAATAACAAAATTTAAAATGTACTCTATAAGCTCCCTCTCCCCACACATTGAATCATTCCAGCATTCGCTCCCAAGGAGGCAACCTGGATTGTGTTCAACTTGTGCAAAATGGGGAAACTACTCAGGCTTGTTCTTGCAGAAACATTGCTCTAGAACAATGTCCCTGCACCATCAATCTATAGTTCATGACACGTAGGAACATAGGGTATCTTGCTTTTTTCTATTATTTGCTTGTGAATGTATATCTTTCTGCTATCAGAATTGCACATTGTATGCTGTATGTGACTGTTGGTACAGTGTATTGCACCTTGGCCCCAGAGAAACACTTCATTTGGCTGTATTCATGTATATGGTTGAATGGAAATTAAACTCGATTTCCTGTTAGAGTCACCTTATATACAGATGCTCCTGTACCTAGCAACACTTAATGTACATATTCTCAGTCTATGTTTGACAAGTAAATCTTATTGTACTTACACTACTATGTGAAAGTCTTGGCCACATACATATAGCTAGGGTGCACAGTACTGTAGCAATTTTATTTATTATACTGTACAGCTGCCACAAAAAAAACCTTGGCATATCTGAATGATAAACCTGGTTCTGATATGGGTCTCTATTATGGACTGAAAGCAGGGAGAGGGGAGAGAGCGGGAAGCACCAGAGAGACATTTCTGTATTGATCAATAAACCAATTGCTTGGAATCAAATGAACTTGCCTGTTCTGCACCCATGCCACCCCACCCCTGCCTCTTCTCCTCTGCCACCTTTGCAACACCAACACCCTCTTAGAGTGCTCCACTCACACCACTCCCAACTTCATTTGCTCCAATCAGATTTACAAACTCTCTCCACTCATTGATAAATACAGTACTGTGCAAAAGTCTTAGGCACCCTAGCTATATATGTGCCCAAGACTTTTATACAGTACTGTATATTAATTGTGTGTTTTATTGTATTCTTTATGCTTATTGTGTTTTTTATGCTGTGTTGGATCTGGAGTAACAATCAATTTGCTCTCCTTTATACTTGTGTACTGACAAATCTTGAACTGTATTTCAAGATGAACGCTGGCGAGAGTGATAAAGGTCTGAATGGGACCAAATGCAAACCTTCCTCTACTAAGAGAAACGTGAAGAGCAACATTTTTCCGCTCAGATTATGGTCCGTATATGAAATGAACGGCCAGAGGAATTGATTGAGGTAGATACAATAACGATATTTAAATAGCACTGGACAGGTGCATGGATATGAAAGATTTAGAGAGATATAGGCCAAACGCAAGAAATTACGATTAACTTAGACGAGCACTTTGGTCGGCATGGGCAAGGTGTGACTTTGATCGATTCGATTCGTCTCCGAAGTGGTCTGAGGTTTCAGGACCAAGGAGAGCTCCTATGCGGGTGAGTGAAATCGGTACCAAGGACAGTTCATTAACTCCGCCCAGAAATACAAGTTTGCGATCCACGATATCATTGACGACTTAAATATCTAGCTATATTAATCCTGCGCAGTAGCACAGGGATATAGCTTTCTATAGCTCGCCCAGATGCTCCACCATCCCCACGGGGGTACTTCAAATTCCAATCCCTTTGGGGTGAAATAATTCCGCTTCAGATCTCCTGCTAAACCTCTTACCTCTACTTTAAATCCTCTGTTGGGGGGGGGGGGGGAGAGAGAAGAGGAGTTACGTACAATGTACAGTTCGTATGCCCCTCAATTTTGTCTTCCTCTGTCAATTTCCTCCCCCGCCCCCCCGAATTCCAGACGCCGGGATTCTGAAATAAAAAGTATTCCCTGGTTTCTCATGACAAAACAACTAATTCTATCTCTCCCCAGAGATGGTCCCTGGTCTAATGAGTATTTCCATTTTGTATAAATTTCAGATTTTGTGGAGTTTAATACGCAACAGCGTGATGTTCCGTTCTCCGGGGAGCAAGGCTGGTTTTAATCCTCGGGGTACTCAGTACGTAGAAAAATTCATTTTGCTGGAGCCGATTCGGTATCAGAGATCGGAAGGGGTCGGGGTAACAGGCAGCCTTTTTTTTGGTGGGACATCCCGGTGTGGAAAACCCAGGGCGAAATCTGAGCCCCTGATCAATCTCCAGCCAGCAGATAGTTCTAAAAAAAAGACATTGGTCTCTCTTCACGAAAGGGAGGGGTAAGGCGGAAACTGCAAGTGTGGTCCGAGCGGTCTCATATCCCACCTGGAACTTACCTCCAAGTTGCCGAGTCTATCTTTCAGAGTCTGTATGGTCCGGCCCAAGTGGTCGACCAGTTTGCCATGGTCTCTGGGGAGATCGCCCATCGTGTCCTTGCCGTGCATCCGGTCGAACAGCTTCCTCCGGCCTCCCTTGTTCTTAGCTTCCATTTGGGAGCTCTCGCACCGGCTCAGTTTGCCGGTCAGCTCCTTGATGGTCTCCTTCTGATGACTGAGGGTGTCTTTCTGCTGCAGGATGGTCTCCCTCAGCTGCATCACTGTGGCACGCAGGTCTTGCTCCTGGGACGAGCCCACCTGTATGGGCATTGGTGGCACCGGGCAGGTTGGGTCCGCGTCCAGGGGGATGGAGGTGCAGACAAACCGGGTGGCCTGTGTGTCTTGGCCGGGGGCCGAAGAGCCTCTGCTGGCGACCAGGACAAAGGTTGCGGCGAGCAAGGCCAGCATGTTGGGAGGAGGGGGGGGGTGGGGGAAGCAAGTTAGCAATTCACCTGGCTGTGGGCGATGAAAGGAGGTCGCAATTGAGGAGCGCGGGAGAAATCTCACCGAGTAATGCTCTTGGCGCCTTCAGCCGAGCCTATTTATTGGTGGCGAATGATTCTACGTCAGCTGGTCTCCAAGCAATGAGCGAGGTTCAGACACCAGGCTCCGCCCCCGTGTCAGTTTCCACACTGGCATTCAGAATACCGGTGTACCGGTGTGCGAGAGGTGGGTCCCCGTGCTCCAGGTCCCGACGGAGACTAGACCTGCTGACTTATTCATCCCAGCCCTTCCAGTATCGGCGAAAAACGTGGCGGAGCTGACGTCTTTTCTCCATTAGACGCGGCTGGGATCGCTTGCTGTCCGTTGAATGAAGGATCGCCCGGGGGGAGTCGATTGTAACTTGGCACACACACACGGACCTGTTAATGGGCTAAAGGTTACCTGGTGAGGCAGCGGATCTGTACTAAATTTAACAAGGTGCTGGCGGTGGTGGTGGTGGTGGTGTTGGGGGGCGGGCAGTAACCTAATCAAGCAAAGATAGAGTTGCGTGGCCTTTTGGCCCATCTGACAGAACACAGAACAGGAACAGGCCCCTCGGCCCACAGTGTTGTGCCGAACCAAATAAATTAGTTGCCAATTGACCAACTAAGCAAATCCTCTCTACCTATACCACGTCTATAACCCTCCGTTTGCCTCACATTCATGTGTCTATCAATAGCCGTGCCGACCGAGTTGACTACCTGAGCTAGTTTTATTTACCAGTTTGGTCCGTATCCCTCTAAACCCGGGGTTCCCTGCCTGGGGCTCACCGCCCCTTTGCTTAAAGATATTGGTCCATGGCATAAAACATTTGGGAACCCCTGCTCTAAACCTTTCCCATACATGTGCCTGTCTAAATAAAATTGTACTCGCCTCTACAGTTCGTTCCCTATACTCACCCCCCTCTGTGAAAAAAATGCCCCTGCAGATCTCGTTTAAATCTCAACTAAAACCTGTGTGTTTGTATTATTCACATTATCTATGCTCCCTTGTGGTTTTATAAATCTCTGTAAGGTCACCCTTCAGCATCCTACACTCCAGGGAGGAAAACGTATCCAGCCTCCACTTATAGCTTGAACCTTCCAGTCCTGGTAACATCCTCGTGAATCTTTTTAGCGCCCTTTCCAGTTTAATGACATCCTTCCTAGAGCTAATTCAGATTCAATTATTTATCACATGAACAATATGTTGAAACATACAGTGAAATGCAATACACACAGTCTGCAGGAGGAGCTCAGCAGGTCAGGCAGCATATATGGATGAGAATAAGCCATTGATGTTTCGGGCCAGAACCCTTCATTGTGACTCATGAAGGGTTTCAGTCTGAAATGTCAACTGTTTATCCCATCTATAGATGCTGCCTGACCTGCTGAGCTCCTCCTGCCGATTGTGTGTATTGCTCTAGATTTCCGGCATCTGCAGTACCTCTTGTGTCTATACAAGGCAATGCATTGTTTCTATTAACAACCACCTAAGGATGTGTCAGGGGCAGCCCACAAGTGTTGTGACACATTCTGGTGCCAATGATCACAATGCTACTACTGTTATTACTAGTACTACAAAATTCTCCGAATGTGGTAACACAAACAACTTATATAGTTCCATTATGGCATCCCAATTCCTGCCCTCAGTGTCGTTACCAATAAAGACAAGTATGCCAAATGTCTTCTTCACCATCAGGAAAATCTGTACCTGTACCCCTAGGTGTCTCTGTTCTACAGCAATCTCCTGAGATGCAAATTGTCCAGAGAAAAGTCCTCATGGGATTGTGTCTTATGTCTGCAATACGGTTATTGCTCAGAATTTGTGAAGGGGTATTATCAATACCCAAGATAAGAGTCTGTTAAAGGTCATCTTCTATTGAAGAATTACTTTTTTTCCTAAGGATCTCCATACTAGTTGTTCATTGCTAAACCAGCCATATGACTTGTGTTTCTGGATTGAGGAGAGCCAGTAATCTGGGGTGGACTTAATAAACTCCTTGAGTGGGAGACCTTGTGTTCTAGGATTAGGAAGACCTTGTCTTCTCAGGGTGGGAGGACACTGACTTCCCAGGCTTGGGTACCTGGTGTCCTAGAGGTAGGAAACGTAGTGATCTTAGTGTGAGGAGGTATTAGACTCTGTGGTTAGATTGTTGGAGCTCTCTGCAGGGGATGAACACATTTTCTGGTTGGATTGATAGTACTTCTGGGGTGAAGTGATTGCTTACTTAGTCATGTTGGGGAAATCGTGTATTCTCAGGGTTGGTAAAACCATCAGCTTCAAGGTTCTAAGTATTGTGCATTCAGAGCTGCTCTTCTGCACACCACTGTTGTAACAAGTGGTATTTAAGTTACTGTTGACTTCCTGTCGGTTTGAATCAGTCTGGTTAGTCTCCTCTGACCTCTCTCATTAACAAGGCGTTTTCACCCACAACACTGCCACCCACTGGGTGACCTTTGTTTTTCACACTATCCTCATGAAAATCCCAGAAGGTCAGCAGTTCCTCAGATACTTAAACCATCCTATCTGACACCAACAATCATTCCACAGTCAAAGTCACTTAGATCACATTTCTTCCTCATTCTGAGGTTTGGTCTGAGCAACAACTGAACCTCCTGACGATGTCTGCATGATTTTATGCATTTGTTTGCTGCACATGATTAGCTGATTAGATGTTTGCATAAATGAGCAAGTGTACGGGTGTACCTAATAAAGTGGCCATCGCATGTAGATTCTCTGGGTGTGAGAGCTTTAGGTCTAAAGGTGAGGAGAACATGTATCAAACATAGAACACTACAGCACAGTAAAAACCATTTTGTCCTATCCAAGATCAATGTAACCCTTCCACCCTACATAGCCCTCCACTTTTCTATCATCCACCCTCAGTACTTTTATCTATTTGGAGCGTGGGTGAGGTGGAGGGGTTCTTCGTGTTCTCAGGAAGGGCTTACCTGCATTGCTGAAGTGGAGTGTGTTATGTTGTAGGGTGGGGGTCCGAGGAGACCAAGTAAGAATGTAAGAGTAGAAACAGAAGTAAGCCTTCCAGCTCTGTGAGTCTATGGTCTGTCTACCCTAGCAACATTCTCCATCACCATCTTCACATCTCTTCAACCCTTTAATATCCAGAAATATACAAATCTGTTGACTGTGCTTTCAGGGGAGAGATTTCCAAAGGATCTCCATTCTCTTAAAGATAAAGATTAACCTTATTTGTCACATTTACCTCGACTCATTGAAAAGTACAGTGAAATGCGTCAACAACCAACGTATTTCGATTATGTGCAGGCGCAGCCTGCAAGTGTTGCCATGCTCCCGGTACCAACATAGCGTGCCCATATCACGTGTGTTGCTTTGGATTCACAGCATTTGCAGAATTCCTTGTGTTTATACCCACAAATTACGAACCCTTTCTATTCTGCACCAGGACCATAGCCCAATCTTGGTGTCATCTACAACCTGCCGATCCATTTTACCACTTTATCATCCAAATAATTAATATAATGATAAATAGCAAGGAACCCAGCACTGATCCCTGTGACACACTACCGGTCACAGGCTTCCAGTCAGAGAGGCATCTATCTACTATTACTCACTGGCATCTCTCACTAAGCTGATGCTGAATCCAATTTACTACTTATCCAGAATGCAAACCTTGCAGACAAGCCTCCCATGAGAGCCTTTGTCAAAGACTTTGTGAACATCCATGTAGATAATGTCTTTGGAGCGAAGGGGACGAGAGGTGACTTCACAGAGGTGTACAAGCTGATAAGAGGCATAGAATGAGTAGTCAGCCAGAGATTTTTCCCAGGTGAGAGATGACAGAATACAAGGGGGCATAATTTTAAAGTGATTGGAGAAAAATATATGGAGGATGACAGAGGTAAGTACTATACTCAGAAAGTGGTGGGTGCAGGGAATATGCTGTCAGGGATGGTGGTAGAGCAAGGGTTCACAATTTTGTTTATGCCATGGACCCCCTACCATTAACCAATGTAATGGATGATAGAAAGATAGAAGGCTATGTGAGAGGGATGTGTTAGATTTATCTTAGGGGAAAGTTCTGCACAACATTGTGGACCAAAGTGACTATACTATGCTATAGTGTTCTATGTTTTGTTGGCATCCTTGTATATCTCTGTCGCCTCTTCAGTGCAATCACGTCTCTCCTGTGGTGTAAAGATCAAAACTCTGCTGCACTACACTGGCAGTGAATAATGTTCTACCCCATCCTTCCTGTTCATGCATCTTTGCTTTGGCTAACAAAAGAAGCAATCTCATCTTTTCTAACCACATTATTGATCTGTTTTGTTATGCATCTGTTGTGTGGTGGAGAGTATATTGACTGGTTGCATCACAGCTTGGTATGGAAACATCAATGCCCTTGAGAAAGGAAAATCCTACAAAAAGTAGTAGACACAGCCCAGTCCATCACAGGTAAAGCCCTCCCCACCATTGAGCACATCTACATGGAGCACTGTCCCAGGAAAGCAGCATCTGTCATCAGGGAACCCCACCACCCATGATATACTCTCTTCCCACTGTTGCCATCAGGAAGAAGGTACAGAAGCCTCAGGACTCACACCACCATGTTCAGGAACAGTTAATACCCCTCAACCATCAGGCTCTTGAACCAGAGGGGATACTTTACTCAATTTCACTTGCCCCATCATAGAAATGTTCCCACAACCTATGGACTCACTTTCAAGGACTCTTCATTTCACGTTCTTGATACTTATTGCTGATTTATTTTTATCACTATTATTTCTGTTTTTTAAAATTTCTTTCTGTATTTGCACAGTTTGTTGTCTTGCACACTAGTTGTCTGCCCTGTTGGTGCGGTCTTTCATTGATTCTATTATAGTTATTGGATTTATTTAATATGAATACTAGAAAATTAATCTCAAGGTTGTCTGTGGTGACATATATGTACTTTGATAATAAATTTACTTTGAACTTTGAACAGTCACTGTGATCTGTTCACCTCGCTGTATCTTTCCATTTATTTCCTGATATTGTTGCATTTCTGTGGATCGAATTTCTTTGCTACTTCTGTCTAACTGATCCGTCTATCGCCACCCTTCACTGTCAAAAACTCTCCTTATTGTCAGCAATTACGCACACTGTACAGTTTCTTCAAATATTTTTATCACTCCCCTCCCACCCTCTTACATCAACTCAAAATCTTGCAATCTAAATCTATTACAAAAAGGAAGGGTTTGAGTATTAAACCCAGTGGAAATATGCTGCCAAGAGCTGCATTCAACGTTTTAGGAACACCACCTTCCCCTCTGCCAGCAGGTTTCTAAATCCCATAAACCACGACCTCAGTACTTGACTTTTGTGCTATTTATTTGTTTGGAGATACAGAGGGAACAGAGCCTTCTGACCCCCTGAGCCGCACTACACAGCAACCCACCAATTTAGCCCTAGCCTAATCACAGGCTCTCAAACAAAAAAATGATAACCACTCTCATCTATTGAGATGTTCCTACAACTAATAGTCTTACTTTAAGGACTTCTGTCTTGTTGTTTCATGCTCTCATTGTTTATTACTATTTATTTATATTTGCATTTTCACAGTTTTTTGTCTACTATGCTCTACTTGATCTTTCATTGATCCTGTTATAGTTACTATTCAATAGATTTTCTGAGTGTACCCAGAGGAAAAATAATCTCAAGGTTGTATGTGGTAACATATATGCACTCTGATAATAAAAATTACTTAGAACTTTGAAAGTTGAGTTACAATGATCAATTAACCTTCTAACTGGTGCATCTTTGGACTGTGGGAGGGAACCGAAGTGCCCAGAGGAAACCCACTCACTCAGTGGGTAAGCAAACAATATTTCTTTCAGAGGTCACCAGAATTGAAATCCAAACCTTGGTATGCCCCGAGCAGTCATAGCATCATGCTATTTGTAACTTATAGTAATCTTTATATTTTGCACTTGTCGTCACCCATTAACTGGACTCTCACTCGTTCCTCAACCACACTTTATTCTGCCTGTGCACAAGGAGAACAGCTTGACCCTTGTCGCCCACACTGTTCTGAAATCTGAACAGAGAAAGCCAATTTTATGGAGAATTGACTAGTGTTACCGATATTGACCATTTGGTAAACTGCGTATGTTCCAAATCCTTAATTGCAAGATCAATCACCATTCATAATGCAGGTGTTAAAAGTCAATAGAAACTACAAACTAACAGCTGATTAGTAAAGTGAAGTTAGTAAAGTAAAAGTCCATAGTTGGTGAGAGTCATAGCTGGGCATTTAAGTTTTCTATTACACCCTTGTCTCGGTACGCCGAAAAGCTTCAGTGTCCTGCTGTGCAAGGGGTAGCTATGCTCTTCAAAGATCTTTTTTAAAGACCTTTCTTGCTTGGGCTGTCTGTGCACTATCTGCACTTAATCCTTGACCTGCCACTAACTTCCACACAATGTACAGCTGTCACAAAGCACCAAACATCAGGGTGACAATAAGCCTGATTCTCGTTCTGATTGATCTGTTTACACACTCAGTGGGCACTTTATTAGGTACATGGGAGTATGTCCCTGGTCTTCTGCTGCTGTAGCCCATCCACTTCAAGGTTCACCACTGTTGTAGCACATGGTTACTTGAGTTACTGTCGCCTTCCTGTCAGCCTGAACCAGTCTGGCCATTCTCTCTGAACTCTCCCATTAACAAAGCATTTTCTGCACACAGAACTGCCGCTCACTGGATGTTTTTCTGTTTTTCATACCGTTCTCTGTAAAATCTATCGACTGTTGAGCATGAAAATCCCAGAAGATCAGCAGTTTCCATGATACTCAAGCCACCCTGTCTGGCACCAAGAATTATTCTACAGTCAAAGTCACTTAGATCACATTTCTTCCCTGTTCTGATGTTTGGTCTGAAAAATAAGTAACCTCTTGACCATGTCTGAATACTTTTATGCATTGAGCTGCTGCCACATGATTGGCTGATTAGATATTTGGATTAATGAGAAAATGCACGAGTGTACCTAATAAAATGTCCACTGAGTGTATAGCCTCAGTCCTTCATCTGAGTAATTTATATAAATTATAATAAGCTGGGCAACAGCAATAAATAGGTAAGGCTGCTGTTTATCGATCATAGCTCAGTATTCAACACCATCACCCCCTCAGTGCTGATCAACAAGATTCAAAGCCTAGGCCTCTGTAACTCCCACGGCAACTAGATCCTCACCATCTGGGACATGCCCTCTTCCCATTACTACCATTGGGGAGGAGGTACAGGAAGACCCACATTCGATGTTTTATGAACACGTTCTTTCTCTCCACCATTAGACTTAAGAACAGTCCATTAATGCATGAACATCACCTCACTATTTGTCTTTTACACTATTTATTTATTTGTGTAACTTATAGTAATATTTATGTCTTACACTGTACTGATGCTGCAAATCAACAAAGTTCACGGCATAGGTAAGTGATTCTGGCTCTAGTTCTGATTCTGATTCTGTGTCTGATTCATATTCTGATTCTGGATCCAGTTCTGGTTCAGTTTCTGATTGATTCTGATTCTGATTCCATTCCTGATTCCGGTTCTGGTTCTGATTCCATTTCTGATTCCAGTTCTGGTTCTGATTCCATTTCTGATTCTGGTTCTTGTTCTGATTCTGGTTTTGGATCCAGTTCTGGTTCAGTTTCTGATTGATGCTGATTCTGATTCCATTCCTGATTCCATTTCTGATTCCAGTTCTGGTTCTGATTCCATTTCTGATTCCGGTTCTGGTTCTGATTCCATTTCTGATTCCGGTTCTGGTTCTGGTTCCATTTCCGATTCCAGTTCTGGTTCCAGTTCTGGTTTTGTATCTGGTTCTCTGTCTGGTTCTGATTCTGATTCTGGTTCTGATTCTGATTCTGGCTCTGATTCTGATTCTGGTTCTGATTCTGGTTCTGGTTCCGGTTCTGATTCTGATTCTGGTTTCGATGCTAGTTCTGGTTCCCATTCTGATTCTGGTTCAGATTCTGTTTCTGTTTCTGGTTCTGGTTCAGATTCTGTTTCTGTTTCTGTTTCTGTTTCTGTTTCTGATTCTGGTTCTGGTTCTGATTCTGGTTCTGATTCTGATTCTGGTTCTGATTCTTTAAGTTGCCAACACACTTCCTTTGGCTAAGCCAATTTTGGATTCTATTTGCAATGTTCATATCTCTTTCAAATCCCATCTGCCTTTCCCATTTTGACAGGCCTGTTACAGAGACATAGGTCATAGATTCATGTGAGACCTCATGGTAAACGTTGCTGAAGTCTGTAGCATAGAAGGCTATGGACCTAATGCAGGTAAATGGGATTAATGTAGACGTAAGAGCAACATAGACATCATGGAATGAAGATCCTGTGCCTCTGAGCAGTGTGCATATAGGCCTCTTGGCCCAACTGGTCCATGCTGGCCACAGTGCCCAAAAAGCTAGGCCCAAATTTCTGCATGAGCCCTCCAACCACTTCCCTTCCATGCACCTAACTAAGTGCTTCTTAAATGATACTATGATATCTCCCCCAACCACTTCCTTGTTCCAGTTACTCACCATCCTCTGCGTGAAAATGTTGCCCATCAGGGTCACTTTTAAATCTTTCCCCTCTCACACCAAACCTATGCCCTGTAGTTTTGGACTCTTCTAACCCTGGGGAAGGATTGTTGCCGTCCACCTTATCTATGCCTCAAATAAATTTGGACATTATAAGGTCATCCCCTCAGCCTCCTACATCGTGGAATGAAGACACAGTTACAGGCTAGGGGTCAAAGCAACACTCACAACATGTTGCTTTGACCCCAGCATCTGCAGATTATTTTGTGTTTACAGGCTAGGGGACCTTCCATCTTCTTTGGTTTAAAAGGTCATTCTGTCCATTTAATTCAAGTCAAGTTAAGTCAAATTGGCATTTAACTATATACATCATATAAGGTATATAGAAACAAGACAACGTTTCTCTGAAGCTGGGTGTAAAGCACAATAGTACACATAACACACATAAGACACAATAACTTATAGCTTATATTTCTGCATTCTCTGTAAGAAAGTTTGTGCGTTCTTCCTGTATGTGTGGGGGTTTCCTCTTGGTGCACCAGTTTCCTCCCACTGTCCAAAGATTTACTAGTTAGTAGGTTAATTAGTCATTGTAAATTGTTTATTTATTTACTTATTTATTGAAATCCCCTCCATTTAATGCTAGCCTAATCATGGGTCAATTTACAATGACCAATTAACCTACCAACCTGGACTGAGGGAGGAAACTGGAGCACCCAGAGGAAACCCACACGGTCACAGGGAGAACGTACAAACTGCTCTTTATGGGCAGTGGTGGGAATTGAACCCTGGTCGCTGGTACTGTAAAGCATTGTCATAACCGCTACGTTACAATGCCGCTGCGAATAGGCTAAGGTTAAATAGGGTAGGTTGCTGGGCAATGTGGCTCGATGGGCTGGAAAGTCCTGTTCCACACTGCTTGTCTAAATTGATTAATTAATTAATTAAGATGGTGGTTGGGCTGCTCGGTTTAACAATCTCTTCCGTAGGGAGGAATCACAAAGCTGTGAGTTTGGTAACAAAGTGATGCCCTTGGCTCAGGCCCATGCCCTTGGAGTGGGTGTTACACCCACAACATCTGACGCAGTCACAAGAAGAACAAGAGGACTACTCACTGAATCACAGTCGTCACCTTTGGAAGAGTTCTATGACTCTAAAATGAACATTACCATCACCCACTTCAGAATCACTTCACATTTTAATGACCCAACCCAGTGAAATAGCCTTAGTGATTTGCATTTTGAAAAATGTGGCAAATTAGCATAATCTCCAATGATGCTGGCGCCAACTTAAAATATCTTCTCTGAGGTCACCTGAAGCAAAATCAGGCCATGGGGCCCCTTCATTTTCTGGTGATTTGACATCACAAAGGAGCAGCATCATGATTACCTCATGTGACCTTTCAGAATTGGATTTAGACTCTGTCATCCAGAGATAACAGAAGAATTAGCAGCCATCTGTGCAGCAGGCTCTCAGCGTCAGCTGGAGATTCTATCATATAAACATCTGACAGATCCATGCAAGATTCTTTTGCACACCGTGTGCTAATAGGACGACTGAATAAGAGAAAAACTGTTAAGCACCGATCTGCAGAAAGTAATTATTGAGTTAATGTTTCAAAATCAGATATCTGCATCCTGGATTTCGAGCCACACAGGACTAACGAGCCTCTATAGACGTACTCCTGATTGGTTGCACTGTGGTCTGATACAGCAATCCGAATGTGCTAGAATGTAAGAAGCTGCAGAGAACAGTGGACTCAGCCCAGTACATCATGGACTAATCCCTCCCCAACTTCCTTAGTATCAACAGGACAAGCTCCTCACAGAGGCAGCATCCATCATCAAAGTTCCCCATCACCTGGACCATGCCATCTTCACACAGCGTCCATCATCAAAAATTCCCCACCATCCGGACCATGCCATCTTCACACAGCGTCCATCATCAAAGAGCTCCCACTATCCGGACCATGCCATCTTCACACAGCGTCCATCATCAAAAATTCCCCACCATCCGGACCATGCCATCTTCACACAGCATCCATCATCAAAGAGCTCTCACCACCCGGACCATGCCATCTTCTTACAGCGTCCATCACCAAGGAGGCTCCACTATCCAGACCATGCCATCTTCTCACAGTTACCATCAGGCAGAAGGTACAGAAACCTGAAGCCCCATTCTTCAAGAACAGATACTCCCCTTCAACCATTCAGTTCTTGAACCAACTGGCACAACCCTCATGACTACAGTTTAGCATCACTACCACTACTTTGATCGCTTTGAACTAAAATTGACTTTTTTTTGTTTTGATTGTGTTCTTTCTTTTAAACGTCGTGTTTAATTTATGTTTTTCTTGTGAATGCTGCTTCAAAGTTCAAAGTAAATTTTATGATCAGAGTACATACATGTCATCACCCTGAGATTCTTTTTCCTGCGGGCATACTCATCAGATCTATAGAATAGTAATGAGAACAAGATCAATGAAAGATCAAGTAGACAATAAACTGTGCAAATACAGTATAAATAAGTAGCAATAAATAACAAGAGCATGAAATAACAAGATAAAGAGCCCTTAAAGTAAAATCATTGGTTATGGGAACATCTCAATAGATGAGTTCAGTTCTCCCCTTTCAAGAGCCTTGGGAGGAGGTAACTGTTCTTGAATCTGGTGCTTACATGACACTATGCGTCTGTGATGCTACTAAGTAAGTTTTTTCATTGGACCTGTGCATATGTACTGGAGTATACTGTATAGCAATAAACTTAACTTTGGCTTTGACTTAACTAATGTTATGTTGACTAGAATAATAACACTGCTTTACTTATTACTGTCATATAAGATACCAATTCTGATTCTGGGTATATACAGTAAATCTCTATTCAAATTAATTCACTTGCACTGGTTAACTGTCTTCAGTCGGATCCCTTATAAGCCTAATCACAAATCCAGACTGAAGACTGAGTCATCAGCAGCATCAGTTCGATTTCTAGTTCTCATTTTATCTCCAATGAAATAACGAAAGCATTGATTTATTGTAACACACACGCGCACACACACACACACACACACACACATATACACACATATACACACACACACACACTCAAAATCAGAAACAAATAAATTCTGGAGATGCTGGAAATCCAGAAAAACACACACAAAATGCTGGAGGTCAGGCAGCAACTATGGAAATGAATAAACAGTCAATGTTTCAGGCTGAGACCTTTCCTCAGGGCTGGAAAGGAAGGGGGAAGATGCCAGAATAAAATGGTGGGACGAGGGGAAGGAGGATGGATATGTAAAGCCAGGTGAGTGGGAAAGGTAAAGGGCTGGAGAGGAAGGAATCTGATAGGAGAGGAGAGTGGAGCACAGGAGAAAGGGGATGGGACCCAGTGGGAGGTGATAGGCAGCTGAGGAGAGGAAAGAGGACAGAGTAGGGAATAGAAGAAGAGAGAAAGGGGAGGGAAAATTTGATTTTAGCAGGAGAAATTAATGTTCATGCCATCAAGTTGGAGGCGACCCAGACAGAATGTAAGATCTTGTTCCTCCATCCTGATGGCGGCTGCATCATGGCACAGCTGGAGGCCATGGACCGACATGTTGGAGCGAGAATGGAATGGGAATTAAAATGTTTATCCACTGGGATGGAGCGGAGCTGCTCGATGAAGCAGTCCTCCAACTTACGACGGGTCTCGTCAGTGTAGAGGAGGCCGCATTGGGAACACCGGACACAGTGGACGAACCGGACAGATTTGCTGGTGAACACAAAGTTCTGGAAGAACTCAGCAGCTCAGGCAGCATCTGTGGAAAGGAATAAAGAGTCAATGTTTCAGGCCATTCTTTCCATAGAAGCTACCTAACCTGCTGAGTTCCTCAAGCATTTTGTGTACGTACAGTAAAGGATAGTGTCCAACCATCAGTAAATCAATGAGGAGATTCTGCAGATGCTGGAAATCAAGAGTAACACACTCACAAAATGCTGAAAGAACTCAGCAGCTCAGGCAGCGTCTGTGGACAGGAATTAACAGACAATGATTTGCGCTGAGACCCTTCATATTCTACGTTCTATGATGTAATTGCAGTGGTTGTTGACCTCAGAATTAGAATCAGGTTTAATATTACTGGCATATGTCGTGAATATGTTGTTTTACTTATATGAAGTACTGCAAATTGGTTAAAGTAGGAAGGTGGTTGGGAAACAGAAATAAGAGTCCTTAGCTCTGTATTAGCTCAGTAGTATTAGGTGTTATTTGGTAAATGGAAAGACATAAAATACAATACCTAAATGTCTTAGGTACCTTAGCTACGTATATGTGCCTAAGACTTCTGCACAGTAGTGTATAAAAAAATAAATTAAGTAATTAGCGCAAAAAGAGAGCAGAAAAGATATCAAGAAAGTGTTCATAGGTTCATTGTCCATTCAGAAATCTAAAGGCGGAGGGGAAGAAACTGTTCCTGAAATGTTAAGTGTATATCTTCAGGCTCCTGTACCTCCACTCTGTAAGAAGGGAGAGAGACAGAAGAATGGAAATTATAGGCCAGTTGGTCTGAGCTCAGTGGTTGGGAAGATGTTGGAGTCTGCCAGAGAAAGCAGGATCTCCCAGTAGCCACACATTTTAATTCCACGTCCCATTCCCATTCTGACATGTCTATCCACGGCCTCCTCTGCTGTAAGGATGAAGCCACACTCTGGTTGGAGGAACAACACCTTATATTCCGTCTGGGTAGCCTCCAACCTGATGGCATGAACATTGACTTCTCAAGCTTCCACTAATGCCCCACCTCCCCCTTGTACCCCATCCGTTATTTATTTATATACACACATTCTTTTTTCCTCCCTCTCCTTTTTCTCCCTCTGTCCCTCTGACTATACCCCTTGCCCATCCTCTGGTTTCCCCCCTCCCCCTTTTCTTTCTCCCCGGGCCTCCTGTCCCATGATCCTCTCATATCCCTTTTGCCAATCACCTGTCCAGCTCTTGGCTCCATCCCTCCCCCTCCTGTCTTCCCCTATCATTTTGGATCTCCCCCTCCCCCTCCCACTTCCAAATCTCCTACTAGCTCTTCCTTCAGTTAGTCCTGATGAAGGGTCTCGGCCCAAAACATCGACTGTACCTCTTCCTAGAGATACCAGCAACTTTTATGTGTGTTGCTTGAAGATGTTGGAGTTGATTGTTAAGGATGTGGTTTCAGGGTACTTGGAGGCACATGATAAAATAGGCTACAGTCAGCATGGTTTCCTGAAGGGAAAATCTTGCCTAACAAATCTGTTGGAATTCTTTGAAAAAATAACAAGCAGGATAGACAAAGAAGAATCGGTTGATGTTGTGTACTTGGATTTTCAGAAGTCCTTTGATAAGGTGCTGCCCATGAGGCTGCTTAACAAGCTATGGGCTCATGGTATTACAGGAAAGATTCTAACATGGATAAAGCAGTGGCTGATTGGCAGGAGGCTAAGGAATAAAGGGAGCCCTTTCTGGTTGGCTGCCGACAACCAGTTGTGTTCCACAGGGGTCTGTGTTGAGACCAATTTGTTTTACATTAACGATTTGAATGATGGAATTGATGGCTTTGTTGCCAAGTTTTCAGACAATACCAAGATAGGTGGAGGGGCAGGTAGTTTTGAGGAAGTAGTGAGGCTACAGAAGGACTTAAACAGATTAGGAGGATGGGCAAAGAAGTGACAGATAGAATACAGTGTCAGGAAGTGTATGGCCATGCACTTTGGTAGAAGAAAGAGTTGACTATTTTCTAAGTGTCGAGAAAATACAAGAAAAATTGAGGTGCAAAGGGATTTGGGAGTCCTTGTACAGATTACCTGAAGGTTAGTTTGCAGGTAGAATCTGTGGAAAGGAAGACAAATGCAATGTTAGCATTCATTTCAAGAGGACTAGAATATAAAAGCAAGGATGTAATCTTGAGGATATATAAACCACTGGTAAGGCCTCACTTGGAGTATTGTGAGCAGTTTTGGGTCCCTTATCTTAGAAAGGATGCGCTGAAACTGGAGAAGATCAAAGGAGGTTCACAAAAATGATTCCAGGATTGAACAGCTTGTCACATGAAGAGTATTTGATGGCTCTGGGCCTATATTCACTCAGATTCAGAAGAATGAGGGATACTACTACTACGTCGACTCAGGCCTAGGGGGTGACCTAATTGAAACCTATTGAATGGTGGAAGGACTTGATAGAGTGGATGAGGAGAGGATGTTTCCTATGATGCGAGTGTCTAAGACTAGAGGACACAACCTCAAAATAGTGGGCTATCCTTTTAGAACAGAGATGTGGAGGAATTTCTTTAGCCAGAGAATGGTGAGTCTGTGGAATTCATTGCCAAGGGCAGCAATGGAGGCCAAGAATTTATGTATATTTAAAGTAGAGGTTGATAGATTCTTGATTGGTCAGGGCATGAAGGGATACGGGAAGGAAGGTAAGAGATTAGGGCTGAGAGGAAAAATGGATCAGCCATAATGAAATGGCAGAGCAGACTCCATGGGTCAAAATGGCCTAATTCTGCTCCTACATTTTATGATCTCTTATGGTCTCCTCCTTGATGATAACAATGAGAAGGGGGCATCCTGGGTGATGAGGGTACTGTGGGTGCCACCTTTTAAAGACATCACCTTTTGAAGGTGTCCCGGATGCTGGGGAGGCTAATACCCATAATGGAGCTGGCTGAGTTTACAACTTTCTGCAGCTTTTTCTGATCCTGTGCAGTATCTCCCACCTGCCCCTCCATACTGGATGGTGATGCAACCAGTTGGAATGCTGTCCACGGTACATCTGTTGAAATTTGCAAATGTCTTTGGTGACATACCAAATCTCCTCAAACTCTTAATGAAATATGGCTGCTGTCGTGTCTGCTTTGTAATTGCATCAATACGTTAGGCTCAGGGTAGATCCTCAGAGATGTTGACACCCAGGAACTTGAAACGGCTCACCACTTATCTGCTCAAATGAACTTTGCTGATTCATCTGTTCTTTGTGGGTCCCACTTCAAAGTTCAAAGTAAATTCATTATCCGTTCATATATATGAGTTGGAACTCTGTTGTGGCACCTTGGCCGCAGGTATACAGAAAGTCTGGTCAAAGTCAAAATCTGTCTGGTGTAACGGAAAAAGGTTTGCAGCAGACTGTCTTGAAGAACAGATGCCTCCACCAAGAGTGTGAATGTCAGAAGTGCATTAGATGTTGACAGAGCAAAGTGTCAGAGCTCAGTCACGAGAGCAGTGGGTGAATCAGATAGATCTGATGGAAGACATAGCAACGTAACGCTCGCGGACATGATTACCACAGTCATCCAGGACAGCTTTCATGGATATCTTCATGACCATCTTCACTCCTTAGCCATGATTCTTCACATGATGGTTTCCATAGCAACAATGTGATTCAGTCCTAGCAATCAGAGTTCAGTGTTAAACTGAAACTGCAACTCCCTGTGTTATACAATTACTAAATGTTTGCTTCAGCAACTCAAAACTCAGTAAGTTGTGGATGGGGTTCCCTTAATCACCCTGGTGAGGATAGCCATGGTGTCAAAGAAGGATACATCACAGTTCCCTTCAGAACACACCAACCATCAACCAGCCGTTCGTACTGGAGCATAGAACAGCAGAGCACAGCAACGGGCTCTTTGGCTCACAATGTCTGTGCTGAAAATTATGACAAACATAACTAAATCGTTTCTGTCTGTATATGATCCGTATCTCTCTGTTCCCTGTATATTCAATTCCAATCGCTCTTGAGAATGCAGGAATGGCTGCAGTGGCCGTGGCTAGCACGGACCTTGGGCCAGACCGAATCTTCAGGCCGGATTGAAGTGGCAGGGCCCAGGCCTGAGCGCAGGAAACAAACTGATGTTTACGTGCTGAGCCAGATTAAAAAGATTAAAGTGTTGAGGCAGAGGGCAAAGGACAAGCACGTGCTCAGCTCACTGTTCTGTGAGACTTCACTCACCTCATCACTGAACTGGCTCTGTGGCTGTGGCCTGCAGCCATTGGGCTCCTGGACCAGCTCTAGCACTGAACTGGCTCCATGGCTGTGGCCTAGGGTTGCCAACTTTCTCACTCCCAAATAAGGGACAAAAGTAGCAGTCAAACACGGGACACTTGCATTTACCCTGAGAAAGGCTACCATGACCATGAAGCCTTGCGTGTGACATGTGCATACATGACGTGAGCATGCATGTATGTGCCGATTTTTTCCTACAAATCAGTTTTGGTTTAATCTTCCCCATTCTGTCGTGAAACTACACTGTACATACATTATTTCTACTTTATATGGGTTTGTCTATTTATCACATCATTCCTGCTTTTACTATAGGTTAGTGTTATTTTCGGTTTCATGTGTTATTTGGTATGATTTGGTAGGTTACTTTTTGGGTCTGGGAACGCTCAAAAATTTTTCCCATATAAATTAATGGTAATTGCTTCTTTGCTTTACGCCATTTCAGCTTATGAAAGGTTTCATAGGAACGCTCTACCTTAGCGGGGGAAATACGGGACAAGGGCGGTCCCGTATGGGACAAACCAATGTAGCCCAATATATGGGATGTCCCGGCTAATACGAGACAGTTGGCAACCCTACTGTGGCCTGCAGCCATTGCGCTCCAGCACTGAACTGGCTCTGTGGCTGTGGCCTGCACATTGGGCTCCTGGACTGGTCCAGCACTGAACTGGCTCCATGGCTGTGGCCTGCAGCCATTGGGCTCCTGGACTGGTCCAGCACTGAACTGGCTCTGTTGCTGTGGACTCACCTTCAGGGACTCTGTGGTTCATGGTCTGTGTATTTTTTATTTGCTTTTTTTATTGTTTGCACGATATGTCTTTTTTCTGCGCATTAGATATTTGACAGCCTTTGTTGAGTGGGAATGTTTTGTGGACGCCATTGCGTTTCTTTGTTTTGTGGCTGGCTGCAAGACAATAAACCTCAAGGTTGTATATGCTGTACATACTTTGATAATAAAAGTACTTTGAACTTTGAATTTCAATTCCATCCCATCATATACATGTGCCAATGTAAAAGCCTCTTAAACTGACTGCTTCCACTACTACCCCTGGTAACTAGCCTGAGGAAATCAATCTGACTGACTCTGTGCTTCTGATCATTTTAAGAACCTCTATCAGGTTGCCCCCTCAGCCTCTGAAGCTCTGGTTCAACGGCCCAAAGTAAATTTATTACCAAAGTACTATATGTCACCATATACTACCTTGAGATTCATTTTCTTGCAGGCATTCACAGTAGAATAGGGAAATACAAAGAGGACGAATGAAAAACTGCACACAAAGACTGACAAACAACCAATGTAAAAAAGAAGACAAACTCTGCCAAATATAAATAAATAAATAAATAAATTATACTGGGGATACTTATTTTCAATCTCCCTCCTATAGGAAGAACAACCCAACCTTGTCCAGCCTTTCCTTGTGGTTCATACCCTCTAATCCAGACGACATCCTCGCGAACCTCTTCTGCACCCTCTCCACAGGGTCCTTATGCTTCCTATAATAGGGTGACCAAAACTGCACACAATACTCCCACGTGCAGTCTGACTGACATTTGTAGAGCTGCACTTTGCTTCCTTACTCTCACATTCAACAGTCCAACCAATGAGGGAAAACATTAACTAATGTTAAATAAAGTCAAAGTGGAGTTTATTATCATCTGCACAAATCGATGTGTGCACAGGTTCAATGAAAACTTACTTGCAGCATGATCACAGGCACATACAGTCCTGTGCAAAAATCTTAGGCTCGTTTCTGTAGCTGGGGTGCCCAAGACTTCTGCACAGTACTGTACTTGTCCATGTGGAGCGGAGAGCGAGTTTGTACGTCCGGCGGGAGGAAAGGGTGTTGGGAATGGTGAGGGTGGAACACCACGGGAGGGGTGTGGGACAGGTGGCAGAGAAGGAGTGCCAGGAGTGGGGGAATGGCACCAGTGCAGACACACCCAGCCCTGAGACAACAGCCAAGGTCATTGGATTCCAAACAATTAGTTTATTGATCATTACAGAATGTCTCTCTGGTGCTTTCAGCTCCCTCCCCTCTCCCTTCCCCTTTTCCCAACCATGATTCCCCTCTCCCTGCCCCCTTCCCACTCTCAGTCCACAATAGAGACCCACATCAGAATCAGGTTTATCATCACTCACCTGTGTCATAATCTTTTACAGTAGCAGGACAGTCAAATACATAAAATTACTACAGCAAGGGCACATATATACACAACAGCTATATATGTTTGCCTAAGACTTTTGCACAGTATTGTAGCTTCAGATAAATAATATAAATTGTACACATTTTTTTACAAGAAAGAACACGATTAGAAGAACAAGGAAGTCCATTTCAGAGGGAAATGGTCATAGTGATGATCAGGGCTTTGCAGGTTGGTTCAAGAACCGAATGGTTGAAGGGAAGTAGCCGTTCTTGAGCCTGGTGGTGTGGGACTTCAGGCCCCTGTACCTCCTGCCCGATGATAGTTGGAAGAAGATGGCATGGTCCAGATGGTGGGAATTTTTGATTCTCACCTGGTGGGAATGTTCTATAGGTGCACAGTAGACAGCTTCCTAACAAGCTGCATCACTGCATGAGACGGAAACTGCACTGCAGGAAGGCTCTATAACGGGCAGTGAAAACCGTCCAACGCATCACCAGCACCAGCCTACCCACCATCAAGGATGTATATACAGAAAGAGGCCAGAAAAAGGGCCAGTAACATCATGAAGGATCCCACCCACCCTGCTCATAGACTGTTTGTCCCACTCCCATCAGGGAGGAGGCTACATAGCATCCACACCAGGACCACCAGACTCAAAAACAGTTACTTTCCCCAAGCAGTAAGGCTGATCAACACCTCCACCCACTAACCAACCCCTCCCCACCCCCACCACTACTACTTTAATCATTTCCTGTCAGAGTCACCTAACGTCACTTTGTGGATATACTGTACAATCAACTTATGTATCTAAGCTATCTTGTGTATGTATATTTATTGTGTTTTTTCCCTGCTTCGTATCTATTTGGTTCTCCTTTACACTTGTGTACTAGAAATGATATTAAACAATTTTGAATCCAAATAAATCATGGGATCTTTGATTTTTAGCCAGAGGGTGGTGAATCTGTGGAATTCGTTGCCACAGGTGGCTGCAGAGGCTAGATCATCGGGTGTGTTTGAGGTGAAGGTTGTAGGTTCTTGATTAGTCAGGGCAAGGTAGGTTATGTGCAGAAGGCACGAGAATGGGGTTGAAAGAGAAATAGATCAGCCATGGTGAAATAGCGGAGCAGACTCAATGGGCCAAATGGCCTAATTCTGCTCCTATGTCATATTGTCTTATGAATCTTAAACAATCTTGAATTGACATTGCCTTCTTAAGACAGCACGTTCTGCAGGTGCTTCTAATGGTGGGGAGGTATGTGCCTGTGAGTGTCTTGCTCATTTGAATTGCTGTCTCAAACCATGATGTAGTTCATTGGAATTCTTTCAACAATACGTCTGTAGAAGTTTGTTAGCGTGTTCAGTAACAAATTAAACCTGAAAGAGATAAAGAGATTAGTTTTCGGTAATGCCCAACACCCCCCCCCCAACCCCACCATTCCCCATCTCCTTTTCCCTCTCTCACCTTATCTTCTTGCCTGCCCATCGCCTCCCTCTGGTGCTCCTCCCCCCTTTTCTTTCTTCCATGGCCTTCTGTTCTCTCCTATCGGGCTTCCCCTTCTCCATCCCTGTATCTCTTTCACCAATCAATTTCCCAGCTCTTAACTTCATCCTTCCCCCTCCTGGTTTCACCTATCACCTTGTGTTTCTCTCTCCCCTCCTCCATCTTTTAAATCTTCTCATCATTTTTTTTTCCCAGTCCTGCCAAAGGGTCTCGGCTCGGAACGTCGACTGTACTTTTTTTCCATAGATGCTGCCTGGCCTGCTGGGTTCCTCCAGCATTTTCTGTGTGTGGCTTGGATATCCAGCATCTGCAGACTTTCTCTTGTTTGTAAAGAGATTAGCTTTATTTATCACATATACACTGAAACGTCAAAACATCCAGTGAAATTCGCATTTGTGTAAAGTTAGTGAGGATCGTGCTGGGGGCAGGCTGTAAGTGAAGCCGCACTTCTGGTGCCAACATTAGCATGCCCACAACTTATCTGGGACAACGCTTGAAGAAGAAAACCCTAACTTGTACGTCTTTGGAAAGGTGGAGGAAACCGGAACACCTGGAGGAAATCCACGCCGTCATGGTGAGGGCATGCAGACTCCCTACTGACAGCAGATGCAATTGAACCCGGGCTGTTGGTGCTGTGAAGTGTTACGCTAATTACTACGTTACCCTGCCTCCCATCCAGTAAGACCATCTTTAACCACAGGGGTAGAGAATTCCAATTAAACCGTGGTGTCTTTGATTTCCAGCCAAGGATGGGGGTGAGGATAATTTTTTTTAATTATTTACCAGATGTTGAAGCCATCATTTATTGTGTATCTTTAATTACAATTGAGGAGCTGTCAACGGACCAAATTCCTGAGCTGTTGTTTCAAGATTGTTCAGTGTCATTTCCAGTACACGGTGAAGGAGAACGAAATAATTGTTACTCCAGATCCGATGCAGCACAAAAAAGCAATAAAATAAAGTACACAATGATAAAAAAACACTCAGATAAAAAGTACAACAAATATAAATACATAACATAGCTTATATACATAGATGGAGTGTGTGCCCATAAAGTGACGCTAAGCACAGGAGAGTCTGTACATAAGGTGACTGACAGGAAATGATAAAGTAGTGGGGACTGGGGTGTGGAGGGGTGGGTTAGTAGGTGGAGGTGTTGATCAGCCTGACTGCTCGGGGGAAAGTAACTGTTTTTGAGTATGCTAGTCCTGGCCTGGATCACCAGGTGCCAGGGTAGTATTTTTTAAAAACGCAAACACGAGGAAATCTGCAGATGTTGGAAATTCAAGCAACAACACACAAAATGCTGGTGGAACGCAGCAGGCCAGGCAGCATCTATAGGAAGAGGTCGCAGCCCGAAACGTCGACTGTACCTCTTCCTATAGATGCTGCCTGGCCTGCTGCGTTCCACCAGCATTTTGTGTGTTGTTGTCAGGGTAGTCTAATGGTTAACGAACGAACGCTCGTTGCATTGGGGTTCAGAGCTCAATCCTGGCATCCTCTGTAAGGAGCTTGTATGTTCTCCCCGTTGAATGCTTGAGTGTTCTCCGGGTGCTCCAGTTTCCTCCCACAGTCCAAAGACGTACCGATTAGTAGGTTAACTGGTCATTGCAACTTGTCCCGTGATTGGGTTAGGGTTAAATTGGGGATTGCTCGGTGGCACGGCTCAAAGGGCCGATAGGGCCTGTTCTGCACAGCACCTCTAAATAAGTAAAGATAATCCAGACTCAAAGTAGTATTCCTTCCGGTGAAGGTACTACTGCAGTGCTGTTGAGGAGGCTGTTCCAGGACTTAGTCCCAGTGACAATAAGGAATAAGCTATACTTCCAAGCTCAACATCTGGAAGAAAAGGTTCTCACCTCGGACTAGACAGCAAAATCTTCATGTATTTTTGGGAGGATGGTGAGAAAAGGAGAGGGGAGAGGGACAGAGTGAGAGAAAAGGAAAAGGACAGAGAGAGAGAAAAGAGATAAAGGGAGAGGATGGAGAAGGAGAAAGGGAAAGAAAGTGAGAAAAGAAAGGTTGGAGGGAGAGAGAAAGATTGAAAGAAGCATAAGGTCATAATTTTAAATTGATTGGAGGACAGTGTAAGGGGGATATCAGAGGTAAGTTTTTTCACACAGAGAGTGATGGGTGTGTGGAACGTACTGCCAGAGGCAGGGGTAGAGGCAGATGCATTAGGGCTGTTTAAGAGACTCATAGGCACATGGTTGTAACAAAAATGAAGGGCTATGTGGGAGGGAGAGGTTAAATTGATCTTCAAGTAATCTTCGCCACCCTTACTAAGCAAGAACCTATCAACCTGCACTTTAAATATACCCAATGACTGGCCCTATGCTGGAGAGAGACAGAGAGAGAGAGAGAGAGAGAGAGACACACACACATACCACACACACACACACACACACACACACACACACACACACACGGACATCAAGTGCTTCTGACAGATCATCCGCTCAGTGAAAGACACCCTTTGGTCTTCCCGAAACTTGTTGGTCTGCCAGCACATCGGGATGACCGTGGAGGAATGCTGCTGCCGACTGGCACGTTCCAGACTAAGGGAGTATGTACTGAGGGACACACTGAAGCTTGATGCAGCCACTCGAAGGCCTCGTTGGGGAAGGACCACAGTATCAGGTTCTTCTGCTATTGGACGGGATGGGGCAAGGGTGGGTGAGGAAGCCCTTCGATTATTACAATAGTGTACCACCCCAGGGAACTCCTCCATGGACGGTCCCAGGCCGGCTATAAAAGGAGGAGGGTTGCCATGGGATAGTAACCCCATCCTGTAAAAATCCATTTCTACAGAAACGTCAGCGAAAGCTCCAAAGACCTCATCCCTGGGAGAGGGAGGATCTTTGAAGATAGGCTATACCTGGGTTCAACCTGAAAGACTGGCCCAGGTCAGAGGACTCTGGTGAACTTCCTTCGGCGGCCTATGCCCCAGTAGGAGTGATAATAGACAATAGACAATAGGTGCAGGAGTAGGCCATTTGGCCCTTCGAACCAGCACCGCCATTCACTGTGTTCATGGCTGATCATCCACAATCAGTATCCAGTTCCTGCCTTATCCCCATAACCTTTGATTCTGCTATCGTTAAGAGCTCTATCCATCTCTTTCTTGAAAGCATCCAGAGACTTGGCCTCCACAGCCTTCTGGGGCAGAGCATTCCATATATCCACCACTCTCTGGGTGAAAAAGTTTTTCCTCAACTCCGTTCTAAATGGCCTACCCCTAATTCTTAAACTGTGGCCTCTGGTTCCGGACTCACCCATCAGCAGGAACATGCTTCCTGCCTGCAGCGTGTCAAATCCCTTAATAATCTTATATGTTTCAATAAGATCCCCTTTCAGCCTTCTAAATTCCAGAGTATACAAGCCCAGTCGCTCCAATCTTTCGACAAATGACAGTCCCGCCATCCCGGGAATTAACCTTGTGAACCTACGCTGCACTCCCTCAATAGCAAAAATGTCCTCCCTCAAATTTGGAGACCAAAACTGCACACAGTACTCCCGGTGTGGTCTCACCAGGGCCCTGTACAGCTGCAGAAGGATTAACACACACCACTCCAGGGGACCACGTGAGTGGTAACAGTGCTATTGGTTTTGTGAAATGTAATTGAACAGTGCTTAATGCTTTGTCTGTGAGTTAAAATGAACAGGCATTACACAATTTATTCTGGTAATTTTTTTATTATGAATAAAGTTTACTTTTGATTTTAAAAGAAGTTCTATGGGAGAAATAAAGTTCCCTAATAAAGCTGGAACAATAACATATTTCTCTGTCCCAGTGTGAATGTGGAGAGTAATTGTTTTAGGTTGCAAGGCATATGAGCAATGGTGTGGTTTCCCATGTAGACAATGCCTGCCTGAAGCCAGCACTCTCATGCACGGGTGATTACTTCGGTGGTGGGTGGGCTGCGTCAGCAGTAGTGGCTGGGGAGACAAGGAGCAGTGGTGTGAGACTGATTGAGTCCTTAGAGTTCAAAGTTTAGGCTATCCCAGTAATAAACCGGTTCTATAAGTCTGTTTTGTCCCCTAGTCTGAAAATACACGAGAATCCCCCGATACTTTAACCATACCTCCACAGCATGGCATCAAAAGCACAGACGACTGATAAGGAAGAAAAATTACTAAAGGCAAAGAAGAGAGAGGAAACTAATTCTGTCACTCATAGGAATAAACAAATGTAACACACGCAGAGTGCTGGAGGAACTCGGCAGGTCAGGCAGCATCTATGGTGAAGAATAAACAGGTGATATTTGCGGCCAAGACCCTTTATCGGGTCAGGAAAGGAAGGAGACTGAAGCCAGGATAAGAAGGTGGAGGAGGGGAAGGAGTACAGGCCGGCAGGTGATAGGTGTGGGGTAAATGGGTGAAAGATAGGGGGGGAGGGGATGAAGTAAGAAGCTGAGAGGTGATAGGTGGAAGAGTTAAAAGACTGAAGAAGAAGCAATCTGCTTGGAGAGGAGAATGGACCTTGGGAGAAAAGGAAGGAGGTGGGCATCAAAGTGAGGTGATGGGCAGGTGAGAAGAAGAGATAAGAGGGTAAGAGAGGATCACTAATAATGATAACAAATAATAGTTTAATTACAAATAACTTAATAATGTAATGAGAGTTGTTTGTATGAGCAGGTGTCCATTAGTAGGGCATTGGTAACCCATGCAGGTTGTCCATAGGCCTTTGTGGTAGAGACTCTTGGGGTTGGATGGTCCACTCAAGGTCAAATTGGTCATCTCTGACACAGTCGGCGGGGGGGGGGGGGGGGGTGGTTGGTGGTGCTTACGTCTCCTTGCAGAGGATTGCACGCTGAGGTGGCATAATCATTGGCTGTGCATACCTGTGCAGAGGTTGGTCATGGGCTGCTCTCCAGAGGATGTGGGCGCGTAGATCCAGGGACGTGGAAGGCTTTCCCCGAGGCGAGGGAGCCTTTTACAATATCGCTGTCCTGGAGAGCGCAGTAGGCGGCAGGAAAGAGGAGGCAGTCACATGAACACAATGAACTCGGAGAGGGAGAGAAAGATGGAGGGAGGTCAGAGGTGGAAAGGGAGAGGAAAAGCGAGGGGAAGGGAGAGGGAGAGGGGGCGAGAAAGAGATGGAAGGGGAGGTGGAAAGGAGAGAGAGAGGGAGTGGGAAAAAGATGGAGGGGAGGGAGAAAGAACAGAAGGAGAGGGAATGAGATGACAGGTGGAAAAGGAAAAGGAGAAGGAGGGATAGTTGAAGGGGAATGGGAGACGGAAGGGGAGTGGGTGGGATGACTGAGAGAGGGAGGGAGAGGGGTAAAGGAGGGGAAGAGAGGACAGAGTGAGGTTTAAGAAGAAGGAGAAATATAGGAGGGAGAGGGTGGAGAGGGGAGGATGAAAGAGGGGAAGAGTAAGGGAGAGAGTGTAAAGGAGAGTGGAGAGAGAGAGAAAGAGGGAGAAGGGAAGAGGGAGGAAGTGAGAGAGAGGGGTGTGGGGGAAGAGGGGTAGCAGGAAGGGGTGGGAGAAAGAGAAAAAATAGACAATAGACAATAGGTGCAGGAGTAGGCCATTTGGCCTTTCGAGCCAGCACTGCCATTCACTGTGATCATGGCTGATCATCCACAATCAGTATCCAGTTCCTGCCTTATCCCCATAACCTTTGATTCTGCTATCTTTAAGAGCTCTATCCATCTCTTTTTTGAAAGCATCCAGAGACTTGGCCTCCACAGCCTTCTGGGGCAGAGCATTCCATATATCCACCACTCTCCGGGTGAAAAAGTTTTTCCTCAACTCCGTTCTAAAATAGAAAAGAGAGAAGGGCAGAGGGTGAGAGAATGAGGAGGTTGAGAGAGAGAATGAGATGAGGAGAGAATTGGGAGAGAGAAGGGGAGAGAAACAGAAAGAAGGAACATAGATAGGAAAAAGTGTACACATAGTGAAGAAACGAAAGGGTGATTTGGGAGAGGTGGGCAGCTACTCTTATTGATGGGTAGTGGAAAGGAAAGACCCGGTGCTCTTTGGCTTTTATCAGAAAATATTGGTTAAAGATTCAAGTTAAACTCAGTCAGATCCAACCTCTGTCAGAAGCTGAATGTTGTTCTAAGCTGTCTGATTTATTCAATACTCCAGGAGAACTTCTTTTGGCATCTCATTATCTTGACCTTGGGGGTCCATCTGATTCCTCTTTGACAAGTAAAAGGTTGCTGCTGCTTGTTCCACAGGACATCAAAGTGCAAGATTTGTACTCTTCTGCCACTCGAGCATTATTCCACCATGGACGGTCCCAAGCCCAGCTGCAAAAGGAGGAGGGTTGGACAGAGGGCTAGCAACATCGTCCTGTAAAAACCCAGTGCTGCAGAAACGCCAACCAGATCTCCAAAGACCTCATCCCTGGGAGAGGAAGAATACACCAATAAAATGGGCTACACTTGGGAAAACTTGAAAGACTGGCCCAGGACAGAGGGCTCTGGTGAGCTGCTGTCGGTGGCATTAGGGGTGATGGACTTGAGAAGCAGAAGAAGAAGAAGACACTCTAGCATAGAGGACATGAGATGTCTGTGTGTCCGATAACAGGGTTCCCAAAATGGAAATAGATTAATTGGAGATCAGGAGACAGATACAAATAGAGGTTTTATTATTCCCAACAGGTTCTGGGTGGGGAATAAAGAGCTAGTTATTCTTTACCCTGTTGAAAGCTCATAAATATCCACGTCTAGTTCACAATCTTCAGATTAGTGGACACCCTAAACCAGATGTTTTATATAGATATTAAGTTCTGGGGATGATCAGAATTTATTTGCCATCCCTAATCTGCATATGACTGCAAGAAACTGCAGAGCTGGGGACACGTCGTAGAAACCAGCCTGCCTTATATGGACTCTCTGTATTTCTCACTGCCTCAGTAAGTAGCCAGCATAAACAAGAACCCCACCCGGTCTGGCAGAAGATATAAAAAGCCTGAAAATGTGTACCACCATGCTCAAGAACAGCTTCTCGCCTTTTGTTACTGAAGTCTTCAACTAACCTCTTGAATTATAAGATGGACTCTTGACTTTACAATCTACTTCATTATGATCCTATACTTTATTTTCTGCCTGCACCGCACTTCCCCTGCAGTGGTTACACTTTATTCTGCATTCTGTTATAGTTTTACCTTGTTCTTCCTCAATGAACCATGCAAGGATCTGATCTGCGTGAACAGTATGCAAGACAAGCTCTTCGCTGTATCTCAGTACAAGTGGCAATAATAAACCAATCCCAATGCTGATACCAATTGCCCATAGGAAGATAGTTGTATATCACCTCTTTGACTGACAGCAGTCCCTTCGGTGAATACTGTTGGGTCGGGAGTTTCAAGAGTGACGTCCAACAATGAGAAGGAGTTTATGATTTAATCTGGACTTGGGTGCTCTAAATATTAATAGTTGAAAGTTCAAAGGAAGTTTATTATCAAAGTATGTGTATGTTACCATTTACTGCCCCGAGATTCATTTTCTTGCGGGCATTCACAGGAAAAAATAAAGAAATGTAATAGAATCTATGAAAATCCGCGTTCACTTCTCCTTTTCTCTGTTTTACTCTCTCTTTCTCTCTCTGATCTATTCCCCCTCTCTATTTTTCTCCACTCTCTCCCTCTTTCTTCCCTCTTTCATTCTCCCGTCTCCCTCTCTCTCTCTCCCTTCTTTCTCTCTCCTCTCTCTCTCTCTCTCTCTCTCTCTCTCTCTCTCTCTATCTCTCTATCTCTCAATCCTTCTAGATCAGTTTATAGACAGTGAGCTATCTTGGAGTACTCCTGGCACTGAAGTAAACCAGATGGTCTCCTGTCTTGAATCTGACTTCATTGAGGAGCTGGATAACTGTGGTGTCTCAGCTGTCCAGGGGTAGGAGGTTGGGGGTGGGGAGGAACATCGAGAATAAAACTGTTGAGTTTCAGCAATCATCAGAGGCTGTACCTAGCTGCTAATTCAGCTCAATGCCTGTGACACACCTTCACAGGGCAGCCGTCCACCTGCCATTGTTCACACAGAAGCAGCAAGTCACTTAGCCCGGCTGTTACCAGTGGATACAAGCCGCGTGTGAGCTTGATGAGTGCACTTTCACCTCTGTATCAGATGGCTGTGTGCACCAGAGGCTCTTCAGTATGACCATAGGGGAAAGGGAAGGAGGAGGGGTGCCGAAGGGAGATGATGAGAAGAGAAGGGATGAAAGGGGAGCCAGATTATTTTTCTAATTTCCAGTAATTTCTCACTGTTCCCTCTTCTGTTTTTTTCAATTCCCCATTCTGGTTCTCCTCACATCCCTCTTGTTGCCCTCTCCTTCTCCTTCTCACATGGTCCACTGTCCTTTCCTATCAGATTCCTTCTTCTTCAGCCCTTGACCTCATCTACCTATCATCCACTGGCTTCTTGAATCATCCCCCTCCCCCTTTTCTGGCCACCCCTATCACCTGCCAGCTTGTACTCCTTCCTCTCTCCACACCTTCTTATTCTGGCTTCTGTTCCCTTCTTATCCAGTCCCGGTGAAGGGTCCTGGCTAAAAACATCGACTTCCGCATATGGGACTCTCTTGCAGACTTCAGTTCAGAAACGCTATTTGCTTACGGCTACTGTTTGCATGATGTTTTGTTTTCATTGCATTTTGGGTGTTATACAGTCTTTTTTATGGGCATGATGTGATTTTTATTCTCTGATCATTGAGTGTTAGCCAGTCCTTTTACTTATTTATATATGCATGTTATTTTTTTTGGGGGGGGGGGGGTTTGTTTTGTGGCTGCCTGTAAGGAGACGAATCTCAAGAGTGTATAATGTGTACATACTTTGATAATAAATGTACTTTGAACCTTTGTCTTCCAGCATATCGAGATGTCCATAGAGGAATGCTGCCAACTTGTGCTGTAAGGAACTTCAATGAGTGATGCCTGAAAAAGATAGCATCCATCATCAAGGACCCCCACCACCCAGGCCACAGTTTAAGAATAAGGGGAAGGCCATTTAGAACGGAGTTGAGGAAAAACTTTTTCACCCAGAGAGTGGTGGATATGTGGAATGCTCTGCCCCAGAAAGCTGTGGAGGCCAAGTCTCTGGATGCTTTTTTTAAAGAGATGGATAGAGCTCTTAAAGATAGCGGAGTCAAAGGTTATGGGGATAAGGCAGGAACTGGATACTGATTGTGGATGATCAGTCATGATCACAGTGAATGGTGGTGCTGGCTCGAAGGGCCGAATGGCCTACTCCTGCACCTATTGTCTATTGTCTATTATTATGCCCTCTTCGCATTGCTACCATCAGGAAGGAGGTACAGAAGCCAGAAGACACACACTCAATGATATAGGAACAGCTTCTTCCTTTCTGCCATCTGATTTCAGAACGGACATTGAACCCATGAACACTACCTCACTACTTTTTTATTTCTATTTTTGCACCACTTATTTAATTTAACTACTGTAATTCACAGTTTATTTCTCTATCATTATGTATTGCATTGTAATTCTGCTGCAAAGTCAACAAATTTCACGACGTATGCCACTGATATTAAACCTAATTCTGATTACTCTAACTGCTACATTACCATGCCATGAAATGGTTAACCTGACTGACCACAAGCCACAGGCTCTTGTCCGTGTCTGTGGTTTGTGATCCAGCAGTTAACCATTGCATTACCTGACTCTAAGACAAGTGAGTTGGCACTGCCGCGGGTAGCCTCTCTCAGCAATGACTAATAGGAAGCATCCTGCTTACTGGATGCTAATCAGAAGCACCCTGTGCTGTGCCAGGTGTATATTAAAATCCTATCGTACTACTGTGAAGGCACTGCTCCCAGATGATGAAAACAAATAGAAGGAAGACATTTCATGCAATCAATGTGAAATTTACTCACAGAGTGAAATCAGAATTAGAACCAGGTTTATTATCGCTGACATACAGTATGTTATGAAATTTGTTATTCTGCAGCAGCAGTACAGTACCATACATAAATTATACTCTAAATTACAATAAGAAATGTAGTGTATTTAATATTTCAGTAATATTGTAAATATATTGTCTGATTAATTATTCTTCTTTGCTTACATAGCTCATTATTGTTAAATGTAAAAGTACGTGAAGGGCATACGTCATCACATCACCATGTCATATGCACATTTCACTTAAAGTAAAAAACGAAACTAGACGTACACGCGTTATCCTCAGCTCTGGCTCCATGTTTTTGCTTTCAAGTATTTTAATGTTTTGGAGTTAGAAAATGTAACGGTGGCAATGAGGAAGTTTTAGAAAAACCCGAGATGACTACCCACCTGTTAAAGCACAATGAGGCATTTGAGTTTTTAAATAAGAGCAACACAGCACGTGCTTTTTCGGGAAGGGACAAAAATGGTTGAGTTTTTTAAAAAGGCAGAAAATGGGCTCAGTTCATGGGTTCATAAACAGTGATTACTGGGTGATAAGAAAAATCCATTGTAGTGTAGAGTGTTCATGGTGTTGTAATAATAATCGACTCAACAGTACTTGGGTGTATAAAGAGAGGACGGGAGGATGAATACAGGGCCCTGGTGGAAGACATTGTCAAATGGTGCAAGCTGAATCTTCTGCAGCTCCCTGAAGGAGATGGTGATGGACTTTAGGAAGACTGTTCCCTGTTACTATTGATGGTGAGGACGTGGATGTGGTGAGGACCTACAGGTACCTGCGGGTGCGCCTGGACGACAGATTTGAGTGGAGCACCAACACAAAGTATGTGTCCAAGAAGGACCAGAGTTGCCTCTATTTCCTGAGGAGACTGAGGTCCTTAAGAGTATGCAGGCCTCTCCTTCACATGTTCTACCAGTCTGTTGTCACCAGTACAACCTTCTATGTGGTTTTGTGCTGGGGCAATGGCATCAACACGGGTGCTGTAAACAAGCTCAATACACTGATTAGAGAGGCTGGCTCTGTTATAGGAGTCAAACTGGACACACTGGGGGCTGTGGTAGAACACAGGACCCTACAGAAAACCCTGGCAATTCTGGACAATGTTTCTCACCCTCTGCATGCCACCTTGGCCGAACAGAGGAGCACTTTTAGTAATAGACTGAGACAACTGTGCTGCTCCAAAGAGTGCTATATGAGGTCACTCTTACCCTCAGCCATTAGGCTCGATAATGAGCCAACCTGTAGCCGGGGAAATGATGATCTCCACCCACTTTAAGACTGTTTGAGATAATTTAATTTTTATTCTTTCTTACTACTCTTCTAATATTTGTATATTTGTGTATCCGTGCTCTTGTAATGTTGCTGTGGCACTGTATTTTCCTTTGAGATCAATAAAGTATTTATCTATCTAAACTGAAGTGTGCCAATTGGTTGAAGAATGAAATGGTTGAAGGGAAGTAGCTATTCTTGAACCTGGTGGTGCAGGACCTCGTGCTTCCATACCTTCTGACTGATATTAACGGCAAAAAGATGTCTGAGTAAGGACTCCTCCTTACAGGCAGCAACAGAACAAAGAAACCCAATAGAACCCATTTTTTTTAAAAAGGCAGACCATCAAACACCCAATGTGCAGAAGAAAAACAACTTGTGTAAACAATAAAAGCAAGCAAATAACGTTCAGAACCGAAGTCACGAAAGTGAGTCCACAGCCAGGAAGCCAGTCACAGCTTATCCAGGACCTTATTAGTTGCAGGCCACAGCTGTGGATTCACAGTCATGAATTCAGTTATGAATGTCATTTGTTCTACTGGGTTTCTTTGTTCAGTCACTGACTGTAAGAAAATGAATTTCAAGGTTGTATGAAGTGTACATACTTTGAAAATAAATGTACTTTGAACTTTGAACATTGTCTGTAACTGTAACAATTTATTCAGTGTTCTGTTATTATTTTTCCCTCGATGCACTGTTGTTCTACCCCGTGAGCTGAACCTGTACAACTCGTCTTCTCAGTATTATTATTATTATCTGCACAGTTTGTCTTCTTTTGCACACTGGTTGTTCGTCAGTCTTTGTCTGCTTGTGAAAAGTTTTTCATAAAATTCTTTCTTTATTTCCCTGTAAATGCCTGCAAGAAAATGAATCTCAATGTAGTATATGGTAATACTTGTGTACTTTGGTTAATAAATCTGCTCTGAAATTTGAACTTTGTAATGAAATAATCTGTATGGACTGCATTCAAAACAAAGTTTTTCACTGTACCTCAGTACATGTGACAATAATAAACCAATTCACCCACTTACATTTTCCATATGTGCAATACGTGATATTGGGAATCAAATGACCTCGCCTAGTGTCTCAGGGCTGGGCGTGTCTGCAGTCTGCAGCTAATCCACATTAGAGTCAGAGGAAATCCACACATTCCAAGGGAAGGACGTACAAACCTTACAGAGGATGTTGGGATTGAACTCTAAACTCCAACGCCCTGAGCTGTAATCGCGTCACGCTAACCACTACGCTGCAGTGGCACCCCTATCCTGCGTACATGCAGTGAACCGGAATCAACAGTAACAGAACGAAATGGTACACCCACCTGCCAGGAGATTTTCCTGTAAATCAGACTAATACTTGGGGTGTAAGTCTGTGATGCATTATAACATCATTGGTATGTATGGGGTGTCCAGGCAATGGTAGCACTTCTGGTAAATGGAGCTATTCTGGAGCAGTTCACTCACATTTCAAAGTTCAAAATAAATTCAGTATCAAAGTGCATATACAGAATGCCACCATATACAACCATTAGATTTATTTTCTTGCAGGCATACTCAATAAATCTATAGAATAATAACCGTAACAGAATCAATGAAAGACCACACCAACCTGGGTGTTCAACCAGACAACCAACTGTGCAAATACAAAAAGAAAAAAAATAATAATAAATAAATACATAATAATATCCAGAACATGAGATGAAGAGTCGTTCAAAGTTAATCCATAGGTTGCACATGCACTCACTTGCAGACCCAATTCAGTTTAGTTCATCACCAACATCTCCTCCACAATCTCCATCAGCATAGGTGCACCTTTGGTCCCCACTGGACACTCAGCTCTGACATGTGGCTGCAAGTAGTTGTTTGCATGTGACAGCAGCCACACCCCAGGCAGGTAAACCAGGTGAGGTTTGCTGCGGGGGGGGGGGGGCTGCCTCATACCCTGGATGAGACAGGGCCATGCCTATCCGAGCATGTGAAGTCATCTCTGGCAGACTGGGCGAAGGAGATCAGCAGAGATTCAACAGCCAGGAAGATGGTTCTGCAACACTTTGTGAAGAGCCAAAACAAATCATGGTTATCCACTGCAACCAAGGAAAACCTGAACTGTCACAACTACTCGTACCACTGGACCCAGACTTTGGAGATTGAAAGAGTGGAACTGCCCCAGTGTAATGACATTTTCACTTTAAAAACTGTCCTGCACAGATTTCTAATCCATCATTGTTGGATATGATGGACAACCAATCAAGTCAAGTCAAGTCAAGTTTATTGTCACTTAACTACATACAGTACATGTATACTGTCAAACAAAACAACATTTCTCCAGACCAGGGTGTAAAGCACAGTGGTGCACATAACACAGATATAACACACGATAACTTAGGAAAGTAAAAGTTAAATCTACAAATGAATTATGCATAAATAAATAAAGTGCATAAATTAAATATTTACCAATCAAGACATCATTACCTTCCATGTGTTAGATGCCATTCATTCTGTTCATTGTACTGCTGGGATTCAGCCTGCTACCTCAAAAGTTTTTGTGTATCTGCTCCTCCCTCAAGAAACCAAAGGTTCAAAAGGTTCAAAGGTTCATTTATTATCAAAGTAGAGAACTCTGAAACTCTTCAATTCTCCAAGTAGCCATGAAACCAAGAAAGAAAAGCAGCGCAATCATCAACCCCCAGATCCCACCTCCCCACATAAAAACAAACAAAAATGAAACAGGCATAGCAACCCTCAAATCCCTCTTTCTGCACAAAAAAAGAATAAAATGAATCCGGCATATTGACCCCAAAATTCCTCTCCCTACACAAAAAAAAGGTGGGGTGAAAAAACACAAAATACAAAAACTATAAGACTGAAAAAAAAGAGTCCATATTTCAAGTCCACATCCAAAACACAGGAAAAATCCTGGGCACCTCTCTCCAGGCGGAGCAGTAGGCTCTCCCCTCTCTGGTACAGAGCAATTGATCAAAAGGCAAGCAGCCGGAGCTCACCCTCTGCACTCGCTTCGAAACTTCAATCTCCCTCCTCGCTTTTATTGGTGAAGAATGGAAGCTATAATCAGCAAAATGGAGCCAAACATGGGTTTGCACCCAGTCCTGCAGCCTTCCCACTACAAGGTTCACGCACACTGCCTCTGCCTCCTCTTGGAGACTGCAGAGTACTAAAGCACCCAAACAATCTCCAAACAGCAAAACACAGGCACCAACAGTTCCAGAATCACATTCAAGACAAGAAACAAACGTAAAAGACATAAAAGGAAAGTGAAAAGGATAGTTCCGTGATCTATCCAGAAGATGTCACCCAAAGGAGCATTGCATGCAGTCGTCATCTTGACAAGAAGGAAACCAGTTTGGAAATAACTACATTGATGCAAAATTGTGCCCAGTATCTTGTCAAAATTCTTAAACTCACAAGAAATTCTGGAAATCTTGAGCGACACAGAAATGCTGGAGGAGCTCAGCAGGTCAGACAGCAGCTGTGAAGGGGAATAAACAGTCGACATTTTGGGCCGAGACCCTTCATCAGGACTGGAAAGGAAGAGGAAAGAAGAAGATTGGGGGAAGGGAAGGAGTACAAGCTAGCAAGTGATAGGTGAGACCAGGTGGGTGGGAGGGGAGGGAGTGTTGAGGTAAGAAGTTGGGAGATGATAGGTGGATGAGGTGAAGGGTTGAAGAAGAAAGAATCTGATTGGAGATAACAGTGGACCATGGGAAAAAGGGGGGGGCACCAAAGGGAGTTGATGGGTAGATGAGGAGAAGAGAAGGGGCAAGAGGGGAGCCAGAATTGGCAATGGAAAAAAGAGAGAATGGTTAGTGGATCAATGATGTCACAAAACTGCATCAACTGAATGAACTGTCTGATCTCTATTAGCTCTGAAAACAAGAAATGGTAAGTAACTGGAGAACCATTACCTGCAAATTCCCCTCAAAGTCACAGACAGAGTAATGTCTCCTGCAATGGTCAGTCACTTATATCTCCTGTTCAGTGATTGACGTGTCCTGCGATCGAAGCTGAGAGTCAAGGCCCAAGGATGAATCAAAAGTCCAAAAGTTCAGGCCCAATGGCCAGAATCATGTCTGCGAATGTTGGCAGCTCGAAGTCTGGTGTCTGTAAGCCCGAGTTCATGTTCACCAGACACTGGAGCTAGAGGCCTGTTCTGCGGTTAAAGGACAAATCTGTGTGGGTGGAAGGAAGGAACAGGATTTGTTTTGCTATTGTTGTTTTATTGCTTGGTGTTTTCTGTGTTGTTCTGCTGAACATTGTGGGCATGCTATGTTGGTGCCAGAATGTGTGGCAACACTTGCAGGCTGCTGCCAACTCATCCTCAGGTTATTTTGGTTGTTAGCCAAAATGACATATTTCACTGGTTGTTCTGATGTACATGTGACAAATAAACTTGCATCTTGAATCTTAAAGGATTAGAAGATGTCACTTCGTCAGAAGAGTTTTATCTTTCCTCCATCAGCGTCCTTCTGAAGTTTTGCACACTGCTGTGAAATCCTTTTCTTGCTGTCAGCTCTTATGAGAATAGACAAAAAATTCTGCAGATGCTGGAAATCCAGAGTAACACATACAATTAATCCCTGGACACGCTGCTCACTGAACAGGAGATATATGTGGTAATATAAATGACTGATCATTGCAGGAGACATTACACTGTCTGTGACTTTGAGGAGAGCAGGCAGGCAATGGTTCTTCAGTCACTCACCTGTTCTTATTTTCAGAGCCAGAAAGTATTCTTCTAAGGTGCACCACAACCTGGTATGGAAGTTGTTCTGTCCAAGACCGGAAGAAGCTGCAGAAGATCGTGAACACGGCGCAGCACATCACACAAACAAATCTTCCGTCCTTGGACTCACTTTACACCGCACGCTGTCAGAGCGGTGCTGCCAGGATAATCAAGGACACGACCCACTCAGCCAACACACTTTTCGTCCCCCTTCCCTCCGGGAGAAGGCTCAGGAACTTGAAGACTTGTACGGCCAGATTTGGGAACAGCTTCTTTCCAACTGTGATAAGACTGCTGAACGGATCCTGACCCGGATCTGGGCCGTACCCTCCAAATATCCGGACCTGCATCTCGGTTTTTTTGCACTACCTTACTTTCCATTTTTCTATTTTCTATTTATGAATTATAATTTAAATTTTTGATATTTACTATCGAATTGTAATCCAGGGAGCAGGAAACGCAGAATCAAATATCGCTATGATGATTGTACATTCGAGTATCAATTGTTTGGCGACAATAAAGTATAAACTATAGAGGTGATCAGAGCAATTCATTCAGTTGATGCAGTTTCATAGCATCATTGAACCCTTGACCATTCTTCCTTTTTTCCATTCCCATTTCTGGCTCCCCTCTTACCCCTTCCCTTCTCCTCATCTGCCCCTCCTTCATCCCATGGTCCACTGTCATCTCCTATTACTGTGTGGCTCACTGTGGCATTTGGATAGGCCACTGCACTCGTGTCATGTCTCTCTCTTCTGTTGATGAAGGAGGTTGTTACCACGGTTCTGTCGCTATGTTCAAATATGGCCCAAGTGCGGAGCGAGAGACACTGAAGTGGGTCGATAGTTCACAGTTCACTCTGCAAGCAGAGTTAGAGGGAAAAGAAAACAGTAAGTGCTGAACCAAACAGGGCCATTAACTAAAACTCTCAAATGGAAAACGAAGCCTACACTGTGGCTGAAAGGAATAATTAAATATAAAACGAATATCACTCGACAGTCCAACTTCTCAGCAAGGCCGAATGCAAGCAGGCAGCAAAACGTTGCTGTGCTTATCTCAAGTCTTGACAAGCACTACAACGAAAAGAATGGAGTTAAATACTATCACAATGAAATAACAATTTGCTGACTCGTGCATATTCACAAGCGCAATTGCCGTATCTGCTGCGCTCCTGAATCCGTGGTTATGACAGGTTCTGCCTTTATGGAATCAGAGTCAGAATCAGGTTTATTATCACCGGCATGTGACATGAAATCTGTTAACTTAGCAGCAGCAGTTCAATGTAATACATTATACAGAAAATAAATAAATTATCAATCAATCAATCAATTATGGTATACATATATTGAATAGATTAAAAACATGCAAAAAAACAGAAATACTGTATATTAAAAAAAGTGAGGTAGTGTTCACGGGTTCAATGTCCATTTAGGAATCAGATGGCAGAGAGGAAGAAGCTGTTTCTGAATCGCTGAGTGTGTACCTTCAGGCTTCTGTACCTCCTGCCTGATGGTAACAGTGAGAAAAGGGCATGCCCTGGGTGCTGGAGGTCCTTAATAATGGACACTGCCTTTCTGAGACACCGGTCTCTGAAGATGTTCTGGGTTCTTTGTAGACTAGTACCCAAGATGGAGCTGACTAGATTTACAATCTTCTGCAGCTTCTTTCGGTCCTGTGCAGTAGCCTCTCCATACCAGACAGTGATGCAGCCTGTCAGAATGCTCTCCACAGTACAACTATAGAAGTTTTTGAATGTATTTGCTGACATGACAGATCTCTTCAAACTGATAAAGTATAGCCACTGTCTTGCCTTCTTTATAACTACATCGATATGTTCAGACCAGATTAGATCCTCACAGATCTTGACACCCAGGAACTTGAAGCTGCTCACTCTCTCCACTTCTGATCTCTCTATGAGGATTGGTATGTGTTCCTTCGTCTTACCCTTCCTGAAGTCCACAATCAGCTCTTTTGTCTTACTGACGTTGAGTGCCAGGTTGTTGCTGTGGCACCACTCCACTAGCTGGCATATCTCACTCCTGTATACCCTCTCGTCACCACCTGAGATTCTACCAACAATGGTTGTCTCATCAGCAAATTTATAGATGGTATTTGAGCTATGCCTAGCCACACAGTCATGTGTATATAGAGAGTAGAGCAGTGGGCTAAGCACACACCCCTGAGGTGCGCCAGTGTTGATCGTTAGCGAGGAGGAGATGTTATCACTAATCCGCAGGGACTGGGGTCTTCCAGTTAGGAAGTTGAGGATCCAATTACAGAGGGAGGTACAAAGGCCCAGGTTCTGCAACTTCTCAATCAGGACTGTGGGAATGACGGTATTAAATGCTGAGCTATAGCTATTAAATTGAACTATTGTGTTCAATGACTGTGAACTTTTTCAGACTTATGGTGTTTTTGTATTGTGTTTTTCACCCGTTCCTTTCTGTTTGGTTGTGCGTGGGGGGGATTTGGGGGAATGATGATTTTTTTTTTTGTCCGGGGAAAGAGGGATTTGAGGGTCAATGTTCTTGTTGCATTTTGTGTGGTGGGAGATAGGTTTTCAGGTCGATTTTCTTATTGTGATTTTGTTGGTTTTTTGAGAGGGGCTTGGGGGAGTCAATGTTCTTGATTTTTTTCGTGCAGGGGAAGGGGGGGTTGTGAGTAGGATGCTGTCCTCTGCTGCCTGGGGATGGTTTTGATGTTTCTGTCTGAACAACTTTCATATTCTTTCTTTCTTTCATGGCTATCTGGAGAAGTTGTATCTCAGATTTGTATATGCATACATGCTTTGATAATAAGTGAACTTTTGAAAATGCCAGAGAACTCAGCAGGTCAGGCAGCATCTAGGAAAGGAATGAAGAGTTGATGTTTCTGGTCAAGACCTGAGGAAAGATATGTCTGAAACATGGACTCTTTATTCCTTTCCATAGATGCTGCCTGGTCTGCTGAGTTCCTCCAGCATTTTGTGTGTGTTACTTATGCAAATAATCTGGTTTCCCCAGTCTCTCAATGTAATGGATCTGAACTCTATACAGATTCTGTCTCTCTATGAAGGAGAAATATACAGGCTAGAGAGAAAGACACTCCAAACTAATACTGGAATCAGGTACGGTAAGAGTTAAATCCACAAATATCTTGTTCTGCGACACAGGAAGCTTGTGAGCTCTTAATGCAAGGTCTGTGACATACCACGCAATATGATATACCCAGATTGACAGACCCATCAGCTCCTGGTAAAACCTGGATCTCCCATTAAGAAATTAAAAAGATAATTGCTTCCAATCGTTAGAACATAGAAAACAGAACAGCTCAGGACAAGGCTATTCAGCCCATCATATCAATGCTATCCATCTACTTTTCTGCATTTGGTCCATAGCCTTCAATATCTTAATGACTCTGATGCTCACGGTGATGAGCGCTGGCAACGACCGAACCCAGGTGCGGAGGAATGACAGGCTCTGTCATGGTGAACGCTGGCCGAAGTGAGGAGGAAAGGGAACTCCCATGCAGAGATGGAAACAAGAGGTTATACGTAAGAATACTAACAGAGCATCGGTGGCAGATTAAACAGAAAGCACAAGGGCTTAATGACTTAAAGAGCTTAAGACAACAATTAGTAAATACAGGTGCTTGAGAATCCTAGAAGCCCAGTGCTCGATGGCTAGCTGCAGACATCCACAGGGGCTCATGCCAAATACTTATTAAATGTGAAAGTACAGATCACCTCCTCGGGCAGTGAGTTTCAGATTCCAACCATACTCTGGCTTTAAATCGTCCCCCACAGATCCTCCTAAGCCTCCTACCTCACTCCTTATATCTGCTGAATTAGGGTCACAATTGTTATTTTTGTGTAAACTTTCTTTTAGTTGCTTAGATAATAAGAGACACGGAATGAGGGGATAGCCAGAGACTTCTCCTAGGGAAGAACTGGGTGATACAAGGGGGCATATTTTTAAGGTTGTTGGAGAGAGTGAGCAGTTTCAAGTTCCTGGGTGTCAAGATCTCTGAGGACCTAACCTGGCCCCAACCTATCAGTGAAGCTATAAAGAAGGCAAGACAGTGACTATGCTTCATTAGGAGTTTGAAGAGATCTGGTATGTCAACAAAAATACTCAAGAACTTCTATAGATGTAGCGTGGGGAGCATTCTGACAGGCTGCATCACTGTCTGGTTCGGTGGGGGGCAGGGGGGTACTGCACAGGACCGAAAGAAGCTGCAGAGGGTTGTAAATTTAGTCAGCTCCATCTTGGGTACTAGCCTACAAAGTAACCAGGGCAGGGGGGGGGGGGGGGGGAAGGGAGGGAGAGAGAGAGAGAGATGTTAGATTTCTAGTGACTTTTGATGTCTACACAGTGACTGCATCCACAATACTGTCATAAAATAGAAACTCAGAGTCTGAGATTTATCCTACAAGGCTTTGCAAATGCTGACATACAGGATTTGCAAACGACAGTTTGCTTCAACATCAGACAAGAGGAGCTGGGATGTTTTTTCCCCCTTTTGCTAAATTGGTAGCTAGTCAAATTGGATTACTATTGTCACCTGCACCGAGATACAAGGTCAGTACGACATTGTGGGCCAAAGGACCAGCGTCGTACTGTACTGCTTTGTTCTATGATCTATATTCAGTGAAAAGCGTTGCTTTCCATGCCTGTCATACAGATCATTACATCACAGCAGTGCACTGAGGTAGTACAAAGGAAAACGATAACAGAATGCAGAGTAGATAGTTATATTTACAGATAAAGTGCAGTACAGACAGACAATAAGGTGCAAGTCCATCTTATTGTACTGCAGGACCGTTTAGTAGTCTGATAGCAGTGGGGTAGAAGCCTGGTGGTATGTGATTGCGGGCTTTTGTATCTACTAGCTGATGGGAGAGGGGAGAAGAGAGATTGTCCATGTGGGTGGGGTCTTTGATTATGCTGTCTGCTTTACTGAAGCACTGGGAAGTATAGACAGAATCCATGGAGAGGAATTTCATTTCCATGACATGCTAAATTACGTTTATAACTCCCTACAGTTTCTTGCAGTCAAAGGCAGAGCAGTTACCATACCAAGCCATGATGTATCAGAATAGGATGTTTTCTATGATGCATTGCTAAAAATTGGTGCGAATCAAAGAAAAATGCACTGTACTGTGAAGAATAAACACAAGAGATCATGCAGATGCTGGAAATCCAGAGAAACAAATTCAAATCTTGGTGGAACTCAGCAGGTCAGGCAACATCCATGGAAATCAATATGAACAGTCAATTTTTCGGGCCAAACCCATTCTTCCAAACTGACGGCATGAGCGTCAATTTCTCTTTCTGGTAAAAAAAAATCCTCCCTCTTCCCTCTTCTTCTATTCCCCACTCTGGTCTCTTACCTCTTCTCCTCACCTAAATACCACCTCCCCCTGGTGCCCCTCCTTCTCCCCTCTCTCTCATGGTCCACTCTCCTCTCCAATCAGTTTCCTTTTACCTTTCCCACCCACCTGTCTTCACCTATCACCCTCTAGCTATCCTCCTCCCCTTCCCCCTAACTTGCAAACTCCACATGGACAGTGCCAGAGGTCGGGGTGGAAGCTAGGCTGATGGAGTGTTTGAGGCAGCAGCCTCAATAGGTGTGCTACTGTACAGGACATTTGATCGTCTGGAACACAGTTCAAGCATACATTCGGATGATAGAGATACAAAACCGGAGGAGGAGGGAGAGAGCTGAGAACTGCTCAGCCAGTCAAATGGAAAGTTTGTGCAGGACTACTGGACCATGATGACTCTGAAGCCTCTAATGTTAATGGAGTACACTTTGGAACAGCAACTGCTCTGCCTGTGACCACAGGAAACTGCAGGACCTATGGACACCGCTCTGCACTTTACAGACACTAGCCTCACCTCTCTATATTTCTTGCTGCTTTGGTAAAGTAGCCGGCATAATCAAAGACCCTACCCACCCTGGACATTCTGTCATCTACCCCCTCCCATCAGGCAGAAGATACAAAAGCCTGAAAGCACATACCACCAGGCTCCAGGGCATCTTCTAACCCCCTTTTATAAGACCATTATATGGTTCCCTAGGACGATGAGATAGACTCTTGATCTCACAGCCTTCCTTATCCTGACCTTGCACCTTATTGCCTGCCTGCACTGCACTCTCTCTGTAGCCATAACACTTTACTCTGCATTCTGTTATTGCTGTCCCTTGTTCTATCTCAATGTACTGTGTAATGATTCCATCTGTATAATCAGTTGAAGCACCTTCAATAACTCCAAAAGACTGAGGTAACGTAAATACTGAAAGGCTTTTATTCGCTGTACAATACGACCTCCACAGTGAGTGTCTGCCCCCGGACTGAGGGGGAGGGGCAAGGCGAAACACCTTTATTCAGGGTTCTGTGGGAGGAGCCACAGGGGCAGTCAGCAGAGGGGCGAATCCAGACAGTTAACCCAGTTACAACATATATATGGTTTACCACATCAGTAGACAAGATTTTCACTGTACCTCAGTAAATGTGACAATAACTAACAGTTCCAATTCCTATTCTTCTTAAAGTTAAGGCTTTGGCAAGCACGTAGTGCTGTAACCCATGCCTCAGTGAAATGTTAAATTCTACCCCAGTAATCATGAGCTCAGTCACCGGAAACCATATCTCACGAATGTCTTCCCTTGCTATTCACAGCCTCCTTGTTTGGGATAGTCAGCTCCTAGTGATGAGGGGTAGAGAGGAAGGGGAGGATATCCTATTCAAAGACAAAGTAAATTTATTATCAAAATGAGTATGTTACTTTGAACAACCTCCTCAGAGAACAAGTGATGACTGTGAAAGGAGAGACTGAGCAATCAAAAGGCCCAGCCACTGACCACAGTCACCACTCACTCTTGCCCACATGGCACCAGAACATGTGGATCCTGGATCGGCCTCTATGAAGCCACCTGAGGACCCACCAATGGACCACTCCTTTGGAGGACATCGTACTCGGCTCGAGCGGCCGTACCACTGCCTTGGGATTCACTTTGTTGCAAGTACTTACAGGAAATTGTCATTAAAACTCAGATCCTCAAAGTGAACGTATTTCAGCACAGAATCAGGAATTGATTTTTGCTGCCATTTACTAAAAGTCCCTGATGCACATTAGGTGGGAATTCAATTACTGACCTATTATATACTTTAGGAGACAGGAGGCACACTGGTCTCATATATCATGTTGCACAGGAAATATTGCTGTGTTCCAGTGGCTGCCAATGCGAAAGCAACTACAATTCACAAAAACCTAATAGATTTAGAATACTATGTGGGTCTAAATTCCTTCCATCTTTGGATAAGGGTTGCAAGGAGGTGCCACCTGACACGGGGCTGTGTAACCTCGCCCACTCTCAGGTAAACATACAAGCAGTGAGTGACTTGTGAAATGGGATGGTCATAAATTACAACGGCAAAATACTGCAGCGAAGACCGTAAGACAAGGAGCAGAATTAGGCCATTCGGCCCATAAGTCTGCTTATCACAGCTGATTTAGAAACCATAGAAACCATAGAAAAACTACAGCACAGAAACAGGCCTTTTGGCCCTTCTTGGCTGTGCCGAACCATTTTCTGCCTAGTTCCACTGACCTGCACCTGGACCATATCCCTCCATACACCTCCCATCCATGTATCTATCCAATTTATTCTTAAATGTTATAAAAGAACCCACATTTACCACCTCGTCTGGCAGTTCATTCCACACTCTCACCACTCTCTGTGTGAAGAAGCCCCCCCTAATATTCCCTTTAAACTTTTCCCCCCTCACCCTTAACCCATGTCCTCTGGTTTTTTTCTCCCCTTGCCTCAGTAGAAAAAGTCTGCTTGCATTCACTCTATCTATACCCATCATAATTTTATATACCTCTACAAATCTCCCCTCATTCTTCTACACTCCAGGGAATAAAGTCCTAATCTATTCAACCTTTCTCTGTAACTGAGTTTCTCAAGTCCCAGCAACATCCTTGTAAACCTTCTCTGCACTCTTTCAACCTTATTTATATCCTTCCTGTAATTTGGTGACCAAAACTGAACACAATACTCCAGATTCGGCCTCACCAATGTCTTATACAACCTCATCATAACATTCCAGCTCTTATACTCAATACTTTGATTAATAAAGGCCAATGTACCAAAAGCTCTCTTTACGACCCAATCTATCTGTGATGCTACTTTTAGGGAATTTTGTATCTGTATTCCCAGATCCCTCTGTTCTACTGCACTCCTCAGTGCCTTACCATTAACCCTGTATGCTCTACCTTGGTTTGTCCTTCCAACGTGCAATACCTCACACTTGTCTGTATTAAACTCCATCTGCCATTTTTCAGCCCATTTTTCCAGCTGGTCCAAGTCCCTCTGCAGGCTCTGAAAACCTTCCTCACTGTCTACTACACCTCCAATCTTTGTATCATCAGCAAATTTGCTGATCCAATTTACCACATTATCATCCAGAGCATTGATATAGATGACAAATAACAATGGACCCAGCACTGATCCCTGTGGCACACCACTAGTCACAGGCCTCCACTCAGAGAAGCAATTCTCTACTACCACTCTTTGGCTTCTTCCATTGAGCCAATGTCTAATCCAACTTACCACCTCTCCATATATACCTAGCGACTGAATTTTCCTAACTAATCTCCCATGCAGGACCTTGTCAAAGGCCTTACTGAAGTCCATGTAGACAATATCCACTGCCTTCCCTTCATCCACTTTCCTGGTAACCTCCTCAAAAAACTCCAATAGATTGGTCAAACATGACCTACCATGCACAAAGCCATGTTGACTCTCCCTAATAAGTCCCTGTCTATCCAAATTCTTGTAGATTCTGTCTCTTAGTAGTCCCTCCAATAACTTACCTACCACCGACGTTAAACTTACCGGCCTATAATTTCCTGGATTACTTTTGGATCCTTTTTTAAATAATGGAACAACATGAGCCACTCTCCAATCCTCCAGCACCTCACCTGTCCAGCGATATTTTAAATATTTCTGCCAGCGCCCCTGCAATTTCAACACTAGTCTCCTTCAAGGTCCGAGGGAACACCCTGTCAGGTCCCAGGGATTTATCCACTTTAATTTTCCTCAAGGCAGCAAGCACCTCCTCCTTTCCAATCTGTACAGTTTCCATGATCTCACTACTTGTTTCCCTTAATTCCATGGACTTCATGCCAGTTTCCTTAGTAAATACAGACGCAAAAAACCTATTTAAGATCTCCCCCATTTCCTTTGATTCCGCACATAGCCGACCACTTTGATCTTCAAGAGGACCAATTTTATCCCTTACAATCCTTTTGCTCTTAATATACCTGTAAAAGCTCTTTGGATTATCCTTCACTTTGACTGCCAAGGCAACCTCATGTCTTCTTTTAGCACTCCTGATTTCTTTCTCAAGTATTTTCTTGCACTTCTTATACTCCTCAAGCACCTTATTTACTCCTTGTTTCCTATACATTTCATACAACTCCCTCTTCTTCTTTATCAGAGTTGCAATATCCCTTGAGAACCAAGGTTCCTTATTCCTATTCACTTTGCCTTTACTCCTGACAGGAACGTACAAACTCTGCACTCTCAAAATTTCTCCTTTGAAGGCTTCCCACCTACCGATCACATCTTTGCCAGAGAACAACCTGTCCCAATCCACGCTTTTTAGATCCTTTCTCATTTCTTCAAATTTGGCCTTCTTCCAGTTCAGAACCTCAACCCTTGGACCAGATCTATCCTTGTCCATGACCAAGTTGAAACTAATGGTGTTATGATCACTGGAACCAAAGTGCTCCCCTACACAGACTTCCATCACTTGTCCTAGCTCGTTTCCTAACAGGAGATCCAATATTGCATCCCCTCTAGTTGGTCCCTCTATATATTGATTTAGAAAACTTTCCTGAACACATTTTACAAACTCTAAACCATCCAGACCCCTAACAGTATGGGAGTCCCAATCAATATATGGAAAATTAAAATCCCCTACCACCACAACTTTATGTTTCCTGCAGTTGCCTGCTATCTCTCTGCAGATTTGCTCTTCCAATTCTCGTTGACTATTAGGTGGTCTGTAATACAATCCCACTAATGTGGCCATACCTTTCCTGTTTCTCAGCTCCACCCATAAGGACTCTGTAGACAAGCCCTCTAATCTGTCCTGCCTGAGCACTGCTGTAATATTTTCCCTAACAAGCAATGCTACTCCCCCACCTTTCATTCCTCTGCCTCGATCACATCTGAAACATCAGAACCCTGGAATATTAAGCTGCCAATCCTGCCCCTCCTGTAGCCAAGTTTCACTAATTGCTATAACGTCATAATTCCACGTGTCAATCCATGCCCTCAACTCATCCGCCTTCCCCGCAATACTCCTAGCATTGAAATATATACACCTCAGAAGATTTTTACCACCACTCACAACCTTTCTATTAGCGGATTTGCTTGAACTTTTAACATCATTTATTTTCACCCCAGCCACACTGTCAGCTCTGGCACTCTGGTTCTCATCCCCCTGCAAATCTAGTTTAAAGCCTCCCCAATAGCACTAACAAACTTCCCTGAAAGGATATTGGTCCCCCTGTAGTTCAAGTGTAACCCATCCCTCTTGTACAGGTCCCACCTGCCCCAGAAGAGGTCCCAACGATCCAGAAATCTGAAACCCTGCCCCCTACACCAGTTCCTCAGCCATTTGTTCATCCTCCAGAGCATCCTATTCCTACCCTCACTGGCACCTAGCACAGGTAGCAATCCTGAGATTACCACCCTCGAGGTCCTGCTTTTCAACTTCCTACTAAGCTCTCTATACTCACTCTCCAGGACCTCCTCAGTCTTCCTTGCTATGTCATTGGTACTGATGTGCACCACAACATCTGGCTGATCACCCTCCCACTTCAGAATGTCATGCAAGCGATCAGAGACATCCTTGACCCTGGCACCCGGGAAGCAACAAACCATCCTGGATTCTCTGTAACGACCACAGAACCTCCTATCTGCACCTCTAACTATCGAGTCCCCTATCACTACCACTCTCCTCTTTTTCCACCCTCCCTTCTGCACTGCAGAGCCAGACTCAGTGCCAGAGATCCGGCTACTGCAGCTAGTCCCAGGTAAGTCATCCCCCCCAACAGTATCTAATGCGGTATACTTGTTATTGAGGGGAATGGCCACAGGGGAATCCTGCTTTGCCTGCCCTTTCCTCTTCCCTCGCCTGACAGTGACCCAATTTCCTGCCCTCTGCTCCTTTGGCGTAACTACCTCCCTGTAGCTACGATCTATAATCTCCTCATTCTCCCGAATGATCCGCAGGTCATCCAGCTCCTGCTCCAGTTCCCTAACGCAGTTTGTTAGGAGCTGCAGCTGGATGCACTTCTTGCAGGTGTCGTTGTCAGGGACACCAGGGAGCTCCCTGACTTCCCACATCCTGCAAGAGGAGCATTCCAACATCCTGCCTGGCATTCTCTCTACTCTAAACAATCTGAACAAAAAACTTACCGGAACCTACCCTGGCCTCTGCCTGTTCTCACCGAAGCCTGTTGAGCCAAAGCCATCCCACTCTGACTCAGTCCTCTCCGACAATGGCCACTGTATATGGTGGTCTGCTTTTAAACCTTAGCGCACTACGTCACGCGCCTGCGCAGTGCAGACCCTTCTCCCCGAGCAGTGTTAAAAAAATGACTTTTTCTACCCGATTTCTTCACTCCCTTCTTCTCAGCTGCTTGCTTTGACTGAATTTATTTTCCCTCTCAACTCTATGCTGCTGGCTGCTCCCTGTAACCTTTGCCATCCTGCCTGATCAGAAGCCTGTCAATCTTTGCTTTAAATATACCCAGTGACTTGGCCTACACAGCCATTGGTGACAATGAATTCCACAGATTCACCACCTTCTGGCTAAAGAAATTCCTCCTCATCTCTGTTCTAAAGGGATGTTCTTTTATTTGAAGCTGTGCCCTCTGGTTCTAGACTCTCCCAATAATGGAAGCATCCTTCCCACGTCCATTCTACCAAGCCCTTTCAACATTCAATGTCCTGATGAAAGGTCTCGTCCTGAAATCCTGACTGTTTATTCATTTCCAAAGATGCTGCCTGACCTGCTGAGTTCCTCCAGCATTTCATGTGTGTGTGTGTTGCTCTGGATTTCCAGCATCTGCAGAATCTCTTGTGTTTCAATATTCAATAGGTTTCAAAGATTCCTCCTTCATCATTCTAAACTCCAGCTGAGATTCTGAAATAAAAACAGCAAATGCTGGAAATCATAAACAGAAGGATAAATCCGCGATGAAAAAGACACAGATTTTCAGCCACATCAGAATATGCAAGTCCAGATTCCACCTGCTTTTTAAGGAAATTATGGACGATCTTACTGAACTCTTTGTCAAAAGGATGTAGTCTTTTTTCTCCAGACCATTCCTTCTGAAAGCACTTCTGCTTCATTTTGAGCTATGTCAATCCATTGTCAATAACCTTGTTGATTTACTGCTTGTAGCTTTAGGGGAAAGTGCATTTACGAGCCGGACTAATTTAAAATACAGAGTAATCTCTCCTCATCCTTTGAATAGCCTTCAATTTAAAAGGCCTAATTAAGAGGCGTAATCCATGAAGTTCTGAGCCGGTGTTCTGAGAACTGAACCGACAGCCTGTTAGGAGGCAGGTACTTTGATGTTTAATGTTGAATAGATGGTCTATTCATTATAGATATTAGCACATGATTTAAATGGACCTTTCCTTGCGAGTACTGTAATGTTGTGGATTAACCTGAATACAACTTGCTCGCACAAAACCCCTCCTCTACTTCCTCAGCTCTTTCCTTTCAGCGTCATTGAGTCATAGAGTGCTACAACACAGAAACAGGCTCTTCTGTCCATGTAGTCTCTACCAAACTGTAATCTTGCCTCGTCCCATCGACCTGCACCTGGGACATAGGCCTCCAATTCCTTCCCTTCCATGTACCTCAAAGGCTCAAAGGTTCATTTATTATCAAACCATGTATCCATATGCAACTCTGAAAATTGTCTTCTCCAGATAGCCACAAAACAAAGAAAGAACATGAAAGTCATTCAGAAAAAAAATGTCAAACCCACCCCCCCACACAAAAAAGAGCAGCATCCCAGTCATCAACCCCCACCCAAAACCCCCCTCCCCCTGCACAAAGTGGAACAGGAGCATTGACATTCAAAATACAACCCCTCCCCAGCACAAAAAACTTGCAGAACACTAACAGAACATCAACCCCCAAACCCCCTCCCCTTGCACAACAAAACAGAAAAGGAATGGGTGATTTTTAAAAAACACAGAATATAAAAACCATAGGTCTGGAAAAAGTCCACAGTCCACAGTCCAATCCATAATGCAGAACCACGATGCCATCCTACGATATAAAACTCTGGTTAGGCCACACTTGGAGTATTGTGTCCAGTTCCGGTCGCCTCACTATAGGAAGGATGTGGAAGCATTGGAAGGGTTACAGAGGAGATTTACCAGGATGCTGCCTGGTTTAGAAAGTATGCATTATGATCAGAGATTAAGGGAGCTAGGGCTTTACTCTTTGGAGAGAAGGACGATGAGAGGAGACATGATAGAGGTGTACAAGGTACTAAGAGGAATAGATAGAGTGGATAGCCAGCGCCTCTTCCCCAGGGCACCACTGCTCAATACAAGAGGACATGGCTTTAAGGTCAGGGGTGGGAAGTTCAAGGGGGATATTAGAGGAAGGTTTTTTACTCAGAGAGTGGTTGGTGCGTGGAATGCACTGCCTGAGTCAGTGGTGGAGGCAGATACACTAGAGAAGTTTAAGAGACTACTAGACAGGTATATGGAGGAGTCTAAGGTGGGGGCTTATATGGGAGGCAGGGTTTGAGGGTCGGCACAACATTGTAGGTCGAAGGGCCTGCAATGTGCTGTACTATTCTATGTTCTATGTTCCATGATATCATCAACATTGGTCAAAAGAGAGGGACACCACGTGAACTCACAGAGGCCTACCCACCTGTCACACAGCAATAGGCCAGCCACAGATTCCATCTCCGGCAGTGAATGAAAGGAAGGCAGTCGGTACTGAACTCTCGCTCGCCTTCCACATTCGCCTCGATGTCTCAACCTTCCTCGATGCTTTAATCGGTGATTAATGGATGCTTTAACTGGCAAAATAGAGTGGAACATCGGTTCACGCCCCGTCTCAAAGTCTCTTCACATCAAGGCTAAGTATGCACTCGCTTCCCGGAATCTTCTCGGAGACAGCAAAGCGCTGGATCACTCATATGATCTCCAAAACATAAATTGCAGGCTCTAACAGTCCCAGAAACACATTTAAGGTGCAAGACAGGTGTAAAAGAAGTAAAAAAGATATTTTCATTTGCTATCTGGAAGATGTCAACTGAGGGAGCATTGTAGACTAGTGTCACCTCGACTGGACGTTAACCAAACTTCCATTAAATGTTGCAGTTGAGTTCACACCCAGCACTTCCACTGGCAGCTCGTTCCACATTCTCACCACCTCCTCAGTGAAGAGGACCCCCTCAGGTTCCCCTTAAACAGTTCACCTTTCACAGTAGTGCCACGGTAGCACAGCAGTTAGCTCCATGCTATTACAACTCAAAGCGTTGGAGTTCTGAGTTCAATTCCAGTGTCCTCCGTGAGAAAATTTGTACGTTCTTCCTGTTAACATGTGGGTTTCCTCCAGGTGCTCTGGTTTCCTCCCACAGTCCAAAAACGTAGTGGTTGGTAGGTTAATTGGTCATTGTAAGTTGTCCTGTGATATGATAAGGCTAGGATTAAATCAGTGGCTCGTTGGGCCAGAAGGGTCTGTTCCACACTGTATGTCAAAGTAAATTATTTAACCTATGACCTCCAGTTGCAGTCTCTTCCACCTATATGTGTTTAACCTATCTATATACCTCTCACTTGGCCATGTGGGCACGTGGCCAAGTGGTTAAGGCATTGGACTAGCGACCTGAAGGTCATGAGTTCGAGCCTCACCAAGGTAATGTGTTGTGTCCTTGAGCAAGGCACTTAATCACACATTGCTCTGCGACGACACTGGTGCCAAGCTGTATGGGTCGTAATGCCCTTCCCTTGGACAACATTGGTGTTGTGGAGAGGGGAGAGGGTGTTGCTGCATGGGCAACTGCCGGTCTTCCATACAACCTTGCCCAGGCCTGCGCCCTGGAGAGTGAAGACTTAGAGTTAGACTCGCAAGACTAATGGATGCCTTATTACCCCTCATAATTTTATATATCTCTGTAAGATCTCCCCTCATTCTCCGGTGCACCAGGAAATAAAGTCTTAATCTATTCAATCTTCCCCTGTAACTCAGGTCTTTGAGACCCCGCATAGTTTTGGTGTGACTCAAACTGAAGTTCCTAGATTACTGGGTTAGTCTTCTGTTGTTAATCTAATGACTGAACCACAACACTGATATAACCCATTAGAGAAGTGCAGATGAGATTTACCAGGATGCTGCCTGGATTAGAGAGCATGCCTTATGAGGAAAGGTTGCCTCACTTCCCGTGCCAACACAGCAAACCGGCAGCTTTGCAATGTGGGAGGAAACCAGAGCACCCGGAAGAAGCTCACGCAGCCACAGGGAGAATGGTGCAAGTGCTTTACAAACAGCGTCAGGATTTGTACCCCGATCAGTGATTGCTGGTACGGGAGGCGGAGCAGTGTAATGATGGCGCTAAACGGCGACTCTTTTGCTTGCATCTTTGGAAACAGCTCTATTTCCATCGTTAATATCTTTATTTTTCCCTTTCAGGGTTCTTTTGAAAACCCTGACCTGGAGTTACACGCTGACTTCGGTTCTTTGCAAGAATGGGACCCGTCTCAGGGATTCATAACTGGCTGTTGTTCGGCACACTAAGGGCTCGGCCTAAGAGTCCGGCTCGGATTTGGAAGCCTAGGATCTCAGGGCTGGAGACAGGCGGATCGAGGGTCGGTGTCATGGCAGGAGACCCATGTGTCGTCAGGGCAGTCAGAATATCTACAGCTGTGTTTCTAGAGACCCGAGATCTTTGAGATCTTCAAGCACAGAGCTTGAAAAAAGCGACATAGTGGATTTTTAATATCATAAACCAGCGAGTTGTTTATTATGTCTCCCTGCTCGCTGGGAATACGGAGACACCTCCCTCTCCCTTTTTCGGGGGAGAGAGAGCCTGTGGTGTGTCAAATACCGGGTGAAGTGTGAAGTCTTTGGGATAACTGCAAGTCTGTGTCTTTGCTATTGCTTTGCTCACGCTTGAGTGCTTGGTGGTGGGTGCCAATGCTTTTTTTGCTAGTGGTGGGAGGGATTGTTGTTCGCTGCCACTTACGTGTGGGAGGGGGGAGCTGGGGGGGGGACTTTAGGGTTCTCACATTTAACTGTCATTCATTCTTTGGGACACTCCTCTGTTTTCATGGATGTTTGCGAAGAAAAAGCATTTCAGGATGTATATTGTATACATTTCTCTGACATTAAGTTGAACCTTTGAGCTTTTGTAAAGCAATTGTGCTAACCAATAGGCTACCATGACAGCCAATCAAAAGAGGAGTAAATCGCAAATAAAACAGGAAGTAGTGGAAATACTTATCAGGAATGTTGTGACAGTGAACAAAGACACCAGAGAGACACTGAAGCTGGTGGACATAGACATCTTTATTCAGCAGAACGAGCAGCAGGCATCACATTTGAGACATATTTGGAAGAAAAGGCCTGCTTGACCCAATATTACATGATATTTTTATACGCTAAAGGTCAAAGGTAACAGCAGGACAATTCTATAGTTACAATGTAGCTACAATGCTTCCTTTGAATTAAATACAATTTCAAACACCTCCATCTTTACATGCACATGCCACCAAAAATGAATGATATTCCCACTAATTCTGGGCCACATTCATGCATATAGAGGCATCTGAGGTCAAATGAAATGTTTCTTTGTTTGCAACCAACCCCAAAATGCAGCTCCAGAAAGACCATTGTTCAGAGCTGTATCTTAAATTCAATCTACAATCCACGTTCAAGTCTGAAGACTGGCTGCTACTGAAATTAGTATTTGCTGTATGTAAGGGGTTTCTGTTTTTTTATATGTCACTGCGTAGTCTAATTAAAATGGCTTCTTTGTTATGTTATAATTGAAAGGGCTTCTTTGTTATGTTAACTGCTGAGAAAGTCCTCCCACTAGTAGTTTGTTTGGATCATGTTACTGATAAGAAGGTGTTACAAACCAATTGGGATAGTTGTAATGTTTTCTGTGTATCTATAAGATAGCGTGATGCGTGGGTTTTTGGGGAGAAGGCGAGAGGGAGAGAGACAGAGGATGGACCAGGTGCTGTGAGTCCGCTAACGGGGTCGGACCCCGAGCAGGAGTCCGAGGTCCAGGGTGTTCAGCGAGGAGAGGAGATGGAGACGGACTCGTGTGGAACGTCTGGTCGACCACCATTGTTGGTCCCAGGCAGCAGGTCAAAGTGGCCCAAGGGGATTGCAGAGTGAAGAAGAAGGGTCCTGAGCTCCAACTGTTTGTGCACAAAGAGATTGACTTTGCTAAGTGTGGCGCCTTTTATTTTCCTTTTATATTTTATTCTCTATTAATTATATAGTTCCAGTAATATCTATAAACTGTAAATCATTTAATCATATCTGGTGTATTGTCTGTTATTTGGGTGGGGTGGGGTACCTCACACAGCATCCACACAAACTTATTACCCAGTTTGGCAGGGCCAAGGGCTGTTTCCCTAGACGACAGCGAGCCGAGCGACCCTGAGGCTGGCCAGAGGGGCTGCATGTACAAACAGCACCCAGCATGAACAGAAGGAGAAAGAGAGGAAGTTATAGAATCAGAGAGCTGGAACACAGAAACAGGTCCTTCAGCCCAACTCATCTATGCCAACCAAGGATCCTATCTGAGCTAGATTCCTTTCCTGCGTCTGAACTTTTCCTTTCCATGTACCTATCAGGACCTGTCATGGCAGGACGTACGGAAACACACCAGGTTCAAGAACAGCTGCTTCCCTTCAACCATTCAGTGTTTGGACCAATCTGCACAACCTCACTAATCTCACTATAGCAGGGGTTCCCAACCTGAGATCCACAGATCCCTCGGTTAATGGTAGGGGTCCATGGCATAAAAAATGTTGGGAGCCCCTGCACTATAGCAACACTACGACCACTCTAACCAACACACACAAAATGCTGGAGGACCTCAGCAGGCTAGGCAGCATCTATGGAAAAGAGTACAGTCGACGGTTTGGGCTGAGACCCTTCAGCAGTATGGAGAAAAGAAGATGGAGAAACACCACTGGCATTTAGAGCAGTAATGAAGGTCCGCCATCTCTGGTGGTGGTCAGGGCTTTCTTCATCAGTCAGTAGCTTCCTCTCCGTTTTCACTACTGTCTGACCTGCACATCCCAGGTGGAGACTCAGGAATACCATCACACTCAGATGTAGAAGGATTCTTCATTGCTCTTTCCATAAGAGTTTTGTTTTACCAGTCAGGGCTGTTGCCCCTGAACCTGAAGAACTTCTGGACCACCCTTAGTCTGGCTTCTACCCTTTGACCTGTTTGGCATGGGTGACCCTACCAAGCACCAAAGCATAAAGCCCTGACTCCAGCCAACATTGCTCTCCAGGTCATTGAGGCATGAAAGTCTCCAAACCCAATGACAAGGTTGTGGTCCTCCAGGAGGTTACCTAAATGTGTTTCAAACATTATAATTGTACCTGCCCCTATCACTTATTCTGGCAGCTCTTTCTATAGACACACCACCCTCTGTGTGAAAAAGCTGTCCCTCAGGTCCCATCTAAATATTACCTTTCTCAATCTAGTTTCAGACTCCACAACCCTGGGACAGAGACTGTGACCATTCGCGTTATCTATGTCCTCCATGATTTTTAAATACCTCTACATGATCACACCTCAGCCTTCTACACTCCAGGAGAAAACTGCCCCAGCCTATCCAGTGTCTCCTTTTAGCTCAGGCCCTCCAGTCCTGGCAATGCCCTGAGTGTGCAGCCCTCTGGTGAAAAATGATATCGTATCTGTTAAATAGGAGCCGTGGACAATTCTGATTTGATAGAGATAGACATGAAAGCACAGAGGAACATCTGGAGAAATTTCTGAAATGCCAGTTCGCTGCTGTTGTTACTGCGTGGTCGGGAATCTTTCGGAGGGAAGGCCTCAAAATCCCCGGCTTTGCCTGCTGTTAGCGACCGAGATTGAGGTCGAATCGTTCGGACAGAGATGGCGCTCAGTACTCAGTGTCGGAGAGCTGATCGGAGGCTCGAAGTTTTCGGATGACCCAGAGTCGGACCGTGGTCGGGTATGGCAGAGAAAGTTTTTCTTCCTTCTCTCCGTCTGCGTGAGATGTGGGACATTTGAGAGACTTTGAACTTTTTACTGTGCTCATGGACTTCTTCATCAAGTTATGGTATTGTTGCACTGTTGTAACTATACAATATAGTTATGTGGTTTTGTTAGTTTTTTCAGCCTTGGTCTGTCCTGTGTTTTGTGATATCACACCGGAGGAAATATTGTATCATTTCTTAATGCATGCATTACTAAATGACAATAAAAGAGGACTGTGTGCCTTCATAATCTAATCTTGAGAGGCCTAAAGAAGGGTCTCGGCCCAAAACGCTGACTGTTTATTCATTTCCGTAGATGCTGCCTGACCTGTTGAGTTCCTCCAGCATTGTGTGTGTGTGTGTGTGTATGTGTGTGTGTGTGTGTTGCTTTGGATTTCCAGCATCTGCAGAATCTCTTATGTTTACTAATTACCTCCAGCGGCGTCAACCTCACTGAGTAAGACTCCTCTGCCAACAGCGATTGTACAGATCAGCCGCGATATTTGGTATTCTCCAGTGGATGATAACTTGACAACTTTAAGTTTTATCCAGGAGCATAATAACTATCAGAAATGTGTAAATATTCAAAAATAAGTGGGCCGTGAGCTGATTTGTTGGATTTGTTACAATGCATTTGCCTGCCTTGATTTTATTCATAATATCAATAATTTAGTTATAATATCATAATTCAGTTTCCTCATCTCACTTAATATTTGGCCTGATGAAAACGTTGACAGCCTTACAGAGGTCTGGAGTTTCACAACCATGGACTGAGTTTGAATGACTCGACAGATGCTGTGTTTTTTTTTGTTTATCTTCTAATGGAAACTATGTCAAGAGGCAAAGGAGAATAAATTAGAAGCTCAAAGGAAGTGGAGACGTGCAGAAGTCACATTTACAGCTCAGTTCTCCAGGGAATGACAGGGCCTCTGGGTTGTGCTTTATAACGATTCTGTGTGTGGGCACAGAGGAGTGGAATAATACTGAACTCGATACACTCAGCGGCCACTTTATTAGGTACACCTGCACACCTGCTTGTTAATGCAAATATCTCACTGTTAATGAGAGAGGTCAGAGGGGAATGGCCTGACTGGTTCAAGCTATCAGGAAGGTGACAGTAACTCAAATAATCGCGCGTTACAACAGCATGCTGTGCCGAACAGCATCTCTGAATGCACAACATGTTGAAGCTTGAAGTGGATGGGCTACAGCAGCAGGCATTCAATCGGCAGCCACTTTACAGGAGGTACCCAATAAAGTGGCCGCTGAATGTCTGTTTGGGACCTCTTTACTTTCCTTTTTTCCCATTGTGCTTCTTCTAGGCATTTACAAATGAGCGTGCCCTCAGTTCTGTAATCAAACTAGCCAGATTACCGATAACGCTGCAAAAATGTCAAGTCCAATCCAATAACTGGAGAGTAATGTCCAAAGTTCCTCCATTTATTTAGCAGGATGGGACAGTACGATGTTTTCAAATAGAATTAACTACTTACCATGAACTTCAGGGAAATGTTGATCTCACTGATGGCAACGCTGCCATTTTATTCTTGCCCTCCTGAGGGAGTTGCATTAACCTGACTGTGTGCTTGGGTACTGATATAAACACTTCATTAACACATTCCACTTGCTTTCCAGAGAAGATGCTGCGAGGGCTGTGGTGCGCAAGGGTAAACATATTATTAAAAAGTAATTCAGCTCCAGCAAGTAAACAATGGGGTGGGTGGAATTTATAATGTGATCACATTACACATGGATAATAATAGGAGAACCATTACCGGACAACTAATCCAGCTCTTGTGAGTTCAAATCCCACTGTGGGCATTTGAAAGTTTGACCTTGGTTTCAAAAGTTTAGCAACAGAACATCATTTTTATTTGGGTCATTCTGCTACAGACAACAGATAAAGATCAGCTTTATTTGTCACGCGTTCATCGAAGCATGCAGTGGAATGTGCCATCTGCGTCGACAACCAACGCGGTCCAAGGATGTGCTGGGGACAGCCCGCAAGTGTTGCTAGGCTGCTGGTGCCAACATAGCATGCCAACAATTTACGAGCCCTAACCTGGATGTCTTGGTAATATGAGAGGAAACTGGAGATCACAGAGGAAACCTACAAGGGGAGAACTCACAAGCTCCTTGCAGACAGCGGTGCGAATTGGACCCCAATCTTACAGCTAGCCACCGAGCCGCCCACCACACTGCAGCTGTACGAGACGTTGGAGAGGCTGCACTTGGAGTAGTGTGCACAGCTTTGGTCACCCTGTTATAAGGAAGACGTCATTAAGCCGGAAAGGGTGCGAGGATATTGCCAGAGCTCTGGAGTCTGAATTATAGGCAGAGGATTTTATCTCTGAGAGTGTTGGAGGTTGAAGGTGACCTGAGCACACTGAGAGGAGTCCAAAGTTAGTAGGTTAATTGGTCATTGTAAATTGTCCCATGATTAGGCAAGCGTTAAAATCAGAAGTTGCTGGGTGGGGTGGCTCAATGGGCTGGAAGTGCCCAGTCCGCCCTGTACGTCTAAATAAAATAAAATCATGAGGTGATAGATAGGGTGAATGCATACAGTCTTTCCCAAGGAAAAGTGAGCCAAAAACGAGAGGGCATAGGTTTAAGGTGAGTGGGGAAAGATTTAAGAGAGACCTAAGGGGCAACTTCTTCACGCAGAGGCTGGTGAGCGCACAAAAGTGCTGCCAGAAGAAGCTGTAGATGTGCTTCATTGACATTTGGATATGATGCTCTAGCAAGGTTTCCATTGCACCGGTGCCTACATGCACTTGTGCAGATGACAATAAACGCTACTTCAAACGTAGGTTGTATTCAGGTTCTATATTGTATACATTCTCTGATATTAAATGGAATTATTGAACACAAAACATTACACAATGCTGTGACAATCCATTGAAAAACTTTGACAATTCACGTATACAGGTAGGAAGTGGAGATAACCCACATCTGTGACATCGATATTTTGTTTCTGGAAAGACTCTCGAAGGAACACATCTCCCCAAGTAAAGTTGTGTTTTGAATGTCAGCTCATGTGACAACCAAAAGCATCTCCTTTTCCCCACGGTTCTGGGCTGCATCTGGCACCTATGGGGCATTGTTGGACCTCAGGGATGTTAAGTTATTGACTTCCCCTGGCTTTAAAGCAAAAGCTCACGCAGAAAGGCATTAGTTCCACTAACTTCCCTTCTCTGCCCCTTTCTGCAGTTTGTCCTGTTCTGGCTGAGTGACCACAGCACAGAGTTCAAAGTAAATTTACTATCAAAATACATACATGTACTTTCGGCAGGCTGAAATCAGAGGTGAGAGGTCATTTGTTGGTGATGCAGCGTGAAGCTTTAAAAGAGCTCAGCAGCTTTCAGCTTTCTTTCGGCGGACTGAAATCATCTCGAGAGGTTATTTATTGGTGAAACAGTGCAAAGTTTAAAAAGAGCTTGGGAGCTCTCTGTTTTCTTTCAGTGAACTGAAGACAACACGGTGCCAGTAAAAAGAAATGAGGTGTAAGCGAAGCGCCCATATTTAGAGTGGCCATTGTGTGAGTGGGCCAGTGTTAGAGTGGTCCAGCTTTGGCTGAAAAGAGTTGGGTAAGAATAGGTTTAGGCAAGAACAGGCAGAGGTTCTAAATAAGTAAGTAAGTAAGCTTCTAATAAGCTTTTTTTCTGTTCATACATAGCTAGTGCACTGAGAATGGAGTGGGATATTCCTTGTGTGATTGTAGGAACTCTGGGCAAACTCCAGTCTCCCTGATAACTACATCTGTACCAAGTGCGCTGAGCTTCAGCTCCTTAGAGACTGTGTTAAAGAATTGGAGCCGCAATTGGATGACCTTCTGCTCATACAGGATAGATAGAAGCTACAGGGAGAGAGTCATCTAGGAGGCAGGTCCCTGAGTGACTGTTAGGAGAGGGAAAGGGAATAGGTCATCTAGGTATACATCTCAATTTTACTGAAAAGTACTGACTGCAAACTTGATGGAAATCTCTTAACGTAACTTCCCATATAATTCTGTACCCCTCAAAATAGGTCTAACGCTTTGGACACTGTTGTGGAGGAAGCCACAGCTACTGGGAGAAGCCCACCTACTGGGGGAAGCCACAGCGACCAGGACTTCGGCACTGAGTCAGGCTCTGTGACTCAGAAAGGAGAAGAGAAGTGCAGTCGCGACAGGGAATTCCATAATTAGAGGAGCAGAAAGCAGATTCTGCGAACGTGAAAGAGACCATGGATGGTATATTACCTCCCAGGTGCCAGGGTCAGGGCTGTCTCAGATCGGGTCCACAGCGTTCTACAGAGGGAGGGTAAACAGCCAAAATTATGGTACATATTGGTACCATATGTAGGAAAAGGGAGGAGTCCTGAAGAGAAAACTTAGGGAGCTAGGTAGAAAGCTGAAAAGCAAGACCTCCAAGGTAGCAATCTCTGGATTGCTGCCTATCCCACGCACCAGTGACGGTAAAAATAGGATGATTTGGCAGATGAATTTGTGGCTGAGGAATTGATAGAGGGGCAATGTTTCAGATGTCTGGTTCATTGGGATCTCTTCTGGGGAAGGTATGACCAGTTTAAAAAAAAAGAGAGGTTACACCTTAACCCGAAGGGGACCAATATCCTTGTGGGCAGGTTTGCTACAGCTGTCGGGGAGGGTTTAAACTAATTTAGCAGGGAGTTGGGAATCAGAGTGATGGGGCCATTGGTATACAGAAAGATGCAGTGTATAGTGAGACTGTGAAGAAGAACAGCAGATGATAGGGCAAAATTGCACTCAGCGGGATGAGTTAAAGTGTAACAGGGGGACCAAAATTGAAAATGGTGACGAATATGGGACTGAAGGTGTTATATTCAGTGGCGTATAAACACTGAATATATCTAGTATATTCAGTATACTAAATAGTATATTGATCTGAATGATCTGGTAGCAACAGGTAGAGATTGGCAGTTATGATGTTGTGGGCATCACTGATTCATGGCTGAAAGAAGGTCAGAGTTGGGAGCTTAACATCCAAGGACACACATTGTTTCAAAAGGACAGGCAGGTAGGCAGAGGGGAATGGGGTCGCTCTGTTGGTAAAAAAAAAAAACTGAAATCAAATCCTTAGAAAGGATCAGAAGATGTAGAACCCTTGTGGGTAAAGTTAAGAAACTGCAAGGGTAAAAAGACGTTGATGGGAGTTATATACAGGCCTCTGAATGGTAGCCAGGATAACTACAATACTTACATACTGCCCATTGGCATTTAGGGCAACAATGTAGGTCCTCCATTTCTGTTGGTGTTCAGGGTTTCCTTCATCATATCAGCAGCTTCTTCTCTGTTTTCATTACATCAGTCATGCAATTCCTGGGTGGAGACTCAGGAATACCGTCACACTCAGATGTAGCAGGATTCTTCATTGCTGCTTCCATAATAATTTTGTTTTACTAGTCAGAGTTGTTAGCCCTGAGCTGAGCCCCTGAACCTGGAGGACTGGTGGACCACTCTTACTCTGGCCTCTACCCTTTGACCTGCTAAACAGGTCAAAGGGTAGAGGCCAGATTAAGAGTGGTCCACCAGTCCTCCAGGTTCAGGGGCTCAGCTCAGGGCTAACAACTAAGAGCCAAAGCATAAAGCCCTGACTCCAGCCAATATAGCTGTCTGGGTCATTGAGGCACGCAAGCCCCAAACCATGACAGGTTTGTGGGCCTCTTGGAGGAGTAGCCAGAGTGTGGGCTGCAATTTACAATGGGAGATAGAAAAGGCAAGTAAAAAAGGCAATATTGTGATAATCATGGGGGATTTCAATGTGCAGGTAGAGAGGGAAAATCAGATTGGTGCTGGATCCCAAGAGAGGGAATTTGCGGAATGCCTACAAGTTAGCTTTTTTAGAGCAGCTTGTGGTTGAGCCCACTAGGAAATGGCAATTCTGGATTTGGTGTTATGTAATTACTTAGATTTGATTAGGAATCTTAAGGTAAAGGAATCGTTAGGAGGCAGAGATCATAATATGATAGAATTCACCCTGCAGTTTGAGAAGGCGAAGCTAAATCTGAATGTATCAGTATTACAGTGGAGTAAAGGAAATTTCAGAGGCGTGAGAGAGGAGCTGGCCTAAGTTGACTTGAAGAGGACACTAGCAGGGATGACGGCAGAGCAGTAATGGCTGGTGTTCATGTGGGAAGTTTGAAAGGCACAGGAAAGATACATTTCAAAGATGAAGAAGCTTTCTAAAGGTAGGATATGGAAAGCATGGCTGACAAGGGAAGTGAAAGACAGCATAAAAGCCAAAGAGAAGACAAATGATGCAGCAAAAATTAGCGGGTTATTAGAGGATTGGGAAGAATTTAAAACCCAAATAAAGAGAAATAAAAAAGCCATAATGAGAGAAAAGATGTATTATGAAGGGAAGCTAGGCAGTAAAGGAGGATATAAAAGATTTTTCAGATATATAAAGAGTAAAAGAGAGACGAGAGTGAATATCTGACCACTGGAAAATGGCGCTGGAGAGGTAGTAATGGGGGACAACGAAATGGTGGAGGATCTTAATAGTAACTTTGTGTCATTCTTCACTGTGCAAGACACTAGCAGAATGCCAGAAATGCAAGAGTGTCAGGGAGCAAAAGTGAATGTTGTTGCTATTACTAAGAAGGCGCTTGGGAAGCTGAAAAGACTGAAGGTAGATACGTCACTTGGACCAGATGGACTGCACCCCAGGGTTCCGAAAGAGCTTGCTGAAGAGATGTGGAGGCATTAGCAGTGATCTTTCAAGAATCACTAGATTCTGGAATGGTTCCTGAGGACTGGAAAATTGCAAATGTCACCCTGTTCTTTAAGAAGGGAGGGAGGCAGAAGAAAGGAAATTAATGGCCAGATAGCCTGACCTCAGTGATTCGGAAGATGTTGGAGTCCATGATTAAGAATGAGGTTTCAGAGTATTTGGAGGCACTTTATGAAATAGGCCAAAGTCAGCACAGTTTTTTAAAGGGGAGATCTGCCTGACAAATCTGTTGGATATTTTTGAGGAAATAACAGGCAGGATAGACAAAGGAGAGTCAGTGGGTGTTGTTTACTAGAACTTTCAGAAGGTGCCGCACATAAGAGCCCATGGTATTACAGGAAAGGCCAAGCATGGCTAGAAGATTGGCTTACTGGCAGGAGGAAAGGATTGGGAATAAAGGGACCTTCTCTGGTTGGCTGCAGGTGACTTGCCGGTGTTGGGATGTTGTATATCAATGATTTGGATAAAGAAGTCAATGACTTTCTGACCAAGGCTGAGGATGATACAAAGATAGGTGGAGAGTTAGGTACTGTTGAGGAAGCAGGCTGTCTTCAGAAGGACTTATACAGACTTCAGGAATGGGCAAAGAAGTGGCAGATGGAATATAATGCAGGGAAGTGCACGGTCATGCACTTTGGTGGAAGGAATTAAGATATAGAATATTTTCTAAATAGGGAGAAGATTCAGAAATCAGAGACGCAGACTGACTCGGGAGTTCTTGAGCAGGATTCCCCTCAGGTCATCTTGCAATTTGAGTCAATGGTAAAGAAGGCAAATGCAATGCCAGCATTAATTTTGAGAGGACTAGAATAGATAGACAGATAGATATAAGAGCAAGGATGTACTGTTGAGGCTTTATCAGGCTTTGGTCAGGCTGCACTTGGAGTATCGAGAGCAGTTTTGGGCCCCTTATCTAAGAAAAGATGTGCTGACACTGGACGGGGTCCAGAAGTGGTTCACAGCAATGATGCCAGGGTTGAAGGGGTTAACGAATAAAGAGTATTTGATGGATCTGGTCCTGTACTCGCTGGAGTTTAGAAGAATGAGGGGAATCTCATTGCAACCTATCAAGTATTGAAAGATCGGGGTGGAGTGAATACAGGGAAGATGTTTCCTGCAGTAGGGGATTCTAGGACCAGAGAGCACAGCTTCATAATTGAGGGATGTCCATTTAGAACAGAGATGAGGAAAAATTTCTTAAACCAGAGGGTGGTGAATCTGTGGAATTCATTGCTACAGACGGCTGTGCAGACCAAGTCATTGGCTATATTTAAAGTAGAGGTTTTTAATTAGTCAGGGTGTCAAAGGTTACAGGAGGAAGGCAAGAGAATGGGGTTGAGAGGGATAATAAATCAGCCATGATGGAATGGCAGAGTAATTCTGCTTCTATGTCTTATGGTCTTATGTCACTATATGCAATATTGAGATTCATTTTCTTGTGGGCATTCACAGTAAGTACAAAGAAGCACAATAGAATTGTTGGCCAGAAGAAATAACAGTATAATCAAGGACAGGGGAAGCAGACAAACCAGATGTTTCCTCCCATTTTGTTGACTCTGAACTCATTCTTGCTCTTGGATAACCTAATCCGAGCAATTGAATGTAGACACAAGCTTTGGGTAATGACCTGCTAATTTGAGACCATTCTCGGAGGAGTACCTACTTATTATGTAAATTGCCAGACCTATCAAAGAACTGAAACACTCTGGCTCCGTCGGCTGTGTAAATCTAGGGAAGATAATCTCCGGCCCTGACAAACGTGGGAGATTGAGATGCAAGACCCCCGAATCCCCCTGATTGTGTGGATGCTCCGTGATTCATCACCCTGTTACAAATAAGGACCACGAAATAACAGACAGAACACCACATACAATTAAAAGATTTAGCTTTATAATTCTTAATTTGGCGAAAGGGTTAGTAAAGAAAAAGCAAAAAAAGGAAAGGGCCCATTTTGATGAAACAGTCTGATGTGCACAAGTTGGGGCTCACAGTTTCCCCTTCGCCAGTCCTTCTTTGATCTCCCCAGGCTTTGTCAAATCATGCCCCCACTCCGGATTGAGTCCAACGACCTCTTCTCTCCGGCATCTTCTCCTTTCATCTCCCGCCGAGCCAAAGGCCCAGCTCACCCTGGTGCCAGGCACACAACACAAAAACACACTCCGTTCATTGGACGGCTCACATTCCAAAGCCCCCGTTATCTCTAACCATAACCCAAACATTGTTTCTACAGAAAGACCATTACATTAGCAGTGAAACCTTTCCCAGGGTGTTACAGAAGCCATCTGTAACCTCATTGGACTCTGTCTGGGTTGCCTCGTTTGACTGGTTTGGACCAGTCAGAGATGAAAGCCACAAACACACAAGGCTGGGATGGGCAGAGCCATGAAACAATGTTGGTTGTAGCCCTGTAAAATGACCAGTAAGAAGGTGACCCAGGTAGGTCAGGTGACCTTGAGCCAATGGGATGGAGATCCAACAGTTCATTTGAGGAACACTATAAGAGTCAGGAGCTCCAAATACACAGGGGTGATGACTCTTCAGCAACCAGAGACCAACCATCATGGATAGGGAGGACCCCACGGACATGTGAAGATTGGGACGACAAGGAATGCCTGGCCAGTGTAACCTCCTTTCCCAGGTAGTACCTTTTCTCTTCATTGACTGCTCATGGTCAGGGATCCTAGTAGGGTGCACACAGATAGATAGTTTGTGAACCCACATGCTTTTTAGTTGAAACAATAAAAGTTACTTGTCTATAATACAGATTCTCTGTGCCTCGCTGATCATTATTATAAGGGGTGATTCTTGTAACAGAATCAATGAAAGACCACACACAACAAGATGGATAAACAACCAACGTTCAATAGACAAAATTCTGCGCAAGTGCAAAATGAAAATAATGTTATAATAATAAACAAATCAACTTAAACATCAAGAACATGAGATGACGAGTCCTTGAGAGTGAATCCACAGGTTATGGGAACAGGTCAGTGTTGGAGTGAATGAAGTTCAGAAGATCACAGGATCAGAGGTGCAGAGGGTCAGCAACTTTAAATTCCTCGGTGTTATCATTTCAGAGGACCTGTCCTGGGCCCAGCATGTAAGTGTAATTATGAAGAAAGCAGGGCAGCATCTCTACTTCCTTAGGAGTTTGTGAAGATTCAGCATAACATCTAAAGCTTTGACAAACCTCTATACAAAAGCTATTTTGGAGTCAGGGGTTCCAATCAATGAGATGAGATTGGAGGTGCCCTGCTCTTTAAAAAAGACACACAGAGTCAGGTTACTGACAGAGCCTGCTCTTCTCGAGAAAGATCTGTTTATGCACACCATGCCTCTATCAAAACAACGTTCAAAGGACCTTAGAAGAAGAATTATAGAGATGCATGAACCTGGCAAAGACTAATGCATTTCTAAGACCCAAGTGTACATCAGTCCACAATAAGAGAAATTGTCTACAAATTGAGGAAATTCAGTACTGTTGCTACTTTCTCTAGGAGTGGGTGACCTGTAAAGGTCATACCAAGAGCATAACATGCAAAGCTGCAAGAGGTGAAAAAGAACCTGCAGAACAGCAAAAGACCTGCAGAAATCGCTAGAACTTGCTCTGTTCATGTGTCCACTATAAGAAAAACACTGAACAAGAATGGTATTCACGGAAGGACACTACGGAGGAAACCACTGCTCTCCAAAAAAAAAACATTGCTGCGTGTCTCAAGTTTGCAAAAGACCACCTGGATGTTTAATAACACTACTGGGACAGATGAGACAAAAGTTGAACTTTTTGTCAGAACTACACACCACTATGTCTGGAGGAAAAAGGGCACTGCGCACCAACACCAAAACCTCATCCCAGCTGTATTATGGTTTGGGGCTGCCTTGCTGCCTCAGGGCCTGGACAGATTGCAATTATTGAGGGAACAATGAGTTCAAAATTGCATCAAAACATTTTACAGGAGAATGTCAGCATAGCAGTCGCTCACCCGAAGCTTAATAGGAGTTGAACAACGAAACACAACAATGATCCAAAAGACAAGAGTAAATCAACAGCAGAATGGTTTAAAAAGAAGAACATTCGTGTTTTGCAATGGCTGAGTCAAAGTCCTGATCTTAATCCTATGGAAATGTTGTGGGAGGACCTGAAGCAAGCAGTTCATGCAAGGAAGCCACCAACAGCCCAGGTTTGAAGCAGTTTTGAAAGGAGGAATGGTCTAAAGTTCCTCCAAGTTGATGTGCAGGACTGATCAGCAGTTACCGGAAACATTTGGTTGAAGTTATTGCCATACAAGGGGATCACAGCAGTTACTGAAAGCAGAGGTTCGCATGCTTTTTTCCAACAAATACATGTAATATTGGATTATTTTTCTCAATAAATAAATGAACAAGTATAATGTTTTTGTGTTATTTATTTAAATGAGTTCTCTTTATCTAGTTTTAGGACTTGTGTGAAGATCTCTTCACATTTTAGTGAAAATTCTACAGGCTTCACAAACTTTGTAGCCCCTCTGTATTGTTGAGACGCAGGAGTATCTGGAGCAATAATCTGCTGGAGGAACTCAGCAGATCGAGCAGCATCTGTGGGAGGAAAGGAATGGTCGACATTTTGATTTTTGATGCAGGGCTTAGACCTGACACATGC